>NC_140169.1:170280911-171010167 GCF_963971535.1 Notolepis coatsorum | reverse complement strand
AGTGACACACATATTGTGTGTGTGTGAGCACACGCATTCATGCACAACGAAGACAAGATTGCAATCATTTTAACTATAAATTTATGAGCTCAAAGTATGAGCTCACTACTGACTGAAATGTCCAACAAAAAGCATCAATTGTCAAATAATATTGATCACATTAACTAGACTAGATGTTTGAGGAAATTAGAAAGGGAACAACAACTTAACCCTTGTGTCTGATCAGATTCGTATTTGTTTGATAACTTTGCAGTGATGAGCCAACATAATATGTGGCATAATCTTTTGATTATCTTGTATTTTTTTTTTTACTCTTCATAAATTGTTTATTCCACTTCAGCCCGATCATAACCACCACATATTCTTTTTTTTGTCATATTTAACAACTCTTTTCAGAAAAGTGGGAGTATTTCATTACAAAAATAATATAAAAAATGGTTATGATCAGGGCTGAAGTTGAATAAAATATTTATGGAAAAGAAAGTGGGAAATTATTTCAACATAATCTTTTTATGGAGTTTTTCAATTTAGTCCCCTAATAAGAGTATAATACTTTAGTTTTCAGACACAAGGGTTAAATATAAACAATGGCATAGGATTTGAATTTAAACACAGTGGAGCTTAGATGATCTACAGTTGTCCACGACTTATCCTCCAAGGCATCTGCTATATAATAATCTTCAGATTTACTTAAGTGTTATTAGTAGGTTACAGCAGTAAGCATTAATTTGCTGAGTCAATTATGGCCAATTCGTTTTATATTGTTTAATAGTTAAATAAATAGATAAATGAAAAGCAATTTTTTTTGGATTACCCCGCCCCCCCCCCCCCCCCCCCCCACTGTACCGAAAATAATACCGAACCGTGTCTTCAAAACCGAGGTACGTACCGAACCGTGGATTTTGTGTACCGTTACACCCCTAATGTTTCTTTGTATTTTATTTTTTTATTATTTTTTAAACAAACATATAAACAAACATGACAACACACGATAAGATATACAAGCATTAATTGTCAGGGCACATCCAATGAGATCACCTTTTAGTTAGTTGTTTTATATAAGATATACCCATAATACCTGTTATCTAAAAAAAAAAACTACACACATATGCTCAGCTCGAACCCCCCCCTCCCGGACCCCACCTTGAGAAGTACCTCCACTATCCCTCGCACCTAACCAGACACTACCATTATAAGCTAGCTTTTATTCTCTCCACCACTTCTAACCACATTGACATTTTGGATTCATTGAGACCCAGAATTCTTGCTGTAGATATTTCATGGTAAATTACATCGAGATATGTAAGAAACCAAACTTTACGGCAAATTTTTTCCGGTTGAAACCAGCGTGATGCGATCAGCTTTTTGGCTACTGTGATACCCGATAAAACCAATCTCTTTAGCTGTGGATTCACTGCAAACTCAAAAACATCATTCAACAGCAATACCGAGGGGTGTACAGGTATATTCCAAGATACGAGTTTTGATATTTGTTGGGTCACATCTTTCCAGAATGCCTTAACTGGTGAGCAGTCCCAATACATGTGCATAAATGTCCCTTCGTCCCCATTTGTACATTGGGTGCATTTGGAATCTTGTTTGAGCCCCATTCGGCACAGTCTTATAGGAGTCAAGTATGTCCTGTGAATATAGTTAAGATTGATTTGTTGATGATCCGGGTTCCTTGATGTAAGTCGGACATTTGCCCAGGCTCCTTGCCAATCAAAGTCATTTTCCAGGTCTGGTATATCCCTCCTCCAGACAGAGTCAAGTTGGAGGGTTTCATACGAGGACGTTAGTAATTGATGATAAAATTCTGAAACAAAACCTCTCGATGTCTCTCTTGAGTAGAAGAATTTGTGGTATCTGTGGTGTTCAATTGGTCTGTCTAATGGAACACCGTGAGACTTCAAACATAGCTCTAACTGTTTGTGAAAAAGCCATGTGGACTTGGTGAGATTAAATTTTTTGCGTATTTCTTTATCACTACAAAAACCCTGTTTGTTAAAAACATCCCCTAATGAGTGTATGCCTTGCTCTTCCCATATAGGGAATCTTATAGGTCGTTTTCCAATTAAGAGAGCATTGTTATTGAATAAGGGAGTATGATTGTGCCATTCTTGTGGGTTAGGATTTTTTTTTGTGATTCACGCCATATCCGGATCGCATGAGTAATTATGGGGCCAAATTTTCGTTCACAGTGCTTGATTGGTAGTTTAGTGTATGCTATGTCCTTCAGTCTATGTGGGGCTACTATGTTTTCTTCTATTTTTCTCCAAGATGCTAATGATTGGGAGTCAAACCATGTTGTCAATGGACTTAATGAGTACGCCTTAAAATATAGGAAAAAATCTGGAAATGCCATGCCACCATCTGCTTTATTTCTCTGTGCGGTGGATCTTTTTATACGTGGTGGTTTGTTATTCCAAATAAATTTGTATGTGGAGGAGTGTAATCTTTTCCAGTAACCCTCTGGAGGGGGTAACGGTAGCATTGAACAGAAGAAGTTGATTTTAGGTAGTACATCCATCTTAACTATTGATATCCGTGCTTGTACTGTGTTTTTAAGTTTTGCCCATCTATCAAGGTCGTCTTTGATTTTGTTTTGGATTTTTGTGTAGTTGTGCTTCACCGTTTGTCTTATGGTAGGGAATATTTCCACTCCCAAGCATCTGAAATGTTTTACCATCGGTATCTGTCCTGGGAGGGTTGTATCTTTTTTTGCAGGGGTGTTAAGTGGAAGGAAAGCCGACTTCGGCCAATTTATCTTAAATCCCGATAAATCACCAAAGTCCTCAATCAACTTGAGCAGATGAGGCAATGTGGTGTTGGGGTTTTTCATGAACAATATTACATCGTCCGCATATAAACAAATTTTTTGTTGTGTGCCCTTGATTACGATAGGTTCTATGGATTGGGATTGTCTTATATATTGTGCTAAAGGCTCTAATGATAGATTGAACAGTCCGGGACTAAGAGGACAACCCTGTCTGGCAGAGCGTGATACCGGAAATATTTCAGAGATGATTGTGCCTGTTGTAATCATGGCCGATGGGTCTTTGTATAATACTTTAATCATATCGATGAATCCTTTTCCTAACCCCATCCTTTCTAGCACTGCCCACAGATACGACCATTCCAGCCTGTCAAAGGCCTTCATAGCATCCAGGGACAGCATCGCCTTAGGTATGGTGTCCTCCTTGTCGGCATCAAGTACGTGCAGTATACGTCTTATGTTCTCAGTGATCAGGCGGCCTCCTATGAAGCCAGTTTGGTCCGGGTGTACTAAAGACGTCATATGCTTTTGTAATCTGATGGCTAATACCTTAGAGTACAGTTTGATATCTGTTCCGAGGAGGCTTAAAGGTCTATAACTACCGCACTCGTTGGGGTCTTTGTCTTTTTTAAGGAGGACTGTTATGAGTGCAATATTGTCAATTTTATGGAAGTTCCCCTCCTTGACTGAGTATAAGATCATATTTAGTAATAAGGGGCCAATTATGTCCCAACAAGAAAGGTACATTTCTGATGGGAAACCGTCTCTTCCTGGAGCCTTACCACTTTTCATTGCGGTTATGGCCTTCTTGAGTTCCTCTAGTGTGATCGGTATTTCTAACTGTTTAGCGTCATCCTCTGAAAGTTTAGGGAGAATAATTTGATTAAGAAATGTGTCCATTTTGTTTTGATCGAAGGTCATTTCTGATTTATATAAGTCGGAGTAGAATACTTTGAATGTATCGTTTATTTTTACAGGATCTGTTACAAGTACTTGTTGTGCTCTAATGGTAGTTATATCTGCAAATGTTGCATTAATTCTTAATCGCATGGCTAATAGGTGGCTGGGTTTGGAACCATGGGAGTACTGCTGTTGTCTTGTGCTGCGTATTTGTATTTCCGATTGTTGTCTGTATATGGCATTGATCTCTATTTTTAGTATGTTAACTTGATTTTCTAGTCGAGTTGAGTTGTTGTATTTCAGAGAATTAAATAACGTTGAGTAAAGCGTTTCCAGCTCATCCAGTTTTGTGCTTTGATTCTTGCGCATTTTGGAGGAAAAGCTATCCGTGAAGTCTTTGATCATTCCCTTTACCGACATCCATATTATTCTGGGGTCTTGCACCGAGTTTGCATTCTCCCGTTGGAATACTATAAGAGCTTCTTTGAGTTGTGTAATGAATTCCTTGTTGTTAAGCAGCAACGAGTTAAATCGCCATCTTGGGGCTCGGGAGGATAGTATACCAAATGTACCTTTAAGGAGTAAATAACAGTGATCTGATAGTGCGTTGGGTATCATTTCCACTTCATAATTATCAAATAGTCTCTGTGATGCAAAGACATAATCTATTCTGGATAGTGTCTTATGTCTCGCAGATCGACAAGAGTACTTTCGGGTCGTGGGATTAAGTAACCGCCATAAGTCCTTTACACCTGTAATCTTTGACCAATCCTTTAATGCCTTCGATGAATTCTTTTGTTCGCTGGAAAAGGCGAGGTAAGATTTGTCCATCCTTGGGTTCCAGATGGCATTAAAATCCGCTCCTATTATAAATGAGTAATCGGGAATGTCTAACATTGCATTGGTTAGTGTAGTGAAGAAATCTTCTTCGTACAAATTTGGGGCGTATACCGCTATCAACGCTATTTTCCTGTTCTTATGTTCAATCTTAGCTATAGTTATCCGACCTTCTACATCAGACCATACTCCCTTTAGTACAATATTCAACTTACGTTTAACGACTATTGCTACACCCCGAGTTCTCGTACCAATAGAGGAGTGACTGATATTATGGTATATGTTGTCCGCTAATTTACCTATGTCTTTCCCTAGAATGTGTGTTTCGCTTAGCAGAGCAATGTCCACATGTTCTTTTTTCATCAGTGTGAGCACGCTTTTGCGTTTGAGTTGGTTATTTATTCCCCCGGTGTTCCATATCATTATATTCAAACTAGCCATAGTCTATACATGTTGCATTGTAATTTTTGGTAATGCTTCTAGAGTGCGAGGCAATAATAGATATACATCCCACTAGTGAGGTCCCGTTGAGAGCCGAGCTTAAAAACATACATATATACAAATAAAAATCCCCTACCCTTCCCTCCCACCGAGAGTCGTACAGGATTGTGTTCCATGAACACAACCTTTGCGTATGACTCCCTCCCTTGCACCACCGGATATCCCAGAATGATCCAATTATCCTTAACATTCCTATGTATACCATAGGATCTAACACTCTAAATTCTACCATAAGTAGAATGTCGACTGTGGCTTGGCCACTTACCCGTAAAAAATAAATAAATAAAAATTTAAATGAGATAAACTAAAAATAAAGACCAAAAATAAGCTTCAATTGTCATGCCCTAATCACTTACATTTTATATGAACTTGTGTAATTTATAGTAACCCATGAATAATATGAAGGTATTGAACTGAAGAGAGAGCCTCAATAAATCAGAGAGAGCGGATGAAAAAGAAGAAAAAACAAGTAAAAGGAAGAGAACATTAACTTAGATCTTAAAAGAGCATTGCTATGCTTAAACATCTAAAGTATAAATTGGAGAAGTAGTGAAATTATTTCCCATTAATAAAAAACAGTTTTTAAATACGTATATGCAGCATTTCCCCTGACCGGGGTGGGCGATGATCGTTGTGTAGAGTGATCTTCAGCCGGCCGGCTATGATGGCTCTGTGGTTCTGCATCTAGATAGCTGTTGATTATTCCCCCGAGGGGCTTCTGGTAGAGTGAATGACCACGTATTGCTGATATTCCAGAATGCTCCATATATCAAAGAATGCTTCGATGTTCTAGATTATTCCAATATGTCATTTTTACATTGTCTGAATGTTCCAGTATGTTCTGGAGTGTTCCAATCTTAAATCCAATATGTCCGCAATAATATAAACACGTCGGGGAAAGCATTCAAAAACTCTGAGCACGTAGGTCTCTCTGTCCCAAATCCTCGGTTATTAAAGGTTGTACTATATGGTGACCTTGCTTAACTGAGATTTAAAAGGCCATTTATACACTATTCTGCGTGTTGTTCAGACAGGAATTTGGCTGCATCTTCAGGCGAGTTGAGGAGAACCTTTGCTCCTTGTTTGTCGACGATGCGAAGTATTGCAGGGTATATTAGTAGGGGTCTGTATTTCCCCAGGTATAGTTGAGACATCACCGTCTTGAACTTGGCACGCAGTTCCACTACCTCACGACAATAATCTTCAAAGCAGTGTATTGGTACCTCCATGTATTTCAGATTGCCTTTCATCCTGCGAGTTTCACGCATAATCATTTCTTTTATTCTGACTTGGCGCAGTATAACTAATATCACTCTGGGCTTAGCGTTATTGCCAATGGAGCGGGGTCCCAATCTGAAGCACTGATCCACCTCCGGTATTTTAGGAAGGATTCCTGTTCCCAAGATTTTCTGTAATTCTGTGGCAAACTCTTCAGGGTTTTCACATCTCACTGATTCGTCCAGACCGACAATACGAATATTCAGCTTGCGTTTTTGATATTCCATCTCGAATATTTTGGCTTTCTGTTCTTTATTGATTCGCGTGAGCTCCAACGTTATTTCGCTGAGCTCCGTCTTGATTTCATTGTAGTTCCCCTTCATCTCAGCAGTTAGGTTAACTTTGTTAACCTCTACTTCATTGTAGATGCGATCGAAATTTTGTTGGTGTGCTTCCAAGCCAATTTCCAGTGCCACGGTGCGCTTAATATGTGCCTCGGCATCCACCCTTAGCGCTTCTATTTTGCCTTCGATAGATTCTTTGATAGTGTAACCCCAGGTTCAGATTCATAATTATCAGTTACATAAATAGTTCCTGTTTATCTCTGCTACCACTTCCTGTATATAGCGTATGATGTCATGAGTTGAAGGTTCTGGAACCTTTGTGATGTCATCCTATGATGTCATATAGAACATTCCGGAACCTCTTGGTTTCCTATATATTCAGCCAGCTCTCAAGCAGCCAGCCTCTTTCTCCTCAACCACTGGACCCGCAACATCACCCAGACGGACCGGACTAACCAACCGACTGGAAGCCGCAAGTCTCCACCAGCACCCCGGAGCAGTCCAGACCACCCCTCACCAAGCGTGCTCAGCTGGATAGATACCCGATGGCGAGCCAACCCCGGAACATTTGATAAGACTAATGGCAGCCTGATGTGAATACCCATGAGGCTCACCTAGTGCTCAACTATTGCTACACCACTAGTCCGGTAGGATTGAACTGAACGAGACTACAAGGACTTCCAAGGGAGGCAATCCCGTTCACCTTATGTTGTGATATTGTAGTTTGTATTTGAATTGATTTAACTGGATATATGAATATAGATATTCTGCCATTGTATGATGTTATAATAGAACCTTCTAGAACATAGAACCTTCTAGAACCGGTTGTGGTGATGTCATAATAGACCTCGGTTATCGCCGAATCACTTCCTGGTTTAAAGAGTTAACGGGCCAATTCACCTAATAAGGTATTTGCATTCCCTGATAAACTAATATAGAGTTACCGATGATAACCTCAGAGACGTCTGAATGAACCCCAATGTGTTGATCCAATCGACCTAGGCCTTGATATCGACCTAACCCTCCCGCAAGGAAAGGTTACTGACCTAATCTAAAAGGGATACTTCCAAGCATAAGTTGTACTTTACGTACGTATATATTATTACTGTTTATCTAGCGCGCTTTTAATTAAAACACCGGTTATTGTTATAACTCTGCCTCTGGTCTACAATTCTTTTAATTGTGTATATTACTCCTTGTCGCATTCGAACCTAGAACTGTGCCCGTGGCAAACAGCTGTTACTGGTATTAACACAAGTGCTACAATAGCATCTACTTTTTCGGTTATTGTTTCGGTTATTGACTTCTCCATTTTTTTCATTTCATTTTTCATTTCCCGGATGATATATTCCGAGTCTGAGGAGGTGATTATAGGGGTTGAACTTGGGGTGGACATCCCGTCAATATCCTCTGCGATTTTGCGAACGTGTCCCGCGGCCATAGGGGGGTCTTCTGCGCTTGGTTTTGGAAGCGTTTTTATGATCTTTCCTTGTTGTTGGCATCTCGAATCTTTCAGTCAATATAGTTAGTTGATAATCTCAGTTGATATATGCGTCAAGTTTTAAACGCATTGGTGGTCTATAAATATGTTTTTAAAACGGAAAAAAAAATAACGGGTGAGCAGCTGTGTCACATGCGACTTACTCCATTCTATAGCTGACCGGAAGTTTTCTATAACTCTCTCCCATATAACTCTCTCCCATACCCTTAACACCAACCGCTGAAGTGCCCATGAGCAAGGCACTAAACCCCCAACTGCTCCAGTGGAGTTGCTCAGTGGCCAACAGTGTCAGACTGTGGTTGTACTGGGGCCTAACAAAATTAATAGTTGGTTTCAGGTTGGTTGTCAGTTTGGCCATGGGTAGGTAGGGAATTTATTTTATTTTATTCTTTCCCACGGCGACTATGGATAGGGAATTTCTTTATTTAATTAAAATGTTCACAACAACATGGATGCATGTACTCTGCCAGCATGTTTAATATCCATAATACAAAATGTTTGACTAAGATTTCTATGAAACTTTATTAAAAAAAAAAAAAAAAAACGTTTTTTTTTTTTTTATATAATTTTTTCTAAAAACTCATAAAATATATTGGGTCGCACCTAAATCGGCAGGGTCGGTCGGCAACCTGAAACCAACTATTAATTTTGTTAGGCCTGGGCAGCTCCCAGGTGTGAATGGAACTCTGTGAATGTGAAGCAGGGCGTAGCTGAAAAAGAGCATCTGTGCTCAGCGAACCTACCCTGGGTAAATAAAGGTTAAAATTAAAAATTAAAAAAATAAACACTGCAAGAACAGGCTGAAGCATAAGTCATTCAAGTAGATGCCGTCCATGGAAGAACAGTGTCCAGGGTAATTCCTTGTACTGTATGAACCAGGGAAACAGTGTGCTGGGGTACCCCAAGTTTGACTCTGGTTCGCTTGACAATTAAGTTTGGGTCACTTCGGTTCCAAGAACAGGCTGAAGCAGCATATTCAAGTAGATGCCGTCCATGGAAGAACAGTGTCCATCAGGGTAATTCCTTGTACTGTATGAACCAGGGAAACAGTGTGTGCTGTGCTGTGCTGGGGTAGCTGTGCTGTGCTGGGGTACCCTAAGTTTGACTCTGGTTCGCTTGACAATTAAGTTTGGGTCACTTCGGTTCCAAGAACAGGCTGAAGCAGCATAAGTCATTCAAGTAGATGCCAGGGTAATTCCTTGTACTGTATGAACCAGGGAAACAGTGTGTGGTGTGCTGTGCTGTGCTGGGGTACCCTAAGTTTGACTCTGGTTCGCTTGACTTAAGTTTGAGTCACTTCGGTTCCTTGAGATGCCTCCCTCCCGGTCTGGCGCATAACGAAGCCACTTCTTGACAGTTTCGCTGTAGTCCTGGTCGGTCAGCTTGGGGTCAAACTGTCGAGCAGCAGCTGATAGACACAAAAATAAAAAAGGGAGGAAGAGAGGTGGGTGAGATGATGTACGATGATAAGAGCACCCGGCCCTCACTTCACACGAGTGCGATTTTTTTTAATCACTCAATTACTCACTCTGTAGGTCTACAGTAACAAGCTACAGTCAGCATCCAGTTAGACTGGACAGGAAAGAGAATTAAGCAATCGCCTAGCCTGACACCATCTAGGCAATACAATGTGTATCCATGCACCTCTAAAGCTCAATTACGTTGTCCATTTCTTATAGGTTGCACTTTCACTTTATTCCAAACTTTTTTTTTAAGTTTTTGCAACAGCATAATTATATTCTGAATCACCAGCATCACCAGCATCACCACCTCACTACCTAAACTTAACCTATGAAGTAGTTTGCAGGGGAGGAAGCTCACCAAACATGCAGGCTTGTAGTGTGGTGTGCTTGAATGGCTTCTTGCTTTCTGAACAACGCTTGTCTTTCTTTCCAGCCCAGTTGAACCCACTGGCCAGGGCGTTGGTCATAGCAGTTTTCAACATCAGTCTGATCAGGTTCTCTGAATTGGTGCCTCCTACCAAAGCCAGGCGAGAAATCTAAATCAGAGAGAAGAAAATGAAGGCCCTGCGTTAGAAACAGCATAACGTTTATTTTATGAACACAGAGCAACCAACTTGTTTATACACACACTTTATGCATGCACTGATATTCCAGCCCATGCCAGTCATTAGGTTTAACCACATTAACCCTCCTGTCCATATGTAAACGGTATATTTGAACAATTTCAAAACGTTTCATAAATAGCAGATATACAAGCTCTAACACGTTTTGAACTAGAAAGTGCTAAACACATTTTTCCCCTGAACAAGACCACACTGAAACGATCTACATTTGATAAATGAATGCAGTTCAAAAAATTACCATCTTTTGACGGACTGATTGCTCCATCAGTAATGATTCTGCCTCATTGAAGTCTTGTTCACTGGCGATTGGCAGCTGGAAGGGGAGCATAGTGGTTGTGGTGGCCACGCCGTGTCCCCTGGTCCCACCAGATATGTTGCCCTCAGCCAACTCGGTCTTGATGAACTGCACATCTCTCGATAGATCCTTCACCACGACAAGTAATTCAGCCAGCATTGAATTATTCTTCTGGATGGTAAGGTCTTCAGAAGAAGAGTTAAAATCATTAAGTGAGAAATAAAAATAAGCAGCAAATCACACGAGGAATTACACCATGTCCAATAGACTTGCCTTTCATAAGCTGCCCGTCATCGCCGGCCATCTGTCTACGCTGTGAAACACCAGATGGGGTGTTGTAGTTCTCTAAAGAGTGATGGTTTGTCCTTGAATTAGCAGCAACAATTAACTTATAATCAGTGAGGATAGCCTGCTCTGTCTCTCTCAGTAATTTGTTGACTCTACGTCTTTTAGCCCGAGAATAAGATGACATAGTGATGAGGTGCTGTAGTCAATGTAATGGTACATAAATTGTGGTATTTACTTGGCTAGAACAGGTCTTTGCTTCAATTGCTGCAACGTGCGGCTTCTTGAAACTGGTACGTGATTCTGGAAAAAGAAAGAAAAAAGGGGGGAGGGTCCTGATTAATGTGCTGCATTGCAATGTGCAGGGTGAAACACTTGCATAATTCTACATTTTGATCAATATCAAGAGAGTCCATTATTATATTATTGTTATATTGTTCATTAGAAAATACCATGCATATAACCAAACGTCTAACTATATAGTCAATGTAATGGTACATAAATTGTGCTATTTACTTGGCTAGAACAGGTCTTTGCTTCAATTGCTGCAACGCGCGGCTTCTTGAAACTGGTACGTGATTCTGGAAAAAGAAAGAAAAAAGGGGGGAGGGTCCTGATTAATGTGCTGCATTGCAATGTGCAGGGTGAAATGCTTGCATAATTCTACATTTTGATCAATATCAAGAGAGTCCATTATTATATTATTGTTATATTGTTCATTAGAAAATACCATACATATAACCAAACGTCTAACTATATAGTCAATGTAATGGTACATAAATTGTGGTATTTACTTGGCTAGAACAGGTCTTTGCTTCAATTGCTGCAACGTGCGGCTTCTTGAAACTGGTACGTGATTCTGGAAAAAGAAAGAAAAAAGGGGGGAGACATAAATGTCATCATGTGTATGTCATAAATGTCACTATGAATTGAAAATGGGGGACCCTGATGTAAACGAGACAAAAACGTCTTTCTCTGGTCTGCATCCCCTTAACAATTGTGTGTATTGAGCCATACTGTATTGTACCCCTTCTGCAATCTGGTAAAGTTTTCATTCATTCATTCAACATTAGCAGGACCAGTGGCACGCCAAACAGCCTGCAAACTACCTGGCGTTCTATCGCCATGCTCTAAGACAAACTCTAACCTTAACCAACTTCGAAAGAGTGCCTAAGCTTAAAGGGGAGATGAAGCATATAGCGATATAAACATAGTCATAGCATCAAATTAGTATTTAGATAAGCCACAGAAAAAAATCACGTTATAAAAATAAGCAATAGACACAATATTTCTGACAATGTGAATACATTCCCTGAGGTCCATAGATGTCCCTAGATACCAATAATATGCAAATGGTCTTTCGATTTTGATTACTATTATTGTGAAATAATAATTAAATGTGAAATATTGCTATGTTATTGTGAGATTACAAAATCTGATGTGATATTACAGAGGATTTTGATTACAGCATTTTATTGTGAAATAATAATTAAATTATGTGAAATCAAAGGATACTGTATGAATGTCACTGTAATATGACACTCATAACAGAATTAGTTATCAATAACCTACCTGTATAAATGTTAAAAGTTGTTGCAAATATGCTTTCCCCTCATAAATATACCACTATACATTAATTTCTTATATTAGTTTTAAAATGACCATTTAACAGTTTAACCTGTTCCACCCCAGGTGAAAATCAGTAAAAATGTATACCTAGGTAAATGGAATATTGCTCCACTTCTACAAGGGCTATTTGCATATTCTTGGTATCTAGGAACATCTATGGACCTCAATGAATGTATTCTCAGGGTCAGAAATATTGTGTCTATTACTAGGCTTGCTTAAATTCTGATGAAACAAAGGAAAATATGAATTATGATTTTTCTTTTCATCTTTGACAGTGAATAAAACCATGATAATAATGACCAAACTTAAAAAACTGCCACTGAGCTCATTCAGTACCCTCTTGAGATCATGTGTACAAAAGATCTAAGGACATTAATAAAGGGAATATGATCAAATTGAAGGTTTTGTATATACAGTACTGAATTCTCCCATCCGGACCAATGCAATTTGAAATATTATTATAGAATATAGAATATATGCTTATACATTACCTTATTATAGCCAATTCGCACATTTATATATATATACATATAGTATCTTTCAAATGGCCGAGTTCAATTTGGATATAGTATCACCAAGCGTGCATAATAACATATACTGATATTTAATGTAATCGACTGTACTTTTTTATTTCTCCCACAGTGTAATCATTTTGTAACTAATTTCAGATCTAATTATTCCTACATGATTACAATAGTGTGGAGAAACTGACTGCGTTTCAATATTTGTCAAAAACGTTACCTTTTGTAGCTTATTATCGCGAATCATAACAATTATTGATATGTTTCATTCAGAACGCCGAACTTTGAACGACCATAGCGGACCACAGGAAGTGTAGTTTGGTGAAATTTCAACACTGGCAGATAGCTAACGAGGTCCTCTTGAAAATGGCCCCAAAAAGATTCCAATTCTGATCGTTCAACATTTTCATTTCCGCTTCCGGGTCAAAAACGCGAGTTGAAAAAAATACTTAAAATGATATAAACTCACTTTTAACCTATTGCTAAACTATTGCCAACCTAACGTTTTACATTCTACATGTATTTGTGACATAGTAGTGATAATAATACTTGAAAACGTTTGATTTTAAAAACGTTAATTCAATGTTGCCAGGTATCAACGTTAGCTCCCGGAACGATAGCCAGTTAGTTAGCACCAGCCAGGTATCAGCGTTAGCTCCCGGAACGATAGCCAGTTAGCCGGGAGCTAACGTTGATACCTGGCTGGTGCTGGCTGACTGGCTATCGTTCCGGGAGCTAACATTGATACCTGGCTGGTGCTAACTAACTGGCTATCGTTCCGGGAGCTAACGTTGATACCTGGCCTCTTATATTCTTATATGCAACAGGTGGATATCACTAAACACCAAAATCAAGAAACATTATAGCTAACTGCTAACGCTACTAGCTAAATTAGCTTCAGCTAGCAGGCATGCATAACGGTTAATATAATATTCTCTACCATGTAAAAACGAACACGGCACTACTCCACTGGCGTTTGCAATCGAAAGCATACATACAACATACAACATACAACATAATCGACATTATTGCCATGCAGTACTCACCATGCAGAGAGACAATGGAGACATGAGGTAGCTAGCTCCCAGGAAGCTGCCGCACAGGTGCATTCTGGGAGGCGGGGCACAAGTGCAGTGCAGTCTGGGTGATGAGACAATGACAACAGCATACGTTGAGCAGCAGCCATACGTTGATTCAACATTTATTAGATATTGGCATTTCAATCATTAAAATGCAACCACAAAACAATATTGATTCAATGATATGTTTTCAACATTATTCAATTGCTTTAGCGGTTAATGGGTGATTCAACATCAATCGTCGACCTTAACCAAAAATCAAGCATTGTGACCATAAATCAACATTGAATTAACACCTTTTGCTATCTGGGATATGCCAAAAAAAAGGGAAAATGGACATACAGACGTTTTTTAATCAGAGGGCAGCAGAGACAAGTGATACAGGGACACAGGTAAGGTCTTACAATGGCTTAGTGATTAGAACAGTGCAGTTCAGCATTCAGTAACCCATACTTTTTGTGAATGTGTTTTTGATACTATATTCTGTTGAACACACACCTCAAAACTGTACCTAAGGAAAATTGGCTCAATTGCAAGAAAAATAATAGACAGTTATGATATTACATTCTGCATAATTTGTATGCAAAATATTGTGGTTGACACATTTCTATATAAAAAATGCTTGTGTAGTCCTGTGTCATACCTAAATGTCATACAAGTGAATTGTATAGAAACAACTCACCAAAAGTGACTATTGCACTGATTTGACAAAAATAATTCCACCTAGGGGGGGAAACCCCCATTTCACCCCCCCCCCCACCCTCCCTCCTCGCCATACCTTGGCTTTTACTGAAATGACGCCACTGCAGCAGGGGTTTACCACCGAGCGACCATAATAATAATAATAATAATAATAATAATAATAATAATAATAATAATAATAATAATAATAATAATAATAATAATAATAATAATAATAATAATAATTTATTTATTTTATAAAGCGCTTCTTGAGATTTGATTTGATTTAATACAGTTGTTTCGATGTTCTTGCATGCACTCCCTTGTATGCCCAAGACTAGCGTCCCAAATCTGAACCTTCCTGAACTTGAACTTCATGGGTTTGTGATGGAATATTTGTTAGCGGGTATGTTCAAGTACCTCATATATACATTACATTTACATTTAGTCATTTAGCTGAGGCTTTTATCCAAAGCGACTTACAAGTTCTGTATGACAAGTCATCAGGAAGCGTACAGCTGAGTAACAATGTTCATCAAAGTGAATACTTTTTTTCAGATAATGGTTGAAGAGGTGCGTCTTTAGTCGACGGCGAAAGATTGGACGGGTTTATTATATTATATATAATAATAATAATTCATTTATTTTATATATCGCTTCTCAATGACCCGAAGTCGCTGACAATAGGCAAGAAGAAAAACAAAGAAACAAAGAAACATAGAACCACAGGGAAACAGGGAACAATATGAATACACAAGAACATAGAGCCAGAGGTTTTGATAGTTTATCAGTGAGCTGGATACAATCCTACCTGGAGGGGAGGGAACAGATGGTGGAAGTAAACGGTACTCTATCCCCCCCCCTCACAGTGAGCTGTGGTGTTCCACAAGGAAGCATACTAGGACCACTACTATTCCTAATTTATGCAAATGACATGTCGTCAGCTTGTGACTGCAACTTGTTCCTGTTTGCGGACGACTCAGCCCTGCTGGTCTCTGACAAGAACAAGTTACAGGTTGAAAAAGCCCTCAGCTCGGAACTAGGCAAAATCTGCATATGGCTCGCCGACAACAAACTATCATTACACATGGGCAAAACAGAGTCCATTCTCTTCGGTTCAAATAACAAACTCAGCAAGACCGACGGCTTCTCGGTTACAGTGGGTGACAATATTATCACAAGGAAAGATGAAATTACCTACCTGGGTTCCATCCTAGAGGCTAATCTTTCCTGTGACAAAATGGCATCCAATGTAATAAAAAAAGTCAACCAACGAACGCGTTTCTTGTACCGGATCTCCTCTCTGGTAAACAAGAATACCCTGAAGACTCTAGCAGGAGCACTCATTCAAGGGTACTACGACTATGCTTGCACCTCATGGTACCAAAGCACCTCAAAGGCACTAAAAAACAAATTACAAACATCTCAAAACAAGCTAGTCAGACTACTACTTGACCTGACTCCTAGAACCCACCTCACCCCTGCCCACTTTGACAACCTAGGATGGCTTAGAGTAGACGACAGAGTACAGCAACTTGCAATGGGCCTGGTCTACAAGATACACTACGCGACCAAGGTACCCATGTACATGTCAAAATACTTCCCAAAGGTCAGTGAATACCACGATCACAACACCAGAGGGAGCTCCACAAATCATGTAAAACCCAGATTCGGCTCAAACAAGGGACTAACCACGTTTCGCAATTATGCCACATCAATGTGGAACGCCCTACCTAAAGCTGTAAAGGAATGTGAATCACTACCCACTTTCAAAAACACTCTCAAAAAACACCTACGTGAGACTGCAATTCGAAACTGGCCCCTACAAATGTCCTAACCTAGTTGTACAGTAAATGACCAAGTAAGGCTTTGTCAGTATTCCAATGTACAGTGTAAAATGTGTGTGTGTCCCCTACCCAACCCCCCCCCACCTCCAATATACAGCCATCACCCAACCCACCCAACCCCACCCCACCCATCCAACCTCCTCCAATGTACAGTTTCTACGCCAAATGTATATACACTCCTTTTCTGGACACTTTTGTATCACAAACAGTACTGTATTTGCAAATCTGATATGTCATAAATGTATAGATGTAGCAGTACTGTCTATCTGTATGTCATATATGTCATATATGTTATGATGAATTGAAAATGGGGGACCCTGATGTAAACAAGACGAAAGTCTTTCTCTGGTCTGCATCCCCTTAACAATTGTATGTATTGAGCTGTACTGTACCCATTCTGCAATCTGTTAATAAACTTTTCAATCAATCAATCAATCAAATTCAATTCAATCAAAACCACAGTAACAGACAACAAAATACAGGAGCCAGTAGGGAAGGGGAGGCAGAGGGTGGGAGGGGCAGGAGAGGAGAGAAGGTAGGGGAGGTGAAAAGGGGGTGACAGGTTGGAGGAGGGTGGTTATGGGTAGGGAAGGTTGAATGCTAGGGAGAACAGGTAGGTTTTGAGACAGGATTTGACGGTGGATAGTGAGGGAGAGTCTCTGATGGTCTGAGGGAGGGTATTCCATGCCCTGAGGCTGTGAGTGAGGGGCATGCCAATCCTTATTTGTCATGACTAAGGGCAGAGTGCTGAAATATGATATGAATGACAGGTGAATGAATGAATGAATGAAAACTTTATTTAACAGATTGCAGAATGGGTACAATACAGTACGGCTCAATACACACAATTGTTAAGGGGATGCAGACCTGAGAAAGACGTTTGTCTTGTTTTCCATCAGGGTCCCCCATTTTCAATTCATATAGACATTTATGACATACACAACATACATGACATTTATGGCATAGGGACATATAGGTATTTAGTACTGATACATTTGTGACTTAAACGGTATTCAAATATACAGTACTGTTACCCCTAGATCCTGACAGAGTATTTACTTATGATGGGGAGGGGACTCTACATTAGGAGGGGGTGGGTGGGTGGGTGGGAGAGAAATATACATACGGCGGGGAGGGAATATATACATGCGGTGGGGAGGAGACTGTCTATTAGGAGGTGGTGTTTTGAATGTGGGTAGGGATTCACATTCCTTTACAGCTTTGGGTAGGGCGTTCCACATTGATGTGGCATAATTGCGAAACGTGTTTAGTCCCTTGTTTGAGCCGAATCTGGGTTTAACATGATTTGTTGAGCTTCCTCTGGTGTAGTGGTTGTGGTATTCACTGACCTTTGGGAAGTATTTTGACATGTACATGGGTACCTTAGTCGTATAGTGTATCTTGTAGACCAGGCCCATTGCAAGTTGCTGTACTCTGTCGTCTACTCTAAGCCATCCTAGGTTGTCAAAGTGGGCAGGGGTGAGGTGGGTTCTGGGGGTAAGGTCAAGTAGTAGTCTGACCAGTTTGTTTTGTGATGTTTGTAATTTTGTTTTAAGCGCCTTTGAGGTGCTTTGGTACCATGAGGTGCACGCATAGTCGTAGTACCCTTGAATGAGTGCTCCTGCCAGAGTCTTCAGGGTATTCTTGTTTACCAGAGAGGAGATCCGGTACAAGAATCTAGTTCGTTGGTTGACTTTTTTTATTACATTGGATGCCATTTTGTCACAGGAAAGATTTGCCCCTAGGATGGAACCCAGGTAGGTAATTTCGTCTTTCCTTGTGACAATATTGTCACCCACTGCAACTGAGAAGCCGTCGGTCTTGCTGAGTTTGTTATTTGAACCGAAGAGAATGGACTCTGTAATGGACTCTGTTTTGCCCATGTGTAATGATGAGTTTGTTATCAGTGAGCCATATGCAGATTTTGCCTAGTTCCGAGCTGAGGGTTTTTTCAACCTGCAACTTGTTCTTGTCAGAGACCAGCAGGGCTGAGTCGTCCGCAAACAGGAACAAGTTGCAGTCACAGGCTGACAACATGTCATTTGCATAAATTAGGAAGAGTAGCGGTCCTAGTATGCTTCCTTGTGGAACACCACAGCTCACTGTGAGGGGGGGGGGGGATAGAGTACCGTTTACCTCTACCATCTGTTCTCTCCCCTCCAGGTAGGATTGCATCCAGCTCACTTATAAACTATCAAAACCATTTGCTTTTAGCTTGTCAATCAGAATGGAGTGATTGACAGTGTCGAAGGCCTTTTGTAGGTCCAGCATGACCATGCCGCAGTATTTGCCCGCGTCCACCTCTTGTTTGATGTGGTCGTTCAAATAGAGGAGGCATGTGTCAGTGGAGTGGGACGTTCTGAAGCCAGATTGGAATTCGTAGATTAGATTTTTTTCCGCCAGGTACTTTTCGACCTGTTCGTAGACTATTTTCTCCATGACTTTCGAGATGGAGGTAAGAATAGAAACAGGGCGGTAGTTGCCTGGGTCTAATTTGCTGCCCTTTTTGTGCAGAGGGGTCACTCTCGCAATTTTGAAGTCCTTGGGGACGTGTCCCTGTTTTATAGAGAGGTTTATTATGTGTGTGATGACTGGGGTGATGGCGGCTGCTGAGTCTCTGAGGAATTTGGAGGGGATGTTGTCATGGCCAGTGGCCTTGTTAGGTTGGAAGGCGCTCAATTTTTTTAGTACCTCACCGGTTGTTACCATTTCAAGTTTGAAGTCGTCTCTGTGGGCCCCTAGGTTTTTGTAGTATGCTACTATGTGTTCTACCCCATAATGCCCTGAGTGGGAGGGTAGTTTGTTTACCAGTGTTGTGGCTATGTTTGTGAAGAAGATGTTTAAGTAATTGGCTACATCCAGCTTGTCTGTGATGAGCGTGTTGTCCGTCTTTATGTTTATGTTTGAGAATCTGGTTTTAAGTTTTTTACTGCAGCCTAGTTGATTATTGAGTAATTTCCAAAGTTCGCTGGGTTTGTTTTTGTTTTCCTCAGTTTTGTCGTTGATGAAATTTCTTTTTGCGGTTTTGATCATGGTGTTTACGTCATTTCTTAGTCTGTTTCTTTGAATTTTTAGTTCAACCACGTGGGCTTGGAGTTCACTGTTTGAGCTTTTGGAAAGCTTTGTCTGACTTTTATGAAGTTCAGAGCATTTTTTGTCTCTGGTTTTCATAGCGGCCAGTATTTCAGTGTGCATCCATGGCTCAGCGCGATTTTTAACCCTGGTGGTTCTTAGGGGTGCCATGTTGTTGAGTATTGTTGTGAATTTGGTTTTGAATCCAAGCCATGTTTCTTCAACCTGTGTACCACTGAGTTAATCTGCCCAGTCCAAGCTTCCCAGTTCTAGGTTAAAGGCCTCTCTAGAGTACGTTTTGAGGTCTCTAGATGTGACTGTTTTGTGACAGCCGGCCTTCTCTTTTAGCTTTTTGCGCGTACAGAAAATCATAAGGAATAAAAGGAGATGAATGTCATCCAGTGGTCACCAAACCCCAGGGACCTCATTTATAAAACTGTGCAGAGAATCCACACTAAATGTTTGCGTACGTAGGAATGAGGAAACCTTCGTAAGCCTAAAAATATTCCGATTTGATAAAACTGTGTGCACGCCTGCATATATGTAAATACTCTGAATCCCATTCAACTTGTAATTGTTGTCGTTCATGAACGAGCCTCGAGTCCCACCCTGTTAACCTCTTAAGGATCGGGCAAAAATGGGGCTAGTTATTATTACTAGTATGATACATTTGTCTCAAAAGAATTAACGACACACTGGAAACAGGATACCTCTCCTGGATGTTGACGTTTATTTCCATATACATACTCTGTACAAGATGGAAACTGTTCTGAAAAACTTTGACTGCTATTGAATTCATTATTCTAATGATCTCTCTCTCTCTCTCTATCAGCCCGGTGGTTGTCGCAGCCTAGTGTTATCCAAAAGCCTTCCCTGTTAGCAGAAGCTAGCTTGTGGCAACCGGAGTGTGGGGGCTACGCGTCAGCTTCCCTTCCCCCACCCTCTAGCTCCTGAGGTCTCTGTCTACGTGTCTATGCCTCGTTTCTTAGTCTGGCTCAAACCAGAAGCACTCACAGCTATTAACGTCTTTCCCCTAGCAACCGGTGGCCATCCCCGTAGCCACGCCCCTTTCTCATTACTAAGTGACACAACGCCATGGCAATGGCTCTCTTGTCACCTCTGACACACTTTAAACGCTGCTATGATTCAAAAGACTCTCTCTCTGCGATGACCTTGGCCTTATCTCTCTCACACCCTGCCTGCTGCTCTCCTACCGTCTACCGTGGAAACACACACTGGCTGCCGGCTACTTTTAAGATCTATAGATCCGTCTGAGTAGATGCTGTCATCTACAGATATTTACATTATGTAGACATTGAAAAACAGGGCTATTCTTTCATGAGGTACTTTGAACATACCCGCTAACAAATATTCCATCACAAACCCATGAAGTTCAAGTTCAGGAAGGTTCAGATTTGGGACGCTAGTCTTAATTATGCATTGGGCATACAAGGGAGTGCATGCAAGAACATCGAAACAACTGTATTAAATCAAATCAAATCTCAAGTAGGCTATATTTATTTTATTTAGGCTCATTTAAATTTTTTATTTAAAATGGCTATCAATCACCAAGATGTTCCCAATGTCAAATCACAGCACAATGAAGTATGATATAACACCATTTCCAAACTGTATTTGAACATGATTTGAAGGCCATTCTAAATTAGGTCAATCAAAGATATGCCTACAGTGAAGTACACATACAAGGCCTTGTATATCCTATGTTCTACATTAGTCTAACCACCTTTACCATTCGCATCGCAATTTCCTAATCCCTCCAACCTGTGCATTTCTTTAAATATTTTTTTAATAAATCCTAACTTCTGTTTACAAAGTGTTTACGCATCTTTCAGGCCCTGTTGTGTGCATACGCGGTGGTTATAAATGAGGCCCCTGAACTTAGCAGCATGTTATGCATGCAAGTAGCATCATTGCGGTAATGTCACAAAAGTTTTTTTTCGATCATTCAAACTGAATGAAGCTAACAAACAACATCTGCTGTTTATCACCAGGTTGATGGGCCTACGCTCGCAATCCATCGCATCAAGCGAGTGAGTCGTGCTATGCTTCAAAGTCAAGGGGACATGCAGGCATTCAGTATAATTCAGTATAATTTCAGGTATTCCCCCTTCCCCATCGCTCCCAACCCACTCCCCACTACCACCCAACCCCCCCCCCCCCCCCCCCCCTCCCCCCCACACTCAGGCACTTTGTTGTGCAGTCTACATCTGTATACCATCGGTACCCCAGTATGTCTCAGTGTCGTCCCCAGGATTAAGTGATTTCCTCTGAGCTTCACTCAGGTGTGGAGGGTCCCTCCTGGTGTGTACGCCTTTAGTAGATGTGCCTGAGCGAGGATCCTGCTGATAGGCCTGGACAGGCTACACTGTGTGGTACGTGCCACATCTGTCCCTAAGGCATCCTTCCCCATTGGTGGCCTTTCTGCTACACTTCCGTGCTGGCTCATACAGAGCTGCAGCGCTTCTAGAAATGTGGAGATTTCTGAATATAAAATTGAGTAAGCCGTGTGTGGTTGTTGCCATCAAGTGGTTTGATTGCATACTAACGTCGTTCCCAGTTTTATCTCCTCCATGAGATAAAGACTGGTAAAGCACTACGGCCGAAAGTGTGAATTTCCGGTGTATGTACTTCCCCTGGAAGCTGCCTCCGAACGGACCAAACTTTGCCTGAATCCTTTCGGCAAACAAGCTAGAACGTCCCGGTCATGTAGTAAATTCTTCAGGCAAAGCCGTTGCAATGGCTTAAACAAGGAAATATTGTGCACTACTTCACAGTCACACGTTTCTATAATTGTTTTGTCGAAACCGGAAAGCCTGTAGCCGGTACTTCCTTTTATTTTTTTCCAATGCAGGGGAAATATCGATTTCTTCCCATATGTTTTGGCGTAGCAACCACACTCGGTGTGAAACCATGAACTCCTTTCCACCTATCCTTGTGTGCAAGGAGACTTCAGGACCATTGGCCAGACAAGCCCTTATCGTCAATTCGATTATGTGGGAGCTTCTCTCCAGCCGTCTTTTTTGCCATCAATCACAGACAGTGATAATTTACCTGCTGAGAAAATTGAATTTCATTAAAAAAAAAAAATTCTTTATATGAAACTAGCTACAATGACAGATCGCTCCTTTTTATTGCACAGTGGATTAATTCAAGTCATGTGCTATCAGTGAAACACCTCCTTCGACAGATCGTTTGCGGTGTCTGCTTAAATTGAGCTTTATGCATGACTTTGATGTGCCGATCGTATCTCGCTCCCCCTGCCACGCCGGCATGCACTTTGAACGAACCTTCCCCCACAGACACGTACAGGTACGGGCGGTAATTCTCCCCCCTTTTCATTTAGGAGAAATAACGAGGACTTTCAACGTTAAAAAGAGCTCATAATAAATGTGCACATAATCAATAAATCTTTGTGATAATAATTCTCTGGTACCCTGCTGCAACCTTGTTCTTAACTTTTTTACAAAGCTGCGGGGATAGATGGAATGGATGGTTTAACTGTCTAAAGCAGCACACTGCTATTGGGGGGGGGGGTGGGGGGGGTTGATGGACATTTACAGTGATTACTTACTGGCACCCTTTATATGTGGAATCAGAAATTGTCCAGCAATTGATTGTTTGATGGACAGGAGACAAAAAATATAGATTTGGTGATAGCAATAATCCAGGAACAACTAGAAGCTTGATCCCTTATCATAGTGAGGGGTGGTGGTGGTAGCAGCGATGGGGTTAATATAATATATTGCGACAGATCTCCTCCCCCCTCCTTTGGATATGTGAAGGATGGGAGATATGTCCGTCACATAAGGAGTAAAGTCAATTAGGTAGCTGATTAGTACTGATAGAACACACCTGCACATCATTAGTCCATCCACATCTCACGTACACCCAGTCCCACACACTACATTAACACTCAGTGGCGAATATTCATGGGAGCCCTTCCCCAAAAACAGTAAACAAATTAAAAAAATACAAATAAAAAATAATATATATATATATTTTTTTATAGTTTACAATAATAAAGAAAATCATTATTTTTCATCTCTGTGTTATCATAATTTTTTCCCTCCTGGAGAAATTTACCGAACGAGCGAAAGTGCGCCCATCTCTCTAACACTGAGGCAGCGCACTGCTGCCAGCAGTCTGCTGGTAGCATTATTTTGATTAACATTGGAGGCTTTGAAGCCAGGCCTGGTTTATTTTGTCTGGCGTCCCTTACCATATTATTAACCAATAAGATTCAAGCTTAATTCAATGGGGTTGGTCTTAACGGCCCGGTAGCATCTATGCTTTTACCACCGCGTATTTCTATCACCAGCTCCTGCGGTCTACAGCGAAATACAATTCATGCCACGAAACTGCCTAAAATATATTATATACAATATATCGTTTTCTATATAATTGTATCAACAGATAGTAGGTAGTGCACACATGCACTGCATGGCACAATATAGGGTGAATGTCTCTAGCCGAGAGGGGCTGCCGATTTGGGGGGGATAGATTCGTTCAGGTGTGGCTGGTGATGTGAGACGCGCGACCGCTTGTGTGCACCTCGAGGCGGGCAGCGTCAGCACGAGGCAGCCCCCCCCCCCGCATCTCTCTCCCAGACCCGTCAATAGGTCACCCTAACCCCGCTACATTTCTACCCAATGTCAGGGTGTTTTATAACGTTAGCGTTTCGCCATTTCCTGACCAATATGCGTAAAAAATTCTCTTCTTCTAATGAGCACATAATGTGAGTATATAATGTGCAGCTGGTTGAAACGCTGGGATATTATGTATAAAATGTAGAAATGAATATGAACGGCCTCCTTACCTCAGAGCGAGCCCGCACATAAAGTCACGCGGAAACAGCTGTTCAGTACTGTGATACGCATTTGCATTTCAGCGTCCTGCTACGCTCATAGCGAGGGTGGCGTACTAGCGTAGGTCAGTGGCCAATCAGAGCGCAAAACGGGAACCCGGAAACACGAACGCGTTGGTAGAAGCATAGACGCGGCCCGGTACGGATTCCCAAAGGCTCTGTCTGCCTCAGCCTTGGGCGTGCTGGGCCAGAAGTTCAAGACCAATCAAATCACATGAAAAGCTAAACATGATAATGTCATCGCCTCTCGGCCACGTTCAAATTCTCTAGTAGATAATGTTGATAACTACAAGCGAACTGAATGGCTAACTGGTTCGGCTAACAGAGGAGGTTTTGTTGGAGATATTTCAAGATGCAAGAGGGTTATTTTCGACAAAGCGGCCGCCGGACTTTTCCTGGACCACCACACCACTGGATATTCTGATTTAACAAATCTGTCCAGGTCCCTTGATGACAAGGTAAGCATACAGTACTGCATAGCTTGCTTGCCAGCTAACGTAACGTTATGTGACTGTGTAAACAAACAGGCATTGTTTAATTGATTGATTGAAAACTTTATTAACATATTGCAGAATGGGTACAATACAGTACGGCTCAATATACACAATTAACATTACACAAGTTACCACACACAAGTCACATTCAACTGTAAATTAAATAAAGGAAACCCCGTTTTGTTGATGATAACCAAGTTTCCCGTGATTTTATATTACTATAGTGTAAAAGTATATGCGGACTATTCCTCGGTTACAATAGATATGATGTTCATCAGGTTTACAGTCTGTTGACAGTAGGGATTCCACTGTGATGTGGCTCCACTGCCTGCCAGCCTGCCCCAGAAGTTCTAGACCAATCAAATCACATTAAAATCGCCTTTGTCTTCTAGCTAGTAGTAGAGCCATTGTCAGCATGGAAAGTGTGATAACGATCATATCTGGTGATCACAATAGATACAGCTAGAGGGCGAGGCTAATCACTGATTTAATAGCTATGTACAGTACAGTACATTGATTGATTGATTGAAAATTGTATTAACAGATTTCAGAATGGGTACAATACAGTACAGCTCAATACACACATGCAGGGATGCAGACCAGAGAAATACTTTCGTCTTGTTTACATCAGGGTCCCCCATTTTCAATTCATCATAACATATATGGCATACATGACATACAGATAGACAGTACTGTTACATCCATACCAGGGGCGTTTTTAGGGTT
Organism: Notolepis coatsorum; assembly: GCF_963971535.1. Classification (NCBI taxonomy): domain Eukaryota; kingdom Metazoa; phylum Chordata; class Actinopteri; order Aulopiformes; family Paralepididae; genus Notolepis; species Notolepis coatsorum. Next base: position 170,984,490 of record NC_140169.1, on the reverse strand, counting down.
AGAAAACATTGGGGGCTTCAGCCCAAGGGGGTGGAGGGGGGCTTCCCCCCCCCCCCTTTTTTTATTTTTTTTTAAAACACAGAAATACGCAATTTTAGAGTAATTAGAGATGAATACTGAAGAACTCGAATCATTAGAGGTTCTCAAAGTGAGGTCCATGTCCATGAGAGGGATCTGGGCAGTTCCCATAGAACAGGACCAAATCATCAGTTTCTTATTTATTTATTTAACCTTTATTTTGCCAGATAAAACATTGATCTGGTCCAAGAGGCCCCAACAGGAGTACAAATATACATATATACACATATATATACATATATATATATATATATAATATATATACATATACTGTACATACATACACACATATACACCAATAACAAAATAAAAACTGTTAAGAATCATCATCATCATCATCATCATTTTATTTATCCGTACATGGAATCACCACAGTCCAACAGTACATATTCACATAATTCACAAAAAATACCATGGCCGAAAGGAACAGGAAGAAGAAAAAATCTTATATATACCTGCCCCTACACACGTACAACACACCGATAGACATATTGTGTAAAACCAAACAGAATATACCCATTTTGCAAAAAATAAATAAAAATTTAACATCAACACAACCAAATTAAATCAACATAAATAAACCCATTTTGTCTATCTATCAGTCAAACTACATATTTAGGTTAATTCATTTACACACACACACCCCCACACACACACTTATAAAATGTATTATACTTCTTTTTTTTTTTTTTAATTTTTTTTATTATTGCAAAACAAAACTTATTAAAAGTCAGTACTCAACACACAATGTATAATGAAACTTTCAGTAAAGGTGGTTAAAATATATGCAAGTACAGAAACAGGATAAAACAAAAATAGTCAATAATAACATTTTGACCGTATACCGTGTATATCCAGCGAAGTTACAATTATATAAATGTTAGTATATAATATACCCCGAATACCTATTTTCTAAAACCCTACACACATATGCTCCAGCTCAAATCCCCCCCTCCCGGACCCCCTCTTGGATAGTACCTCTATTATCCCTCACTCCTAACCAGACATCACCATTATAGGCTAGCTTTTATTCTCTCCACCACTTCTAACCACATTAACATTTTGGATTCATTGAGCCCTAGAATTCTTGCTGTTGATATTTCTTGATATATCACATCAAGATATGTAAGAAACCACACTTTCCGGCACATTTTTTCCGGTTGAAACCAACGTGATGCAATCAGTTTTTTAGCTACTGTGATACCCGATAAAACCAATCTTTTTAGTTGTGGGTTCACTGCAAACTCAAAAACATCATTCAATAGCAATACCGCGGGGTGTACAGGTATATTCCAAAATACGAGTATTGATAATTGTTGGGACACATCTTCCCAGAATGCCTTAACTGGTGGGCAGTCCCAATACATGTGCATAAATGTTCCTTCGTCCCCATTTGTACATTGGGAGCATTTGGAGTTTTGTATAAGCCCCATTTTGCACAGCCTTATAGGAGTCAAGTATGTCCTGTGAATATAGTTCAGATTGATTTGTTGATGATCCGGGTTCCTTGATGTAAGTCGGACATTTGCCCAGGCTCCTTGCCAATCAAAGTCATTTTCCAGGTCTGGTATATCCCTCCTCCAGACATTGTCTAGTTGAAGGGTTTCGTACGAGGACGTTAGTAATTGTGAATAAAAACCTGATACAAAACCTCCCAATGTATTTCTGTCATAGAAAAATTTGTGGTATCTGTGGTGTTCAATTGGTATGTGTAATGGAACACCGTGAGATCTCATACAAAGTTTTAACTGTATGTAAAAAAGCCATGTGGACTCGGTGAGGTTAAACTTTATGCATATTTCGACATAACTACAGAGGCCCTTGTTATTAAAAATATCCCCTAATGAGTGTATGCCTCTTTCTTCCCATACAGGGAATCTTATAGGTCGTTTTCCCATTAAGAGAGCATTGTTATTGAATATGGGAGTGTGATTATGCCATACTTGATTGTTAGGAAATTTCCTTTGAGTTTCCCGCCATGTCCTGATTGCATGGGTTATTATTGGGCCAAATTCTCGCTCACAATGCTTGATTGAAAGTTTAGTGTATGCTATGTCTTTCAATCTCTGTGGGGCTACTATGTTTTCTTCTAATTCTCTCCAAGATACCAAAGCCTCGGGGTCAAACCATATCTTCTTCAATGGTCTTAATGTGAAGGCATTAAAATATTGTAAAAAATCTGGGACTGCCATGCCACCGTCTGCTTTACTTCTCTGTGCGGTGGATCTTTTTATGCGAGGTGGTTTGTTATTCCAAATAAATTTGTATGTAGAGGTTTGTAATCTTTTCCAGTAGCCCTCTGGAGGAGGTAACGGAAGCATTGAGCTGAAGAAATTGATTCTTGGTAATACATCCATCTTAACTATTGATACCCTTGCCTGTACTGAGTTTTTAAGTTTTGCCCACCTGTCCAGGTCGTCCTTGATTTTGTTCTGTATTTTTGTGTAATTGTGCTTCACCGTTTGTCTTATGGTGGGGAATATTTCCACTCCCAAGCATCTGAAATGTTTTACCATCGGTATCGCACCTGGGAGGGTTATACCTTTTTTTGCAGGGGTGTTAAGTGGAAGGAAAGCCGACTTCGGCCAATTTATCTTAAATCCCGATAGATCACCAAAGTTCTCAATCAACTTGAGCAGATGAGGCAATGTGGTGTTGGGGTTTTGCATGAACAATATTACGTCGTCCGCATATAAACTAATTTTTTGTTGTGTGCCCTTGATTACGATTGGTTCTATGGATTGGGATTGTCTTATATATTGTGCTAAAGGCTCTAATGATAAATTGAATAGTCCGGGACTAAGAGGGCAACCCTGTCTGGCAGAGCGTGATACCGGAAAGATTTTGGAGATGATTGTGCCTGTTGTAATCATGGCCGATGGGTCCTTGTATAGTACTTTAATCATATCAATGAAACCTTTTCCTAACCCCATCCTTTCCAATACTGCCCATAGAAACGACCATTCCAACCTGTCAAATGCTTTCATAGCATCCAGGGATAGTATCGCCTTAGGTGTGATGTCCTCTTTGTCTGTATCTAGTACGTGAAGTATTCGCCTTATGTTATCATTGATCAGGCGACCTTTTATGAAGCCTGTTTGGTCCGTATGAACTAAAGACGTCATATGCTTTTGCAATCTGATGGCTAATATCTTAGAGTACAGTTTGACATCGGTTCCGAGGAGGCTTAAAGGACGGTAACTACCGCATTCAGTGGGGTCTTTGTCTTTTTTGTGAAGAACTGAAATGAGTGCGGTATTTTGGTGTTCGATGAAGCTTCCCTCTTTGACTGAGTATAAGATCATATTTAGTAATAAGGGTCCAAATATGTCCCAGCAAGAAATGTACATTTCTGATGGGATACCGTCAATTCCCGGAGCTTTGCCGTTTTTCATTCCGGATATGGCCTTCTTGAGTTCTTCTAATGTGATCGGTACTTCTAACTGTTTAGCGTCTTCATCTGTAAGTTTAGGGAGAGTAATTTGATTAAGATATGTGTCTAATTTGTCCTGATCAAAGGTCGTTTCTGAGTTATATAAATCGGAGTAGAATTCTTTGAATGTATCGTTTATTATTTTGGGTTCTGTTACTAGAGCTTGTTGTTTCCTAATGGCAGTTATATCTGCAAATTTTGCATTAATTCTTAGTCGCATGGCTAATAGGTGACTAGGTTTAGAACCTTGGAAGTACTGCTGTTGTCTAGTGCTGCGTATTTGCAATTCCGATTTTTGTCTGTACATTGCTTTGATCTCGGTCTTTAGAATGTTAACTTGGTTATCTAGTCTAGTAGAGTTGTTGTATTTTAAAGAATTAAAAAGCGTTGAGTAAAGCGTTTCCTTTTCAGACAGTTTTGTGTTTTGATTTTTGCGCAATATGGAGGTAAATCTATCCGAGAAATCCTTGATCATACTCTTTACCGACATCCATAATATTCTGGGATCTTGCACCGAGTTAGTATTAACTTGTAGGAATACTGTGAGAGCTTCTTTAATTTGTGTAATGAATTCCTTGTTGTTAAGCAGCATCGAATTAAAACGCCATCTTGGGGCCCGGGTAGATAATGTACCAAATGTTGCTTTCAGGATTAAGTAGCAGTGATCTGATAGCGCATTGGGTGTCATTTCCACTTCGTATTTATCAAATATTCTCGGGGATGCAAAGACGTAATCAATTCTGGATAGTGTGTTGTGTCTCGCCGAACGACAGGAGTACTTGCGGGTCATGGGGTTAAGTGAACGCCATAAATCAGTTACTCCTGTTGATTTCGACCAATCTTTTAATGCTTTAGATGAATTCTTTTGTTCGCTGGAGAAGGAAAGGTAAGTTTTGTCCATCCTTGGGTTCCAAATGGCATTAAAATCCGCACCTATTATGTATGAGTACTCGGGATGGTTTAACATTTCTCCTGTTAGTGAAGTGAAGAAACCCACTTCGTACAAATTCGGGGCATATACCGCTGCCAATGCAATTTTCCTGTTATTGTGTATAATCCTAGCTATAGTTATGCGCCCCTCAGCATCCGACCATACCCCTTTCAATTCGATATTTAATTTGCGTCTGACGACTATGGCTACCCCTCTAGTTCTCGTAGCAAAAGAAGAGTGACCAATATTATGGTATATGTTATCCGCTAACGTATTTATGTCTTCCTCTAAAATGTGCGTTTCGCTTAATAGTGCCACGTCCACATGTTCTTTTTTCATCAGTGTAAGCACGCTTTTGCGCTTGTGTTGTTTGTTTATCCCACCGGTGTTCCATACCATTATATTCAAACTAGCCATAGTCTATGCATGTTTTCGTGTAGTTTTTGGTAATGTTTCTGGAGTATGAAGCTACAATAGATGCACATCCAATTAATGAGGTCCCGTTGAGAGCTGAGCTTAAAAACATATATATATACAAATAAAAATCCCCTATTTTCCCCTCTCCCAGAAAGTCGAACATGCCTGTGTTCCAAGAACACATCCTCCGCGATTGACTTTCTCCCATGGTCCACCGGATTGCCCAACCTGAGCATTGTAATCCTAATTTTCCTATGCTCATTGCCATAGGATCTAACATTTCCATTCTATTGCAATAGAATGTCGCTTTTGGTCTTGCACCTTCCCTTACTGTAATGAAGTATTGTGATAATTAACCTAAAGATAAAAATAAAAAATAAAATAAAAAGAGAATAAACCTTTATCGACATATTCCTTTGAACCCTCCACCAACGTGTGAGGGGAAAAAAAAGGAAAAGATTGTAGATCAGTATTGACACTTAATGTGAAGAACATTGGAAAAGAATAATGTAAGTTACAATATATTTAAAAAATATATAGTAATATTGACACCTTAATGTGAAGAACATTGGAAAAGAACTATGTAAGTTAAATTATGTTTAAAAAATATAGGGTGATGAGAAGAAAAAATTTAATAAAATAAAAATCAATGGAAAGATATAGATAAGGAATAAGAGATAAATAATTATCAACGTGGAGAAGCCACTAGAACCGATTTAACTGATTAGATAAGATAGAAAAGCAGCGCCTTTTAGCGCTTCAATGTGCCTTTAATGGAGTGATTACTTAAATTGTTAGAATAACCTTGCTGTGCCCATACGTTTATGTGTGGATAATTTTAAAGTATTATTAAGGGCTGATTGCACTTCATTTAATTTATATATGCTATGTGTATGCACACCGAATGTTATTGTTAGAGTTGTATGCTTCGTTGTCATGGTGCCTTATATTCTAGAAGGTTGTAGAATATACTAGTGCCTAGACTATTTTACTTCGTTGTCATGGTGCCTTATATTCTAGAAGGTTGTAGAATATACTAGTGCCTAGACTATTTTACATTCCAGAATGATCTAAGAGACCCAGGGCATTTGAGCGATAAACCCAGAATATTCCAGATAGATCTTTTTGTATTGATATTTATTTGACCCCTCAGAGACCAGAGACTGTAATTATAATGTATTATGAATCGTATTATACACAGTAAACATTGTTATAGACGACTTGCATATCGTTTGCTACTTTGATGAACACAGCAATGTTATTCCAACACTGGTGGAATGACCTCATTGATGAACACAATAAAGTCATTCCTACACTGGTATATATTTAGGGAGAGGCTTAACTGGTTCCGGCATTTCCGTCATGCTTTGGGTTATTTGCTGCATTTTGAATCAGGAAATCCTCAGCATAAAAGGGTGTAAATGGACCTGACCTGCGGCCGTTATTGTCCAAGAATGATAACAGCGCCGGATATGCTAGCCTTGGCTTGTGGCCGGCTGTGTACAGCTTTTGCATCACAACTTTGTATGGTTGACGTCGGATGATGGCCTCTCTGCTCAAATCTTCGTAGATAAATATTGGTTTATCACCATACTTCAGCATCCCACGTTGGTTGCGAGCATATTTGATGATTTCATCCCTTGTTGTAGTTTTCCGTAGAGTGACAACGATGACTCTCGGCCCGTTGATATTTTGCCCCTGGGAACCAATTCTGTAAACTTGTTCCACTTCTGGCACTTTGTTTGGATCGGAGTTATTCAAAATCGTTGATAACACGTTTGGAAAGTTGATGTCATCGCAGTTCACTGATTCATCAAGCCCCACAATGCGGATGTTATTCCGCCTGTGGTAACGATGGGTTTCTAGTTGCCTCTCCATCACTTCGTTTTTAAGCAATTTTATTTCCCTCCGGTATTCATCTTTAACTTTTTCCATCTCTTCTCCCATCGCTGTCATGATACCTTCGTTCGCCTTGACTGCTTTTGTGTTTTCTGTCACCGAAATCTCCACTGTCGTGATTCGCACGGACAGCAAAGTGACTGCTCTCATAACCTCTTCGAATTTAGTATCGATGTGTTCAGCGTGTGCGACCAACTGTTCTTCTACGTGTGCTTTGAAAGCGATCATCTGTTCTTTTATCAGGGTAGTCAGAGAGTTGAAGTCGGGCTGTGCAACTGAACTGCTTGTGTCAGTTGATGTTGTTGGAGCAGTGAGGGATCCGATGGATGATTGTGCTATTATCTTCTCAAAATCGCCTGCTTTTTCCTTCACGGTACTTTTTTCTGATGTTCCTGCTATGTTGTCATCTGTTGTCTCCATCTCGGGGCCAGTTGTCCTTGGTCCCTGTGTATTCTCCTCTATATTCCCCGCGCCGGGGCTCACCAACGGATCTGCCACAGCGTCGCCTGTCATTGTCTTTGACCGAGTTTCAATCTGCGCCGTTAGCTTTGCCGTTTCTTGTTTCTTTCCCGTCTTTTCCCCACCCCTAACCATGTTGTCTTTTGATATAGTTAGTAGAAGGTCTTATCAATACATACGATGTGGTCTAGTCTCTTTTGGTATTGTCCAAATAAGGTTTTTAAACGAAATTAACGATAACGGGAGCGGAGCTATAACCAATTGCGTGCGCTACATATTGCAGCTTAACCGGAAGTCTGTAGTATATTTGTATTATACTTCTATATACTATCTAATTTCTATTTTATTATAATATAACTAAATCATACTATTTATTCTACACCATATTGGTACAGTATTATACAATATTTTAATATATTATTATTCTATGTTACGCTGCTATATACTATATTACTATACTCATACTGGCCTACACTACAACTCTATGCTACGTCCTGACACGCTAAACTGCAATATTATACTAAACTGTGCTATACTGTCTATGTATCTTTTCTTTGCACAACCTTTTGAAGTGAAATATATTATTGGAACTCTTTTCATCATTCTGCAAAGAGTTCCATAGTTTGATACCTATACATATACACCAATAACAAAATAAAAACTGTTAAGAATCATACACATAAGCAAATAAACAAACAAACAAACATTATGCACAGCCTATGTACAAAAGAAATAAACAGTTCATCTCTAGTCTTTACAGTTTTCTTCAATTGCATAAACACTCAAATCAAAAGTATTACATAATTATCAAAACCTTACACTCAAGGAGCAAAACGTAGGCCCAGATTTGCACCCCTATAAGCACAATGTCAGCCTCACACTTTTTGCAAAACAATACACACAGTGATTTGCAAAACACTAAACACACTTCCATTACATTAGACACAGAATGTCAAATTACCACACATATGAGCCAATTGGTTAAACACAGCCATCAGATGCACAAACACACCATTGCTTAATTGTAGATATACCAATCAGGTTTAAGCACTATAAAAATGCAGCAGGTGAGTTCACCTGTCTTCAACCAAAATGGAAAGAGAGTGAAGTACTGTACACAGAGAACGTGAAAATATACAATACATTCACCAAACACTACACAAGACAACCAATGATGCAGACTGATGAAAATATACATTTTCTCCCATTTTCCCAAATCAGTCAACATGTCAACATGGAGAATCACAACAAAAAATGATCTTGCCAGATCCATAGGCAAAGAGATAATGTCTAGTATTTTCTGTGCTCTATTTACATTTTTTCAAAATTGTTTTTGTTTTACTGTAATTTTAACCTGTACTGGATACAGTATTTTATGTTTGTCTGATATTTGCTGAGCTTACAGTGTTATGCACATAGTAGCATGAAAACTGGGACATGTTTTGTTGTGATTCTCCATGTTGAAATGTTGACTGATTTGGTTAAATGGAGAGAACATTTATATTTTCATCAGTCTGCATCATTGATTTGGGTATATGGAGAGAACATGTTTTTTTTAGCAGTCTGCATCATTGATTTTGGGTATATGTAGATAAATAAATTATATTTTCATCAGTCTACTCTACAGCATTGGTCTTGTGTAGTGTTTGGTGAATTTATTGTATATTTGCACATTCTCTGCGTACTTCACTTACAGTACTCTAATCACTGAGAAGTAGAATTGCTAAATGTGTTTTAGGTTAAGCACAGCAGTGTGTGTAACTGGTTCAAACAGAATTGAGTCATATGAAACGTGTGTTTCATATGGTAACAAAATGTAGTTTTTATAAATTAGTGTATGGTTTTAACAAGTGTTTAATTTAGCAAAGGATCTGAGGTGTTCTGATAATTGTGTGTGTGGTTGTGCTAATTGTGTGTTTTGAAACACCGGGCCCCGTTTTCAAAATCATGCTTAAGCAATCGAAAAAAAACTATTGTGTGTTTCATTATAATTATGTTTCAGTCTTCTCATAAAAAAAATATTCGATTTTTGGGTCTTTTCCTGCCTTTGGTCCGCTTTGCATTCACATCTCAAATGAACCGTAGCAGGGTTCACTTGCAAGAGTGAATGAGCTTTCACACCACCCCAAACCAACCGGACTATCCGAGGAAATGAACCAGGGTTCGATTAAAGCTTATTATAGTTTATCACAGTATCATGAGCATGTCTTTGTCAGTGGACACTGGACATGGGTATGGATGGCTCCAGGTGCTGCTGTGTTAAAGTGCACATCTTCAAGTCCACAAATCGGTGAATGAAAGAATGATAGGATCAAATGAAAACTACTTACTAAAAATGGATTAAAAATACTAAAAACCAACAAAAAATACCAAACACTAACAAACATTCAGCACAGTCAATGGGGATGCTGACATAAAAAAAAAAAAAAAAAAAAAAAAAAAAATTCCCAGGGCTAACGACGCCACTGATCCATACAGTACCTTAAGAGTACAACGCCTGTCATATACATAGGGTGACCACCTGTCCCACGTTTCGCGATAATGGGAAGTTTGTCCCACGTCCCGCTGCAACAGAACAATGTCCTGCATTTCAAAGATCATGGTAAAAACAATAATAATTAATATTATTATAATATTTTTTTTAAATGTTGTTCATTTAATGCCTCGCTCCAATTAAGTGTGTCAGTGTGTCACTCGAGTCCGAAGAAACACGCACCTCTAGCACCTCTACCCCTGCGGGGCCGCCTAAATATTAAAGGCAACCAACTTGTGTCTAACCACGCCCAACTTGCGCCTAGCCACGCCCCCCGCGGCGACGCGGCAGCAGCAGAGCGGAGCTCCGTCGCGGCAGCATTATGTAGCAGTAATCCGCCCTTTTTTTACTATCCAGAACTAGCTCAATTGGCAGCGCTGCATTGCTGTGGATCTTACGGCCTGTTGCTGGCAAGTTCGATTCCCTTCAATTTTTTTTTCTTTTTTTTTTTTACGTGCATTCGCATTCTTTCGCCGTTAAGTTTGGGCATAACTTTAAGCATTGTTTCGGAGTTGGTTAAGGTTAGGCATTGTTTCGGAGTTGCTTAAGGTTAGAAGGGTTAAGTTTAGGCGCTGTTAAGGAGCTGGTTAAGGTTAGAGTTTGTCTTAGAGAATGGCAATATTTTTTAACGTGCATTCTTTCGCCGGTTAAGTTTAGGCATTGTTTCGGAGTTGGTTAAGGTTAGGCATTGTTTCGGAGTTGCTTAAGGTTAGAAGGGTTAAGTTTAGGTGCTGTTAAGGAGCTGGTTAAGGTTAGAGTTTGTCTTAGAGAATGGCAATAGACAGCCTATTTCCGCGCTGCAGCGCGAGGCAATAGACAGCCTATTTCCGCGCTGCAGCTCTCTCGCGCTGCCGTGGTCACATGGGCGTAGTGGCCAATCAGAGAAACGCTAAACACAAGTTGGTTGCCTAAAATATTCATGCTGCGGGGCCAGTCGATTATGTGTAACAGAGTGACAGCCAATGAAATGGGTGCATTTGTCACGCTGTCCAAGGTGCTGAACTGCTTTAATAAACGGCACGGCTCAAATACCGGAAAGACAGTTGCTCTGTCTTTAAACTGCTAATAATACTCCATGACTCCGGCGAGACGCGGACCTTGCACCGGGGATGATGATAAGCCGCCAAGGCGCCGCCAGCGAGGGACCAAAGCTGTCCAGAAAACCGTGAGAGAAGCTTGCCACCTCGCCGCCCGCCACTGCCCCCATCACTCACAGACACTGGGTCCGGTAGAGCTGGTATAGGCTACAGAGTGGAGAGAGAGCCTCGCAGAGCCAGCCAGCCAGGGCACGTTAAATAAATCGTGAGGGGAAAGAAGAAAAAAAAGTTCTGTGTGTTCTCAGTGAGAAGATCCTCCCACAGCGGTGCTTTTGTGCAGTTACAAATCGGTGCTAGGTGAAGCATCTACAGTTTAATAAGATTAAGAAACAAAATGTGCTATATATAGCCTACCGTCAGCGTCGAATATGAAATAAAGGCATTTAAATAATAAATACATTTCTTTAATTTTAATTAGCAATAAAAAAAAATTATAAAAAAAAAAAATCTCATATTTCCCCCCCCTCACCTACGTGTCCCGCATTGTCCCGCATTGTCCCGCAAAAACAGTGATGCTGTCCTGCGACTGAACAATTTTGACCTGGTCAAATACATACACCCTGGCGTTGGAAACTCTGATTAATAGACAGAGTTTCTAAAAAGAGAGTATATACATTATATACATTTGAGAGTATATACATTGAGGGGGAAGAAACTGTACATTGGAGGAGGTTGGATAGGTGGGGTGGGAATTGTACATTGGAAGGGGTTGGGTAGGTGGGGTGGGGGGAAACTGTACATTGGAGGGGGTTGGGTTTGGACATTTACAGGGGCCAGTTTTGAATTGCAGTCTCCCGTAGGTCCTCTTTGAGGGTTTTGAAGGTGGGTAATGATTCACATTCCTTTACAGCTGTGGGTAGGGCGTTCCACATTGATCTGGCATAATTGCGTGTTTAGTCCCTTGTTTGAGCCGAATCTGGGTTTAACATGATTTGTGGAGCTCCCTCTGGTGTTGTGGTCGTGGTATTCACTCACCTTTGGGAAGTATTTTGACATGTGTACATGGGTACCTTAGTGGTGTAGTGTATCTTGTAGACCAGGCCCATTGCAAGTTGCTGTACTCTGTCGTCTACTCTAAAGCCCTGTTTAGACGGAAACGCTAGCAGGTGAATCCGCAAAAATATTTTCTGATGCGCCTTTCGTTTAAATACGGAAACGGCGTTTTTACGGGGTGAAACCGCAAAAAAGTGAGACTACCTTCCAGGGTGGAATTCCTAGAAACGATAAACCTTTGCGCTTTCATCTAAACTGTCAAACCGCATAAAATGATGATGAAAGGGTTGTCATGGCTCTCGTCGCGCGTACTGCTTACATCACAGGCATGCGCCAGTAGCCTAGAAGCGTAAACAAAGCATGTCTGATTCTATCCATGGCGATCACCTGAAGGCTACATTGGCAGTACTTTTAAATACACAAGAATCTGTCCCGCGGCGTGACTGGACCCACTGTCTGTGAGTGACTCTGCTTTGGTCCAATCACATTCCCCACCCACAGTCTGCGAATCAGAGGCAGAGTAGGGCGGGTCTTCACAGCACGTCATGTGACATATGCGGCAATCGTGTGACAGCGGGGCTCAGTCGTCTCGAGGTGTTACAGCCTCGTCTGCACGGAGAATTCCACCCCAAAACGCTAGTCTAAACGCAAAATTAAAAGTGAGACCGTAAGACGACTTTTGCGGTTTCTGTTCAGACTCTCTCCGTCTAAACATAGCCTGCCCTAAGCCATCCTAGGTTGTCAAAGTGGGCAGGCGTGTGGTGGGTTTTAGGAGTGAGGTTAAGCAGTAGTTTGACATAGGACTATAGATTGAAATTATAGCTTCTTGCTAAATCTGGTGCACGCACACATCTATTTGTTTAATGCAAATGATTGTCAGTGCACACTGTCCTTTATAAACGAAATAAACTAAACTAAAGGTGCATAAATTATGCATTACTTTCATCACAATAATTATAATAGATATAGCTAGGCTACTGACATTGTGATAATGTCAGTAGTAGCTAGCTGTATCTATTGTTTACACTTGAAATGTGTATTTTTATTTAGTGGCATTTTTATTTTGTCACAATATTATTTGTCTTAAATATTTAATAAAAAAAAAATGTATTCATTAATTTTTTATTAATATTTTTTTAATAAAAAAATAAACTTGGCATCCTCTGTTATTTTACCCACGCGACACCACTGTTAACACTAGGTTAGAGAGGGTTGAGTTGAGCTGAGTAAGAAGTTGGAGTTGTGGTATAGAGAGAAAGAGATTGATATTCAGAGTTGCAACAGTGAGAGGTAGTGAATGGTGAGGATAAAGCAAGATAGGTATTCTTTGTGTACTGGACCCTGGACTGGCTGACATTCCCCCTTGTATACTGACCCTGGACTGGACGACTACCCTGAATTGTGAACAATCCCTTTATCTGTCGGCGAGCCTGTTTTGTGTTTTTGACCATGGGACTGTCTATGACCATTCTCTTGCTTATCGAACTGGATTTTTGCCTTAATTCAATAAACATTCTTATTGATTGATATTTCTCTTGTGTGGACCTTTTGAATTTGTTTGTATTTGAACCGTGGCGAGTCTGGTCCCCACCAGATTTTAATATGATGCTTGTATTTGCAGTGTTTTCCAGCTTTGCGATCCTCCTCCATAGCTATGAACAAAATTTACAAATCTACAGACAATTTTAATAATCTTTGTTGGTATGACGACATTTCTAACTTTAATTCATGTTAGTCCTTATGGTCAAGGGCTGTCCAATCAATATATTAATATATTCAAAACTTAGCTCTCTGGTTCCTGGCTACGGGAGAGAGTTGTTCATGTTCACAAATATTGATAGGACCATTATAATCCATAGATATAGCATGTATGAATTCTTAAATTGATTGCATGTATTGTACTCTAATACTAGGTCACAGGATTACTTTAGAAACACCACATGTAAAAACTGAGCTTGGGAAAACTGGTTTAAAAAATCATGCCCTGTACAAATGGAATGAACTACAGAAAACCTTGACGTTAGAACATTTCATTCCGTTAGAAGATTTTCAAGTTTTGAACTCTGATATTTTAAAGATTTTTTTTGGGCGTTTTATCGCTTTATTACTACTGGGCAGTCCAGTAGGGAGAGACAGAGGAGAAATGGGAGACAGAGTGGGGGGAAGACATTCGGGAAATAACGACGGATTCGGGAATGGAACCCGGGTCGCCCGTGTCGCGGCTGAGCGCGCTATGTGGTTCGCCACTGGGGCGTCCCTAACTCTGATATTTTAGATGTTGCTTGGACTTGTTTTAATTGATATACAATGCATGTTGATGTTTGCATTTTTGTTGAAACTGTACTTTTTTGTCCAACATGTTTTTATATGTCTATTGTAAACAGGTTGCGCATGATAAAGATATCTAGATCTCATGTGTTTTTACTTGTATAAATAAAGGACAAAAAAAAAAGTTTTAATTAAACCTGTCAAAACAGCTTTTGTGTCATTATGTCAAGGAGTTGCACTTTGAGTTGTCAAGTCACAATGGCACACATTGTCTTGACCCTGTGTGAGTGTGGGCGTGACCTCCATCTTTTTAGCGCCAGGATAGATGGGCGTAGCAGAAAGAGTATTACTCCTCCAGTCGGTCCGGTTTCTCATCTCTGCTTCTGAAATGATGCCGCAGCTGCTGTGAGCATGAAACTGAATTAATAATGAACACAGTCGATAGGTGCCAGCGTCCCATTCTCCCCAGAATCATCCTGGGAGTGACGTTGCTCTATATAGAATTGTAAAGTGTACCATAACGCCTGTTGTATATGAAAGCAATCGTCCTTAATCAGCACAAATCATTACTGAGGTAACATAGCATCTGTGTGTTTATATCGATTATGCCTTGTATGTGCATGCTTGTACAGTATGTGTATGTGTGCATGTGTGTGTGTTTAAAGGGCACTAACACAGACACAGACAGCTAGAGGGCTAATCCAAATGTCTGTTTACTCTCAGACTACCAGAAAGAGTATGAGTGTGTGTGTGTGTGTGTGTGTGTGTGTGTGTGTGTGTGTGTGTGTGTGTGTGTGTGTGTGTGTGTGTGTGTGTGTGTGTGTGTGTGTGTGTGTGTGTGTGTGTGTGTGCGTGCGTGCGTGCGTGCGTGCGTGCGTGCGTGAGTGCGTGCGTGCGTGCGTGCGTGTGTGTCTACGAAGTACGAGGTATCACACCAGAACATCTACGCAAATGAGAACAGATACACTTAACTCTTTGGACGCCACTGACTTGATCATCGTTTGTTCCTCCTACCATGCCAATGCTCTAAAATATAGGAATAAGTGGCCGTGTTTGCAGGGGTATATATATATATTCTATATTATAGCTATGGATAAAATACTATGGCCCATTTGACATCAACTATCTATCGTTCAATATGTGAAAAAGAATTTATTATTTCATCAATACGTTCGCGTGTTATACCATGGTGAATATAAGTATAGTTTTAGAGTGATCCTGTCTAATCCCAGAAAACGACGATATGCAGCGAAATGCTGCCAGCAGAGGCCAATAATTCAACTTGAGGCCCCTATCAATATAGAGGAGTTTGAAATAGCTATCCAGACAATGCATAGGAGCAAATCACCAGGTCTGGATGGTCTCCCCCCCCCGAGTTCTATGTTGTATTTTGGCCTCTTCTAGGTCCTCTCTTGCTGAACATGCTTAATTTCTCGAATAACAGAGGTTGCTTTTCCATAAATTCCAATATTAATATAATTTAACTTTTATTAAAGAAGGTGACGTAACATTTAATTCATATGGCCAATCAATTTAAGATTAAGTTAAAACTAGTTAGATGAATAATATTGATATGTGTATTTGAGACGTCTGAGGGGCTGAAGACATCTAGTCTAGAGGCCCTGTAACTGGGACCATTTGGGGTTTTGGTGTAACCAAGAAAGGTAACCAGATTAACGACACACACACATACACTCTCTCACTCTCTCACTCACTCACACACACACCCACACCCACACCCACACCCACACACACACACACACACACACACACACACACACACACACACACACACACACACACACACACAACACACAACACACACACACACACACACACACACACACACACACACACACAAACACACACACACTTTTCCGTTTTCATCAAATCCAGACTCGCATCTGACAACGTTTGTCATCGTGCTTCACATCAGAGATACTGCATCGAAATCAGAGCGGTTCAGTGGCATCCTCTCATTGGACGCAGAGAAAGATTTCAGCCGTCTGAAATGGAGTTATTTATGGGCTGTTCTTCATCATATGGGTGTTGGTGGAAGCTTTATTTCCATGATAAAGGTTCTGTACGTTAATCCTTCGGCGGTGGTCTTGACAGGCAGCACTTGTTCCTCCAGATTCCCGGTCGCCTCATTGCTTTTACCAAACGGTTCGTGCGTTTTGCGAATCTGATTGGCCACTGACGTTTCTGGTCCGTTTCTGGTCATGTGACATGTGCGCCCAATCGTGTGACGGCAAGTTCATTGGACGGTTAAGCTTAGGTGCTCTTTCGAAGTTGGTTAAGGTTAGAGTTTGTCTTAGAGCATGGCGATAGAACGCCTGCCCTGATTCCAAACTCTAACCTTAACCTACTGCGAAAGAGTCGCCTAAGCTTAACCAGTGATAAACTAGGCGTTAGGTAGTTTGCAGGCTGTTAGACCCGGAAATAGGCGCAGAACTTGCCGTCCCACGATTGGTGCACATGTCACATGACCAGAAACGTGTCGCGGCTAAGCGCGCTATGTGGTTCGCCACTGGGGCGCCCCTAACTCTGATATTTTAGATGTTGCTTGGACTTGTTTTAATTGATATACAATACATGTTGATTAGGGATGCTCGATATTGGCTTTTTTACCGATACCGATATTCCGATATTGTCCAACTCTTAATTTCCGATACCGATATCAACCGATATCAACCGATACCGATATATGCAGGGTTTCCCCCCCCAAAAAACTGAATAATTTCAGGTAACTAATAATTTCACTGGATATATATATAACAAATATTGTTATTGTTTTTTTTCTTTTTTTAAACCGATACCGATATTTTCCGATATCACATTTTACTGCCGATATCGGCCGATAATATTGGTCGGCCGATAATATCGGACATCCCTAATGTTGATGTTTGCATTTTTGTTGAAACTGTACTTGTTTGTCCAACATGTTTTTATATGTCTATTGTAAACAGGTTGCGCATGATAAAGATATCTAGATCTCATGTGTTTTTACTTGTATAAATAAAGGACAAAAAAAAAGGTTTTAATTAAACTTGTCAAAACAGCTTTTGTGTCATTATGTCAAGGAGTTGCACTTTGAGTTGTCAAGTCACAATGGCACACATTGTCTTGACCCTGTGTGAGTGTGGGCGTGACCTCCATCTTTTTAGCGCCAGGATTGATGGGCGTAGCAGAAAGAGTATTACTCCTCCAGTCGGTCCGGTTTCTCATGTCTGCTTCTGAAATGATGCCGCAGCTGCTGTGAGCTTGAAACTGAATTAATAATGAACACAGTCGATAGGTGCCAGCGTCCCATTCTCCCCAGAATCATCCTGGGAGTGACTTTGCTCTATATAGAATTGTAAAGTGTACCATAACGCCTGTTGTATATGAAAGCAATCGTCCTTAATCAGCACAAATCATTACTGAGGTAACATAGCATCTGTGTGTTTATATCGATTATGCCTTGTATGTGCATGCTTGTACAGTATGTGTATGTGTGCATGTGTGTGTGTTTAAAGGGCACTAACACAGACACAGACAGCTAGAGGGCTAATCCAAATGTATGTTTACTCTCAGACTACCAGAAAGAGTATGAGTGTGTGTGTGTGTGTGTGTGTGTGTGTGTGTGTGTGTGTGTGTGTGTGTGTGTGTGTGTGTGTGTGTGTGTGCGTGCGTGTGTGCGTGCGTGCGTGCGTGCATGCGTGCGTGCGTGCGTGCGTGCGTGCGTGAGTGAGTGCGTGCGTGCGTGTGTGTCTACGAAGTACGAGGTATCACACCAGAACATCTACGCAAATGAGAACAGATACAGAGTGAGCTTAACTCTTTGGACGCCACTGACTTGACCATCGTTTGTTCCTCCTACCATGCCAATGCTCTAAAATATAGGAATAAGTGGCGGTGTTTGCAGGGGTATATATATATATTCTATATTATAGCTATGGATAAAATACAATGGCCCATTTGACATCAACTATCTATCGTTCAATATGTGAAAAAGAATTTATTATTTCATCAATACGTTCGCGTGTTATACCGTGGTGAATATAAGTATAGTTTTAGAGTGATCCTGTCTAATCCCAGAAAACGACGATATGCAGCGAAATGCTGCCAGCAGAGGCCAATAATTCAACTTGAGGCCCCTATCAATATAGAGGAGTTTGAAATAGCTATCCAGACAATGCATAGGAGCAAATCACCAGGTCTGGATGGTCTCCCCCCCCGAGTTCTATGTTGTATTTTGGCCTCTTCTAGGTCCTCTCTTGCTGAACATGCTTAATTTCTCGAATAACAGAGGTTGCTTTTCCATAAATTCCAATATTAATATAATTTAACTTTTATTAAAGAAGGTGACGTAACATGTAATTCATATGGCCAATCAATTTAAGATTAAGTTAAAACTAGTTAGATAAATAATATTGATATGTGTATTTGAGACGTCTGAGGGGCTGAAGACATCTAGTCTAGAGGCCCTGTAACTGGGACCATTTGGGGTTTTGGTGTAACCAAGAAAGGTAACCAGATTAACGACACACACACATACACTCTCTCACTCACTCACACACACACACACCCCCACCCACACACACACACACACACACACACACACACACACACACACACACACACACACACACACACACACACACACACACACACACACACACACACACACACACACACACACTTTTCCGTTTTCATCAAATCCAGACTCGCATCTGACAACGTTTGTCATCGTGCTTCACATCAGAGATACTTCATCGAAATCAGAGCGGTTCAGTGGCATCCTCTCATTGGTCGCAGAGAAAGATTTCAGCCGTCTGAAATGGAGTTATTTATGGGCTGTTCTTCATCATATGGGTGTTGGTGGAAGCTTTATTTCCATGATAAAGGTTCTGTACGTTAATCCTTCGGCGGTGGTCTTGACAGGCAGCACTTGTTCCTCCAGATTCCCGGTCGCCTCATTGCTTTTACCAAACGGTTCGTGCGTTTTGCAAATCTGATTGGCCACTGACGTTTCTGGTCCGTTTCTGGTCATGTGACATGTGCGCCCAATCGTGTGACGGCAAGTTCTTTGGACGGTTAAGCTTAGGTGCTCTTTCGAAGTTGGTTAAGGTTAGAGTTTGTCTTAGAGCATGGCGATAGAACGCCTGCCCTGATTCCAAACTCTAACCTTAACCAACTGCGAAAGAGTCGCCTAAGCTTAACCAGTGATAAACTAGGCGTTAGGTAGTTTGCAGGCTGTTAGACCCGGAAATAGGCGCAGAACTTGCCGTCCCACGATTGGCGCACATGTCACATGACCAGAAATGTGCGTGGCCAATCAGAGCGCAAAACTCGAACGTGGAAACACGAATTTGTTGTGGAAAGTATAGACGTAGCCAGGCTAGCCCTTTATCCCCTTTGTTATTTGCTATTTTCTTAGAGCCAGTAGCCCAGGCAATATGTAAATCTGTCGAACATGAGCCAATCATGATACATGGCCCTCCACATCTAATATTCTTCATATGCTGATGACATTCTGATTTATACAAATGAATGAATTCCTGAATCAGTCCCCTACCTTCGAAAGTCATTTGAAGACTGGGAACATCTTTGGGTACAAAGTTAATTGGCCAAAATCTGCATTAATGCCCTTGCGGATAGTTTCTGGGCAGACACCTCCATTAGGTATCACTGTGGTCAATAACTTTAAATATTTGAGGATCTCCCTCTTTCCCTCCCTCTGAGGGATAATCTCAAACAACTTCAATAATATCATGGGTGAGGTAGAATGAGATTTAAGGAGGTGGGGCAAAAATTCAAATTAAGTGTGCTTCCCATAATAGCTTCTTATGGAACATTAGAAAACCTTGCTATTAAATCAGCTACACTGCAAAGATATAAATTATCAGGGGTTATTAATCTTCCTAACTTTGATTGGTACATACAGTATAGTACATGATCAAATGTGTTATTTATGTTATTTATTCCAACACTCCTTTGAAAAGTGCCCGTAGGAATTATGGCCCAATAAGGCCAAATTGAATTACTGTATGGCATAAGGATTATAAATTCAGCAAAACATCTTACATATTGGACGGCCTATTTCCTTCCCTCCCCGTTATGGAACAATAAAGGTGTAAATATACTATCTGACATCTTGGGACAGCAGCGTCTCAGAGAGGTCACAGCTATTACTCCTTCCTGGTACCTTTCTTCATTTATTTGCAACTGCGATTAGCAATGAAGTGCACACTGCACACATTGCTACATAATAGAAGGAAAACCAATGGCATTGTCTTTGACATCTATCATTTCCTAACGAAGGCCTGATAAACACTACGTTGGAAAACAGCCTCTGGAAAACAATCCCCTCTATCCGTAAATTGGCACCATATGGTCGAATGTATCAATGTCATCTATAAACCCTAACCATCAGCTGATTCATTACAAATTCATTCATAGATCCTATCTCACACACCTCGTAGACTATATCACATGAAATTCAGATCTGATCCATTCTGCTCCTTTTGTCCAGACATTGACATCTTCATAGATATTTGGGAGTAAGCATGTTCTGGAATAATGTCTCTCATATATATATTGCCTTTGTTTTACCTCAAGAAACTCATTGTGGACAGACCCTCAGTTACAATGATGACTAGACATAGAAGACAAGAATAATAAGGTTATAAAATAAAGAGAACAATCAATTAAAACGGGTATATAAAAACAGTTAATAAAAGATACAAAATACAAAAATACATTTAAACGGGTACAAACAAAATGTCAAGCTGAATACGAACTCAGGGGACCCGCAGCGAAAGCCATTAGAGCGTATGTAGTACAATATGGTCCAGAGAACCAATCTAGCATGGATGTGATATACGATGGCAGTTTCTCCAATAAGTGCCGTGTAGATAAACAAAGACATATGTCTATTACGTCTCTCAGGCAGAGAAGACCACCCAATCTTTTCATACGGGATGCAATGATGAGGGCTATAAACATCACCAGCATTAAACCTATCATATAATGTCCGATATTATGAACAAGGCCATCCCCCACTCACTGTTAGTGCTGCTATTGAATGACACTTCTTCTCTGGAACTCACTGTACCATATATGTGACAGGCGCCTCTTATTAGCCCGCCTCCCTGCAGATAAGAGGAGGGTCGACCACCACACACTCTGTCAATAAAATACATTTTATGGTTTTTAGATTATGAGGGCATTGCCCAGCTGTTGTATGGTTGTATGTTTTGTTTTGTTTTGTTTGTTTATTGTCATTGGTCATTGCTATGTTATTGTTCTTGTTGCTACATTTACATTTAGTAATTTAGCTGACGCTTTTATCCAAAGTGACTTATACAGTTCTGTACAACAAGTCAGCAGGAAGGGTACAACTCTAAGTAAGTAAGTAAACATATTTTTCAAACAGTGTAGAACTTGAGTGCTACAGACTTGAGTGCATATTAGCATAGTAGGTAATAATTATATATATGCATGGTAGATTCCTTAGTAGCAGAGTGCATAATAGTAAACGACAGTACAAAAGTTAGTTGTTTTCTTTTCATTTCAGATATTGATTGATTTGGTTACAAATGTTTGGTTAGGAGTATACTTTATCATATATCAATATGTGCACTCTGCCCCAATGCCTAACAAAGCTGTGAAAAAGGAATTGATCACAAAATAAATTAAGAAATTCTCAGCAGGCAGGTCTGAACTTGGGCATTTGCTATTCCTTGCAGCACGCACCACGGAACATAACTCAGGGCCAATGTCTGGTGTGTTAACCCTTTCACTACCACACTACAGACTGTTAAACCGTCTGTAGTGTGGCAGTGAAAGGGTTAACCTTCTGGAGTGTGGTTGTGAAAGGGTTAACCCTTTGGTAGTGTGGTAGTGAAAGGGTTAAAGTTGTTCATTCTTCTGCTCTTTGTCACTTTAGTTGAGAGCCTCCATTTATTTTACTTACCTTTTTAAACTAAGCTAAGTTCCATATAGGCTATAATTATCCAGGTAACGCTACATTAACCTGCAAAGACATAATGCAGCTTGTGTCCTTTCCTCAGCATGCTGCTACATTACACACTACATAGAAAAGAATTACGGAGCATTTCCTTCCTGTCATTGAAACTCCAGCCATTTTCTTCCGTGTGCTGCCCTGGTTAA
The DNA here is from genome assembly GCF_963971535.1 of Notolepis coatsorum. NCBI lineage: Eukaryota > Metazoa > Chordata > Actinopteri > Aulopiformes > Paralepididae > Notolepis > Notolepis coatsorum. The sequence continues at coordinate 170,962,225 of NC_140169.1, read as the reverse complement.
ATGCTCCTGAAAGTTATCCAATATCCTCTCCAGATCGCTGCTCTGCAGGCAGTTCTCTTTAATTGCGTTATATATGTTGAAAAAAACACCCCAACTTGGAGTAATATTTCAGTGTCCCGTCAATCCTTTTCCAAAAAAAAAGAACAAATCCAATCCAGGATTGTTTCATGCCGCATTATATATGGGACAGTGAAAACGTCACTGATATAAATTGCAGGCAAGCAGAAATATGCTGTTTTATGTCAATATAGCCTGCAACTTTTTTTGTGCACGTTTGTGTCTTGTGTATGTGTGTCTGTGCGTGCATGCTTGTTGGTGTGTGTGTGTGTGTGTGTGTGTGTGTGTGTGTGTGTGTGTGTGTGTGTGTGTGTGTGTGTGTGTGTGTGTGTGTGTGTGTGTGTGTGTGTGTGTGTGTGTGTGGTGTGTGGTGTGTGGTGCGTGTGTGTGTGTGTGTGTGTGTGTGTGTGTGTGTGTTTGTGTGTGTGTGTGTGTGTGATACAGTATGTGTGTGTGGGTGTGTGAAGTCTCAGCCAGAAAAAGCCCAAGGGCTTACCGAGGTGCTAACTTCCCCACTCTTGACATCTGTCATGTCCCGCTAATAAAGAAGACAAACTAGCTCTGAATGTATGGATCCCTGCAACCTGCTGTTCCAGAAGGTGATAAGAGTCTCCATCTGTCTCCTCTCCAAGCCATGTGATTAGTGACTGCATGCGTATGTTATTGCATGGAATTGGAGATTGAAAAACATTTAAATAAAGACAAATTATGTCTTTGTTGTATCATGATTAGGGATGCTCGATATTGGCTTTTTTACAGATACCGATATACCGATATTGTCCAACTCTTCATTTCCGATACCGATATATGCAGGGTCCCCCCCCCCCAAAAACAGAATAATTTCAGGTAATTAACATTACATATCTCTTGTCGTGGAATTAACACAACATTATGCATACTTTTGACAATAAATTAAATCAGACTTTGTTCTTACTTGCTTGCCTGGGTAAATAAAGGTTATAGAAGTGTAAAAAAAAAATGTAATATTTTTTTGAAAACCGATACAGATTTTTCCGATATCACATTTGAATGCCAATATCGGCCGATAATATCGGTAGACCGATAATATCTGACATCCCCCCCCCCCCCCCCCCCCCACCTCTCTGACCTACTCCACCACCACACCCATCATCTCTGCTGACACCAGTCCTTTACTACCCATCAGGACCAGGACCAGGCTCTGGACCTGGGGCAACAGGGCCTTTACTGCACCCCCCCCCCCCCCCCCCCCCTCTGGAATGCCCTCCCCAGGCCACATCCACAATGCCAACACCCTACTGTCCTTTAAAAAGGTTTTGTTTTGTTTTGTTTTGTTAAACAAGCAAATATGTTCTTCCCGTTTTAAACGTGACAACCTTCACAGAAGAACATTTGCTGTCAACCCATTATTAAGGATAAGTTATTTCTCAGAATAACTGCCAATGAACCGTACACATACACATAATCTGCTGACTGACACCGAAGCCCTGGAGTCCTCTGATAAGATAAAGTCGCTGTTCAGAGCAGCTCACCTGACAATCTAAGACTGTACCGAGATATTTTAATTAGGGCTGTCAGTTTATGGCGTTAATTAGATTAATTAAGCATGCACACATGCACACAAGGCATAATATGGATATAATCACCCACAAAAGCACACACAAGCAATGTTGAAAACATAGTTACAGTTCCTGGGTGATGAACTGTGGTAACCATGACGATAATCAGCGCATGACAGCACGACTACAGTTTCCCTTTGTTTGTTTTTTCCATACTACGTATAAGTTACTACAGAAATACGATGGTCAGTCATTATAGAGATAACTGTGGAAGCGGCACGGTGGTGTAGTGGTTAACACTGTCGCCTCACAGCAAGAAGGTCCAGGGTTCGATTCCAGCTTGGGGACCAGGTTTCCGCGTTGCCAGGTCTATCTCCCGGGCCTTTCTGTGTGGAGGTTGCCAGGTCTATCTCCCGGGCCTTTCTGTGTGGAGTTTGCATGTTCTCCCCGTGCTCGCAAGGGTTTCCCCCCCGATAAGATAAACCCAATGGAAAAACATGCACAACAGATCGCTAACGCTGTGGCGTCCTTGACGAAGACGGACAGGAGCACTTGGATTGGTCCCCGGGGCGCGGCTCACGTTGACGCCATATCTGCTCCCGGCTGCCCATGGGGGGGGGGGACAACGGGATGGGAAAAGTGCAGAGAGACATTTCATCAGTGACTCAGTGCATGTGTGTGTGTGTGTTCCTGTGGGTCGCCCATCTCGCGTGTGTGTGTTAAACTGCATGACAAATAAAGACTTCTAGTCTAACCAATTACGTAGTATTTTAACTCTTCAGTGCATACAGTATGAAAAAACACCATACCATATGATTCACCATACATTTGTGTGTGTCTGTATGAAAATAAAAGTTTTTTTTTTTTTTTTTTACTAGATTAGTTCATAGTCTAGAATTATTCTGCACTAAGCCAATTTTATATTTTATTTGATTATTTATGACTGAATGTAACTGAACTTGTGAAGCTAGTGAAGCTACCTGTTACTGCACTACCTTTGTTATTGCACTATTCTGCACATAATTTGTTGGATATAATGGATGGTTGGATACTGTTAAATAAAAAAAAAAGCCTTAAGGGTCAACTTGATTGCATTTTTTTCTTTTCATTTTTCTTAATGCATTGCCGAAAGATCGGATCGGGAAAAATCGGTATCGACAGATACTCAAAATCACATGATCAGAATCGGATCGGGAGCAAAAAAATTTGATCGGGACGCGTCTATTCGAAGCCTAACCAGTTCATGCTTCCGCGTTCGCATTTTGCGAATCTGATTGGCCACTGCCGTTTCTGGTGCGATCTGATTGGCCACTGACGTTTCTGGTCATGTGACATGTGCGCCCAATCGTGTGACGCGCCCATTTCCGCCTCGACCAGCAGCAAACTACCTAACGCCTAGTTTATCACTGGTTAAGCTTAGGCGACTCTTTCGAAGTTGGTTAAGGTTAGAGTTTGGAATCAGGGCTGGCGTTCTATCGCCCTGCTCTAAGACAAACTCTAACCTTAACCGACTTCGAAAGAGTGCCTAAGCTTAACCGGCGAAAGAACTTGCCGTCACACGATTGGTGCGACCAGAAACATCAGTGGCCACTCAGAGCGCAAAACGCGAACGCGGAAGCATGAACCGGTTAGGTTTCGAATAGACGCGATTGGGACATCCCTATAGTATTAAGCCCTTGCCGAAAAAGCCAGGCGCAAGTACACAAAAAGATTTCCGGCCTATCGCAATAACCTCCAATCTGTGTAAAACTATGGAGAGAGTCCTGGCCAATGACTTTAATGTCCACCACTGTGGCCAGTATGTTAGATCCACTGCAGTTTGCGTACAGGAGCAAGAGAGGAAAATGCTGTGCTGACTCTGCTTAACACAGTAACTAACTAAACATCTCATGCAGCCTAAAAGCTATGCTAGGATTCTATTCCTGGATTTGAACTCTGCGTTCACTTCAATGAAGGTACATATCCTTATATATTCCATATATTATTTTCTCTTTTCGCTAATTAATTTATGGTTAAAGAGAAACATCAAGTATGCTGACGAACATGGCCCTAGTTGGCCTCCTGCAGGGAAAAGACCCCTCTGGTGAAGCGGCCTACCTGGCCCACACTAAGGCTCTTGAATCCTGGTGTAACATTAGCCAGCTGGAAATCAATGTGGCTAAGACCAAAGAACTAATCATGTGTACCGAGCAAGATCCGAGCCAGTTTCACTTGATGGCCTACATGTTGAAACTGTGAATATATTAAAATGAGTGCTGTCAGGCGATTAACATTTTTTATCTAATTAATTACAGGATTTGTAATGATTTAATTTAATTAATCGCATTTTAATCGCATAACCATTTTAGGCCTGATATTTTATATTCTATAATCATATTTCAAATAGCATGTGTCCGGATGGCATAATTCAGTACTGTATCTACAAAACCTTCTGTTTAATCATATTCCCTTTATTCATTTGCTTAGATTTTTCAGGTGTGGTACATTTTAGCATGGTGTTATTCACAGTAAAAAATTAATACATTTTTTTATAATTTAAATAATTTAAATAATTCTCATTTGGTTCATTACAATTTACTCAAGCCTAGTAACAGACACAGTATTTCTGACAATGGGAATACATTCCCTGAGATCCAGATGTCCCTAGAATCAGATACCAAGAACATGCAAATGGACTAGCTGTCCCCGACTAAGGATTTGGATGGTCAACTATGATTAGACTATGATGATTATATATATATATATATATATATATATATATATATATATATATATATATATATATATATATATATATATATATATATATATATATATATATATATATATATATAAATATTTAAAAAAAAAATGTATATCCGACTAAGAGGTTGGCCAGTTGACTACGGCTCCTTTCGCCCGATTAGTCGACTAATCGACTAATAGGGGTCAGCCCTAAAATGGACCATTTAAAAAAAAATTAAATGTTTATTCTACGTTCTTATGGAATGAATGAGATAAAAAAAATATATAAAAAAAAACATTTTAAATTAATTTTAAGTAAATTTTCATAACACGATAATTTGTTGTGTAATTAATTAATCTAATTAACGCCATAAACTGACAGCCCTAATTAAAATATCTCGGTACAGTCTTAGATTGTCAGGTGAGCTGCTCTGAACAGCGACTTTATCTTATCAGAGGACTCCAGGGCTTCGGTGTCAGTCAGCAGATTTGAGAGCTGTTGTACAAAACCCTTATTGAGAGTGTTTTAACTTTTCATTTTCCTGTTGGGTTTGGTCACCTGAACTGTAAACGTAAGAATAAACTCTCTCGCATTGTGTCAATGGCCAGCAAGATAGTGGGCGGCAAACCCCAAAAGCCCTTGACTGTACTCCTCACAGAAAGAACAAGGAAGGAGGCGAGGAGTATCTTGGTAGACAGCTCCCATCCTTTATTCAGCCAGTTTAAGCTCTTGAGCTCTGGGAGTATGGAGTCCCCCTGGCAACTATGAATATATTCAAGAAGTCCTTCATTCCAAGTTCCATTAGCATCCTTAATTCTGCAAAGTGACCAACACGATGGAGACATTAACTGTTTTTTTTATGTGTTTCTGTAACCCTGTCTATGCCTGTTTGTGTTTTATGTTGTGCGAGTTGAGTTCTGGCACGTTTGTTGAGCCGAAGACAATTTTCCACCTTGGTGGACAATAAAGTTATATTCAATTCAATTCAATTCAATTCAATTTTGTGGTACATCTAAAAAATGTGTACAAAGAAACAACAACACAATATTAGTTTAGCTATAGTTCATTTTAGAGTAGAATTCTATTGGACCCAGGGGGCGAAATAAACTTTTTGACTCACCGGCCAGTGGCGGGTAGATGGGAAGAATCTACCTGCCAAGCATATTTCTTACCTGCCAACTTTTTTTTGATTACAAAAATAATAAATAATTTTATATAAATATTTCTTTTTTTAATAAAATATATATATTATATAATCATACTTATAGTTGTATTATCTGCGAGACATCGCCACCTCGCTGTCTGCAAACAGCTCCACTGTCTGTGTGTATACTCGAGTGGCCTCCAGCAAGGATTCTCCGGCGCTGCAGCTGGCCCTAAACTCTACATTCAGCATGAAAGGATTCTCCTGCGCTGCACCTGGACCCTATTCAGCAGCCCTCATGCGATGTAAGCCAGGGGCTCGAATACGCATGTTGTAGGACATTGATGTCAGGAGCTATCTGTAGCTACTGCTGGATGGCGTTGGGACAACACCTCTGAACTATTTAGTTTACTGGGACATTTAGTAGTGACTAGTGAGCTAACGTGGGCTAACATGAGCTACCTAGCCAACGGAGGTATTATGCACTGGACACTTGCTGGAGCAGTTGTTGATGTCGGGAGCTATCAGTAGCTAGCCGGCTGGATAATGTTACACAATGCCTCATGTATTAAACTAAAAGTGAATAGTTGACTGGGTCATTTTGTAACAGTAGCTAACATTATCTCACGGAGGTCCCTCTGACTAGACTAACGTCACGGTGACTGTCCTCTGTTTACATGCAGCATACAGAAACAGGTGCGGGAATGGGAAGGAGCAGCAGTGCGCTGCATGTCTGTGCTGAGACAGCGAGTGAGAACTCCGCTCAGAATTGGATCATGATTTTCGGTTTTCACATGACTATTTGATTGCTCGCCACACGGCGGGCAGACCTCTCAGTGGGAGGCGCCAAACGTAAAAACTGATCGCCAATGGCGGGTGGCGGGCTTTAATTTCGCCCCCTGATTGGACCCCAACTCTAAGGCTAGTGGAATCATTTTCCACCACAATCACTTTTGAGGGGTAAAAATCAAGCAAGCACCAGCAGTTGTATCGTTAGCTTGTATTTGAAATCTTCATCTTCTCTCACTAAACCGTTTATTTTTGTATCCACTTTTTCTCCTTATTTTTAAATTTTTCTCCCATCCCAATTTCTGTTATGGTTTGTAAACAACCCCAACAGCACGGCACAGACAGGTAGTTCAGAGTTAGCCAAAAACCAGGGCATATTTATTTACAAAACAGAAATGAGTGAAAACAACAAAAAGCACAAGGGGAGAAAATTTTCTTGGCAGAGTTGTCTGCGGCTCTGCAGCTCGTCTTCAGAGCAGAGACGGCACTGTGGCGTTGCGCCTCTGACTCTGCGGCTCTGAAGCTACTTGACGATCCACTCGGGAAAACAGAGAGAGAGATAATGTCAACAAGACGAGCGAACGGAATACAATGCAGTCCAGAATTGTTTAGCTGAGTCAGTAACAACAACAAGCGGCTCCTCTTCAGTGTTACCCAAACACACAAAAAACAGAAAGGTCCCGAGTCCAGGAAAATGCGAGAAAAACAGAGTATCCAAAAAAAGGTACGTTCCAAAACTCACCAAGGCGCAATTGCGCAAAGCGGGCAACGAGGCACAGATCCAACGGATGGCAGAGCAAAGCAACAGCGGCGACTTCCATAGATGTCCTGGAGAGAAACAGACGAGGAACAACAAGGGAGCGGAACAAGCAGCAGCCAGTGGTAATCCAAAACGACCCGACACAGAACGTTAGGAACACCAGAGTATATAAAGGGCTCCACCGAGCTGATTAGAACTCACTTCAGGTGCGCGCGGGTAATTGGTACCTTGAAGTGTGGGGAATCGGACCAATCCTCACAGTACCCCCCCCTCCACGGGAGCCACCCGGCGACCTGCCCGGCCTCGGCCTCCCCGGATGGGACCGATGGAAGTCGGTGACCAGGGCGGGGTCCATGATGAGCTGGCGGGAGACCCAGCTCCGTTCCTCCGGACCGTATCCCTCCCAGTCCACCAGGTACTGGAACCCCCGTCCCCGCCGTCGGACGTCCATGAGCTGACGGACCTTCCACTGGGGGTGTCCGTCCACCATCTCGGGAGGAGGCGGATCTGGAGCAGGAGGCATCAGGGGACTGAGAGAGACAGGTTTAACTCGGGACACATGGAAAACGGGGTGAATGCGCATGGACGCAGGAAGCTTAAGACTCACCGCCGCGGGACTGAGCACCTTCTGGATCTCAAAAGGGCCGACGAACCGGGGGTTAAGCTTCTTGGCCGAGGATCGAAGCGGAAGATCCTTGGCGGACAACCATACCCTCTGCCCAGGGTGGTACGTCGGAGCAGGGATCCGGCGTCGGTCAGCTCCACGACTGGCGCGATCCGATGACCGGAGCAGCGCAGTCCTGGTGATCTCCCAGACCTGACGACACCGGTCGAGATGATCCTGCACGGAGGGAACTGCCACTTCCGACTCCTGTGCAGGGAAAATAGGGGGTTGGTAGCCCAGGGATACCTCGAATGGCGAGAGGCCGGTGGCGGAACTGACCAGTGAGTTGATGGCGTACTCGACCCAGGGAAGGAACCGGCTCCAGGAAGCGGGTCTCTCGGCGGCAACACAACGGAGAGCAGACTCCACGCTCTGGTTCATCCTCTCTGTTTGTCCGTTGGTCTGGGGATGATAACCAGACGAAAGACTGACAGTTGCCCCCAATCCCTTGCAAAAGGCCCGCCATACCTGGGAAGTGAACTGGGGACCCCGGTCCGAGACGACGTCCTGGGGGAAACCATGGAGGCGGAACACGTGGCTTGTCAGGAGGTCCGCTGTCTCAGAAGCTGAGGGAAGCTTGGGAAGGGCCACGAGGTGAACCCCCTTGCTGAACCGATCCACCACAGTCAGAAGGCACGTGTTTCCCTGGGACGATGGAAGACCCGTGACGAAGTCCAACGCCACATGGGACCAAGGGCGGCTCGGAATGGGAAGTGGCTGTAATAGTAGGGCGGGCCATACTTTTTTTTTTTTGGAAAATCAATCGAGTGGGGTGTCTAAAATATGTGTTTTTTTGTGGGGAATTCAAATATGGGATTATTTTTCTAATCGGATAACTCCTAACTACATTGTTTTGGATTTCAAAATGGCCGATTTGACCATTTTTCACCCCTTGGCCATACATAGATGCCAACATGAATCTGAAGGAAATCCTAATCCTAAACACAAACTTAAAGTCAACATCAGCCATAAATAGGTGAGCTCTTTCCAGAACTACTCAGCAGAAACCTCTGTAACCATTTTAACAAACGTCTCAATGTATTGAGAAAATCCATGGGGCTCCATCAATCCTCTATCTTCTTAAAACATTGGAAAGGCAGGGGATGGAAAAGAAGGCAGAGAAAAGGAGAAGGGGCAAAGAAGAAAGCTTTGCAGGAGCAGACAAGATTGCCAGGAAGGATGTTGAGAGCTTCCTTACAGTCCCTGAAGTTGAGCTCATTCCTGAAACTGACCCTGCAGCTTCAGCAAAGCTACGGACAAATTATGATGAGATTCCAAACATCGCCCTTGCTAGTGTAAGGTATGGCATAGGTCTAAGGCCAACTGCAGCTATAGCAACTGCAGCTCTGATTGATGCAGGACTCATCTTAGAAGATGACACAAGTAAAGTGATTGATAAGAACAAGGTTAAGAGAGCACAAGAAAAGTTGATGCAAGAGCTGGGGGAAGAGTTTGAGGAGAAGTGCAGGGAGGAGGGGGGGATCTCCTGTATCCTCTTTGATGGGCGGATTGACATGACCAATGTGATGATGGAAGCTGAGGGCAGTGACCAATCTTTTCCTGCAAAGATCAAGGAAGAACACTATAGTGTTGCTAGTGAGCCTGGCAGCAACTATCTGTTCCACTTTACACCAGAGAAAGCAACTAAAGAGGAGTCCCATGCAGAGAAGATTGCTAAGGTCCTGTTTGCCTGGCTGAAAGAGAGAGGTTCTGATAAGACCTTGTGGGCCATTGGAGGAGACTCGACCAATGTCAACACTGGAGTGAAGGCAGGTGTAATGCGGAAGCTGGAGATGCACCTGGGGAGAAAGCTGGTCTGGTTGGTGTGCAACCTGAACACTGGTGAACTTCCACTGCGCCGTCTCATTGTTGAAGTTGATGGGGCTACTCTGTCAGACAACAAATTGTCTGGGCCAATAGGACAGCTCCTTGATTCTGTTACAGACTTGGAGATCAATCCTAACTTCACCAGGATCTTTCTTGGCCCTCCGCTGATCAAGCTGCCTGAGAAGATCATTCAAGATCTCTCAACTGATCAACACTATGGCTATAAGCTGGTCTGTGCAATCAGGGATGGAGTGCTTTCTGCAAGGCTGGCTCTGCTGGAGATTGGACCGGTAAACCACAGCCGCTGGCTCACCACAGCAAACAGACTCCTCAGGCTCTGGGTGTCAAAGCATCAACTTAAAAGAAAGAACCTGAATAATCTACAATGCATTGTGGAATTCATCATTGGAGTGTATTATCCATGTTGGTTCAACATGAAGGTCAAGCACTCCTGGATCGAAGGGCCTAGGCACATCCTGTTTCAGCTGGACTGCCTCAAGTCTCAGAGGAAGGAGGTGCTGGATGTTGTGATGCCAACTGTGAGAAGATCTGCTTGGTATGCCCACAGTGAAGCCATCCTCCAAACACTGCTGTGCTCTGAGGATCAAAAAGAGAGAATTGAGGGGGTGTAGAGAATCCTGGCCATCAGGGGAGAGGGGGATCCAGACACTCAGCTGGGAGACTCCTGTGTCAGGATCAGAAGAACACCTCACATCAATAGTGACGCTTCCAGCATTGGTGGCTTAATCAGCTGGTCAGAAGATTTGTCAGAGCCACCTCTCACCTGCTCCCTAAGCACCTCCGAGGTGAAGAACTTAATCAACACCCCCATGGAGGTTCTCGACTGGCCTTGCCACACACAAAGCATCGAGAGGGTTGTTAAAATGGTGTCTGAGGCCTCTGCAAAGTACTTTTCACAAGAAAAAAGGGGTGGAGGGATCAGGGCTCAGGAGACCAGCAGGAGGCTGATGTCCAAGAATGAATCCAAGCAGGACTTGTGCAACCTGATCAAATTTAAGAAGATAGAGGATTGATGGAGCCCCATGGATTTTCTCAATACATTGAGACGTTTGTTTAAATGGTTACAGAGGTTTCTGCTGAGTAGTTCTGGAAAGAGCTCACCTATTTATGGCTGACGTTGACTTTAAGTTTGTGTTTGTAGGTTGGTGGCTAAAGCAGTACAGTAGGAGATCTTGCCATCCAAGAATGAGTCCAATCAAGATATTGGAACCTGGCAAAGTTCAAGAAGTCAGGAGATCGAGATTTAGCACTTAGGTGTTTGTGTGCATTACAAATACAATTTATTATTGTTAGTATTATTATTATTATTGATCTTTGGAGTTGTATCCAGTTATATACAGTTCACTTGTTAATAAATTTGATGGCTTTGTCATTATAAATGATTTCCCATATATTTTTTATCTTTGCAATTTTGTAATACAATACCAATGGGTTCAAATGGTAAAATCAGCCATTTTGAAATCCAAAATTATGCAGGTTATATTTATCCTATCCCAAAAATTACCTCATATTTGAATTCCCCATTAAGAAACACATCATTTAGACACCTTGCATGTTAGGATTTCCTTCAGATTCATGTTGGCATCCATGTATGGCCAAGGGGTGAAAAATGGTCAAATCGGCCACTTTGAAATCCAAAACAATGTAGGTAGGAGTTATCCGATTAGAAAAATAATCCCATATTTGAATTCCCCACAAAAAAACACATATTTTAGACACCCCACTCGATTGATCTTCCAAAAAAAAAAAAGTATGGCCCGCCCTGTAATAGCCCGGAGGGTGCCTGGTGGGAGGCCTTGCTGCGGGCGCAGACCGTGCAGGCCAGAACAAACTCCTTGACATCGTTCCTCATGGTGGGCCACCAGAATCGATGAGCCAGGAAGGAGAAAGTGCGATGAACGCCGGGGTGGCAGGCAAACCGGCTGGTATGGCCCCATTGGAGAACCCGGGACCGGACCGAGTCGGGGACGAAGAGGCGACGAACGGGTACGTTGCTGGGAGCGGGATGGAAACGTAGGGCACGCCTGACCACGGTTTCGATGCCCAAGGTGACCACTCCCACCACCCTGACCTCTGGGGGATGGGAGTCGGATCCTCAGTGGTTGGAGCCCCCTTGGAGTGTAACCGGGACAGAGAGTCGGCCTTCGCGTTGCGGGACCCAGGGCGAAAGGTCAGCGAGAAGTCGAACCGACTGAGGAAGCTGGCCCACCTTGCCTGCCGGCCGTTGAGGCGCTTGGATGCACGGATGTACGTCAATTTCTTATGGTCCGTCCAAATGGTGAACGGTTCCTCGGCCCCCTCCAGCCAATGACGCCACTCCTCCAAGGCAGCCACTACCGCCAGCAGCTCCCGGTTGCCGATGTCATAGTTCCTTTCGGCAGGAAGGAAACGATGTGAGTAGAAAGCGCACGGATGGACCTTCTGGTCCGTCGCCGACCGCTGAGACAAGATAGCCCCTAGTCCAGTATCCGAGGCGTCCACCTCCACAATGAACTGCCTCTTGGGGTCTGGGTGGAGCAAGACCGGGGCGATGGTGAACCTCTTCTTGAGGGAACGGAACGCAGCGCAGGCCGCTGGAGACCAGACAAACGGCAGGGAGTGAGAGGTCAGCCTGGTAAGTGGTTCCGCCACCTGGCTGTAGTTCCGGATGAATCTCCGGTAGAAGTTTGCGAACCCGAGGAAGCTCTGTAGCTCCTTCCGAGAGGTGGGTTCCGGCCACTCCTCCACGGCCCGGATCTTGCGAGGGTCAGCTCGGGTCAGGCCGCTCTCCACGATGAAGCCTAGGTACTCGACGGAGTCGGAGTGGAAACGGCACTTCTCTGCCTTAACGAAGAGCCGATTGTGGAGGAGGCGCTCCAGCACACGGCGGACATGCTGGACGTGTTCCTCAAGGGTCTTGGAGAAGATGAGGATGTCGTCCAGGTATACAACCACAAACTCCTCGAGCATGTCACGGAGGACGTCGTTCATGAGCGCCTGGAATACCGCCGGAGCATTGGTGAGGCCGAACGGCATCACCAGGTACTCATAATGACCCCTGGGAGTCCTTTTTTTTTTTTTTTTTTTTTTTTTTATTATTATTATTATTGCCAAACAAAAATTATTAAAAGTCAGTACTCAACACACAATGCATAATGAAACTAACAATTAAGGTGGCTAAAATGACATGCAAGTACAGAAACAGAAAACAAAAAAAAGTCTATAATAATATTTTACCGTATACAGTGTATATCCAACGAAATTACCAATTATACCAATGCCTTATACAGGATATACCCCTAATACCTATTATCTAAAACCCTACACACATATGCTCCAGCTCGAACCCCCCCCCTCCCGGACCCCTCCTTGGATAGTACCTCCATTATCCCTCACTCCTAACCAGACACTACCTTTATAAGCTAGCTTTTATTCTCTCCACCACTTCTAACCACATTGACATTTTGGATTCGTTGAGACCCAGAATTCTTGCTGTAGATATTTCTTGATAAATCACATCGAGATATGTAAGAAACCAAACCTTCCGGCACATTTTTTCCGGTTGAAACCAGCGTGATGCGATCAGTTTTTTAGCTACTGTGATACCCGATAAAACCAATCTCTTTAGCTGTGGATTTACTGCAAACTCAAAAACATCATTCAATAGTAATACAGCGGGGTGTACTGGTATATTCCAAGATACATGTTTTGATAATTGATGGGTCACATCTTTCCAGAATGCCTTAACTGGTGGGCAGTCCCAATACATGTGCATAAATGTCCCTTCGTCTCCATTTGTACATTGGGAGCATTTTGAGTCTTGTTTAAGACCCATTCTGTTCAGTCTTATAGGAGTCAAGTATGTCCTGTGAATATAGGTAAGATTGATTTGTTGATGGTCCGGGTTCCTTGATGTAAGCCGGACATTTGCCCATGCTCCTTGCCAATCAAAGTCACTTTCCAGGTCTGGTATATCCCTCCTCCAGACAGAGTCTAGTTGGAGGGTTTCATACGAGGACGTTAGTAATTGATAATAAAAACCTGATACAAAACCTCTCGATGTCTCTCTTTCATAGAAGAATTTGTGGTATCTGTGGTGTTCAACTGGTATGTCTAATGGAACACTGTGAGACTTCAAACATAGCTGTAACTGTATGTAAAAAAGCCATGTGGACCCGGTGAGGTTAAACTTTGTGCATATTTCTCCATAACTACAAAAACCCTGGTTGTTAAAAATATCCCCTAATGAGTGTATGCCTTGCTCTTCCCATATAGGGAATCTTATAGGACGTTTTTCAATTAAGAGTGCATTGTTATTGAATAAGGGAGTGTGATTATGCCATTTTTGTGGGTTAGGATATTTTTTTTGTGTTTCACGCCATATCCGGATTGCATGGGTAATTATGGGGCAAAATTTCCGCTCACAGTGCTTGATTGGTAGTTTAGTGTGTGCTATGTCCTTCAATCTATGTGGGGCTACTATGTTTTCTTCCAATTTTCTCCAGGACACCAATGCCTGGGGATCAAACCATATTGTCAATGGTCTTAATGTGTATGCCTTAAAATATTGGAAAAAATCTGGAACTGCCATGCCACCGTCTGCTTTATTTCTCTGTGCGGTGGATCTTTTTATGCGAGGTGGTTTGTTATTCCAAATAAATTTATATGTGGAGGAGTGTAATCTTTTCCAGTAACCCTCTGGAGGGGGTAACGGTAGCATTGAACTGATGAAGTTGATTCTAGGTAGTACATCCATCTTAACTATTGATACCCTTGCCTGTACTGAGTTTTTAAGTTTTGCCCACCTGTCCAGGTCGTCTTTGATTTTGTTCTGTATTTTTGTGTAATTGTGCTTCACCGTTTGTCTTATGGTGGGAAATATTTCCACACCCAAGCATCTAAAATGTTTTACCATAGGTATCTCACCTGGGAGGGTTGTATCTTTTTTTGCATGGGTGTTAAGTGGAAGGAAAGCCGACTTCGGCCAATTTATTTTAAATCCCGATAAATCACCAAAGTTCTCAATCAACTTGAGTAGATGAGGCAATGTGGTGTTGGGGCTTTGCATGAACAATATTACATCGTCCGCATATAAACTAATTTTATGTTGTGTGCCCTTGATTACGATTGGTTTTATGGATTGGGATTGTCTTATATATTGTGCTAAAGGCTCTAATGATAGATCGAATAGTCCGGGACTAAATCTTTGTTTTATTATGATGCTCTATGTTTTATTATGATGCTCTATGTTTTATTATGATGCTCTATGTTTTTATTATGATGCTCTGTTTTAGTATGTTTTATTATGATGCTCTATGTTTTATGATGTCTGTCCATGTCCAAAATCAGGGACCATGATGGAAATAAGTGCTTGCACTTTCTCATGTTTTTATCCCTTGGATGCTGTCTTTTACTCCACAATAAAAATCAATCAATCAATCAATCAATCTGTCTGGCTGAGCGTGATACCGGAAACATTTTGGAGATGAATGTACCTGTTGTAATCATGGCCGATGGGTCTTTGTATAATACTTTAATCATATCAATGAATCCTTTTCCTAACCCCATCCTTTCTAATACTGCCCATAGATACGACCATTCCAGCCTGTCAAAGGCTTTCATAGCATCCAGGGACAGCATCACCTTAGGTATGGTGTCTTCTTTGTCTGCATCTAGTACGTGCAGTATTCGTCTTATGTTATCAGTGATCAGGCGACCTCTTATGAAGCCAGTTTGGTCCGGATGAACTAAAGACGTCATATGCTTTTGTAATCTGATGGCTAATACCTTAGAGTACAGTTTGACATCGGTTCCGAGGAGGCTTAAAGTGGAGATGAAGCAGTGCGATAAATACATATTCATAGCATCACATTAGTATTTAGATAAGCCACAGAAGAAATCACGTTATAAAAATAAGCAGTTTCTAAGAAAAAACGATTTGTTGTGTGCATTTCTGAAGCATTTAGCATTATGGGCGCGGCCATTTTGTTGCTGACGTCATGCCGCTGGTTTGGTGTATACACTGCTGGTTAGTTGCCTATAGTGAATGGGTCAGTCAGTAAATAAAATGTTGCCTACAAAACAACGGGACCGCGGTGGTTCTGTTTGTATTGCTCCTGGCTGTTCAAACTAATTTTACCATGTGAGAGAGAGGAAAGTTGGTTAATTTCCACAAACTACCAGTGAAAAAAACAGTGTTGTTGGCATGTTGGCTCAGGCTGGCTGCACTCAGGCGGCGTGATCAGCCTGTTGGACAGGGAAGGAGGATCTGCAGAGAACACTTCATTGCCTCGGATTATGTTGTTGGGGTGGGATGTTTGTCCAGAAGACCACTAATCAGCTGAAGCCTGATGCGGTTCCCTCGGTCTTCGACAGACAGACCGGCGTTAGCTCTCGGGAGCGATCGCTAGCTAGTTAGCACCAGCCGGGGACCGGCGTTAGCAACCGGGACCGTCGCGGAGCATTCAGCCTGCTGGCTACCTAGATCCACTTCAACCAGCGTCGCGGAGCATTCAGCCTGCTGGCTACACAGCTTGTCGGTGTGCTAATAGCCTCTGCAAGCTAACGGTAGCTGGCTAAACAGCTTGTCGGTGTGCTGGAGCCTCTGCAAGCTAACGGTAGCTGGCTACACAGCTTGTCGGTGTGCTGGAGCCTCTGCAAGCTAACGGTAGCTGGCTACACAGCTTGTCGGTGTGCTGGAGCCTCTGCAAGCTAACGGTAGCTGGCTACACAGCTTGTCGGTGTGCTGGAGCCTCTGCAAGCTAACGGTAGCTGGCTACACAGCTTGTCGGTGTGCTGGAGCCTCTGCAAGCTAACGGTAGCTGGCTACACAGCTTGTCGGTGTGCTGGAGCCTCTGCAAGCTAACGGTAGCTGGCTCCAGGCTATTAGCACATCGACAAGCTGCTGGAGCTCCCGACGCTCGGCTGGTTGAAGTGGATCTAGGTAGCCAGCAGGCTGAATGCTCTGCGACGCTCCCGGTTGCTAACGCCGGTCCCCGGCTGGTGCCAACTAGCTAGCGATCGCTCCCGAGAGCTGACGCCGGTCTGTCTGTCGAAGACCGAGGGAACCGCATCAGGCTTCAGCTGATTAGTGGTCTTCTGGACAAACATCCCACCCCAACAACATAATCCGAGGCAATGAAGTGTTCTCTGCAGATCCTCCTTCCCTGTCCAACAGGCTGGTCGCACCGCCTGAGTGCAGCCAGCCTGAGCCAACATGCCAACAACACTGTTTTTTTCACTGGTAGTTTGTGGAAATTAACCAACTTTCCTCTCTCTCACATGGTAAAATTAGTTTGAACAGCCAGGAGCAATACAAACAGAACCACCGCGGTCCCGTTGTTTTGTAGGCAACATTTTATTTACTGACTGACCCATTCACTATAGGCAACTAACCAGCAGTGTATACACCAAACCAGCGGCATGACGTCAGCAACAAAATGGCCGCGCCCATAATGCTAAATGCTTCAGAAATGCACACAACAAATCGTTTTTTCTTAGAAACTGCTTATTTTTATAACGTGATTTCTTCTGTGGCTTATCTAAATACTAATGTGATGCTATGAATATGTATTTATCGCACTGCTTCATCTCCACTTTAAGGGTCTGTAACTACCGCACTCGGTGGGGTCTTTGTCTTTTTTGAGAAGGACTGAAATGAGTGCAATATTGTCGTGTTTATGGAAGCTCCCCTCCTTGACTGAGTATAAGATCATATTTAGTAATAAGGGTCCAATTATGTCCCAACAAGAAAGGTACATTTCTGATGGGATACCGTCTCTTCCAGGAGCCTTACCATTTTTCATTTCGGATATGGCCTTCTTGAGTTCCTCTAGTGTGATCGGTGTTTCTAACTGTTTACCGTCATCCTCCGAAAGTTTAGGGAGAATAATTTGATTAAGATATGTGTCCATTTTGTTTTGATCAAAGGTCGTTTCTGATTTATATAAGTCGGAGTAGAATTCTTTGAATGTATCGTTTATTATTTTGGGGTCTGTTTCAAGTACTTGTTGTTTTCTAATGGCAGTTATATCTGCAAATTTTGCATTAATTCTTAATCGCATGGCTAATAGGTGACTAGGTTTAGAACCTTGGGAGTACTGCTGTTGTCTTGTGCTGCGTATTTGCATTTCCGATTGTTGTCTGTATATGGCATTGATCTCTGTTTTTAGTACGTTAACTTGATTTTCTAGTCTAGTTGAGTTGTTGTATTTTAAAGAATTAAATAACGTTGAGTAAAGCGTTTCCAGTTCAGACAGTTTTGTGCATTGATTCTTGCGCATTATGGAGGAAAATCTATCAGTGAAATCCTTGATCATACCCTTTACCGACATCCATATTATTCTGGGGTCTTGCACCGAGTTTGCATTCTCCCGTAGGAATACTGTGAGAGCTTCTTTGAGTTGTGTAATGAATTCCTTGTTATTAAGCAGCATCGAATTAAAACGCCATCTTGGGGACCGGGAAGATAGTATACCAAATGTTGCTTTTAGGAGTAAATAACAGTGATCTGATAGTGCATTGGGTATCATTTCCACTTCATATTTATCAAATGGTCTCGGGGATGCAAAGACATAATCAATTCTGGATAATGTGTTATGTCTCGCCAATCGACAAGAGTACTTTCGGGTCATGGGATTAAGTGAACGCCATAAATCATTTACACCTGTAATCTTTGACCAATCCTTTAATGCTTTAGATGAATTTTTTTGTTCGCTGGAAAAGGCGAGGTAAGATTTGTCCATCCTTGGATTCCAAATGGCATTAAAATCCGCACCTATTATAAATGAGTAATCGGGATGGTTTAACATTTCATCGGTTAGTGTAGTGAAGAAACCCTCTTCGTACAAATTTGGGGCATATACCGCTGCCAACGCTATTTTCCTGTTATTGTGTACAATCCTAGCTATAGTTATACGCCCATCCGCATCCGACCATACCCCCTTTAATTCAATATTTAACTTACGTCTGACGACTATGGCTACACCTCGAGTTCTCGTACCAAAAGAAGAGTGACTAATATTATGGTATGTGTTATCCGCTAACGTATCTATGTCTTCCTCTAAAATGTGCGTTTCGCTTAGTAGAGCCACGTCCACATGTTCTTTTTTCATCAGTGTGAGCACGCTTTTGCGTTTGTGTTGTTTGTTTATCCCACCAGTGTTCCATATCATTATATTCAAACTAGCCATAATCTATGCATGTTTTTGTGTAGTTTTTGGTAATGCTTCTGGAGTGTGAAGCTACAATAGATGTACATCCAATTATTGAGGTCCCGTTGAGAGCCGAGCTTAAAAACATATATATATACAAATAAAAATCCCCTTTTTTCCCCTCACCCAGAGAGTCGTACAGGCCTGTGTTCCAAAAACACATCCTCCGCGTATGACTCCCTCCCTTAGGCCACCGGATTGCCCAAACTGAGCTTTGTAATCCTAATCTTCCTATGCTAATTGCCATAGGATCTAACATTTTCATTCTAATACAATAGAATGTCGCTTTTGGTCTTGCGCCTTCCCTTACTGTAATGAGATATTATGAAAAATGAAAAAAAAAGAATAAACTTTCATCGATATATTCATTTGAACCCTCTACTAACTTATGTAGGAAACATCAGGAAAAAAGGAAAAGATTGTAGAGAAACATTAACACCTTAATATGAAGAACAATGGGAAAGAACAATGTAAGATAAAAGAGAGAGAAAAAAAATAAAAATAAGGAGTGAGAGATAGAATAAAACTCAACGTGGAGAAGCCACTAGAACAGAATTGAGTAATTAGATAAAAGAGAAAAACAGAGCCTTTTAGAGCTACAATGTGCCAATCTCTACATCAGTGGAGTGATTATTTAAATTGTTAGAATAACCTTGTTGTGCTCATACGTTTAGGTGTGGTTGATTTCTTTTTTTTTTTTAAGTCTTATTAAGGCCTGATTAAACTTCAGTCAATTGATCATATGCTTATGCTTATACACACCGGATGTTAATGTTAGAGTTGCAGTAATGGTGCATTATATTCTAGAAGGTTGTAGAATACACTAGTATATACTAACAGACTGTTGTTATGTTCCAGAATGATCTTCCTACCCAGGGTTCATGACTACTAGTATTTTCGGGAGATTTCTAAGTGACCCAGAGCAGTCGAGCGATAAGCCCAGAATATTCCAGATTGTTCTTATTGTCAATGATATATTCTTGTCTCCACGGAGACCAGAGGTCTGAAAATATAATGCATTACGAATCATATTATACACAATATGCCTTGGTGTAGCCGGCATGCATATCATCTGCTACTTTTGTTGAGCCCGGATAAAGTCATTCTAATACTGATATACACAGAGAAAGAGAGAGATGAGAAGGCTTATCTGTTTTCAGACAGTGTTTCGCTCTGCCTTGGGGGTTCTGCTCCATGTCGATTCCAGTATTCCTCTGCATCTTTAGGCGTGTGTAATCCTACCCTACGGCTGTCCCTGCCCACGATCGATAATAGCGCCGGGTATGCTAGCCTTGGTCTGAGGCCAGACTTGAACAATTTCTGCTTCACCTCCTTGTAGGGGAGACGCCGAGCGATGGCCTCTTTGCAAAGATCCTTGTAGATAAATATTGGGTTTTCACCATATTTCAGCTTCCCCCTTTGGTTGCGAGCAATTTTGATGATGTCATCTCTTATTGCCGTCTTCCGCAGAGTAACAATGATGACTCTTGGCCCGTTGCTTCTTTGATCCCGAGTACCGATTCTGTAAGCTTGGTCCACTGTCGGCACTGTGTTTAGAAAGTTGTTACCCAAAATCTCTGATAGCACTGTTGGAAAGTTGTCGTCTGCGCAATTGACTGCTTCATCAAGTCCTACAATGCGGATGTTATTTCGCTTGTAGTAGCGTTGGGTTTCGAGTAGCCTCTCCATCGCTTCATCTTTAACTTCTTGTATTTTCCTCCGGCATGCCTCTTCCACCCTTTTTATCTTCTTTGTTACCTCTGTCATACCAACGTTGATGGTGTTCTCGTTCTCTTTGACTGCCTGTGTAATATCTGTCACCGTATTCTCCACTGTCGTAATTCGCTCGGACTGTACAGCGACCGCTTTCTTAACTTCTTCTAATTTAGCATCGATGTGTTCGAATTTAGAATCGATGTGTAATTTGAAAGCGACCATCTGTTCTTTCATCAGGATAGTCAGTGAGTTGAAGTCGGGTGGTGTAATTGCACTGCTTGTGTCAGTTGGTGATATGGGTGCAGTGAGGGATCCGAAGGATTTGTTTGCTATTATCCTCTCAAAATCACCTGCTTTATCTCTCACGGTACTTTTTCCTGTCGTTCCTGTTATGTTGTCATCTATTGTCTCCCTCTCGGGGACAATAGTTGTTGGTCCCGGTGTATTCTCCTCTATATTCCCCTCGTCGGGGCTTGTCACCGACGGATCTGCCGCAGCGTCGGTGACTGTTATTTTTCTTGAACGTGTTTCAATCTGCGCCGTTGGAATTGCTGTTTCTTGTTTCTTTCCTATCTTTTTCTTATCCTTATCCATGTTGTCTTTTGATATAGTCAGTAGAAGGTCTTATCAATACATACGATGTGGTTTAATCTCTTTTGGTATTGTCCAAATAAGGTTTTTAAACGAAATTAACGTTAACGGGAGCGGAGCTATTACCAAATGCGTGCCCTACATATTGTAGCTATACCGGAAGTCTCCCCCCCTGGGAGTCTTGAAGGCGGTCTTCCATTCATCGCCCTCTCGGATACGGACCAGATGGTAGGCACTCCGGAGGTCCAGTTTGGTGAAGACGGTAGCCTGGGTGAGGGGCTAAAAGGTGGAGTTCATGAGAGGAAGAGGATACTTGTTCTTAATGGTGATCTCGTTGAGTTGGCGATAGTCAATGCAGGGTCGAAGGTCTCCATCCTTCTTCCCAACAAAAAAGAAACCGGCCGCCACCGAGGAGGAAGAGGGCCGAATGAGGCCTGCTGCCAAGGACTCAGAGATGTACTTCTCCATCGCTGCCTTCTCAGGGACGGTCAGACTGTAGAGGCGGGTGCCGGGAAGGGGGGCCCCTGAGCGGAGGTCGATGGCACAGTCGTAAGGCCGGTGAGGCGGAAGGGCCAGAGCCCGGGACTTGCTGAAAACCTCCCCGAGGTTGTGGTACTCGGGGGGAATAGTTGAGAGGTCCGGGGGCGGCACACAAGGGGAACTCTGGGGCGAAGGACTGGACGCCGCCTGAAGACACTGGGCATGGCAGGAGGAGCTCCACCCCCTGATGGTGCTGGAGTGCCAGGCGATATGGGGCTCATGCAGCGCGAGCCAGGGCCGACCCAGGACTACTGGGACAAGAGGGGATCTGGTAATAAAAAACTGGAGTCTCTCAACGTGGTTACCAGCAATGGTGAGGAGGACAGGACAGGTGCGTTGAGTGATGTCAGCCAGGCGGTGCTGATCCAGCACGAAAACCTCCAAGGGCCTCTCGAGGTCCTCAAGTGGAATGTTGGCCTGGGTGGCAAACTCAACGTCCAGGAAACTCTCATCAGCACCCGAGTCAATGAGTGCCTCCACCGTCGCCCGTTGGTCCGCCCAGGCTAGGGTGACGCTCGTCAGACGGTTAGGTGGTGCACGGGTGTGGGAACAGGAAAAACGGCTCACCGGGATCTCCCGGGGTCCCGGCGAGCCTGGTCTTTTGGCCGGGTAGGGCAATTGGAGATACGGTGTCCATCCCGGCCGCAGTAGAGGCAAAGGCCGGACCTGAGCCTGGACTCCCGTTCAGCCTGGCTAAGGTGTGTGCGTCCCAGCTGCATGGGTTTCTCCTCAGTCACAGACCGGGAGGGGAAAGGACGACCAGTCGCGGAGGGGGCAGAACGGACAGCAGTACTGTCACGAGTACGGGGGGTCTGGGGAACATCTGGAGGTCCAAGTCGGGCTCTCTCACGCCCTCTCTCCCGGAGGCGTCCGTCGATGCGAATAGCGAGCCTGATTAGGCCCTCGAGAGAATTGGGCTCCTCTCGGTCGCGAGCTGGTCCCTTACAGCGTCGTTGAGCCCCCTCAGGAAGGTGAGATGAAGCGCCCGATCGTTCCAACCGCTCTCGGTTGCGGCCAGTCTGAACTCCAGCGCGTAGTCTGTGACACTGCCACTGCCCTGCCGGAAGGTGCCCAACCGAGCTCCTGGGTACTGGCCAAGAGCTGGGTGGTGGAAAACCCTTCGGAACTCTGTCACGAAGTCTGGGTAGGAGAAACAAAAATCAGCCCTCATAGACCAGGAAGCAGTAACCCACTGTGTTGCTCGGCCTGTGAGCAGGTTAGTCATGTAAGCTACTCGGGCTCCCTCTGACGTAAATCGGCTGGGTTGATGAAGGAAATCCAACTCACATTGCATGATGAATGTGGCACAATCCTCGAAGTTACCGTCGAACAAACGTGGTTCGGAGAGACGGGGCTCCCGAGGTGCGAGGTCGGGAGGTGCGGGGTCTGTCGCGGCTGCGGGTGGTGATCTGGCTGGGACTCCTGGGACAGGTGGGGTTAAAAGCAGGGTGTTAAATGCTGCACTGAGAGCCTGTAGTTGGTGCAGAATATCAGCCTGCTGATTACCCTGGGTTGTCTGCTGGGTGGCCAGAGTGTTAAGAGACTCCTGGGCCCGGAGGTCCTGCACAGCAGCCGCAGCCGCACCTAACTGTTGGGCGTGGTCGTTGGTTAACTCGATCTGGACCGCCAACGCTGCCCTAACTCTGTCTGTGTCGGCTGGGGTCGACATGGTCGGGTTGTAATGTTGTGGTTTGTAAACAACCCCAACAGCACGGCACAGACAGGTAGTTCAGAGTTAGCCAAAAACCAGGGCGTATTTATTTACAAAACAGAAATGAGCGAAAACCAGGGATGATGCCACCAGGGAAAACCAAGATGGCGGAGTAACGACGCGCATGAGAGTAGCTCCGTGAGAATTTAAGTTTTACTACAGCCCATTTGACTTGGCTCGAACTGAAAGTAATACTGTATGTTCTCTGACTAAACAGACGACATTATCAGACATTTGGTATGCCTAAAAAACCAGCAACAAGATATATGCGAAAGACAGAACTTGAAGAGTTAGAGGAAACAGGCTCGAGTACAGGCGACAAGATGGCGGATTCGGCGGAACCAACAGAGCTGACGCCAGCGATAATGAAGGAGCTGATTACCTCTACAATTCGTGCCGAGGTAGCTTCCCTCCGTACAGAATTCCTGGCCGAGCTCCGTACCTCCCTCTCGGTCCTCCAGGCCTCGATATCCACACAGACGCAGAAAATACAGCACGTGGAGACTTCATTGGCGTGTGTAGACGAGAGGTTGTCCACAGTAGAGACACTGTGTGCATCCACAGTAGAGACATTGTGTGCATCCTTAAGCGAAAACACTAACCTACGACTCAAAATTGATGACCTCGAAAACCGTTCACGCAGGCAGAACGTAAAAATAATTGGAATCCCTGAAGGAATCGAGGGGCAGAACTCCATTACATTCATGTCCGCCTTTTTCGTGGAGCTGTTCGGTGAAGAGGCCTTCGACAAGCCGGTAGTCCTAGACCGCGCACATCGCCTAATGGCACCCAAAACGCACCAGAAGGCCCCTCCTAGAGTCATGATGGTACGGTTCCATTATTCCCAGACGAAGGAGCTGGTCATGCGGCTCTCGCGTGAGCGGGGACGGCTAACATTCAGGGGCTCCACGGTACACATTTTCCCGGATCTTTCTGCGGACCTATCCAGACGCCGAGGGGCATACAAAGACATCAAGAATCTGCTCCGCGAGGCCAACATCAGATACGGCTTGCTTTACCCGGCTAAGCTGCGCCTGACATTCGGTGGGGAAGGCTACACATTTGACTCTCCAGAGCTGGCAGCTGATTTCTACAAGAAAAAAATCCTGCCTACACTAAAAGACTAATAACGCTTGGATATGATACACATCAGTTTTTTCCCTCATACCCCCGGCTGAAGTGGATCTGAAGGAACATTTTGGCTGACCGGTAACGCTCTTCACGGTCCTAGCAACTAGCTAGACCGGTATTATTATTACTACTATTATTATTATGATTTATTTTACTTGCATTTGTCTACTATCAGGTGAGCCACTACTTTTCGTATTTTTTTCGTATTGGGATTACCTAGGAGGTAATGGAACACTATGTAAAAAACAATCCGTTATTATTCCTATTATATACCATACTGTTGACGATAAATCCTGCTTACACTAAAGGACTAACAACACTTGGATATGATACACATCAGTGGACTCTGGTTTTTTCCCCCTCACACCCCCGGCTGAAGTGGATTTGAACATTTTGGCTGACGGATAACGATCCTCACGGTCCTAGCAACTAGCTAGACCGTTATTATTATTATTATTATTACTACTATTATCATTATGATTTATCTTATTCGCATTCATCTACTACCAGGGGAGCCACCACCTTTCGTAATTTTTTTGCATTGAGATTATCTGGGAGGTAATGGAAGACTATCTGTCATTGCTCCTATTATATACTGTTGACGAAATTGATGTGGGTAACAACACGGTATGATTGTCGCTATGCAATTGCTGTGTACAGCGGCCAACTTGCTCGTTATAACCGGCCGGCTAGTCTTAATTTACTAAAGCTCATTTGTTACTACTATTTTTATTACGTAGAATACAAGCTGAATGTGAACCTGCCGGTGAATGTCGCCTATTTTTTATTTTTATTTTTTTTATTATTTTTGTATTTCTTTTTATTCCGGGTCACTGCCGGGTTGGTTCGATTACGTCACTTACTATAGACGGTTGGCTAACTCAGTTCACGGTGAATTCATTATTACTACTATTATTATTACTTGCTAAAGCCAACTTGTTACTATTATTATTCTTTCGTTAAATACAAGCTGACTGTCATCCCGCTGGCGATTAATATTTTTTTTTTTTTTTTAGGGGTCACTGCCGGGTTGGTTCGATTACGTCACTTACTATAGACGGTTGGCTAACTCAGTTCACGTTGAATTCATTATTACTATTACTAGTTTCAAGTTTCAAGTTTCAAGTTTCTTTAATAGTTGTCATACAGAAGTACAGAATACTTTCATACAAAATGCTTCTTACTGTTACGCTCCAGAGACTGTGCTAGACAAGATAGTATCAAATAACATAGTATAGCATGTAATTTAGAAGAAGAAAATGAGGTCACAGTGTTCGGTATAGACATATGTACAATGTTCTGAGTTACCATATAATATACAATACTATGCAGTGTACTAATGTACAGTACTATATAGTGCAAAGCAGAAATGGGATGAGGTACAATTTAGGTACAATTTACAGTAAGGTGTACGAGTTGTAGTGCAATCCTTCATCAATAAATATAAAGTGTTATTATTATTATTACTTGCTAAAGCCAACTTGTTACTATTATTATTCTTTCGTTAAATACAAGCTGACTGTCATCCCGCTGGCGATTAACATGTATATTCATCTTCATCCGGGTCACTGGTGGCTGACTTGAATACGTCACTTACCACAGCTAGCCGCCTGGCTATTGCTAAACTTTCAGTCTCAGTCTACGTTGGGTGCAAGCTGACTGGTTTACTCGCCCATATCCCACTCCTGGTGATATCGTATTATTTAGTATCACTACATTATATGCGCCGAATTGGCTGCAGGCTTGCGATTTATCTTTGTCATACTTATTCAAGTTAACCATAGCTATATATGTGGTGGGTGTGTGTGTGTGAGTGTGTGTGAGTGCGTGTGTGTATGTGTGTGTCAGGGCGGTGATCAATTGGCCCCCGCCCCTGTGTGTGTGTGTGTGTGTGTGTGTGTGTGTGTGTGTCTGTGTATGTATGTGTGTGTGTGTGTTAGTTATATGGAAAAGACAGGTTTGGTGCCACTATGCACCCTTATAAAACAACATACCCCATGGCCCAAACATTTGGTGTAGAACTCTAACCAAAGAGAGATATCTTACATTCTACTGGTCTAAATAGGCAGTACCTGTCTCTTGAGGGGGTGGACTACAATGAGATTCCAAACAGGGGTTTAGGTGATACACTGTTAGAAACCTGCCTTGTCTAACCAAGCTAGTTACATATATATGGCCACGTGTCGAGCAATTATTTATTTATTCATTATTTTTTCTTTCTTCCCTTTTTCTTTTCTTTTTTGGTTCTTGCCATGTGTAATTAAGAATTACAGTTCTCACAGGGTGCACAAGGTTAGCTGTAATGCTAGGCACAGTCAGTGTTACTATGGTTTATTGTTTTTTGTTTCTATTCTTATGACTTTTTTCATCTTTAATTGTAAGCACCCTGGACCACCACTCTGCCATCTCAAATGTCATGAATATTTTTTCACTTTCTTATGCCAGTGTTTAATCCTAATAATGGGTCAGGGGGCAATACTAACATAATTAGTTGGAATGTGAAGGGTGTAAATAACCCCTTGAAACGTACTAGGATCCTTACTCACTTACAGCAGCTTGGGGTTGGCATCGCTTTTCTGCAAGAAACTCACCTTCGGCGAGTAGATCACCGTCGAATACACAGAGCTTGGGTAGGTCAAGTGTTCCACTCTGGTTTTCAGAGCAAAGCCAGAGGAACAGCCATTCTGATCAACAAAAACACACCATTTACTCCATCTGATGTGATCTCTGACCCTAATGGCAGATTCATTATAGTTTCAGGAACTCTCTATTCCACAAAGGTAGTCCTAGTCAACGTATATGCTCCCAATTTTGGTGACACGCATTTCATCAATAAACTTATCTCTTCACTCCCCGACCTGAACTCTAACCAACTGATTATGGGAGGTGACTTTAATTGTGCTCTTAACCCAGCCTTAGATCGATCATCATCTAATCCAGCTCCACACTCTCAGACTGCTAGAGCCATAGTGTCCTTCCTGAAGCAATACGGTATTTCAGATGTCTGGCGCTTCCTTTACCCCACCGCCAAACAGTACTCTTTCTTTTCACCAGTTCATCATACATATTCTCGAATTGATTATTTGTTTATTGACAACACATTTCTATCTCATGTGCGTTCCTGCTCTTACGATAGCATTGTTATTTCAGACCATGCAGCAATAATCTTAGAGCTAGCCTTCCCGGACAAATGTCCATCATTCAGGCCGTGGAGACTTAATCCACTATTGCTATCTGAGGACTCATTTTCATCGTTCCTGTCCACTAAGATCACATTTTTTATTGAGGTAAATTCTACCCCTGGCATGTCTATGTCCATCATTTGGGAAGCTCTTAAAGCTTTTCTCCGTGGAGAAATTATTTCTAATTGTGCTCGACGTAATAAACTGCGCAACAGCAGACGCACTGAACTTTCAGACCAAATTATTAAATTGGATTATTCATACGCAGTCTCTCCGACACCTTCACTTTATAATGAAAGAGTGACTCTACAGACGGAATTTAACCTCCTTTCCACCAGTCATGCTGAGCAGCTTCTACTCAAATCACGCCAGTCCTTTTTTGAATTTGGTGATAAACCTAGTAAAGTGCTGGCACTACAGCTAAAACACTGCACCGCTCAGAACTTGATCACGCAAATTAACTCTGCCACTGGAGAGATCTATACGGACCCATTGGAAATAAATGGTCAATTCAAAACATTTTATTCTTCACTATATACCTCTGATTCCCCTAAAGACCCCTCTCTCATGAATAGTTTCTTCGCAAATTTGGATATACCAGTCATAGACAATGATTCAATGACTCTTTTGGAAGAGCCCATTAGCGCTGATGAAATTCAACAGGCTTTAACTATGATGCAGAGTGGGAAAAGCCCAGGCCCAGACGGGTTCCCAGTGGAATTCTTAAAAAAATATTCCACCCAGTTATGTCCCATTATGGCTTTAATGTTTGAGGAATCATTTCAATCCTGCTCGCTTCCTCCGACTCTCTATCAAGCCTCAATATCCCTGCTCTTAAAAAAAGATAAGGACCCGAAAGACTGTGGCTCATATCGTCCTATTTCTCTCCTTAACAATGAAGCAAAGATCTTGGCAAAGGTACTCGCTCGACGACTGGAATCCGTTATACCAAGTATTATCCATCCAGACCAGTCTGGCTTTGTGAAGGATAGAATGGCTTTTTTCAACCTGCGCCGCCTTATGAATATAATTTACTCATCCACTGAGTCTCCCGTTGCAGAGGTCATTGTTGCGCTAGACGCAGAGAAGGCCTTTGACCGGGTTGAATGGGACTATTTATTCTATACTCTGCAGAAATTCGGTTTCGGCGAGAAATTTGTGTCCTGGGTCAAACTTTTATACGCCTCTCCAGTGGCATCAGTTCGAACAAATGATGTGACTTCGGAATATTTCCCCCTACAACGCGGTACAAGACAGGGTTGCCCTCTCTCCCCGCTACTATTTGCACTAGCGATCGAGCCACTAGCTATTTCCTTTCGCAAGGACCGCAATGTCCAAGGTATCATTAGAAATGGACAGGAACAAAGAATCTCGCTATATGCGGACGATGTCCTGTTGTATATGGCGGATCCAGCGGCCACACTTCCACGTGTCCTTCACATACTACACGAGTTTGGTGTTTTTTCTGGCTATAAATTAAACTTAAACAAGAGTGAACTTTTCCCCATAAACTCCTTAGCTAGAAATATCCCCCCCTCTAGGTTCCCCTTCAAGCTTTCCCCAAGCAGCTTCCGTTACCTTGGCATAATGATAACACATAAACATTCTAATCTCATAACGTCCAACTTCACCCCTCTACTGGAGCGCACCAAGCAGTCCGAATAAATAAAATGGCCCTCCAGAAGCCTAAATCGAAGGGAGGCTTCGCACTACCCAATTTCTTGGTCTACTATTGGGCTGCAAATATTCACAGCATTCTCTACTGGAGCCACTCCCACTACGGACTCTGTCAGTGGGTACCGGCATGGGTGGACATGGAAAGGGCATCTTGTTCTAGAACATCTTTGCAATCCTTAGTCTGCTCTTCGCTCCCAGTCACAACCGCCCAGTATACCAACAACCTCTTAGTACAACACTCCCTCCGGATCTGGTCCCAGTTCAGAAAACACTTTGGTCTCCACGCCATGTCACAGTCGTCACCTGTCCACAAAAACGTCCTTTTCCCTCCCTCTATGGTGGATGAAACCTTCAGCAACTGGTTTAAGAAGGGCATTCTGAACATTTATGATTTGTACCAAGACAGTTCATTTATGTCTTTCACACAACTGTCCCTAAAGTTTAACTTACCAAAAACAAATTTTTTCAGATATCTACAGATACGTGATTTTGTTAAGAGCAAATTTGACCAGTTCCCCCATACACCCCCAAAAACTTTGATCGATCGCATCTTGGAGGTGAAGGTTGTAATCAAAGGCTCAATATCTAAACTATATAACATCATATCCCTATCCCTACCCTCCTCAGTATTGGCTATAAGACAAAACTGGGAGTCCGATCTAAATCATCAATTTACAGACAAAGAATGGGAAAACGCTCTTGCCCGAATACACTCTTCTTCAATATGTGCCCGCCATTCACTGATACAGTTCAAGCTCCTCCACCGTCTATATTGGTCAAAGACTAGACTGGCGAAGATAAATCCTGGCATGAATCCCACATGCGACCGGTGTCACCAAGCCCCTGGCTCACTTATTCATATGTTTTGGCATTGTCCAGTACTGGCCCCTTTCTGGACTTCCATTTTTAAATCTTATTCAGACATATTTTTTATGAATATTGACCCATGCCCTCTTATTGCACTATTTGGCTTGACACCGGAAAACGCTGCAATATCTATTGGGCAATCCAATGCCATGGCCTTTGCCTCACTCATTGCCAGACGCCTCATCCTATTCAACTGGAAGGCAGCCACTCCCCCTTCACACTTACACTGGATGAGGGATGTCATGTCTCTTATACATATAGAGAAAATC
Source organism: Notolepis coatsorum (assembly GCF_963971535.1). Classification (NCBI taxonomy): domain Eukaryota; kingdom Metazoa; phylum Chordata; class Actinopteri; order Aulopiformes; family Paralepididae; genus Notolepis; species Notolepis coatsorum. Next base: position 170,931,825 of record NC_140169.1, on the reverse strand, counting down.
AGATTTACTACACAAGGCCACACGGATATCTTCCACAAAACATGGCAGCCCTTCCTATCTCATTTCAAATCCCATATGACTCCATCCAAACTTGGGACCCCATGACCCCCCTCCTCCCCCTATCTATCTATCTTCATGACACTGCTAGCCCACGCATGGCTGGGGAGATGGCATTGTGGTGGTCTGCTAAGGGTGTTAAATTTACTTTCCATTTTATTTGTTTTACCATCTGGAAATTACGCTACTAAAATGGAGAGTATCACTTATATTATATATTATTATTACGGTATATATATATAAAAAAAAATCTCTTTGTTTTATTTTAATTTTACTTCATTTTTCTTTTGCGTAGCTTTGTCTGCCACATCTGTACTTTTGTTTAATTATTTAAATGTCTCTTTTTTTTCTTCTTTTTTACATGTATGTTTGTCGTCGCCCTCACTGGGTGGGATGGGTGGGATTAGGGGATAGGAATGGGGAAGGAAATGGAAGTTGTATAATTTTGATAACTGAAATGTATAAATATGTACTAATTCTTCCAATAAAAAAAGATAAATCTAAAAAGAAATGAGCGAAAACAACAAAAAGCACAAGGGGAGAAAATGTTCTTGGCAGAGTTGTCTGCGGCTCTGCAGCTCGTCTTCAGAGCAGAGACGGCACTGTGGCGTTGCGCCTCTGACTCTGTGGCTCTGCAGCTACTTGACGATCCACTCGGGAAAACAGAGAGAGAGATAATGTCAACAAGACGAGCGAACAGAATACAACACACAAAAAACAGAAAGGTCCCGAGTCCAGGAAAATGTGAGAAAAACAGAGTATCCAAAAAAAGGTACGTTCCAAAACTCACCAAGGCGCAATTGCGCAAAGCGGGCAACGAGGCACAGATCCAACGGATGGCAGAGCAAAGCAACAGCGGCGACTTCCATAGATGTCCTGGAGAGAAACAGACGAGGAACAACAAGGGAGCGGAACAAGCAGCAGCCAGTGGTAATCCAAAACGACCCGACACAGAACGTTAGGAACACCAGAGTATATAAAGGGCTCCACCGAGCTGATTAGAACTCACTTCAGGTGCGCAAGGGTAATTGGTACCTTGAAGCGTGCGGAATCGGACCAATCCTCACAAATTCTCCCCTTCAATTCTCCCCTCCCCTGTCTTGAACATTGCTAGACTATGCCTCCCACTGGTCGGCTGTAGTGAGGATAGAAGCCTTGCATCACGTGTCCCCTCCGGTACACGAGGAGGCAGCCTGTCGCATCTTTTCACCAGACAGAGCGGTCTCTCAGTGGCGAGGAGTACCGCGTGGGAGGCTCACGCTGCCCCCGATACTTCCTGACTCTGCTGTACAGGCGTCACCAAACCGACCTGTAGGAGTCGCTGTCCACAACGTCCAATCCCCACCCATCAACTTTCCACCCGCTACCTCTGCCAATTGAGATAGTATGACGACGGCCCAAGCCGCAGGCAATGCTGACTCCGGGAGTCGAGACCGCAGCCTCTTGCATTGGTGACGAGTGCAATCTCCGCTACGCCACCCAGTCGCCGTTCACTAAACGGTTTATATACAATAACAATATAATACAATCGACTCGAGAATTATACAAGGTTTGTATAACAATATAAACTCCTTTTCTTTTTTGCCTGACCTGTAGACAGCTAATGCACATCAAAATGTTAGCTAGGAAGGTTTAGTTCCAATTTAATTGGGGTTTAAAAATGACCTACTGTACGGTTCCTAATCTCTCTTATTCAGTAGGAACTCCCTCATGGTCCTTCCACAGCCACAACCATACTGTATGCCACACTGCCGACAAATAAATATAGTAATAAATATATTGAGGATGCTTTGACTGTGTATTGTTTTTAATGTTGTCCCTGTGCACTGTATGTCAGGTCATTTTGTCATTAGGCATATTCAAACAGTCCTGGATACTCCCTGAGAGGTACTACCCCCTGGGGAGCTCCCCCGTTCAGCTACATACCTTCATGGCTTTTTCCTTTTCTGTTTGCATTCCCCGACCCTGCTTCTGTCTCCTCTCCCTGGAGAGCGGAGGCGAGTGGCTGGGCGGTGCGTTGCATAGATCACTCCAGTTCGACATTTCGGTACCACTTTATTTGCCGGCGCTGAAGGGATGTGGTAACGTGCAGTAATGACAGGGTATTGCTAATGCAACGACAGTGCAATTCTAATAACAGCGAGGGAATGTGCAGGCGTTATCTGCCCATTGGAGCTTGTTATATGGCAGTTATTCACAGTGACCGTCAGAACTATATTGAAATTCTTTATTTGGAATTACCCCTTGAGATGAACCATCTCATTTTCCAGGGGGTCCACAGCTTACAAAATACATAAATTACATATCTGTATTAAACATAACAAAACAAAAACAAACAAACAAAAACTAATAATAAACAGGTTCAAACAACATCAAACAAAAGGAACACAAGACAAACAAACAACAAAACACAGAGCACATATTCAAGTGATTGCTTCAAATATCTGTTATACTATTATTGGTGGAAACATGAACAAGTAATCTCAAGGTGAGAGAACTATACAGCTGTTACAGTAACACTGTACTATATAGCTACTGGTACCGTTGAGGATAATGTTCCAGTACAAGTTTCAAGTTTACAAGTTTCTTTAGTTGTCATACAGAAGTACAGAATACTGTTATACAAAATGCTTCTTTCTGTTATGCTCCAGTGCCTATTGAGTACCAAGTGCCTATTGAGATCACAAGATGTCCAGTCAGGATATTTAAAACTTGACCTCGCTATAAGTATAAAATGACGAGTGGATAATCACAGGCTTGTGAGACTTTAGAACCAGAAGCTGGTCCATTCAGAGGAAGCACAGCTTGCCTCTGTACATTGAAAATAAGCTTGTACTTTGTGGGCCATTTTCAGAAAGGAGCGTTTTACCTTAACTCATTCCCCGCCAGTGGAGGCTGCTGACCAAATTTTTAGGTGAAGCACAAATTATTATATTATATTATATATTAAATTATATTTTTAAAACATCCCCCACTGTGTGTCAGTGGTCAGTGGACACAGATGAAAACATATTAACATTAGGTGACAGCGCACCTGACCAGATGAAATCATATTAGGTGACAGCCCACCTGACCAGATCAAAACATATTAAGTGACAGCGCACCTGATCAGATCAAAACATATTAGGTGACAGCGCACCTGATCAGATCAAAACATATTAAGTGACAGCGCACCTGATCAGATCAAAACATATTAGGTGACAGCGCACCTGATCAGATCAAAACATATTAGGTGACAGCGCACCTGACCAGATCAAAACATATTAGGTGAAGATGACAAGGAAGCCACAGACTCATACCCCCCCGACACTCAACTAACCGCCTCGGACAGTCCTTCATACCAGTGGCCATCAGGCTCCACAACAGTGGGCAGCAACTGTTGCCAGACATCGACCTGGGACTTATAGGAACCCAAGGAGGACAACTTACACTACCTTAGGCATACTGCACCTTATGTGGATACTGTGATACTGTGAATAATGAATAATGTATTGTGGTAACATTGACTTCATAATTTCATAATCAGAAATGTTAGAGTAACCCTGAAAACTGAAAATATCTGTAGGGATGGTAATATAGGTATTACATAGACTCTCAGAGCACATTTTGGAGAAAACCTGCAGGCCAAGCCTATAGGGTTGTTTACACAGTTGTACAAAAGCCATTCCAACCCCCACAGGAAACCAAACACCTAGACATGTGACAGTTGAGCACAGCAAGGAGAGACCAAAAAGCGGAAATGCCTCTGTAAGAATGTGGTTGCAATAATAGATTCAGAATAATACAAAGTGTCAGTTTGGTAGATGGGATTTTGGGATGGCTCTTGTGAATTGAATAGTATTAACCTAAGACGCACTGACTATACTGGGTTAATGTTTTCAACACAAGCACTATTAAGGCTGAAGTCATCAGACCTCATCATGTTGAAAATCACCAGGCGACACCTCTCATGACGACATTGTTTACTCAGTCACACACCACAGAAAAACGGGGACTCAGTATAGCAGTAAAGACAGCTGCGCTAACCAAGATTAGAGGTCACAGGAAACATAATTGCATTATATTAGTTTAGAATGAAAAACAATATTGGAATAATAACAAGAGTATAGTAACCTATTAGAAGAGTAACTTACAGAAGAACCAAATAGAAGGAATGTTAACATGAGTGATTCATTCAAAGGAGGCCAAAGTCCCTCGGAAAGGAGGGGGCTACCCGGTTGTTACAGGCACACATACGGCCAAGAAGACACCAAATGAGGACTGCCTGTGTTTAGATACTGGTGATTGGTGGAACTAGGTCAAGAAAAGTGAGGTCATGAAATCTATAAGTATTGGAACAGTAAGAATAGAGAGGCAGGCCAGCTCAGGACACCGCCACACACCGTTACCCAGGGGGTCTGAGTCTGCGTCTCCACCACCACCACAGACCATGGTCCGACTTTGCCCTATGTGAGTAAAAACTGTATATGGAATAATGTGATAACTAGAGTAAGATGCCTATCTTAGGCCCAGGTTTTATCATGTGGTGACAAAGAGTACTATGGTCTTATTTCATTAACATAACATGACTAAAATGTATGTACAATACTGTCTTTTGATGTAAAAAGCCAACGAGGGCTATTGTGATTTACCTGCATCAAATCCTTTTGTACAATCATGTATTATGCTTGAAGTGTCCTGTATGTAACCAATGCATTATTCCACTCGGCCCACGCTGCAATTAAATGAATATTGGACCATAGCTGCTGGTTGTCTGGCTGTACACACTTATTCTCTACTGGCTAAATTTGGGAGCTCAGATGAGGACCATTGTTTCTATCACACTGTGATCTTTTCCTTCCTCTAGTTAACAACCTCACTGTGCTGTAATTAATAGATATTCATATAGGAATATACGACAGTTGGTGCTGTTTTTAAGACCCGTTCTGATTTGTTCACATAATGAGCATGCAGAAAAAGAACCGGGAAGTTGGAAATTTGCAGTACAGAGTGAGAGGCTGTCTGGAGGATGAGAGAGATATGGGGTGAATAGGAATATTGATGGTCGTGTATAGCCACAGTAGGACCCAGGGTGGATATGTGTATTGTTTGCTTACAGGACTGGTGGTGATGTTAGATTAGGATGTCCAAAACTGAACCTGCTTATTTTGAGTTGTATTACAGTGAATGCGAGCAGCGTGTTTGTGCAATGTCGTTGTGAGCAGGAGGATGAAACTTGCGAATAATTATTTTTTTGATTATATAAGAGCGGCAGCCGACGAAGAGTTATTAGTCATATTTTAGGGACAGGCTAGGGCTGATGGTTAGGGGCGCATTTTGGAAAAGAGTGATGAGGAATCTCTAGTTAGGAGGCGACGTGCAGGAGCGGCCTGAGTGAGGGAAAGTAGACAAGCTAGGGCTGATGGTTAGGGGCGCATTTTGGAAAAGAGTGATGAGGAATCTCTAGTTAGGAGGCGACGTGCAGGAGCGGCCTGAGTGAGGGAAAGTAGACAAGCTAGGGCTGATGGTTAGGGGCGCATTTTGGAAAAGAGTGATGAGGAATCTCTAGTTAGGAGGCGACGTGCGAGAGCAGGCCTAAGTGAGGGACAGTGTACGAAGCAAGGGTTTAGTTTAGGTAAAATATTTAAGGAAAGAATGTAGTGTAGTGTATGTTCAGTGATCAATTTTTAGATGAGAAGTCGGCTTACACAAGAATCCAAGGTTGATAGCGTTGCGCCATGTAATCGATGTCTCGGTTTGTTTGTATTTGTGTATTTGTGTAAATTGTATGTGATCAGTAGCAAGCTTGACGAAGGTTGTTATGTTGTGACGTGGATCGGATCAATACTAGTCTGGAGCGAATCGTATTGGAGGTTGGAGCTAACTAGTTTAGCTCGGTGGAGGAGATGCGGTATTCTAGAGATGTTAGAGCGACGATGTGAAAAAATTTACGAAACGCTGTGTGAGCGGTTGTTGTTGGGAAGCGAGTCGTGGCGTTTGTTGAGGTGATTGGTGTCATTTTAGTGGTTAAATATGATGCGGTGACAATTGTGTACGAGAGTATCGTGAATGACAGAAGTCGCATGGTGATGACGTCATGGTGTTGAATGGAGAGTGTGTAATGTTCGCGGCGCGCGGGGCCAGGCAGAGAGAAGGGTAGGAGAAATGATTAATGTTGATCTGTGTAACGGCGTTGATATATGAGAATGTTTTTAAATTCTTTTACAATAGTTTGTTCTTTTAAAGTGGGTATTTAGACATGTGTAAATTGTTTATTGTTAGATTGGTACTGGGCGGAGTGAATGAATGTACGGATCTTGAACGTGGCATAACTTGGGGCTTCCGGGATCGCATGGAACCTCGCATGGAAGCTGGCTAGGCTATTAGCTTGCATGCGGCTGTTTTGTGAGTTTGCGGGCGACATATGGGATGATTAGAGTATGAGAAATGGTGTTTTGGGAGTAGTAGTGGACGCGGTAGGATGTCGGGGCATGGTTAGGATGTCGTGGCAGATTTTTGGTTGTCGTTGCAACGTTATGGTGACGCTACTGCGCATGTGCGGATCGCTGTTTCGTTTGTTTTCGCTCGGGGGACGTGGTAAGTGTGGATATTTTTGCTTTATGTTATATAAATGACCTGGGAGTGGTTCTGTTTATGGTTGTTATTGCTATGTGTACGCAGGGGTAGAGATAGGTGACTTATCAGTGGTTGGTTTAAGGGAGGAAGTTGAGGATAGGTTGTGGACGTTGTCAGAGTGTAGATGATTTAATATACATGCCCATAATTAGGCTGGGATTCATAAACCCGGCTGAACTGGGTAGGTTGTATTATTGTCTTTGATACGTAGGGGTATATTTTTAACCAAGGGGGTTTATACTGCAAAACATTGCAGTGTGTCTATCAGTAGGGAATGATTTCGTTTGCCTGTGACCGAGTTAGACACACAATTTAACTACTCTAGGTAAATGTATCATTTAACGGTGGGAACAGAATATATACATTGAGTCTGTGGGGGAAGCAAGGTTGTTTTACACAAGGGTATGCCCTTACCAAGGGGGGTAGTTAGGTTGTAATTTTATTACTTAAATGATGTTGTGTTAAAAAAGTAATTGTTTTAATCTGTGTGACATGTACAATTGTGAGCTTAGAATAATGATGTTGTGTTTGACTGGAGTTTAAAATATAGCTTGATAAAATGAAAATGCTTGTATAGGATATACATTGATGTTAAGATGTTAGATTTTGGTACACTGTTGGAATAATGTTGCTGCAAATCTTTAGATGTAGGCTTGTTGATATATGTATTTTGTTGCATTGCTATGTTGAAATACTGTTAGAATGTTATATCTTTATTGATTGCAGAATCCTTGGGTCACAGTGGGATAATAGTGACAGGGGGTTTGTTTAGTAGCTGTTTTGATGTAAGATTGTGTTTTAGCAGTTATTATAAATGATTTGTGTGTGTAATGACTAACCTTTTGTTGAATTTCAGGAGGGTCGATGGGTGGTAAAGCAATTTAGGGAAGGTCACGGAAACTCATAAAGAGTGACCCAGGCTATCTTTACTAAGCAGTAAACGGCCAAGGGGGGCCAAGCAGGGAGTGAGACTGGACGCAACAGAAGAGAGGTCACAGAGGTGGAGATAGGAGTGAACAGTTGTACAGCTGTCACAGGGGCGGTTATACGACAGGAAGATGGAGCGGAGCTAGGCAGTTAGATGCAGGGGAAGTAGAGGTCAGAGGTGAAGATGCAGAAGACAGTTGTAAAGTGATGACAGTTATTTTTACGACGGGGGTGAGGTTGAGACAGAAAGCGGCTAATTTAAGAAAAGAGGGTAGGAGACTGTTGAATAGGAGCCAAATCAGATGAGGTTATTTACATTTGATTAGGGCGGCCTGTTTGATTGAAGGAATAACCTGGAGATATCACCAGTTCTAGCAGGCTGGGGTGTCTACAGGTTGAAAAAGAGGTTCTGCTAGACCTTTTTGAGTGCAGAGATAAAGAAGAGATGGTATTAGCCTGATAATGAGTGTAGCCTGATGGGAGAGCAGAAGAGGGAGGAACAAACTAAGCCATTGTCGGTCTGTGATTGATTAATGAGTTGTATGAGAGAGAGTTTTGGAAGTGTTTGTTTAGTTTCAAATGATCAGTGTGAACGGTAGATGATTGTGTGCCAGGTGGTATGCAAGTGTGGGAGCAGCGTGAAAGTATATGTTTATAATATGAAGGATGGAGATGATCTGTGTGGCTGAGAATGAGAGAGGATGTTGGTTATTTTGTGTGGTTGTGAGTTTATTTTGTATAGAAGGGATTTTGATGCAGGAGTGAAGGAGTGAGCGATGTCATTTTTAAAGCGTTTGATTAGGTCATATTCAAGGTTTAAGTTTTATTTTGGTACGGATACTACTTTTATTTAAATTTAATTTTTGTATATATGAGTGAGCGTGAATGTACATTTGTAGGTTTATTTTCTGAGTGTTTTGATCTGTAGTTGTGTGGACTCAAAGCGGTTTGAATAGGAACCTGTGGGGGTGATTGTGCAGTCTTGAGAGGTGTCAAAGTCACTGACATGTGTGAAGGGGACGGTTGGTGTGATGTTGAATGGATGGTTTTGGAAGACCTGGTTGTTATTTTATTTCATTGATTTGCTGTTTTAGGTATGAATGGTGATTTTTTATGTAAAAATTGCAAGGCATGTGGTTGATAGTCTCACATGTAGAAATTGCAAGGCATGTGGTCGGAGGATGTGTTATATTTGAATATTTGGTTAATTGTTTGATTTTTTTTTTTTTTTTTTTTCAACTGTTTTTTTTGTTAATGATCTGGGCAGAGGACTGTTGGAAGAAGAGATGCATTGGATCGAATCGATGACAGTTAAGTAGTGCCACCACGATTTGCATATGGAATTAATGGCTTCCCTTATTGAGTATGTTGACATATTGTGTAAAAAGATTTGCTCTGTGCTTGTGTCTTCAACAGCTCAGAAAAGGGAGGGGAAAGGCAGAGCAACGCTGGGAGAGACATGAATACATTTCATTAGCGGTAAAGTGAAGTGGGATTTCATTTTTCCCTGTTACTCTGCAGTCCAAAGATGGTGAGAGAATTCTTGTACACAGAGACCCCTGCCTGTACGAACCCCATGCGGGTGGGGCCAGGTTGTAAAAACTGAACAGATGTGGTTTGGAGGAACTTCCACGCTATAATCGTCTGACGACGGGTTGTCATGAGATAATCGATGACTGGACCTGGGATGACCTGGCCTGGGAGGGCGGGGCCAGTCTGAAGACTGAGCTGACAGTGTGTGAACAAGGTTCTCTGGGGAGTTGTGGTTGGACTGCAGGGGACGGGACTGGATAGGTACTGATGGGCTTTGTCTTGTGCACATTGATTTGGTAGGGCGCAAGCAAAGAGCGGATAAATAACACAACGCAGGGTCAGATAAAGATGCATTCACATAAGTGAGGAGATGGCCAGAGTGAGGAGAATGGGTGAAAGAAAATTTTCGTTGAAATTCTGCTTTCCTCTGCCAAAACTGAGCTGGGGACACAAGAGGTGATAAGATTATGACCATTATGTGTGTCATAAAAGGGGGGAGGATAGGTGGGAAGCAATTGATTGAATATGCAGATGTGATTGTACTAGCTTAAGGAAAAATAAGAAGAGATTATTTCAGAGAATGAATGTAAAATGGAAAAAAATTGTGATACTAATGGATCTTGTCTCCCCAGATCATGTAAACGGATACTGTAATTTAAAAAAATTGTGATTGATTAGACTTTAAATGTGTAATGTTTAGATTAAATTGTTTTAATTGTTTTTAGCATATTCAACGTGCCCAGAGGACGAGGCCTGATGAAAGAGTGGTAAACACTGTTTCATTTAAGGCAGAGTAGGTTAATTGGGGTTCTGGATGAATGGGTCATTTGGATTCCCCGGGAGGGAACATAGTCAGGGGCAAATGTGGGAAAAGAAGAAGACAAGAAGGCCAAAATTGATGAGATGTACCAAAGAAGAATGGGAAAAAAAATTGAGAAGAAAAATTGTGAAAAAATTCAAAATTTATGATTTTTGTAATTATGTTAAATTGGATGGCTAGTATGTATAGAAATTAAGTCAAGATAATTGTAATATGACATTAGTAAAATGTCAAAGGGAGGAATGTGGTAACATTGACTTCATAATTTCATAATCAGAAATGTTAGAGTAACCCTGAAAACTGAAAATATCTGTAGGGATGGTAATATAGGTATTACATAGACTCTCAGAGCACATTTTGGAGAAAACCTGCAGGCCAAGCCTATAGGGTTGTTTACACAGTTGTACAAAAGCCATTCCAACCCCCACAGGAAACCAAACACCTAGACATGTGACAGTTGAGCACAGCAAGGAGAGACCAAAAAGCGGAAATGCCTCTGTAAGAATGTGGTTGCAATAATAGATTCAGAATAATACAAAGTGTCAGTTTGGTAGATGGGATTTTGGGATGGCTCTTGTGAATTGAATAGTATTAACCTAAGACGCACTGACTATACTGGGTTAATGTTTTCAACACAAGCACTATTAAGGCTGAAGTCATCAGACCTCATCATGTTGAAAATCACCAGGCGACACCTCTCATGACGACATTGTTTACTCAGTCACACACCACAGAAAAACGGGGACTCAGTATAGCAGTAAAGACAGCTGCGCTAACCAAGATTAGAGGTCACAGGAAACATAATTGCATTATATTAGTTTAGAATGAAAAACAATATTGGAATAATAACAAGAGTATAGTAACCTATTAGAAGAGTAACTTACAGAAGAACCAAATAGAAGGAATGTTAACATGAGTGATTCATTCAAAGGAGGCCAAAGTCCCTCGGAAAGGAGGGGGCTACCCGGTTGTTACAGGCACACATACGGCCAAGAAGACACCAAATGAGGACTGCCTGTGTTTAGATACTGGTGATTGGTGGAACTAGGTCAAGAAAAGTGAGGTCATGAAATCTATAAGTATTGGAACAGTAAGAATAGAGAGGCAGGCCAGCTCAGGACACCGCCACACACCGTTACCCAGGGGGTCTGAGTCTGCGTCTCCACCACCACCACAGACCATGGTCCGACTTTGCCCTATGTGAGTAAAAACTGTATATGGAATAATGTGATAACTAGAGTAAGATGCCTATCTTAGGCCCAGGTTTTATCATGTGGTGACAAAGAGTACTATGGTCTTATTTCATTAACATAACATGACTAAAATGTATGTACAATACTGTCTTTTGATGTAAAAAGCCAACGAGGGCTATTGTGATTTACCTGCATCAAATCCTTTTGTACAATCATGTATTATGCTTGAAGTGTCCTGTATGTAACCAATGCATTATTCCCCTCGGCCCACGCTGCAATTAAATGAATATTGGACCATAGCTGCTGGTTGTCTGGCTGTACACACTTATTCTCTACTGGCTAAATTTGGGAGCTCAGATGAGGACCATTGTTTCTATCACACTGTGATCTTTTCCTTCCTCTAGTTAACAACCTCACTGTGCTGTAATTAATAGATATTCATATAGGAATATACGACAGTATATTTCAGTTAGTTAGATAGTAAATTATAACACTACCTTATGCATACTGCACCTTATGTGACACTGTGAAAATATATTTCAGTTAGTTAGATAGTAAATTATATTGACCTATTTGTTTACACTGCTTGTGTTGTTTTCACTACCTGTACCCCCCCCCCCCCCTTCCCCCATGCTGCTATGATGCCTGAATTTCTCCAAGGGGATCAATAAAGGAATATCTTATCTTATCTTAAAAGGAAAGATGAAATTCCCTACCTGGGTTCCATCCTATAGAGGCAAATCATTCCTGTGACAAAATGGGATCCAATGTAATAAAACTAAGTCAACCAACGAACTAGATTCCTGTACCGGATCTCCTCTCTGGTAAACAAGAATACCTTGAAGACTCTAACAGGAGCACTCATTCAAGGGTACTACGACTATGCTTGCACCTCATGGTACCAAAGCACCTCAAAGGCACTAAAAACAAGATTACAAACATCACAAAACAAACTGGTCAGACTACTGCTTGACCTTACTCCTAAAACCCACCTCACCCCTGCCCACTTTGACAACCTAGGATGGCTTAGAGTAGACGACAGAGTACAGCAACTTGCAATGGGCCTGGTCTACAAGATACACTACACCACTAAGATACCCATGTGCATGTCGGAATACTTCCCAAAGGTCAGTGAATACCATGACCACAACACCAGAGGGAGTTCCACAAATCATGTTCAACCCAGATAAAATAATTGAAAAAGTTAAAAAAAAAAAAAAAAAAAAAATGTTTAATAAAAAAAAATTGTCATAACTTAGAAATGAGATTGCATAGGTCTATGAATCGATATCGCGATTCTGTTTTGATGAATTGCCCAGCCCTACAGTGTGTACAGTAAGTTAGCTTGGTGATTATCATTGTGATGTAGGCTAAACTGGCTAGCTACTGTTAGCATACAAGCTTTTACAAACACTAGCCTACTTACTTTTTCATCCACAACGTTTTTTCTGATCCAGATGCATAAGTCCACTTCTTCATGTTGCTCAGTTTCTGGATTATACTTCGGTCCTAATGTTGGCGCAAAGTTTAATTTAGCCTGACTTTACTTGTTATAGCTGTACAGCTTACTTCTACTAAACAACAACTAAACTACTTCCTTGCTCTTTCAAACAGTCAAAATGGGTCCATCTGCAGGGTCGGAGGTTAGGTTTAGCTCTGGCCAATCTCAAGTTTCTCAAGTTTCTTTATTAGTTGTCATACAGAAGTACAGAATAATTTTATACAAAATGCTTATTTCTGTTACATTTTATATAAAAGTATTCTGTACTTCTGTATGACAACTAATAAAGAAACTTGAGAAACTTGAGATTGGCCAGAGCTAAACCTAACCTGCAGATGGACCCGTTTTGACTTTGCAATGCAGCAATCTCTGATTGGATTTGCAAGGCTGCCAATCATATTCAACCTCCATGTATTGGATGGCAAGGGCTGTCAATCATTCAATCCTCCATTCAATGGCAAGAGTTTAACTGCACAGACCGTGCTTAGACGAAGTTAATAGCCTATTTCGATTGGCTGTTATTTATTATTTATATAACATTGGGTCACACCTGTGAAGTTTTCTTCACGAATAATTACTGCAGTCATTACTGCAGTGCAGGCCTGCTCAGAGCTGTCAATTTTGGCCATTTTTTAAAAAGAAAAAATTCACTGGCATTTTTTTTACAGAGGAAAACTTTTCGAATAAAAAAATATAAAATAATAATAATTAAAAAAATAATTTTTTTATATATATATAAATAAAATAAATGTATATATATATGTAAATTAATAATAATTATGAATTATGAGTGAATTTGTGTTTCACGTGTTGTCATAGAGAAACCTCCACTGTTCCCCGCCAACAACGTTTATATACGTTATTGGGCGCCATCCTTTGAACGCCAACCTCGTTTTTCCTTTTTTTCTATTTCAATAATTGATTCAATGTCAGGGACCCGTATGGTACATTAGAAGGCATACTGCGACCCTGAGGATGCAGTACCGGCCAGATCCTCCCAGGTTGCAGTATCAAGAAGCGTGTCAAATGCCCCCGATCCATATGTTGTGGTGAGTTATGTCGTGGACCAGATTGACATCAGATGGACCAGATGGCGATCAAACCATTGGAATATTATTTTTGGAATACTCCCGATCACAGGTAAGGAACATCTGACGTCAATTCTAGCTTGATGGTGCAATGTTTTTATACCGATCCAGCTGATCAGCGTTTTTGTGTTCAACACGAATGTCTTTACTGGCAATCAAAGAATCAGAAACCACCCCCCCCCCACCCTTTCATGCATTCATGATGAAACATAATACCTATTATATACATTTGATTTGGGAATAGTAGTGTGTCCAGGCAAGAAACGCCAACGTTTATAGTAGAATTCACATATAAGGCTAACTCAGCCTTTCGGGAATTACCCCAGACCACTCTGAAATTATACTTATATTCACCACGGGATAACGCGCAAACGTATGCATGGGAAAATTATCTCTTTTTTGCATCTTGGACGGAAGATATAATATTATGCAGGCCCTCCAGATATAACTCCAGATAAAGTTATCGATACCAACCGCTGACCGCGAATCTCCCCCTCAATATCCCCACTCCCTAACCCCCACAACCCCCCATCCCCCCCACCCCCCCAAAAAAGGCTTAGACTTCAGAGGGTTCAAATTCCGTCAAACTGTTCACAAGTTTTCCATTTTCAATTTCAGAAGAGTTTCCCCATCGATTTATTTTGCGAGAATTGGCCTCCGCTGTTGAGCAGCGCGAAGGGGTATTGATGTTGCCTCTCATCAATGAAGCGGGGAATGAGGAGTGGGAGCCATGCAGTGGGGCGGACATACAGGTGCTGATTGAGAGCTGCAGCAGCTCATGATAGCTTATCAAAGGGTGAGATTTCTTCCAGCTGGCCACTCTTGGGGAATGAATCTCTTCCGCTGGGATTTCTCGAGTCGACTGTATTGGGGTCCAGCTTTAATCTCACGTGTGGAGGAATAAGAAAGCAGCGCCCCGACCCTCTTGATACTCCTCTCTCAGAGAGGAATAATAGCGTGCAGCAGGCCGGCTAACATCATCGCCTGAGAACATAGTGAGAGAGATAGTGGTATGGCCATTATTATGAGTTTCCTTTCAGACTACTGTAGGGTACAGTAAAAACATGACACTATATGACTTGAGTCGATAAGGAGTCTGGTACCCCTGTCTAACAACAAAAGAGGCATTATTTAGTTCATTTCAGTTGACCAAATGACTCATTAGGTAGAGTGACTCAGACAAACATGTTCTGTGATGAACAGTTTCTTATAGAGAGTGGTAAGTAAGTAGTGTGTGTTAGTTATGAGGGCAACATTTACTATTAAGTATTCAATGTTCCCTAAAACACGGAGCCCCAGTGGGGCTTGGAAAGAAGAAAATATATATTGAGGCCACGTTTTACTACATTGAGCACTTAAAATGCAATTTATGCAAGATACAATTAGTTCCCAGGTTCTGATAAATTTGTGCGCACAGGATAAGTGTATATACAAAGAGCCAGCACAACAGAGCAGCCTTTCCTCCTGAATCAACTTTACGAGGCCATAACATGTGTGTGAGAGATCTTACATCCAAATGAGCACTGCTTAAAGGTCGTAACCAGAATTGAAACCTCATCTGGGTGTAAGAGCTTGTACAAACATTTTATGGATTCATTAACACATTCCCTGCCACGCAATTTGAGCATCTTATACCATTCTCTGCCAGCACTGTAAGCCTATGGAGATGTTCACCTTCTTTGCAGGGCTATAACTTTTTAAATTGTATTGCTAAATTGACATTACTATGGCCCATTCAACATCGATTATCTATCATTCAGGATGTAGGAACGTTTTACTTTTTAATTCATACATTCATACGAAAATACCGTCTAGAATATAAATATGTTTTTATCGTTTTCTGCAGTAATTCCTAGAACGTGAGATATAGGCATAAACGCATATATAGATTATCAAATGCCGTTTGTTGCCGATCCACGCTATATTAAAAATGTCAACTGTACATGATCCTAAACGTTATGACTGATCATGCGCGGATGAACGGAGGGGGGGGTCGTTTATAATTCCGTGATCGTCGTTAAATGCTTTATGTAGTATGGGTGATATATTGATCAGAGCAGTTTGCATGGATAATAATAAACAAACAGGCTGAAAGTAACGTCAGCGTCCTCTTACCGTTCGACGATGAGACTGGAGGAAAAAGATCCCACTTATTTGACAGCGATCGCCTAAATCCATTTCCGGTTTGTATAATCATAATACACGGCCAAATCGTATAGATTATTGCGTTATGGCAGCGATCGCTACACACGGACATGTGTATACAGTCCTGCAACAATATGCGAGTAGCCGGACGCATTTCGGAGACGCACCGAGATCGACTCGTCCATTTCCGGTTTGGCAACTCGCCGATCATCCACCAGGGGGCAGTATTTAAGCGTTGTAGAGTTGTGCCGGCTCACACTGCATCAGACCAGGCTCCGTGAGGGAAATATGAATAACATGGCGAAAAAATGAAATATGATCTCAATAACGTCGTACGCCGTGAATTGGCAGAATTAGCATGAACTTGAAACGCGTTGTACAACGTTTTTGGCGCAGGATGTGTTAAGGCCATGGTTACACTGAGGTTTCTGTTTTTGTTTTTGTTGCTGAATGATTACGTTTGCATGTCCAAGTTAAAAAGAAATGCCGTTTTGGCAGGAAAACGCATTCCCCTAGCGAGAACGCTCAAAACGTATTTTCGTCTTGGAAACTCGCCGAAACTCACCGACAATGGTGCCATGTAATCTGTGCAAGCCGGATACGGAGCCGGTCTGCCCAATGCCCATGCGCAGTAGAGACCAGCACGGTTATTTCCAGTGTTTACAGCAGAGCTGTCCCAAGTAACTGCGGCTACCATGTGTTGTCAAGTTATTGTTATAAGGAGCCCAGTCCAAGCTACAACAGTCTGCATTCCCTTAACAATTGTTTGTATTGAGCCGTATTGTATTGTACCCATTCTGCAATCTGTTAAATAAAGTTTACATCCATTCATTCTGCTAGTATTAACGTTACCAAGCTGCTAGCCACAATGCTATACTGTTATACTGGCATATCCCAATCACGTTAGCACGTAAGCTAACAAAATCGACGACAATCTTTTTGTGAGACTAAACTCCGGTCTTGGTGGTCAATTGTGTTGATGTTAGTTTTGTTTCATCAACAAATCATCAACAAATGAGGCAGAACACACAGTGAATGTATCCGTTTTTGTTTATTGCACTTTATTTCTTGCTGAAAAATAAATGCTATGTGGCTAAATGGCTCATGCGATGTATAAAGATGGTGGCTTTTGAGATTTTGAGCAGGATGTGGAGTGTCTCATTCAACCTTTCTGATTGGTTGAAAATGGCCTTCATGTTTGAACTACATCACCACCTACTGCGTTTGCATTGTACTACATGTATATAGGGTACGAGACAAAACAACGTCTAACTTAACTCTTCCTTGCCTGCCAATACGCAGCGTTCTGAAAAGCGAATGAAACTAAACGAAAATGGCCCTAGTGTAACCGCAGCCTAAGTCTGAACCCCATTCATTGTCTATGGAGCAGCCCCAGATTTGACATCCCAGTGACATGAACAATTATCTCCATATAAATCTATGATTTCTTGCTTTAGGAGAGAGTGGTGCCTGTTCACAATGTTGACGGAACTGTCCCGGGGCACAGGAAGAACATTGTGTGAATTCCCCTCCAGGACCTACAAAATAAACATCAGGATATATTTTTGTACAGTATATTTGTGAATTCTGAGCTTATTCTTTTAGTCAGTGTCACACATTATGATTCAGGGGAACCTACCCTTTCTTTCTAGTGTAGTCTAAAGTCAATCATGCATTGCCTTTGTGGGAGCATGATATATAAGACAATGTTTTGTTGGATAACTCCAAAGTCAACCAGGGAATATATTTCTACTTTTACTTAAAATCTGCTTTTGAAATGAGGACCAGGTAGGGTCAACCTCTACACAAATATAATTTAATGGTTGAGGCTAAATGGTCCTCGTTTTGCCGGCCTGACAAAATTTGATTACGTTCTTATTGAATGTAATTTGTGTGTAGGGTCCTCATTTCAAAGGCAGTTCATGCAGCTTTAAGTGAAGCTGTTGGGAGGGTTTTAACACACAGGTGGTGTCATGGTTTGACGTATAGAACACAATGTGCAGATAATGACTGCAGACAGGTCTTGTTAAAGCCCAGTTTTGGGTATATTTAATGAATAAAGAATGGGCGGGTATACAGGCAGGGGGTGGATACACGGAGGGAGCACTCATACAGTCCAGGGCCCTCATTTATCAACAATTCTTAGAAAGTGTTCTATTTTCGTTCTTAAGCACATAATTTAGAATGTGTGTACGCACAGAAAAATCGGGATTTATCACACGTGTGTACACGGGTCGTACACACACTCTGTTGATAAATACCATTTGTTCTACGCTCCGCGCTCGTGCACGATTTTATGTATTTCCATATAGCACCGCCCGTAATTAACCATATACGGTCATGAAACACCCCCATGAAATGTGGAAAAGTGGACTAAGCCGAGCGAAGCGTGTTATGGGAGAAATATGCGACAGGCTGACAGACGTGTACACGTATGGTGATGTTGGATATGATATCTATTAACTTCCTAAAGACCATTGCTGCCTGGGCAGCAAAACACTAATAAAGACCATTAACCACTGTTTGCCATTGGTGTCATTAATAACCATGCTGGAATATGCCTTTTCTTCGTTTCGTTCGCTTAATACCCAGGGATTAAAGTTCTCCGTAAATGTTCTACCTGCATATGATTTGTAGAGGCATACAATCTATTTTGATGTCGGTATTAGGTAGCCTATATAAACAATAATACGAGAGCATATACAAGAACAATGAATCTCACTGCCATAGCCTACGCCATAGCCTGCCTATATGTGATCAATACAAACTTGAACTTGAATTCCATCATGTCTGTGTGCGGGAGCTCACAAGGCTGTTGTCACAATGTAAATAAAAACGTGCACTGAAAAGTTACAGTATGAGGTTGATTATTTGTATGACAGTCAGTAAACCCTTGCAGAAAGTATCCGTTTTATTTAATTAATTGAAAACATGCAGCACCGCCTTCCTCCCGGCATGCAGCAACGACATGTTTCAGGCAAATGTGCATCACTGAGTGGAATCCCTTTCTATTCACATAACTGCATTTGTGATGGAGCTTTGACAGCTACATGGGTGGTACAGTAACGGTAGGTTATGTAGATAACCTAGTTATATTAGTATTGGCTGAGCGTTCCGCTCTGCGCCTTATGAGATATACTATCTCCTATGATACCTAATGTATCTCCCACGAACAAAAAATACATGCACCACACCTGTATGGGGCTCCGCCCCCATGGTGGCACCGCCCATATAGCAGTGACTCTGGTCACCACACATCCTTCCTCGCCAAAAAACCCGTCCCAGGAAAAGATTCCTCAAGAGGGAACTCAGGGCCGCGCAGAGCGGAACGCTCAGCCAATACTAATATAACTAGGTTATCTACATAACCTACCGTTATATGCTGTATTTGCTATCGCGTTCCGCTCTGAGCCTTATGAGATATGGGGAAGAGCGGACGCGAAGCCCGACAAATGTACCCCCTGAGGACCCGTAAGCCCACATCAAGGGGTGCGGGGAGCCCTGTCACCCCATCCTCCCTAACGAAGGGGAGGCGCAGTCAACTCCACCTGAAATGCGAACAAGAGGGAAACTAGAACCCCTTGAACACACCGTACAGGCGGAACCACGTGTGACTCAACACACTGTGGCCCATACCCATACACTCCTGCTACCCGACCAAAGGACAGGAAGCAGGAAAGGCCACAGACCCCAGAACCGCCTGGGAGACAAAACCCCCGGTCATGTCCATGACGTAAAACCTTACAAAGGGGCCCGGGGAGGACCATGAAGCTGCAGCACAGATGTCCTCCACCGAGGCCCCACCCAGGAGAGCGGCAGAGGCAGCCACCCCACGAGTGGAGTGCGCCCTGATGCCCCCAGGGGGATCCTGCCCAGCCAACATGTAGTAGAGGGTAAAACCCTCGCACAACCAATGGGACAGGCGCTGCCCCGACAGTGCCTTACCAGCACGAGCCCCACCGTAACAGACAAAAAGCTGGTCGGTAACCCTGAAATCCTGAGTACGGCTGAGGTAAATCCCCAAGCACGGACTGGACATGACAGGTGAAGGCCCGCATCTAACTCACTAGTGTGAGGAGGAGGACGAAACGCCTGAACCACAATATCCCGGGAGCGGAAGGAACTCCGGATATTCTTAGGCACGAAAGCAGGATTAGGTCGCAGAGTGACACCGCAATCGGTCCGAAAAGACAGGCACTCTGGACGTACCGAGAGAGCACAGAGCTCACCTACGCGTTTAGCGGAAGTGACAGCCAGAAGGAACGCGGTCTTGAAGGACAGCTGTCCCAACGGCGCCTGCTCGAGCGGCTCAAACGGGGCCAAGGACAACCGACCGAGGACCAATTGAAGATCCCAAGTCGGAGCCAAGGAGCGTTGCACCGGCTTAACGCGTCGAGCGCCAAGCAGGAAACGTTTCACAAGAGGGTGGCTGAACAAGACATCCCCTCAAACCCCTCATGATAGGAGGATATAGCTGCTGCATATACCCTCACCGTCGAAGCCGACAGTCTATCAAGGAGAGACTGGAGGTAACTAAGGACAGCATCCAGGGGGCAGGAGACTGAGTCCCGGCCCCCCGCCTTACACCACACTTGGAACATACGTCATCTGCCCGCGTAAGCGCGACAGTGGAGGGAGCATGCGCATTCCAGATGGTAACACCATCAGGATCAAGAACCTGCGCCCCTCAACGTACCCGTCCCAACAACTGACCTAACAGATGTATGGGGAAGAATCCCTGGCGGCACGGCATCGGTCCCAGACCTGCCTGGCCATGTCCAGACGTAATCCTCACCCGTCAGGATGAGGGCCGCCCCGCGACAGTACACCTGCACCCACATTCTCCCTGCCGGGGATGTGGGGAGCCCTCAGGCCGCGCAGATGGAGGACGCCCATAGCCAGCCGCCCGCCGCCTGGTGCAGACAGGGGGAGCGTACTCCTCCCTGTCTGTCGATACACGACACTGACGTCGTATCGTCCGTCCTGATCAACACCATTTGTGGACCAGAAGGACCGCTTTCAACACCAAAACATTGAACGTAGCGCAGACCGGGCAGCATGGTTTGCCAGCTGCCCCCTACTGCGTTGGCCCGACGCATCACCAGCGAGGGAGGCGTCGGTGAAAACGCGACGTGAGACAGCGCCGTAACTGTCCTAGGACGGAACCTCCCGAGCGTGTTGACAACACGCTCTGAGATGGATGCCCATAGCCCTCCAACCGTTGACTGGGAAGAGGAATACTCTACATCCAGTCTACAGCAACCCCAGGCTGGTAGAGACCTGCCTGGTACGAGACCTGACGATCCACCTTGACCGCGAAGGACCAGAACGTCATCAGGGCAGAACACTCCGTAACCCCGGACGACGCAGAGGCCCCAGTGCGGCCTCCACGCACTTGGTGAAGATGCGGGGAGCCAGAGAAAACCGAACGGCAGCCTCTGGTACTCATACGCTAACCCTGCAAAGGAAGCGTAGGTAAGCCCTAGGATGGAAGATCGGGGATGCGCATATGCATCCTACAGGTCTATGGAGGAGAACCAGACCCCCACCTGACAGTGTTCAACAGGTAGGAGACGATCCAAAAAATGCTGAACCTTCCCATGGGACAGGTCCAGCCTGGGTCTTACACCCCTCCCTCCCGACTTCTCGGGCAGAGAACATCGGGAGGAGAACGACACAACGATGGCTTGCTTCGTCCACAGAGATTGGATCTCGTTGACCAGAGCTGTCACAGCTGGAGACCCCGACAATAGGGTCTGTACCAAACCTGAAAACGGGTGGGGTTGTGTAAACACAAGTCCCCGCCTCAGCGTTCTCTCCATCCACCTCGACATATGATACTGCCGTAGTCATATGTGACGACACTCCCAACGCACCCGCCGTCACGTGGCGCAGGTCCGCTAGGAACTGTAGATAGTTGGCCCGGTCCCCCCGCTGTGCGTAGCCAAACCTGGAACCGTGCGAGGAGCGCGTTCTGTGTCGGAACACCTGACCCTGACACCACCCACGAGGCAATCGCACCCAAGGGGGAACCCCGACAGAAAGGGCCGGTCTGATACGGGGGGCTTCCGATGAAAAAAGCCCCCCCACTGAACACCCCTCCAGAACATGCTGAAGGAGTAGTTCTGCAGCCGGACATGCAAGGTGTAACCCCATGAGTTCCTACACACCGTAGCCCTGCAGTGATATTACTACCAACCCAAATCATGTGAGCTGCGACCACTTGCCAATATTTCAGGAGTGGGAGGCACCAACATGATACCAGGCCTGGCGAAGGCGAGGCCGGGGAAGCCCGCACTGTGTGCCTCAAAAGGTTTCGAGCCCCCCTGCTGACAACACTTAAGTTGACAGACGTAACACCAGGCTCAACCAACACAGATCAAGGTGTGGGAGCCGCTTGACAGCACAACATTCTCACGGACAGACCCAGGCTCAGCCATAAACTGGGTGTCAGCCCCTGTCCCCATGAGAAGCGAAAAGGGGGGCCGCCCGCGCATCAACGAAGGCACGCGGCCCGCAGCCAAAGGAAACAATCAGAGCCCACTTCTTCCGCTGGTGTTGGGGAAGGGAGCGATCGGAGAGCGGGCTGCTCGCGGCAGGACGTTGACGGCTTGTTTGTTCAAGCCGAACCCATCCTACATGGCCGATCCCTCGGCCGCCAAGGCTGTCGGCCTTGTGGACACCTGTCGAATCGACGCCCAGGATACCTCTGGCGGGGGAAAAACATGGCCGCCTGTCGAGGGCCCCGTCATCGCCGCTGACGAGGCCGTGCTCTCTCTTCTTCTGGCTGCGCGGTGTGAGGCGGTGTAGGGCCTAGGACAATACCGCCCGCGCTCCAGCAGAAGACCAAAATCCCCTGCGGAGAGGGGCACCCTGAGCGGTTATAGCTTGCGGCTGGGTCAAAGCTAATAACGTCAACAACCTTGCGCGATGTGTCGACGTCGGCTGGCCCTCAAGGCCCCTCCACCAGACACCATTTTTCTAATAGAAAAAAACAGCAATTCGAACACAGTTCTAATCGTTGCCAATTCCATACCGTGGCGGTACAAGCCTTAACAGCCCACCAGCCACTCGCCAGGCCGACCCACCCATGGTGTCGGCCGGGCGGGGCATTGTTTCAATATATCAAAAACAAAGGACTGATGTTAACACGGAGCACCAGTGGTGATTGCAAACAGCACCCTCCACTGTGGTGTGCACCATGAAAGGGTTAAATGAATAAAAGAGCTAAACCACAAAAAACTGTAGAATGAGCAAACCCATACACACAAAGTTAAGGGGAGACGGACCAGTCCCGCCTTCATTCAAAATATTCACAACAGGACACCAGCCCTAGTTTAGCCCATTTACCAAAAAAGGTAAACAAAGCCCCCCCCCCCGCACTACTCCCCCAGTATACCGATTGACCGTCAGTATGAATGGTTGAGAGGAGAGAAAACTGTAGCAAGACAGACCTTCTCATAGCAGAGTGACAAAACGAAACAATAGCCCCCTACACAGGGCCGCCCCAGGAGGTGGGGGGCCTCGCGTCTAAAAACGAACAGGGCCTCACATTTCTCCCAGGCGGCCCTGCCCTTATACTACTGCAGCCTAGCGCCAGGCGATGTGGGACCCATGACAACAGTTGCCTGTGCACAGACACGCAACATGTTTACCATGTCGGCTGGACCCATAGCCCCACTACCCGACGCCAACCCAGATGGGAACACCGTTCATCAAACCCCGCCGGAACACAAGGTAAAATACCTGGCTAGGCAACCTAGCCACGGCCTACCCTGTTGTCAACCCATTTACCCGAAAAGGTAAATAGGACTCAGCAAAAAAAACCACAACAGCTACCGACTGACCTTCATTGATGAACCGGGCAAGAGGAGGGAGAGTGACAACATCTCACGGCGGAGACATTAAAACAGCATAGCAATTAGCAGTAGTAATAGCATGCAGCATTAGCGATAGCATGTAGCATAGCATTAGATGTTTTAGCAGCACGCCCAAGACAGCTTGGAAACCGTTCCCTGCAGAGAATGTTCACCAAACCATCCTGCCCCCGGCGCCAACACACAACATGGTTGTGTTAACAAAACAAACCAGCATTACTAACACTAATACCCATGCCTGAAGACACAGGGCCTACCTGAGTACAAGCTGGCCCGACAGCCAGTCTTGTACAGCTGAACCTCGATGTGCTGTCATCAAACGAGGAACATCAACACAGGCCCGTCGTGTCGCCGAAAACATGCGTCGAAGATGCCAGGGGCCAGCAACCTCCGGTAAGCTTCCAAACATTATGACTCTGATCTTTTCATCCTACTAGTTATCGTACGGTGCACGCATTCCAAGTACGCTGGGACGAAAATAGAGGAAGGATGTGTGGTGACCAGAGTCACTGCTATATGGGCGGTGCCACCATGGGGGCGGAGCCCCATACAGGTGTGGTGCATGTATTTTTTGTTCGTGGGAGATACATTAGGTATTATAGGAGATATTATATCTCATAAGACGCAGAGCGGAACGCGATAGCAAATACGGCATATAACAGTCTATTGCTCGATCCATCTCCAATATCACGATGGACCGTGCCGGTGGCCAAAGACCCGAGGGTGGAGAGGACTTGAATGGGGATGGCATTTGTGCGTTTTGTTCCATGCTCCAATTCCGGTCTCAAATTGCGGTACAAATGAAGGAGGTGTCTCGGGTATAGCGGACTTTAGTTAATATTATGTTCTCTCGGCAATTAGACTGTGCCTCATTCATTCATTCATTCATTCCTATCTGCTTCATTCATTCATTCCTATCCCCCCCCCCCCCAAAGGTAAAACAAAAAATAAAAAAACAAAGTAGCAAGGAGCCAATGGCCGACATCAGCTAAATAGGCTAACTGCAAATAGAGTAGCCAGGTACTGACACCAGGCCACACACAGCTTTGGCCAACGCTACCCAAGCTACACAAACGACCAAGACAATTCACACACAGCACATGTCGTATTTCCAAATGTTGTGAAGTAACATATGTTTTGCCTGGAAAAAAACATCGTTATTAACAAAACATTCGGGAGGGGAAGGAAGGAAGAGTGGGGTAATGTCCAATGGACATCTTACCTGCACCAAGGAACGCAGGGCGAAAGGCCGCAACACAGGTCTCCACGTTGACGAAAGGCCTCTCGCTGGCGGGACAAAAAGAAGCTATGGACGGAGCCTTGTCATGGTGCGGGCCCGACTACATCTTCTGTCAAAGATGATGTCGTAGTCAGAGTGCCAGGGCCCCCTGCTATTCTCACGGCTAATGTCAATGGTCGTAGCACAAGCTAACAGCTAACTCTAGGCTAACTGATAGCATCAAACTAACGTTCCCAGCCGAGCGCAGCCGGCAGCTAACGTCGTAGCTAAACAGCTAACTGGCTAACAGTTAGCTCAACCCGGCTATCGCTAACCATTAGCTAACGCAGAAGCAAGCAATGCGGCTACCACTGAAAAACTGTACAACGTGAGAAAAGCAATACAGGCCAACACTTCAGACAGCCGCTGTGTTTTCCTCTTCTCATACGAAGAGAGAAGGGAAAAAGAAGGCAATACACGTCCCACTACAGAGTGGTGTTTACCATAGCGGTGCCGGCAACAAGTCCCTCGTGGACTATAGCCGACTTGAGCATGGAGATATTCTCATAATGAAACACCAAGCTCACCTCCCTCGCACCAGGTACTGACACCAGGCCACACACCGTTAGCTACTAGTACTACAACAGCTAGTCGGCCCGTTTGGCTCCCGAGAGAGAGAGAGAGAGAGAGAGAGAGAGAGAGAGAGAGAGAGAGAGAGAGAGAGATATCCACGGCGGGAATAGAATAGAGTGCATTAAAAACTCACCAAACGTCCAAGAGGATGGAGACAACCGCGTGGAGTTGACGAAGTTCATCTGCCAAACGACCATCCTCTTCATCTTGGCATAACAATGCTGCACGCGCTGTCTCTAGGTTAGCTAACGCTAGTTAGCCTTTAGCTAAGCTAGCTACTAGCCGACATCATCATGGCTATATCCCGACTGAACCACACGTTAGCACTCAATATTATAACGTAGCTAAAGCTAACTAGCTGTCCCTGTCTTTAGCCGGGATGGCTAGCCTGACTGAACTGTCTAACATGCAACAACTTTCATCTTCAGTCCATCTGCCGAACGATGTCCTCTTCATCTTGGCTGGCATAACCTCCAATGCTGCACGCGCGAAATAGTCAGACGCTAGTGATGGGTCGGTCATGAGCGACTCGTTCATAAGAGCCGATTCATTGCCGTGAGCGTGAGTCGAATCGCTCACGTCTGGCAATGAGTCGGTTGTATCGGCCCTGCCGATAACCATATAAACCATGCTGCATTCATTCGGAAAGAAAGACTTATTCCAAATGCTATATTTATAGGGTTTGACAATAATTACACTATTGTCGCTATTTTACAACGAACTATAATGAATTACGGGTCATACAGAAGTTGAACACGCCAGTGTTGAAACTAATGCACGGAAGCTTATTTCCGCGTTGCAGGCTGCAGTCTTCATATTCTACCACCGGGCGCCAGGTACGCACGGTCGGAGCTGTGCGTATATATACGCACAAAGTCAAGCACATGTTCAAATTGATAAGTCCCACACTTTGCTTAGAAATGATTGTAGGCACCGGTTACAGTTACGCACATATCTGTGCGTAGGCACCATTGATAAATGAGGGCCCAGTGGCGTGCGCGGTACAGGAGAGTCACGCACAAATCCCACCAGGCGTGGGTGTAAGCACGCGTGGGTTTCGTGTGAGAACAGCGTGCGTGGTCGTCCACACCGAGTCCACGACTTCAGAGTGGGCGAAAGTGCACGGAGGAAGGCACATTTACATTGGAACAGCTGTAAATGCCTAGTCCAGGGCTATTCAACTAAATTGTTCAGGGGGCCACATTGTCAGAAACCCAAGGGGCCAGGGGCCGGACTGCCACAGCGCCTCCCCGTGCTATGAATATATGTACACTTGACACAACACGCAACCACATTTTCACAACTTTTATTTAACTACATTGCAAAAGTAGTATACTTTTCAAATAAAGTGCTTCATTTATGTGCCACATCTGCAACATCCCCTGCAAAAAATGCTTAATTTATAACTGTGCAACAACTGCAACATCTCCTCTTCAACATTTCAATATAAAAATAAAATAAAAAACAAACAAGTGCATGATGTGCATCTGAACATTCTAACATCAACACTTGAAGTTTAGCTTATGAAAGCTTATGAAAAAGTGCTTCATGTCTGTGCAACAACAGCAAATCACAGCATCTTATTAGCACTTATTGTCCACTCTTAACTCTCAACCATCAGGGGGGGTGGGGGGCAGACAGGCCTAGCCTACATACACACATCTAATGAGAGAGATTGCACTTCTTTGACTGGGCAATGGCAGAGAAAGAGGGTTCATAGGAAGTGAGGGCTACCCGCAAACAGTGATGCAAATGCTCATTTGTCAAGGAGGCACGGTTACTTGTTTTAATGGAATTCATGTGAGAGAAACTGGATTCACAGGCCAAACATTGTTAGCACAGATATTGCCAGCGTTTTTATTTTGGGGAATGTGTTGACATGAATACACTTTATCCAAAATGTTGTGGTGGATTCATTCTCAAGTGCCTGCTTCAGAGCAGATGATGCTTGCATGTCAATTATTTCAAGTTGCAGGAGACCTTCATCAATGTGAAGTGATGCAAGGAACTCTTGTCCTTTTGTGGAAATAGCAGCTACATTGGCAAATGGGTTGCTCACAAAATGCATCAATTCTCTGGACATGTCAAATTCATCAAATCGACTTGCAAAGTTTTCCCTCAATTTATCAATGAAATCTGTCATTAATTGAGTGACCTTTGGCTCAATTTTGCGTGTGAACGTTGACATGAAAAGAAAAAAGTAAAAAAAATATTTAAAAAAATATTACTTATTTTTTTCTTTTCTTTTTTCTAATTATCATGTAATCTTTTGCGGGCCGGTCAGAATCATCCCGCGGGCAGAATCTGGCCCGCGGGCCGCCAGTTGAATAGCCCTGGCCTAGTCTATGCAAAGTCAGTCCCCATTTGAAGATTTCCATTCCAGTGTTCTATTGTCCATTTTGCATATATAACCAGTTATTATATAATTAATTAGAATGTTAGAATTAATTTTAGAATTGGCGGCTAGGTGGTGCAGTGGGCAAGGCGCTCACCACCAATGCAGGAGACGCTGGGTTCGAGCCCAGCTCTCCGCATTGCTATCAGCTTGGCTGGTCGTTCATACTAATACAATTGGCAGTATTAGGGGGTGGGAAGCTGATGGGTGGGGATCGGACCTTGTGGACAGTGACTCCTACAGGTCGGTTGGTGCGCCTGCGCAGCAGAATCAGGAAGCGACGGGGGCGGCGTGTCCCTCCCACGCAGACCCCCCGACGCTGAGAGATCGCGCTGTGCAGGTGAAAAGATGCGACGGCTGCTTCCTCGAGTACCGGAGGGGACACGTGATGTAAAGCTTCGTCCACATTGCAGCCAGCTTGTGGGAGGCATGGCCTAACAGCGTTCGAGACAGGGGAGGGTAGAATTGGTTGATACTAAATTGGGATGGGAGAAAACATAGAAAATGGGAGAAAAAAGTAGATAAAAGAAATAAAAAATTTAGAATGATGAAATCAGTGTTACTGTACTCCTGAAAAAGTATAGTATGGTTTATTTGTATTGGGAAAGATACAGGCACATTAGCTGGTTGAACAACATATGTGTGGTAATAATGCAAATATTGAGTGTATTTCTGTAAAATCGTTTTTATTCACTTCCCGCCTGCGAGTCACGAGTCTGGTGGGATTTGTGCGTCAGACAGGCAGGGTTGATACACAGGAACGGAGTAGTTAGCCAGGCAGGGGTCGGTACGGGTGCAGGTCCTCATACGTTCCGGGCAAGGCAAGGAGAGTTAGTCAGGCAGGCAGGGGTGAGAGCAGGTCTTTGTCTGGAGCCAGAGAACAGGGTGAAGAGCCAGGTAGGACTGCGGGGAAGGACGAGAACAAGGGTCGAAGCACAATGGACTAAGGAACAATACAAGAGAAAGACATAACTCAATTTACATGTTCAAAAAGGAGTAGAAAGAAGTATACACTTATTTAATCCTATGCTACAGTAACAGTACCTACTCCAAATAATTTCATTTGTGTGTTTGCCCTGTTAGTATTTAAAAAATAAAGTTATTATTATTATTATGGACTATATGGCAGGGGTATGGGGTTCAAAAGTAAATATAAAACGAGAAAAGGTACAGAATAGGGCAATATGGTACTTTCTAGGAGTCCATAAATTCACCCCTGTATTGGCAATAATGGGAGATATGGGATGGGAACTGTGTGGAATAAGATGGAAAGGCAGCATGTTAGTTTTATGGAACAGATTTATAAAAATGCCAGAAGGTCGAGTTGCTAGGAACATTTTCAACTGGGATGTAACTGTAAAAGGTGCATGGGCAAGTGAGATACAGTAGAAGACACTCTCAGCGAAATTGGAACATCTGACCTTTTCCAGAATGTAAATCAGGGCTGGCCAAGCATTCAGAGACTAAGAGCCACAAAAATTACTGTGGTACCACAAAGAGCCACACCATATATCAGCGTTTCTCAACTGTTTTTTTCAGTCACGGCACCCAGTGGTGCGTTATTGAAATCATCTGGGGTTGCACGCACCACGTGCACGCGCGCTCCCGGCGCGTGCGCGCGCTCCCGCGAATGCGCATTTAATGTCCCCTCGCTTGAGCACAGACTAAAGACAGTGCCTAATTGCCTCTACGAATGGAATGTAACACATGTCTTCACAACAAGTTAGGTGTGAATGTATCTGAGAACGTATTTAACACACCTGACGACTGGCGCCAGGCCCGGACTGGCCATCGGGAGCACCGGGAGTTTTCCCGGTGGCCTGGCATGCACAGATAAAAAAAAATAATAATAATAATTATTATTATTATAATTTTTTTTATTTATTTTTTTCATGCCATTGTCTTTAGTTGTGGCGGCGGCGCGGCGCGATAGTTAGATAACCTAAATGGGTGGGGAACAACCAGGATTTCACTGTCTGCAACAGAGTTGGAGAACTATCTGACTCTCTCCCTCACACGGATCACACACACACAATGGAGCCGTGCTGCCGCTTGTGATTGGTGGAGGCGGGACCAGGCGATACAACTGATTGACAGCGGAGGCGGCGAATGGAATGGCAGACGGCACTCAGATGCAGAATAACAGCCAGGCAATGAGCCAGGTAGTGAGGGACTCGGGAGAGATACAGTAGAGCGAAAGTCAATTAACGTTGATGTCAAGATGGACAGTGGAAGAAAGAGAAAGGGTGGAGGAGAGAGGGATAAAACAAAGAAAAAGAAAGGCCCTTACAGGAGAGAGTGGTTAACTGTATTATAATAGTAAATAGAAAAATATGTTGTGCTCTTGCTTTTTTCTTTTTGAAGGTGGAGAGAGTAGCATTGCTAGTGCCACAACAGTTTTATTTGAGGTCCATAACAGTACATTGTACTAAGCAATTGTTGGCTCATTAGTTTGTGATTCACATGCACTAAAATCCACCAGAATGCAGGAAATTAAGTCTTTGTAACAAAAAAAATCCTGGTGGGGGACCCCCAGACCCCCCGCTTAAAAGGTGGCCTGATTGGGGCTATATTTCGCACTATATCTCCCGGTATGAATTATTTCCCCAGTCCGGCCCTGACCGGCGCTATTGATATGCAAATAGCGAGTACTTATCTGGGGTTGCACGGACCCCGTCCCATGAAGAACGCATGCCTGACGGCACCCTTCATGTATATATAGGTCCCACCCTCTGGCATCTGAAGTTGCTAATGTCTTTTTTATTTGGGCCTCACAGGGTTAAATGTACCCTGTGAGACCCACGGTTGCAAAATTACAAAATCACTTTTAGCCATTAAAAAAAAATGTCTGTAAATGTTTATTTAAAAAATGATAAGCACATGTATAGTCAATGGGTCCTGTTGTTCAGCCTCACAATGCTATTGGATAGTAAATGTGTTTATATGTCCCACCCTCTGGCCTCTGAAGTTGCTAATTCTCGAAGTCAACTTCCTGTCTGTTGTTGCCACACAACTACGGCGTGGGGGAAACATGCAATCCCGGGTACATTGTGAACGCTTCATTTAGTGCAAAAACGGATCAGAAAAGCGGCAAATTAAACACAATCAAGGGTAATTTTCTTCAGTGCATCACAATGCCAAAGAGCTGCTATGTTACGTTTGTACTAATAACAAAAACAGAAATCCAAATCGCAAGTTTTATATAATACCAGCTGTGGCATCACGGAGAAAGTGGCTGGCGGCTAACATTAGCTACGTTAAACCAGACAAATAATAGCTACATGCTAAGCTAACGTTAATTATATCATATCGAACTGATAGGAGCTTATCTTATCTAATCTTACGTGGATGTTTGATCAGGTAGTGGTACCATGTGTACCATGTGTTTAACGTTAGCTACGTTAAACCAGACAAATAGTAGCTACATGCTAAGCTAACTTTTAATTATATCATATCAAACCGATAGGAGCTTATGATATAATTAACGTTAGCTTAGCATGTAGCTACTATTTGTTTGGTTTAACGTAGCTAAACTTGCGATTTGGATTTCTGTTTTTGTTATTAGTACAAAACGTAACACAGCAGCTTCAATTTGGGTATTCGAGAGATGGCCATGTCTTTGGGTTGTTCTTCCAATGGTCTGCAGGTGTCTTGTATGGACATGATGTCAAGTCAATCAGGGCAAGCTTTGACTCATATCTCACCTTAGAATCACCAGAAAGGCTTTCGAAATAGTGAAATGCCATGTTGGCCTCAATATTTTCAAAACTAATTATATGAAAAGGTTATGAAATGAACAAGAATGTGATAAAACATACATTTGATCGTCGAAATCTGTTTGTTTCCCCAATACCTAGATGGCGGCGGTCTCGTGATGTCAGCGTGTCTTCGAGAATGTCTTTTTAATTTGGGCCTCACAGGGTTAACCTCTTAAGGCCGAGATATACAGTAAAAGTGTATATTTTCTTAGTGAAATATAAGATTATAGAAATATCAGGGCATTGATTTTATCTTTTTTTTTCAGAGGAAAGAGACATTCACATCAGCATTTCGAAAAAAATATTTGTCTTTTCAGTAAAGATTGTCCGTCAGTATAGTCATATACTGTGTAGCCTGCCTGTTTGCAGTTGTGACAGTCTTGTCCTCTGTTCTGGCGGTCCTGTGGCTGCAAGACAGCCCAGGTCGCTTCTTAACCCCCATCCCAGCCCCCCGGGTTCGCATAGACGCAAACCGGCGCATATTGACAGGAAGAAGTGGAGCAGCCAAAAGTGAGTGTAGTCTTTTTAAGGAAGAGACTCAGGGCTTTCGAATTTCGAAAAAACGACCCTACCCAGCTCACGCCAGCCCCTGTCAATCATCTGACTTCTGGATTAACTTTTTTCTTTCTCTTATTTTTTGGGATTATCTCCCACAACCCTGAACGTTATTGCCATAAAACAGAACGCAGTTTGTTTCTCTACTTTTCTGTGAATGAAAAAACGGTGTTGCAACATGATGAAAAATGGTGGAGAAATTTACATTATAAAAAAGATGGCAGAATTCAGTACTGTATCTACAAAACCTTCTGTTTAATCATCTTCCCTTTATTAATTTGCTTAGATTTGTCAGGTCTGGTCAATTTGAGCATGGTGTTATTCACAGTCAAAGATAACACATTTTTCTTTTTTTTATAGAATTGATATTCTCCTTTGGTTCATTACAATTTACTCAAGCCTAGTAACAGACACACTATTTCTGACACTGGGAATACATTCCCTGAGATCCATAGATGTCCCTAGATTCAGATACCAAGAACATGCAAATGGACCATTTAAAGAAAATCTGTAAATGTTTATTCTACGTCCTTATGGAATGAGTGACATACAAAAAAGAAATATATACATATATATATTTTTGACAGGCAAATAGCCACATGCGGCTCGCGAGCCGCGGGTTGGCCACCCCTGATGTAAATACTGTTAACATCTCCTTGGTTAAGGACGCCTTGTCTAACATACATCAGATTAAATGGTCACAGGAAATACTACATACACCAAAACTAAGAACATTTAGTATGATAAAAAGTTGTTATAGAAATGAAAAATATTTGTGTGCTCCATTATCAAAAAGACAAAGGTCATTATGTGCCCAGCTCCTCTCTGGGATTTTGCCCCTGCACCTTGAGACCGGACGTTACCCGGGGGTCACAGAAGAGGAGCATATCTGTATTTACTGTAGCATCGATATTGAGAATGAGTTTCATTTTATGTTTTATTATCCACTATATTATGAGTTGCATAAAAAGTTATTTGACAGGTGTAAAAACCTTGAGTTAATGTGGTTTAGTGATGCAGATAAGATTCAAATGGATTTTTGATCACAGGGTTTTGCACTTGCTGAATATTTTGAGAAAGCTTGGGATAAACGCACAAAAATAACATAGTGATGTATTTTGGCCTCTGGTGGTGTGCAGTGTAGCTTAGAAACCATGGGAAGTGATTGTTATGTTCAATTGTTGTTTTTGGTGTTTTATAATCCCGTAAGTGATGGGTCGTCGGACATGACACGGAAATAAAATGTCATTAATTCATTCATTCACAGGTTGAGGTTAGGCCACAACCCCAGATAATTAGCATTGTCGACAGCTATTGTAGCTACAGTAAACAAATATTATTCCGGAGTTCTTTTTTAGGTACAAGCAAGGTTCAGTCACTGATAACAAAGTGTACTAGCAAAGTGTACTAGCAAATTAAATGGGCACCATAATAACATTGAAAGTACAGCCTACTACTATTAAGTGTGGGGGGAAGGCACAATACACATATTTAAAATGTTCTTGTTGTTGGGACAACCCCCCATTCTGTAAACACAATGCAAAACACAGGAAAAGGCCATTTTCACAATACAGTAGTAGCCAGTTCCAAACACATTCTTTAGTGTAGAACCATGAATGGTGCCACTGGGTGTTCTACTACTCCTGGGTGTTGTTTGTACCAAAGACCAGCTATTTGCAATTGAAACAGCTGTCCTGTCATAATTAGCATACGTATAGCTGGTTAAGGACTGGGGTGAGTTCTGTCCTTGAAGCATTCGCATTTGAAAAGTCACTACAGTCTGAGGCCATGTCCAGACAAAACCGATTTCGGTCGTATCAGTCAAAGTATTTCATCGTATGCACCTTTCATCCACACGGAACTGCATTCTGGGAGCCTGAAGATGCTATTTTCTGAAACCGGCTTTCAGAGTGCGCATATCTGAAGACGCTCCCCTTGCGTCGCGGTCTTTACAAGCGATACGAGTATTTTCCTGAACCGATTACGCGATAGCCCACCTCTCCCTTAACCCGCATGTGCAAACTCAGCAACATCACAACAACAATGGCATCGTACAGAGTAGTTGCGTTCGTGTTACAGGAGAAGCTATTGAGCTTCTGTAACAAACTCAGCCAACATCACAAGTAGTAGCCAAGCACATACTGTTCCATAGCATACGCCTTCAGTTGATCATGACAAATCCTCTCTTACCTTGACCCTAAATACAGACAACGTTTGCTAGTCGAAAGGACTGGACACGGAGACAAGTTAAACATCAATCAATACATTTAATACAACAGGTAGTTCTAGCTGCCTCCGACCGCACCACGGGGCTATTATACTATATACGGCTTTGCTCTCTCTCTCTCCTGCCGATTAAAATCAGCAGCTCTTCCTCCTCCTCATCACCGGCTGCCTGTGAAGCTGCATTTGCGCCGCGGTGTGTGTGTCTCTCCTATCCGTTGGAATTTAAACTAGCGTCAGCTCAAAATCACAGAACCGGACGACACAAGTTACTCCGCTAAACAACGATAAGACTTCCGGTCGAGGGTTTTCAAAATAAAAGAGCGACGTCTAAAACAGGAAATACATTTATTTTGTAAATTTGTGGCACGCACTTATTTCTTGAGACGATTTCTTTAAAAAAATAAAAAGATCAAAATCGTTTTCGTCTGGACAAGGCCTGAGGCAGTGCCGTCAAGGTGTGCATTTCAATCTGGAGACTACTGTCGGACCCCTTTAAGGTGGAGAGAGAGGCATGCATGTACAGAATGACACCATAATCAAATGCAGACATAATTTTCGATTGTACAATGGTCTCCCTACTGGCAGTAAAAAAAGCAAGATTTATTTCTATGACAGATCAGCCTTGGCTCTAGCTTTGAGAAAATTGAAAACCATGCTCACGGATACAGATTTGATTTCCACGGCTGTGTGAATCAAAGGAATGACATTAAAGAATTCTATGGATTGAGATTCATTCTCCTTTTATTATGGATTCTAAGAATGAGAGCCCGTAGTTTGACAGATGATGTTTGGCTTTAATGAGAAGGACTTATCCTGCAGCAATCAGCTATCTTTTTTAGTAGCAGGACATGTTACTGTACCACAGGTAAGTCACATTAGCACCTGCAGCTTGGAGTAAAATAGTCCTTAAGAGATTATAGTGTCAGCTGCTAATGACTATGAGGTCATACTTCATCAGATCCACATTCACAAAGATCCATTTTGTTCTCTGCTCCTAGACTCAGCTTTGTCTTGTGTGATTAATATCTGGCATTCGGAAAAGCTTTTAGCGAGAGAGCACAATGGAACAAAATGAGTTTCAGCAATTAATGTCCATTTTGAAAATTATCTTCACTCTCATCTTGCCGTGGCCATTAGCTTTCCCGACTGTATGTACAGAATGCGCCAGGAGTTCACCTTTAAATCTATAGGTGAGATGAAGGGTTACGGCAACTTAGAACCTTCCCTTCATATTTTAGATGGAATAGACAGCTATCCATTTCATCTCCGGAAGTCACTACAGCAGAAACTCCATGCCCTTAAATTCTTAATCACACTAATTAAGTGTAATTAGACAATGGGGGGATCTGAAATATTCATGCAGCACTTAACTTTGCCTTTCTCCCCAAATATGCTATCGATCACAGCAGCGTATAGGCCTCTTCAGATCCCCTCCTTTACAACAGAGCCGTGCCAAAAATAAATCAACATCCCACTCATAATGCGGCTACAAGTTCCAGTGTACGACACACAGCTTCACAGCTCGCATGGCCGGCATATGGTAGCTTACACTAATATAATACCGGTAATTACAGAGTGATTATTATATATATATTTATTTTTACATCATGTTCTCAATGCTAATCAAAAGACAACAACAGTTTGCTTGGCAGCGGTTTGGCGGTGTGGCTGCCGCCGGTTTATTCTGTAAAGCCCAAATCCCCAACCTGCATCAATGCTGGAGTGGCCATCTGACGGTTCTGGCTCCGAGAAGCCCTCCGTGGTGGTGGCACTGCTCTCATGACACCAATGGATGGATCTGATAATAGCGCTGTCCTCGTATTGTAATACCATCTGTTCCATGGCAGGTCGTCAAGGGGATCGTCGTCAATTTGACTGTGCAGATTGAATTTTCATGCTTTCTCTGTCTTATCCCCGTTTCTTTACAGCCCTTCCAATCTCACTCTGGTGCCGCTTGGGAGAATGAGACTTTATTTAAATTTGTATAATTTTTTTTACCATATAGGCTAAATGTGGGTTATATGCAAATAAAAAAAAATGTGTATCTACTTTTTCTCCCCCTTTTTCCGTTTTCTTCTCCCATCCCAATTTAGTCGTTATGCCAATTCCCTTCCTGGCCGTTACACGCTTTTGCCCCCTACTGTTGGCCTGGGGAGGGAGAAGACTACCACATGTCTTCCTCCGATACATGTGGAGTCAGCCAGCCGCTTCTTTTCACCTGACAGCGAGGACTCTCACCAGGGGGACAGGGGCGGATTTAGGATTGTAGGAGTTCCGGGGCTTAGCCCAGATTTTTTTTTTTACTCCAACACCACAACCTTTAATGTATACCACCACCTTAAAGCGGACAAAAGGCACTAGAGAACACTTAAATTCACACCCTTTAATTAATGAAGCAAACTATAATAATTTATAATAATAACAATAATAATAATAATAATAATAATAATAATAATAATAATAATAATAATAATAATAATAATAATAATAATAATAATAATAATAATAATAATAATAATAATAATAATAATAATAATAATAATAATAATACACTGTTTGTATAGCACCTTTCATACAAGAATTGCAGTACAAAAAGACAGGCATAAAATGAGCACAACATTGGCAGATCAAGAGCAATGCATAAAGTGCAGACGTAAAGCATAAAATAGATAGCAGTAAAATAGACAAAGTCAAGGTAAGACATAGAACATTAAATCACATCGTTTTTCATATTAGGATCTAAGATCTAGGGTTAACTCGCCGAACGTTGAGCGCCAGGACCCCCGAAAACCAGAGTATAGTCGGGTATTCATCGTTGTTTCTTTTATTCGATATTTCCATTCATAAAGACATGCCGGCAGGCAGCCTGTGTTATCACTGGGGATGGGTCTGAGATCTCAAAAGTCCAATACCGCCGCTGTAACTGAGGGGTACAATTCCCTGACTGTATTGATAAGTATGGTATCATTAAACCACTACTGAGTTATGTACTTTACTACTGGCCATACAGTACACAGGTATATGTGATGAACACCCACACAATAACACGGCTTAACAAAGAAAGTCCTGTTTGGAATATTTATTAGAAGAGCAGCAATATTATATTACAGTATTGAGAATTAGAGTTGCGCTTGTAAGGCGAAGAATGTGCATGAATAGGTCAAGAGCGTAAGTCCATGAGCATATTACGATGGGGATAATTAATACCACCTGTAGCATAAGAATTATATAAGGTACACTAGTAGGTCAGCTGGAGATACTAGGGGGGTTCCCTCCGGTTGTAAGCCAGCAGGGGAGAGGAATTGTCGGTAGCAAAAGTCTGGATCAACGAGGAATAAAGAGACTCCAGGTACAGGAGACGGTGCAATAATCCCTTGGTCCTTAGACAAAGCAACAGCTATACTCCGGTATGCACTGCAGCATGGATGAAAGCTAGCCAGCCTCTGAGTCCTAGAGGCGGGCTCGACGGGGCTCCTCACGGGGTAAATCCCACACGGTAGTGGGGGTAGACGGTTCTCTGCTCCAGCAGCCACAGGACCAAAGCAATATAATCCAGCCGAAAAGGGCTCTGCATTCGTCGGTGTAGGTTATCCAGTGTACATATCCACACGGTTCTCGTCTAGGGCTCCTCGGATGGCGGCACAAGGTTAGGCCGCCCAGCCTGGATAAGCACACCAGCTCGGTACGATGAAGCGGTGGTAATGCTGGTCACTGTAGAACGGTAGCCGCACGATACACTATACATAATAGACTATTACTTGATAATAGAATAAGTCGAACTCGACGATACAGCGTTAAACTCTGACACTTAAGCTATCAATTCGCACGCGGTCTCAAGGCTCTATTTCGGGGCAAAACGGGCCCACTTCACAGCACGTTGTATCGTGGTGAAGGCTTCAGCTTTTAGTTACTAAGTGCATCTGTATCCACCTGCGCCATATTTATACGTAAGGTGAATAATCTAGTGCCAACCTCATTTCTGTCTCGTATTACTGCGCAAACCTGGGCATGTTGAGACATGTCTTAGCGGTGACTTTGAACTAGACATTGGGGGTATGGCCGTGGCGCCTAGGGGGTCGCTGTCCAATAGGAGAACGAATATTATGGTCTGGCCTGTACCTAGGTAAAGGGATATTCCGTGTATATGTACAAAGAATATACAAGGGATATCAGACGATATACAAATACTATACAATATATCTCAAGTAATAAATATATATATTCGGTTTAATCTGACCCTTTGTAACAGCCGCCTCCTAATTAGTCCGCACCTAATTAGATAAGCAGAGACAGATTAACCGCCTTGTCCACTACTCAATGTCCGTTGTGTGGAGTAGGGCAATTCACAAAGTCAGGGGGTCATGGTCGTCTAGAAGTCTAACCTAAATAGCTCCTCCTCCTGAGAATTTCCCCCTTTTTTTTTGTTACATAATATAAAATTACAGATTCATACCTTCAAAATAAGCCATCAATTGTCAAATTTGAGACGATAGTTTTCAATCAATGTCCTATCAAACATTCTGGTACAGTCATTGCCAATTTGCAGCAGGAGCCTCTGAAGAGAATTCAGTGAATTCAGCTAATGATAAGGGAACTACACTCATTCCCAGAATTCAATGTGATGTCAATGTTAATTTCAATGACTAATTCACACCATGAAACAAAGGCCCAGCAGGGAACAATTACAGCTGAATGGGGGTATAGTGTGACTGATCAATACAGGCAACACACACTTTGATTTGATGCCATGCATATACACACACTAGATAGACAGAGGTTTAGATATTTAGATAGATATATAATAGTAATATAATAGAAAGAGAGAGAGAGAGATAGAAAGAAAGAAAGAAAGAAAGAAAGAAAGAAAGAAAGAAAGAAAGAAAGAAAGAAAGAAAGAAAGAAAGAAATAAAGAAATAAAGAAAGAAAGAAAGAAAGAAAGAAAGAAAGAAAGAAAGAAAGAAACAGAGAGAGAGACATTTATAATAATAATTATTATTATTATTATTATTATTATTATTATTAAATAGAATAATTTTCTATAGGCTTGCCGTGGTAGTCAGTGATACTGGTGTCATTCTGTGTTCAGGCTTCCATACTTATTGAAAAGAATGCGCATATCCAAAAGTATTAGATAGATATAGGTCATACATGTAGGTATGCATTTGGTTACACACACACACAGAAGTAGTCTCAGACCGGGAGTAGTCTCAGAGAGGGAGATACAGAGGAGAGATGGAGGGAGAGAGAGGGAGATAGGGAGATATAGATAGAGAGAGGGAGAGAGAGAGGGAGAGATAGAGGGAGAGAGATATATATAGGTTAGAAAGCAACCTGGGTTCTCAGACAGACAGACAGACAGACAGACAGACAGACAGACAGACAGACAGACAGACAGACAGACAGACAGACAGACAGACAGAGAGAGAGAGAGAGAGAGAGAGAGAGAGAGAGAGAGAGAGAGAGAGAGAGAGAGAGAGAGAGAGAGAGGCGACGTCATCTTTCCTTCACAAAGCGCATCGATGCGCTGTCAACTAAAGCACCGTGTTTAGACAGCGCGGGTGACCAAAACATCAAACTCGTCACACAGTAGCCAGTGGCTGATACTGTAGTTCACGTAGTCCACTCCACTGTCCGCTTGAATGAACTGCGAGAGATAATTCATAACTCATATACACACACGCACTCTGCCATACTTAGTTAATGTTTTAGCGCGACGTGGGTATACAGGACTGTCGAGGATGCTGCAGAGTTTCTGTTGCACATAGAAGCAGACTCGACACAAGTTTCGTCTTGACGCTGCGTCTCAGCGCACACACACACATACACACACACCACATTATTCTGCGAAGCAGCTCAGTGTCCCGTGGATATTATTGCAAGAGATAATTCATACATATTATGAAAAGCCGATGCCGATCTGTTGTTTAGAATTTGGATGGGGGGTAGCGAGTCTCTGATACCTCTCACCTCTGCGCGGGGGTCTAACACCTATTCACAGCGCACACGCTTCTCTTGTGTGTGTGCGCGCGTGCGTGACGTGCGTTTCGTGACGCGCTGTAGTTCTCTGGCAAACGCAGATAATTACAAGCATACCATCTAGCAAGAATTAAACGTATTTACAAGTCTTATTATGTTTAGCAAGTAAGGAGACATATATAGTAAATCTCAAAGCACTCGAAATTGTCATTTTTCTATTTTTACAGATTTCTGAAAAGCGCGACTTCCAGAGCATTTATGAGTCATTCTAAATCCCTTTGTTCTCCGCCCACGGGTCCAAACAAGCCCCGCGACCTGAAAGGGTTAAGAGAGTCGGGGAGCATTGGCAACTCTATCAGCCTCGCCACGGGTCGGGTGTATGTCCGCCCCTGGACGAGCACTTCTGCCGCTCTGACCTTTCCGTCGGCACCAGTGATCACTTTGCTTACGCGGCCGGCCGGCCACATAGCTCGGGGTAGTGACTGGTCGATAATCATGACGACTGTGCCCTCCGTCAAATTGTCTCTTTCTTTTACCCATTTCTGGCGGGTCTGTAGAGACGGTAGATAGTGGAGGAGGAAACTGTTCCAAAACTTGTCAGCCAATACTTGACTGTACCTCCACATTCTTCGGCCGTTCGCTTCCTCAGGTCTGTACACTGTCTGTGAGAGCGCGGGGTCCAGCCGCCCCATCAAGAGAGTGTTGGGGGTGACTGGGTCGACATCTGCTACATCACTTGAGACGTAACCGAGGGGCTTTGAGTTCAATACTCCCTCGATCTCCGTGAGGACTGTCGTGAGGACTTCTTCCGCCACGGTCTGGGCCCCAAGCACGGCGTACAGGGCTGTCTTTATTGAACGTACTTCTCGTTCCCAAGTTCCCCCGAAGTGAGGGGCATTCGGGGGGTTAAACTGGAAATCAATCTGAGAGGGAGCGAGGTGGGTCTTAAGTTCTGGGCCCATAGCTTGGAAGCTCTCTCTCAGCTCTCTTTCTCCGCCTTTGAAGTTTGTCCCGTGATCAGACAATAATATAGACGTTTTCCTTTTCGC
This sequence comes from Notolepis coatsorum, assembly GCF_963971535.1. Taxonomy (NCBI): domain Eukaryota; kingdom Metazoa; phylum Chordata; class Actinopteri; order Aulopiformes; family Paralepididae; genus Notolepis; species Notolepis coatsorum. The sequence goes on along the minus strand of NC_140169.1, from coordinate 170,890,257 downwards.
GCTGTGAATCTCCGGAAGGCCATAAGGAATGAGTCCGTACTCATGGTTGGAAGGAGTTCTATGTGTATCGCTCGGGTGGTCATGCATTTGAATACAATACCCCACCGCTTCTCCGTCCCTCTTCCTTTCTTCACATACAGCGGGCCGAAACAGTCCATACCGGTGGAGTGAAAGGGCTTGTCGCCGAGTCGAAGGCGACAGGGGGGTAGGTCAGCCATCCTGGGTATACTGGGCTGTGCTCGCCACTTGCGACAGTCTAGACAGGTCCGCTGGAAGCGTCGTACTGCTTCTCTTCCTTGCAGTATCCAATAGCGACGTCTGATCTCAGCAAAGACTCTCTCTGCCCCGGCGTGGTGCACGTCCTCGTCGTATTTCTTTATGATGAGCTCTGTGACCTTGTGTCGGCTGTTGAGGACTATCGGGAACTTGACGTCATCCGTTAAGTCTGGGGCCCTTCTCAGACGACCACCCACTCTGATGAGATTATGGGCGTCGCTCTCAGGGGCCAAGTGGAGCAGTCTGCTGTCTGACGGGACTGGCTTTGATCCCTGCAGACAGTCTAGCTCGTCGGGGAACGAGTCTCTTTGGGCTCGCTGTAGCAGAAGGAGTTCTGCTTCTTCGTAGTTAGCTGCATTAATGTCAGTAGTGGAGGGAACCTCAGGGTGGTGCCACAGGAATGTCTTTAACTGCGCACTCTCAAGGGTAGGGCAGTCGTCTATGTTGGGATCTGTGGGGACTGGTGTGTGCGTCAACCCACAGAACATAGATTTCTTCATCTCTGCCTCCTCTTGACTAGCCTCCCGTGGGGTGGGTGTAGGCCACTCTTCTTCCGGGAGCTTGAGGAACTCGGGACCGTCACTATAGAGATTGTGACGTGTGAGGTCATCCAGGGACATTCCCCGTGTGATGACGTCTGCTGGGTTCTGTTTTGTGTCCACGTACCTCCAGCATGCTGCTTCTGTTAAATCTTGGATCTCTGTGATTCTGACTCCCACGAAGACCTTGTATCTACACGAATCGGACTGGATCCATGTGAGTACGGTCATGGAGTCTGACCACAGGATTGTTCTTTGCACCGGGATGGTGAGTTCACGTTGGATTAACGTGGCGAGTTGCGCTCCTACTAGGGCTGCGCAGAGCTCTAGACGCGGGATCGATTGTTGCTTGCGGGGGGCTATTCTTGAACGAGCCAGGATGAAGGCGGTATGTATTTCTCCTCCCTCCTCTCGGGCCCGCAAGTAGGCCACCGAACCGTAGGCTACTTCGGAGGCGTCGCTGAAGACGTGCAGGTCCATCTGACACGTCTCCAGCCGCACTGTGGGTGGGAAGTAGCTGCGGCGTATGTTGACACCTGGGAGCGAGCTGAGTTCTGTTTCCCACTCTCTCCATGTGGAAGCAAGGTGGTCGGGTATGGGGTCGTCCCAGCCCTGGTCCTTGTCCCATAGCGCTCGTACAATCATCTTTGCCCTGGTGGTGTAAGGTAGAATACATCCCAACGGGTCATATTGTCTGGCGAGTGTTCTGTATACACTCCGTCTTGTGGTCGGTAGTGAAATCGACCTTCCCTGCTCCTTGGTCAGGGGTGTGTGTCTATAATGGAGCGAGTCTGTTTTGAAGCGCCAGGCTAGTCCTAATGTCATTTCTTGGGCTTCACCTGGGATGGTCGCCATCCAGGTCTCGCTGCTTGCTGCCTTGTCCTCTGGGGAGAGGCTGCGCAGTACTTGAGGGTCGCTACTGGCCCACTGCCGGAGATCAAAGCCGCCTTTGATCAGGGAGGCGCGGAGCTTGAGTAGGAGGGCCTCGGCCTCTTCTGGCGTCGAGACGCTTTGCAGACAGTTGTCCACGTAGAAACTCTTTTCTACACTTTGTCGGACCTCCTCATCAGCTGCTGGGTCCTCTGCGACATGTTTTTGCAGTGCGAACGTAGCACAGCATGGGCTGCATGTGGTTCCGAAAGGGAGGACTTCCCATTAATAGATGGATGGTTGCTCATCCCCGATCCTCTCTCTCCATAAGAACCGCAGCAGGGGCTTGTCCTCTTCCACTAGTCGCACCTGCAGGAACATCCCTTTGATGTCGCCGCTGATGGCCACCTTGTTCTGGCGGAAACGTAGCAACACGCCTAGTAGAGAGGGGCCGAGTGTTGGGCCGGGCAGGAGCTCTTTATTCAGATTTTGTGATCCGATCTGGTAGCTGCAGTTAAACACAATACGATCCTTGCCGTTGTGGTGGACCTTGTGGTGGGGCACGTACCATGATTCGGTCGTCTGATCGGCCTCTTGAATGTCAATTCTCTTTATGTGTCCCGCTGTGATTAGCTTGTCAATCTCAGCGCGGTACACAGTGGCTTGAGCGGGGTCTCTGGCTAGGCGCCGCTCGGTGTTCAGTAGATATCGCTCCGTCGCTTCTTTTGAGGCGTGGAAGGTAGGCATACCCTCTCGCCTCAGGAGTGGAGTTGCGTACCTCATCACTCCGTTGTCTTTGACTCTCTTTGTCCCCTGCTCGAGGAGGGCTATGGCATAAATGTCTTCCTTGGAACGAATGTGTTTCTTTTCGTTCTTAAAGGGCATTGTCTCTAGTGTCCATAGCCTCTCGACGTGCTGTAAGAGGGTGGTGTCTTCTTCTGTCACTCTGGAGTGGAGGCAGCGAGTGGCTGCTGTTCGATTGGGAGACCTGGAGAGGGGGCCTTGTAGTGTCCATCCTAGGCGGGTCTCGACTGCTGCTGGACAGCCTCTGGGCCCAATGTGGACCCGGTCCGTCGGGACGATGAGGTGTGCGTGGTCGGATCCTATGAGCAGGGTCGGGGTGGCGCCGTCTATGAGCGGTATAGGTAGTTGACGCAGGTGCACGTATTTGTCCATCAGCTTGGCGATGGGGTAGGTGTACCGCGACAGGCCTATGTCTTGGCTGGTGAAAGCGTTAGTGATCCTATACCGTCTCTCTGGCTGCCCGCTTGCTGCGATAGTGAAGGAGACGTTCTCACCCTTGATTGTCTTCAGGTCTCTTCTTATAGTCCGAATCGTCATCGTTTCTTCGCTCCCCCGCAGACCCAGCTGGGCCGCCGCGGATGCGAGGAGGAGAGTCTTTTCTGACCCGTCGTCAAGGGCGGCGTAGGTGTCCATGACCTTGTCCTTGTAGCTTAATGTCACTCTGACCATTTTCAAGAGCACCCGGGCGCCCCCGCTGCTGGCGGGGTCAATATACATGACGCTTGCTTTGGTGCTGCTTGAGGGTGTGGGTTTCTTTCTGTTACTGTCATGTAAGACATCCAAGTGGGGTCCGTCACACCGACTGCACCTCTTCTTCAAGCGGCACTCGGCTGCCATGTGGCTGCGCGCACAGCGGTAGCAGCGGCGGTTGGACTTTATCCATTGACTCACCTCGTCGGCGGTCATCTTCTTGAACGTGTCACAGTGTGACAGCCAGTGTTCTTTCTCGCAGTACTGGCATACAATCTTCCACTTCTCTTTCGTCGAGGGGGTGCTGTGGTTCTTGTTACGCGGTACTGATTCGGCTTGGTGCATGACGGTCACCAGCCTGCGGTTATCGTTTGATCTCCGAGGTCCCTCTCTGGGGCTTGGTCCACTCCGCACGAACGTATCCAGTCGTAGGCTGCTGACTTCTCTCGCGAGGAAGTCGGCCAGGTCTAGGAGGGATGGCTCGGGACCGTTGGGATCACGGTGGTCTCTTTGCCGCCTGAAGCGCTCCTGTCGGGCGGGAGGAAGCTTCTCTAATATCCTTTCAACATTAGAGTTGGCGTACAGTTCGTGCCTACCCTTTTCCTTTTGTGCCCCCAGCATCCCTACCAGGGATTGTACCTTGATAGAGAGGTCATCCAGCGATTGTCTGTGGCTGGGGGGAGACGGTCAATATTCCTTATCTCTTGTATCACGTAGTCCCATATGCGTCCATAACCTTGGTCAAGGGCTACTAGAGCCGCGGTGTATGGGGTACTTGAGTTGGAATATGCCAGCGCTATATTATGCGCTCTGGGCACCTTCAGGTGCTTGAGGAGGATAGCATACTTGTACGTCTCATCGGGGACATCGGACATCATAGTCTCTAAGCACATTCGTAGTTCTGTGTACTGTGCTCTGTCCTCGTGTGTGAAATCCGGGAACGTCGGTGTGCCAAGGTACGATGCCATGGATGGCTGGCACATCGGTGAGCGTTGGGGGAGAGGCCTCCTGGGCGAGTCTCCCCGTACGTGTCGTCGTGGGCTGGTACCTGGTGGGTACCAAAGCCCGGGTACCCAGGTGCTGTTCCTCGGGGCTGGCGGTGCGTCAAACTCACCCTTGAGTTGAGTCGGGGGTCTGTAACGCAGGGCCTCGGGGGTAAAGTCTGGGCTGTACTGGACCTCCTGGTCCTGTGGAGTACGATTCTGCTGGTGGGCTTGACTTTCCTCCTCTTCCTCTTCTTCTTCCTCTGCTAGGTCTTCTAGATCTTGCAATTGTCTATTCAGTCTCTCGGCGGCATAGGCCGGTTCTTCCCTGTTGCTGGGTCTCGCATGGACCGGTCGGGGAGGGGGTTCGGAGATGTGTATAGGCTCTTTCTGCTGGCCGGGCTCTGGGTCGCTTGATCGGGTAGGGGAAGGTGCCCTAGACCCTTGTCTTGACGAGGCCCTGGAGCTCCGTGCGGAGGGAGGGGGAGTCGCCCTGGCAATCAGTTGCTCCATTATCTGCGCTTGTAATCGTTCGCGCTCGGCTTCGCGCTTGATGTGAGCGAGGTCGCGCTCTGCTTCGCGCTGGGCTTGGGCTGCGTCGCGCTGTGCATTGGCGGCTTCGCGCTGTGCATCGGCTGCGGCGCGCTGAGCATCGGCGCGGTCTCTTTCAATATTCTCTTCCGTCTGGAGGCGTCTGGTCTCCAGGCGTATGCGGTCGTCTTCACTCCTTTGCTGCGCCTGGAAGCGCTCTCGCTGGGTCGCAGAGTGTTCGCGTTCACTAAGGGCTTGCGCTTGGAGTTGCGCGTGAAAGCGTTCTCTTTGGTCTGCAGATTGTTCGCGCTCACTCAGTTGTTGAGCCTGCATCAACATCACTTTGGTGTTGCGCTCGGAGGCGCTCTTGTTCCATGGAAGAATGTTCGCGCTCGCTAAGCGTCTGTGCTTGGAGTCGATCGCGTTCAGTGGAGGCTGCCAGGGTGGCGATAAATGCCTGCGCCAGCATCTTGTCCGCCTCGCTGGGGGAAGACACTGATGGAGGTGATCGGCTTCTGACAGTGCTCGTTGGAGATCCGTTCTCCTGTCGCGCTCCGAGGAGGTCCATCTCCTGGGTGCGCTTCTCTTCTGGTAGTGGGTCGGGTTCCGTCCCTGGAGTGCTTTCTTTATCCTGGAGCTCTCCGGGGACTGTCCCGTTGACGTTGTCGGGGGGTAAAGTCATGTCATGTCCCTCCTGGTCCCCCCCGTGAGCTTGGTCAGTTACGTTAGAACCCACTAGGGTCTCTACTGGCAGGGTCGCCTGGTCGGTAGGGTTTGACATACTTTTACTATCCGCTTTTTCCGCGTTTAACGTCTGTATAAAGCTAGGTAGTAGACTGGCAGCGTAGTCCTCTAGGTAAGGAGGTGGCTGCCGTCTGCGCTGCGGGCGTTCTAGCTTAGGAGAGCCGTTTGTGGAGTGTTCATCGCTGGCCATGTCAATATTAATATTATATTAAATATTACACTAATTACCCTCTGGCTCGAAGGACCAATTGTAACTGAGGGGTACAATTCCCTGACTGTATTGATAAGTATGGTATCATTAAACCACTACTGAGTTATGTACTTTACTACTGGCCATACAGTACACAGGTATATGTGATGAACACCCACACAATAACACGGCTTAACAAAGAAAGTCCTGTTTGGAATATTTATTAGAAGAGCAGCAATATTATATTACAGTATTGAGAATTAGAGTCGCGCTTGTAAGGCGAAGAATGTGCATGAATAGGTCAAGAGCGTAAGTCCATGAGCATATTACGATGGGGATAATTAATACCACCTGTAGCATAAGAATTATATAAGGTACACTAGTAGGTCAGCTGGAGATACTAAGGGGGTTCCCTCCGGTTGTAAGCCAGCAGGGGAGAGGAATTGTCGGTAGCAAAAGTCTGGATCAATGAGGAATAAAGAGACTCCAGGTACAGGAGACGGTGCAATAATCCCTTGGTCCTTAGACAAAGCAACAGCTATACTCCGGTATGCACTGCAGCATGGATGAAAGCTAGCCAGCCTCTGAGTCCTAGAGGCGGGCTCGACGGGGCTCCTCACGGGGTAAATCCCACACGGTAGTGGGGGTAGACGGTTCTCTGCTCCAGCAGCCACAGGACCAAAGCAATATAATCCAGCCGAAAAGGGCTCTGCATTCGTCGGTGTAGGTTATCCAGTGTACATATCCACACGGTTCTCGTCTAGGGCTCCTCGGATGGCGGCACAAGGTTAGGCCGCCCAGCCTGGATAAGCACACCAGCTCGGTACGATGAAGCGGTGGTAATGCTGGTCACTGTAGAACGGTAGCCGCACGATACACTATACATAATAGACTATTACTTGATAATAGAATAAGTCGAACTCGACGATACAGCGTTAAACTCTGACACTTTAGCTATCAATTCGCACGCGGTCTCAAGGCTCTATTTCGGGGGGAAACGGGCCCACTTCACAGCACGTTGTATCGTGGTGAAGGCTTCAGCTTTTAGTTACTAAGTGCATCTGTATCCACCTGCGCCGTATTTATACGTAGGGTGAATAATCTAGTGCCAACCTCATTTCTGTCTCGTATTACTGCGCAAACCTGGGCATGTTGAGACATGTCTTAGCGGTGACTTTGAACTAGACATTGGGGGTATGGCCGTGGCGCCTAGGGGGTCGCTGTCCAATAGGAGAACGAATATTATGGTCTGGCCTGTACCTAGGTAAAGGGATATTCCGTGTATATGTACAAAGAATATACAAGGGATATCAGACGATATACAAATACTATACAATATATCTCAAGTAATAAATATATATATTCGGTTTAATCTGACCCTTTGTAACAGCCGCCTAACACCTTGCAGCTGCTATTGCACTCCATTTGAAACGATGTGGCTTGGTGTCTGTCATTTTGGAAATGACACCAGACCACCCTGAAACTACACTCATATTCACAACGGTATAAAACGGAAATGTATGGATGGAAAAAATATATCTGTTTTTTGCACCTTGACCGGAAGAAACTCAATGACAATCGACTATATTATTAGATCCATAGCTATAATATATAATATAGCTTTAGGCCTGCAAACTCAGCCACATATCCCCATGTTAAAAGGTGCTGGCCTTTCAACAGTAACTGTAAACAGCGCCATCTGGCACTGAAAGTGTTAATATGCGCAGGCATGCAGTCGTGCACAAATGCGGTTAAACGCCGTTTACAGTGCGCACGCACACAAAAATGCGTTCACCATTGTCACTGGACTCGTCGCGCCGGCCGGCACTTATCACCTAGACTTTGCATAATAATAGGATACCGATAGGCGATAGCATAACAACGGACTCCTCTCCTCCACTACCGCCTCTCCACCAGCGTCAATGAGTCCTCGGAGCAGCCGCCCAGCTCCGGCGGGGAGTCGCTGAAGGAAACTGTCCTCTGTAAACTAACTCTAAGTTACATTGTTAATTTAGTTTGTATTTACTTTTCTAGTTTAAGTTAATTCAATTAAAGAAATTGTAACTACAATTACATTTAAAACATTTATGCATAATAATCATCTGTTCTGCAGCGCAACCGAGGGAACATGTATGCGCGTGCACGTGGCGTTTGGGCATTTCCCATATTACGACTGCACCACTGAATATGCGTCTTTGTTTACGGTTTGATTATCACTGATACAAAGTAAAATAGTGCAGTGCAATAAAATAGTTAGTAAAATAGAATAAAATAATGCAATAGTGCATTGCAATAAAATAGTTATCATCGTGAGGCCGGTAAGGAGTGCATTACAGTAGTCGAGTCGGCTTGAGATAAAAGCATGGATCTGGTTTTCAGCTTTCTTTTGATTTATAAATGGCCGTACTTTAGCTACGTTTCTAAGGTGGAAGAATTATGTTTTTGTCAACTTGTTGATTGTGATTTAAAGCTTAGGTCTGAGTCTACCATAACACCAAGACATAACTCACTCAAATACAGTTAGCAGCTGGATAGACTACAGATGGAAATTAGCTTCTTCTAAATCTGGTGCAAACATATTTTCATGTAACAATGATTAATTGTCAAAAAAAAAAAAAAAAAAATTATATATATATATATATATCCTGTTCCACCCCAGGTGAAATCTGCATAAAATGTATACCTAGGTCAATGGAATATTGCTCCACTTCTACAAGGGCTATTTGCATATTCTTGGTATCTAGGAACATCTATGGACCTCAATGAATGTATTCTCAGTGTCAGAAATATTGTGTCTATTACTAGGCTTGCTTAAATTCTGATGAAACAAAGGAAAATATGAATTATGATTTTTCTTTTCATCTTTGACAGTGAATAAAACCATGATAATAATGACCAAACTTAAAACACTGCCACTGAGCTCATTCAGTACTCTCTTGAGATCATGTGTACAAAAGATCTAAGGAAATTAATAAAGGGAAGATGATAAAATTGAAGGTTTTGTATATACAGTACTGAATTCTCCCATCCGGACCAATGCAATTTGAAATATTATTATAGAATATAGAATATATGCTTATACATTACCTTATTATAGCCAATTCGCACATTTATATATATATATATATATATATATATATATATATATATATATATATATATATATATATATATATATATATATATATATACATATAGTATCTTTCAAATGGCCGAGTTCAATTTGGATATAGTATCACCAGGCATGCATAATAACATATACAGATATTTAATGTAATCGACTGTACTTTTTTATTTCTCCCACAGTGTAACCATTTTGTAACTAATTTCAGATCTAATTATTCCTACATGATTACAATAGTGTGGAGAAACTGACTGCGTTTCAATATTTGTCAAAAACGTTACCTTTTGTAGCTTATTATCGCGAATAATAACAATTATTGATATGATTCATTCAGAACGCTGAACTTTGAAACGCCATAGCGGACCACAGGAAGTGTAGATTGGAGATAGCTGGCGAGGCGCTCTTCAAAATGGCCGCAAAAAAACTACAATTCCCATGGTTCAACATTTCCATTTCCGCTTCCGGGTCAAAAACGCGAGTGAAAAATAAAAACTTAAAATGATATAAACTCACTTTTAACCTATTGCTAAACTATTGCCAACCTAACGTTTTACATTCTACATGTATTTGTGCCATAGTAGTGATAATAATACTTGAAAACGTTTGATTTTAAAAACGTTAATTTATTGCATCACTCATAAAAATATTAATACATGATAATAATGTCAAAAAGGGGTCGGTACCGTCCCCGTGGGGTGGAACAGGATATATATATATATATATATATTTTTTATTTTAAATAGATTCGGGGCTTTTCAGAAAACATTCGGGGCTTGAGCCCAAGTAGCCACCCCCTAGCCCCGCCCCTGGTGTGGGAGGATCACACTATCTCCCCCAGATCGTGTGAATATTTTAGGCAACCAACTTGTGTTCAGCGTTTCTCTGATTGGCCACTACGCCCATGTGACCGCGGCATCGCGAGAGAGCTGCAGTGCGGAAATAGGCTGCATTCTAATGCCATTCTCTGCGACAAACTCTAACCTTAACCAACTCCGAAACAGCGCCTAAACTTAACCCTTCTAACCTTAACCAACTCCGAAACAATGCCTAACCTTAACCCTAACCTTAACCAACTCCGAAACAATGCCTAAACTTAACCATAACCTTAACCAACTCCGAAAGAATATTGCCATGCTCTAAGACAAACTCTAACCTTAACCAACTCCGAAACAGCGCCTAAACTTAACCCTTCTAACCTTAACCAACTCCGAAACAATGCCTAACCTTAACCCTAACCTTAACCAACTCCGAAACAATGCCTAAACTTAACCATAACCTTAACCAACTCCGAAATAATATTGGCATGCTCTAAGACAAACTCTAACCTTAACCAACTCCGAAACAGCGCCTAAACTTAACCCTTCTAACCATAACCAACTCCGAAACAATGCCTAACCTTAACCCTAACCTTAACCAACTCCGAAACAATGCCTAAACTTAACCGGCGAAAGAATGCACGTTAAAAAAAAATTAAAATTGAAGGGAATCAAACTTGTCACCAACACACCGCAGGATCCACAGCAAGGCGGCAAACCAGTTGAGCTAGTCATCGATGTTTAAAGAGGGGGAATTACGGCTGCATAATGCTGCCGCGGCAGAGCTCCGCGGCTAGACACAAGTTGGTTGCCTTTAATATTCACACCACCCCCCTTCCCTTCTGAACAGGCGCCCCGACCGACCAGTAGGAGTCGCTGTTTACAACGACCAGGATACATACCCCACCGGCTTCCCACCCGCTAACACTGCCAATTGTGTTAGTAGGGACGACTGACCAAGCCGGAGGTACCGCTGACAGCTGGATTCGATCCCAGAATCTCTGCGGTGGTAGGCGAGTGCTTAGTCCGCTGCGCTACCCAGCCGCCCATGCAAATACATTCTTGATGAGTTTCATCTGCAGGTGGGAGATCAGAGTATACAGTACTGTCAGAGTATACAGTACTGTCAGATACAGTACTGTCAGAGTATACAGTACTGTTAGATACAGTACTGTCAGAGTATACAGTACTGTAGGTCCACTTTACTCCTGTGTTTACAAACATTGCTGAAACAATGAAACAAACACTTTGGTCGCCGGCCAAAAATCCGGAAATTACTGTGCATTGCCAGGATTCCTGGGCGATTTTAGCATATCTCATGATCTTAGCGGAGCTATTTCTATATTTTATATTATAACTATGGGGAATGGTTTGGCTCATTTGACAACGACGAGTTGATGTACACAATGAAAAAAAAACGTTTGTTTCTGCATGTTTTCGTTCGTTCACAATTACAAGTTAAAAAAAGGTAAACAGGTAAAAATCCAGGTGGATTCTTTAGAAAGGGAGTTACAAGCCTTTTTATGAAAGGTGCGCCGCCCCCTGGTGCTGCTGCTTGAAACAGACGAGAAGATGGGCGGGGGGGGGGGGGGGGGTGATAATAGTTACTGAACGTGTTATAAAGCAATTTAGACTGGGATGGATGGATGGTTTGTTTGATAGATTGTTTTATTGTTTGATTGATAGATTGTTTTATTGGTTTGTTTGATAGATTGTTTTATTGTTTGATTGATAGATTGTTTGATTGTTTGATTGATAGATTGTTTTGTTGGTTTGTTAGATAGATTGTTTTGTTGGTTTGTTTGATAGATTGTTTTATTGGTTTGTTTGATAGATTGTTTTATTGTTTGATTGATAGATTGTTTTGTTGGTTTGTTTGATAGATTGTATTGTTGGTTTGTTTGATAGATTGTTTTATTGTTTGATTGATAGATTGTTTTGTTAGTTTGTTTGATAGATTGTTTTGTTGGTTTGTTTGATAGATTGTTTTGTTGGTTTGTTTGATATATTGTTTTATTGGTTTGTTTGATAGATTGTTTTATTGTTTGATTGATAGATTGTTTTATTGTTTGATTGATAGATTGTTTTGTTTGTTTTTTGATAGATTGTTTTGTTGGTTTGTTTGATAGATTGTTTTATTGGTTTGTTTGATATATTGTTTTATTGTTTGGTTGATAGATTGTTTTATTGGTTTGTTTGATAGATTGTTTTATTGTTTGATTGATATATTGTTTTGTTGGTTTGTTTGATAGATTGTTTTGTTTGTTTTTGATAGATTGTTTTGTTGGTTTGTTTGATAGATTGTTTTATTGGTTTGTTTGATAGATTGTTTTATTGTTTGGTTGATAGATTGTTTTATTGGTTTGTTTGATAGATTGTTTTATAGATTGTTTTATTGTTTGATTGATTGAATGTTTGTTTGATTGATTGAATGTGTGATGGTTTGTTTGATAGATTGTTTTATTGTTTGAATGTTTGATGGTTTGTTTGATAGATTGTTTTATTGTTTGATTGATTGAATGTTTGTTTGATTGATTGAATGTTTGATGGTTTGTTTGATAGATTGTTTTATTGTTTGATTTATTTATTTTTTGATTGTTTTATTGACAGTCCAACTGACTGACTGACAAACTTGAAATGCAGTAATACTATTATATCGATCAGGTGGGAATATATTGTATTGATCAGGTTAGTAGATATTGTACCGATCAGGTATTATAGATCATGTGCATGCAATAAACTAAAAAAACAAACATTTTGACTGTTTCTCATTCATGTACTGTGCATAATCTGCTCCCGTGTTGTAGACACTGTGTTGCTCTGTACCTACCTGTTTTCCAATTTATTCGTCCATACATGATAAACACATTCATAAAGTAATAATAGCTTGTATTGATAATATATCAATTAGTTTCACTTGGAAATACTACTACCTTATCAACCACCATGCCTGGCGCTAACGAACAAGTAAGTTATAACTACTGGTGTAGGTCCAGAAAACATTATTATAAAATACAGAATACTCTACAATGCAGAAAACTTGAAACTTTGATGAAATGAACATTTTTATTTCAAAATATGTTCAATAAACTGGGTGACAAGTCATCAGTACCAACCATTGTTGCTGTGCATTAGACACATATGCTGGTAACATTCACAGTATAAAATTATGGTAATTTACCAAGACAATACCTTATAAAAATTTAACACTGGCTGATGATAACCAACCATTTCACTGCATTTAGAAGTTTGCTGGTAACATTCACAGTATAGGATTATGGTAATTTACCAAGACAATACCTTATAGAAAGTGAACACTAGATGATAACCAACCATTGTTTCATTGCATTTAGAAGTTTGCTGGTAACATTCACAGTATAGGATTATGGTAATTTGCCAAGACAATACCTTATAAAAAGTGAACACTGGCTGATGATAACCAACCATTGTTTCAGTGCATTTAGAAGTTTGCTGGTACCCAGATAGCAAAAGACATTAATTAAATGTTGGATTTTGGTCAGATTGGTTATTTTTGGTTGAGGTTGAAAAAGCTATGTTTATTCAATATCTAAATTACAGACACCATTTCAACATTTGAAAAACTGTTGTTGAATCGATTTAGTATAGATGCTTGTTTTTCAATGTTGAAATGCCCAACAATGAAATTACATGGTTACAACGTAGTGCTGATAATCCCCCCTCCCCTCCCCCTCCCCTTCGAGGGGGTAGGTCGTAAGCATCTCGCGAGGCCAGCTAGAAGATCTCACGGGACTTGAGGCATTAAAAGAAAAACTTGGCGCCATGGTGTCTTCATTCAGCGTGACTAGTCAAGTGCGCACACGTCTTTGGTAAGTCCTTGACAATATAATGTATTATGCTATTCACATTAGGCATGTGCCGGTAACCGGTTTCACGGTTTGAAAATGTCAAAACCCCCGGCCTGGAAAGTAGCGTTAACTTATAACAGCGCGAGCTAATGTACGTCAGCTATACGTCAGCTCAACCATGCGAGTCTGCTAGCTTAGCCAGCTAACGTCAGCTCGACCATGCGAGTCTGCTAGCTTTAGCCTACACAGACCATGCGAATCTGATAGCTTAGCAAGCTAACGTCAGCTCGACCATGCGAGTCTGCTAGCTTTAGCCTACACAGACCATGCGAATCTGATAGCTTAGCAAGCTAACGTCAGCTCGACCATGCGAGTCTGCTAGCTTTAGCCAGCTACACAGACCATGCGAATCTGATAGCTTAGCAAGCTAACGTCAGCTCGACCATGCGAGTCTGCTAGCTTTAACCAGCTACACAGACCATGCGAATCTGATAGCTTAGCAAGCTAACGTCAGCTCGACCATGCGAGTCTGCTAGCTTTAGCCAGCTACACAGACCATGCGAATCTGATAGCTTAGCAAGCTAACGTCAGCTCGACCATGCGAGTCTGCTAGCTTTAGCCAGCTATACAGACCATGCGAATCTGATAGCTTAGCAAGCTAACGTCAGCTACACTCTGACGTCACGAGAACGGCGCCATCTTTGTATGGGGGAAACAAATGGATTTCTACTGATCAAATGTCTGCGTTGAGCTCTGTTTTTATTACATATTTTACCACATTCTTGTTGATTTCATAACCTTTTCATATAATTTGTTTTGAAAATATTGAGGCCAACATGGCATTTCACTATTTCGAAAGCCTTTCTGGTGATTCTAAAGTGTATGTTTCCCCCCCAAGCCATAGACATGCACTTAGACAGAAAGTTAAACAGAAAGGAAGTTGACTTCGAGAATGATTCCAATAACTGCTATTATTCGAGATCATTCTACCACAAAAGGTAACGTTTATGACAAATATTGAAACATAGTTAGTTTATCTTCCCTATTGTTAGCATTCAGCAACAATTAGATTTGAAAAGTTTCAAAATGGTGCCACCTTGATAAAATAAAAAAGCTACTGTACATTACAGTAGATTTCATTATCTGTTCTCATGCACGCTGGTGATACTAAATCCAAATTGAACTCGGGCATTTGAAAGATAATATATGTATATATATAAATGTGCGAATTGGCTATAATAAGGTAATTTATGAGCCTGCTATTGTATATTCTATGATAATATTTCAAATTACATTGGTCCGGATGGGAGAATTCAGTACAGTATCTACAGAACCTTCTGTTTAATAATCTTCCCTTTATTTATTTTACACTCAAGAAGGTATTGAACAAGATCAGTGGCAGTTTTTAATGTTTGGTCATTATTAGCATGGTGTTATTCACTGTCAAAGATGCAAAGAAAAATCATAATTAATATTCTCCTTTGTTTCATCACAATTTAAGCAAGCCTAGTAATAGACACAATATTTCTGACACTGTGAATATACATTAGATAGATAGATGACGCTATACAAGAATATGCAAATGGCCCTTGTAGAAGTGGAGCAATATTCCATTTACCTAGGTATATATTTTAGGCGGATTTTCAGAAAATAGGCTCCGGGTGGAAGAGGTTAAATATTTTAAAATATGTTGGAAGGACCTGATAAATTAATAATTTGGCTGATATATATATTTGTTTTATGCATATATTATTTTAATAATTTGTTCCCCTCTATTTTCAGGGTTGTGCTACAAGAGAAGAGGACTGGAGGGTTCACTGCAAAAAAAAGGCCAAGTAATAACAAAAAAATTATAATCAGCACCACCTCTTTTCTATTTAGACCTGTTGTAACCTATACGTTATTATATACCTTTCAATCCGGGAGTTAATGGGTTAAGATGGCTTCTTATGAATCGTATTGGGCTAAAAGACGTAGAGTCATTCGAACTGTAAGGGGCATAGAGAAAGATATCCTTAAGGAATATGAGGAATCTCTGCATAATCAAAGAGAAAATATTTACCCCTGTGTGAATAGGGAACCTGCCTTCACAAGCTCACACTTTTCCCAACTAGATGCACTACCAGCTTCACATGTAGACATAGAAAATGGTCATATAGATGGCAGTGTAGCTGGCAATGATGAAGTTGAGTCCGATGTGCAAATGAAAAATGATCATTCTGATGGTAGTGCAGTAGCTCGAAATGAAGTTGATCATGTGCAAATGGAAAATGATGATATAGACGATGAAGCTGGCAATGATGAAGATGAATCAGATTCTCACTATGAGAGCGATGAGGAGCAGCCGCCTAGTCAGGATCTGCTTATAAGGAGCCTAAGATATTGGGCAACATCCTACTCCATTAGTCTTGTTGCTTTGTCTGCTCTGCTGTCCATCTTAAAGCTATTTCACCCTAAGCTCCCTAAAGATGGAAGGACTCTGCTTGGAACACAATCTCATGTTGCAACCACTCAAATGCAAGGTGGCGAGTACTATCATTTTGGATTGGTGCGAGGAATACTTTCACGATTAAAATGTTTAAGTTTACCAGTGAACCTCACAACTCTTACTTTACAGTTCAATATAGATGGTCTCCCCCTCTTTAGGAGTTCAAGACTTCAATTCTGGCCTATACTTGCAATCCTGAATTGTGATTACACTAAGTCCCCATTTATTGTCGGTATATTTAGTGGTTTAAGCAAGCCAAAGTGTGTTGTTGAGTATCTGCAGAAATTTGTTAGCGACCTTAAAAATGTGCTGGCTAATGGCATTGTTCATAATGGTAAGAAATTGAATGTACAGGTTTCCTCATTTGTGTGTGATGCTCCTGCTAGGGCCTACGTTAAGAATATTAAGTCACATAATGGTTATTCAGGGTGTGACAAGTGTGACCAAGAGGGTGTGTGGAGGAACAAAATGACGAATCCAGAAACAAATGTCAGGCTCAGGACGGATTCGAGTTATTGTGATATGATTGATGAGGAACACCACTTGAAACAGAAACTCAGTCCTTTAACAGGGATAGTAAAGATGGTTTCTTCATTCCCAATAGATTATATGCACCTCTGTTGTCTTGGGTTGATGAGAAAACTGTTGCATATGTGGTTAAAGGGCAATCTAGCCACTAGGCTTCCTTCACAAACAGTTAACAGTATATCAAGCAAACTGCTGGTGTTACATTCCCACACCCCTGTTGAATTCAATCGCAAGCCAAGAGGTTTGAATGAGCTTGATCGTTGGAAAGCTACTGAGCTCCGATCCTTCATGTTATACTGGGGTCCTGTAGTTCTGAAGGATTGCCTTCCCAGTGAGTTTTATGACAACTTCATGTTGTTTTCAGTGGCCATGTATTTGTTTTTGTCTCCTGGAACTTCTGGCCAAATGGTTGAATTTGCACATAGATTAATGATATCCTTTGTGGGCCACTTTGGACAGTTGTATGGTACGGGTGAGATTGTGTTCAGTGTCCACCAGCTTATACATTTAGCAGATGAATACAAACAATTTGGACCTTTAGATAATGTTTCAGGGTTCCCTTTTGAGAATTATCTTGGCCAAATAAAGCATCTTTTACGCAAGCCACACCAACCTCTACAACAGGTAGTCAAAAGGCTGTCAGAAATGCCACATGTTGAGGTTCCATTAGCAACAGATCAACCAGTTTTAAAGCACATTCATACTGATGGTCCACTTCCTCAACATTTCAGTGTTGCTCTACAGTACACAAAGGTCTCCAGTTGTCGTTTTACCTTGTCTACAAAGCAGGGGGATAATTGTATTCAGGTGGGAGATACAATTGCAGTAGTGCAGAATATAGTCCAGGAAGAAGGTGAGGTCTATGTGATCTACAGAAAGTTCAGACACCAAGAATTATATTACACTTATCCCTGCGAGTCCTCCCTCATAGGTACATACAAGGTTAGAGAGTTGTGTGATGAGATCGGGGTTGGTAAAATTAGCTTTATTAAACGTAAATGTGTTCTGTATCCAGAGGGAAATAGCCTCATAGCTATTCCAATAGCTCATCTGCAGTAGACATCTTATGATTCATGTTTTTGTCATTATAATTTTTTTATCATTAATATTCTAATTTAATTTATTGTACACAGAATGGAAAGTGAGGTGGTGCTCTGGGGCGTTGTACTGTTTCCAAATGGCGGAACTGCAACAGTTCTTTCCAGCTGGTTCAATCCAACGGAAGGTACATTATTATGGCCCCCAAAAAACACAAATTATTCAAAGGCCCTTAAAGAAAACATGATGCCCTGTGAAGGATGGACCACATATGACAAAAGTCGGCTCATAATTACTTGTGGTAAGTATAGTCACTGCTATTGTCTGATGTGAATTGTTCCTCATACTTCTTATTAATGTCATGCTGTATTTTCTGCTTGTTCTTTTACAGACTCATTTCTAAAGGCCAAGCAACATGAAGACAAGTACGTGACTACTGGATGTCTAACCACTGATTTGGAATCTGAAGAGGAAGCAGATGTACGTCGGAAAAGAAGAGCAAGGTACAGTTGAATTCCTCGTGATAGTTTTTGGTTAAACAGAAATGGGCCATGGGCTGGCTCCTGAACAGTGTCTCAAGGATTGCTCAATTAATTGAATTATCCTGGGAGCCTGGGAATGTTAAATGTTTTTTTTTTAGGACAAATCATATGCACGCAGTGGAGTCAGATGAAGAGCCAGACAGCAGGGTGACGCGACGATATGCCAAGCCACCTGATGTTCATTTCCCAGGTATAGTGGTGACACTTGTCAGTTATGACACTAACTGCTACACCTACTTTAAGTATTGCCATGTATAATTCCATTTATTTATTAATACAGTGCAGCCAGAATCCAGCCAGTACCCCTCGGTGCCAACATCAAATGCAAGCAGTGGTATGTCATTATTTACTAACATAGCAGAACAAAATGTAGTTGCATGATAGCTTTACAAGCATTTAGTTCCTCTGTCAATACATCCAAACATATCAGTCAGGTTATGTGTTCAAAAGTTACAGTGTCCACTATTCATGTCTTGTGTTCCCTTCTTTTAGTCTCTGGAGGAAGCTGCTCGGTCTCTGGAGGAAGCTGCTCGGAGAATAACCAGCCTAATAATGGTAAGTGAATCACTTCACACTACTAAGTCAGGGTGGAGCCGGTGGACAGATTGTAAATGTGCTTTTGATAGCATTCATTGTTCATGTTTTGTTGTGTTCTCTCATTTTAGGCTTTGGTGGAAGCTTCTTGGCACAGTTGGAGTCAATGGACCACTGCAATGATGGTAAGTAGATTAATAAACTAGATATAGCTATGTGATTCTCTCAGCCACTCTTGTGTCTCCAGTCTGTTTCAATAGGTGGCGGTTGGATTACTAGTCCTGCCTTACTGGATACCTTACTGACTGGAAATGTTAGTTAAATGGGTGGAAATGTAAAGTTGAGTGCATATATGAGTAGCTTATTCAGTGTCTCACTATTTTGCAATGAGCTGTTAATGTTGGCATGATATTATATGAGAACTTGTATTTTACAGTGACTAATTACGGTTATTTTAATCCATTTCAGGAGGGAACCACACTGGACAAGTAAGGAATGGTATGTCTTTTGCTTGCTACTGTATATGGTGCTCATTGATACTTTGATGGTGCTTACCTTATTTTGTTAATTCTGTCGCTCTTTCTCTAGGAAAGCCAATGTATAACTCCAGCCCCTACCACACTGTGCCATCAGAGCGAGCAAGGAATGGTATGCATTTCTCATCTTAAATGTTGTTTTTTTGGGTAAAATTCCATAATTCGTGTTCAATGTAAACAATGATGTGTGTCCTTTATTCTCTTTCTATTAGACTTCAATGCCAACTATAGCCGTGGCTCCAGATCAGCTGACTTCAACTCAAATCGCCTGGGTAAAGATGCCTATATTCCACTTTACCCCCCGCCTCCCCCATACACAATTACCTAATGTGCAATGCTGATGCCATGTTGATTTCTTCAGCTTCAGCTCCTGAAACGCCGCGGGGAAGATTCCATGGAGAGCCCAGTCAAATGTTACAAGGCAAGTATCATTTTCTGATGCATTGAGAAACATATGTCCCTTGTGACTTTACAGTCTTTGTCACTTTTTTTTTCATGTAATTTGTCATGGTGTTTATAGGCTTAATATTTAAGCACTTAATGGTTACTATAAGTTAGGGGTGCAAAGACTTAAGCGTCACATTTAAATGTAAATAGTAACGTTGTTGTCATGTGATGATCCCTTTAATTAGACGTGATTTGAATGTGCTGAAGGCCCTTATTGCTTAGTGTCATTCTAAATGATTGAAATGGTGAATCTATCCTTGAAATTTAATGTAAAACCAATTGTTTTTCTTCAAGACCTTGCTGCCAACAAAAACACCAGGATGCTTGCAGAGCTACTCGTGGAGGTGAAGCAAATTTCACATGACGTTCAGTTTCTGAAGACTGAAATGGCTAAATCCACCTTTAACGATCACGGAGCTGGACCTGAATCACAGAGAGAAGAGAACTTCCCCATCGTGCTGCCACTCACCAATGAGGAGCAGTTTGATGAGGCTGAAGCTGCACTGAAGGACGAAACAGTCCGTCGAAAGATGGTGAACATTTTTGTATTTTGTTAAAAATGTATTGTTTGAAATCTAAGTGTTTATAATGTCTGAATTGTAGGAGTGGAGGCATTTATTTAGTTTTTTGCTTGGATGTGTGCTTGGCATAGAAATATTGTGAAAATAGCCTTGCAATGATATGCGGGATGATATTTATTTCTTAGTCAATATTTGACAATTCATTTAGCTAATTTGTTTGATGGTATTGTTTGTTGAGTTTTGACACAGTAATGGTCTTTCTTTAGAGTTAATAAAAAAAAGTCTTAAAATGTGTACTTAAAACATCATATTCTGTCCATTTGACATAGTACAATGTACACTTTAGCACACTCACTTTTTTTCCTCTCCAATCTGTTAAGACAACCCGCCTGGCATTAATCGGAGGGACCAACTCAGAAAATATGATCCGGCGAATGCTATCCGCTACCATGACAAACTGTCTAGCATGCATCTTCAACTGGGCGGGAAAGGGACCGAAGAGGGCCTTCAAGGACACACTGATGCAGGACTGCATGTTTGGTGAGTCAATCTGCACCTCAAAATACTAGGTTTACTACAGTGGATTTAGCTATTTTGATGATGGATATTTCATTTAATTAAGTATTTTCACTTTTATCTCAAGTAAATACGAATGGATGCATTTTTATCACCATGGAATGAGCCTGATGGAACATGCAACCACTCTTAAAGAAACACCTCACCCATTTCCAACCTTAATGTCATATAAGTGGTCCTCTGTAATGCTCACAATAAGATTTTTTACGAGCATTAATGTGGATCAATTATATGACTATGGGGTTGAAAATGCACCTAAGGCCACCTGAAAATCTAGTACACTAAAAAGGACACTGTTCACTTTGGAATGGAACGTGCCCACTGCAGCTTTCTTGTTTATCTTTAAGTATTCTTTTTTTCTTTTTTCCCAGCGGCTGCTCGTCAATTTGACCGCAAGTTGACTGACTTGATATACAGAGATGCACTGCAGAAGTGGCTGCATTATGCACCTGAGAGGAATGGCGGGATACGAAGAAAGACAAAGACTTAAAAGGACAAATGGTTTGGAGGACAGTGGGTTTCATGGGAGTTGGATCATTGGAAGCTGATCCAGGGGCAACATTTATCTCCAGCATCTCTGGTTGCAGCTGTCGCGTGCATGCGTGCGTGCATATGTTTAGCCCCTAGTTTAGCCTCCAGGACCACCCCCTAATTTAGCCTCCAGGACCACCCCCTAGTTGAGACTCAGCCCCCCTCAGGACCACCCCCTAGTTTAGACTCAGCCCCCCTCAGGACCACCCCCTAGTTTAGACTCAGCCCCCCTCCAGACCACCCCTAGTTGAGACTCAGCCCCCCTCAGGACCACCCCCTAGTTTAGACTCAGCCCCCCTCAGGACCACCCCCTAGTTTAGACTCAGCCCCCCTCCAGACCACCCCTAGTTGAGACTCAGCCCCCCTCAGGACCACCCCCTAGTTTAGACTCAGCCCCCCTCAGGACCACCCCCTAGTTTAGACTCAGCCCCCCTCCAGACCACCCCTAGTTGAGACTCAGCCCCCCTCAGGACCACCCCCTAGTTTAGACTCAGCCCCCCTCAGGACCACCCCCTAGTTTAGACTCAGCCCCCCTCAGGACCACCCCCTAGTTTAGACTCAGCCCCCCTCCAGACCACCCCTAGTTGAGACTCAGCCCCCCTCAGGACCACCCCCTAGTTTAGACTCAGCCCCCCTCAGGACCACCCCCTAGTTTAGACTCAGCCCCCCTCAGGACCACCCCCTAGTTTAGACTCAGCCCCCCTCCAGACCACCCCTAGTTGAGACTCAGCCCCCCTCAGGACCACCCCCTAGTTTAGACTCAGCCCCCCTCAGGACCACCCCCTAGTTTAGACTCAGCCCCCCTCCAGACCACCCCTAGTTGAGACTCAGCCCCCCTCAGGACCACCCCCTAGTTTAGACTCAGCCCCCCTCAGGACCACCCCCTAGTTTAGACTCAGCCCCCCTCCAGACCACCCCTAGTTGAGACTCAGCCCCCCTCAGGACCACCCCCTAGTTTAGACTCAGCCCCCCTCAGGACCACCCCCTAGTTTAGACTCAGCCCCCCTCAGGACCACCCCCTAGTTTAGACTCAGCCCCCCTCCAGACCACCCCTAGTTGAGACTCAGCCCCCCTCAGGACCACCCCCTAGTTTAGACTCAGCCCCCCTCCAGACCACCCCTAGTTGAGACTCAGCCCCCCTCAGGACCACCCCCTAGTTTAAGTTAATAATAGTCTATTGTGTATGGTGCATCGTGCGGTTAGAGTTCTAAAGTGACCAGCATCTCCAACGCTTCCTCGTGTTATCTAGAGTCTTATCCAGGCTGGGCCGACCACATGGCGCTTTCATCCGAGGAGATCTAGGCGAGGACCGAATGGACATGTACACTGGATTACCTACCCGACGACTGCATAGCCCTGTGCGGCTGGAATATATATTTGCTTTGGTACTGTGATTTGTGGAGCGGATAATCGCCGACGCCTGTGAGTGTTGGATTTACCCCCGAGAGGAGTCAAGTCGAGTCGGCGCTCAGAGAGCCTGAGGCCCCCTAGTTTAGACTCAGCCCCCCTCCAGACCACCCCTAGTTGAGACTCAGCCCCCCTCAGGACCACCCCCTAGTTTAGACTCAGCCCCCCTCAGGACCACCCCCTAGTTTAGACTCAGCCCCCCTCAGGACCACCCCCTAGTTTAGACTCAGCCCCCCTCCAGACCACCCCTAGTTGAGACTCAGCCCCCCTCAGGACCACCCCCTAGTTTAGACTCAGCCCCCCTCAGGACCACCCCCTAGTTTAGACTCAGCCCCCCTCCAGACCTTAGTGTGACGATGTACCTTGGCACGCTGGCACGCCACACAGGAGGCCGCCCATACTTTGACGTCCTTCCTAAGGCCCGGCCAGACGAACTTGGCCCCTACCAACTTGACCGACGCCTTTACCCCAGGGTGTGAAAGGGCATGAATGGTGTCAAATACCCGGCGGCGCCAGTCAGTTGGAACCATGGGGCGGGGCTGGCCAGTGGAGACGTCACAGAGGAGCGTGGCGCCGCTGTCGTGAAACACCACATCCTCAAGTCGAAGTCCTGTCACAGCCGTCCTGAACGCCTGAAGGTCTGAGTCGGTGAGCTGGTCAGCAGCCATGGCAGCATAGTCGATGCCCGGGTGCACAGGGCTGACGTGCGCCCGGGAGAGGCAGTCTGCCACCTGAAATGCTAATTGTTGGTTTTGCATGCTTATTCAAGTTCAGAAGGTTGTCAGTAGTCGGTAGTCTGAATGGAGTGATGATTAATGATGGATTAATGGATGCTATTTATAGTGTGGATGTGAATATATTATATAGATGTACATCTCTAATGTGTCTCTATAATACTCTGAAGTATTATACTTAGTTTAGCAATAGGTAAAAGTGTTTTTAGATAGATTTAACTTTTAGATTTGATTCTGCGTTGGAATTTTGGAAAACAACACTTCCTGGAAGATTCTATAGGGGTTCAAGGTTCAGAGTTCTGTATGAATATTTTCAATAACTGTTATTATTCTGTCATTTTTGTATGGGAGAGTCAGCTGAATGTCAGCTGATCTGGAGCCACGTGCGTAGTTGGCATCGAAGTCTAATAGAAAGAGAAGGGACACGCATCATTAAATAGTTTCAATGGTGCCACCCTGATAAAATAAAAAAGCTACTGTACATTACAGTAGATTTCATTATCTGTTCTCATGCACGCCTGGTGATACTAAATCCAAATTGAACTCAGGCATTTCAAAGAGAATATGTATGTGCAAAGGTTCAGAGTTCTGTATGAATATTTTCAATAACTGTTATTATTCTGTCATTTTTGTATGGGAGAGTCAGCTGAATGTCAGCTGATCTGGAGCCACGTGCGTAGTTGGCATCGAAGTCTAATAGAAAGAGAAGGGACACGCATCATTAAATAGTTTCAATGGTGCCACCCTGATAAAATAAAAAAGCTACTGTACATTACAGTAGATTTCATTATCTGTTCTCATGCACGCCTGGTGATACTAAATCCAAATTGAACTCAGGCATTTCAAAGAGAATATGTATGTGCGAAGGTTCAGAGTTCTGTATGAATATTTTCAATAACTGTTATTATTCGGTCATTTTTGTATGGGAGAGTCAGCTGAATGTCAGCTGATCTGGAGCCACGTGCGTAGTTGGCATCGAAGTCTAATAGAAAGAGAAGGGACACGCATCATTAAATAGTTTCAATGGTGCCACCCTGATAAAATAAAAAAGCTACTGTACATTACAGTAGATTTCATTATCTGTTCTCATGCACGCCTGGTGATACTAAATCCAAATTGAACTCAGGCATTTCAAAGAGAATATGTATGTGCGAAGGTTCAGAGTTCTGTATGAATATTTTCAATAACTTATTATTCTGTCATTTTTGTATGGGAGAGTCAGCTGAATGTCAGCTGATCTGGAGCCACGTGCATAGTTGGCATCGAAGTCTAATAGAAAGAGAGGCATTTCAAAGAATATGTATGCGAATTAATTGGCTTTAATAAATGGTTAAAGCAATAAATTGTCTGTTTCTTTGTTCATAGAGCATGTCGTAAAGCAGCTGTTCTCAACCTTGGTTTCTTGAAGAAGAAAAAAATTCGAAATAGCCGATCTACAAGCTTGCAACATATTTTCGAATATTCACCTAGAATGGCATAATTATAATCAAGTTTGGAGTCCCCAAATATTTTTCCTGTGAGGTCTTTGTATAAAAAGGTTGAGAACCACTGCAGTAAAGCATATGGACCATTTCAGCATGTTTCAACCTTCCTCTGTATGTTTTTAATATGTCTCATTTAAGCCAAAAATAACCACTTTGCTCTATTTGGTGTTTTAAAGTTCTGCAGGGGTTGCTCCAAGCCTGTCTATCAGTGACATCACTGCCATTCAGGCATATGGCAGTAATGTCACTAGTAGACACCTTTTAGCATGCTCCCGGTGGAACTACAACTAATAATATAATTTAGATGTAAAGTGATTATTTTTCTTTATTAATGAGGCATATTAAAAGCATACAGAGGAAGGTTGAAAAAGTGCTGAAATGGTCATTCAATAATATCATTATTTCAATGTATAATGCAATATATATATATATATAGTTGAATCAATGTTGATGCAATGCTACATTATTTCAATGTTGCTCATATCATAGTTGAATCAACGTTGATTCATTGTCGGCTTTCAAATTGAAATTTCTAAATTTTGGTTGAAAATCCAATGTTCTTTCCATGTTGATCATAGCGAGCACTTTCAATGCCATTTTCTATGTCTGATATCAATGTTGATTCCAATCATCAGCCTGACAAAAACACAATGTTGATTCAACGATTTTTTGCTATCTGGGTAACATTCACAGTATAGGATTATGGTAATTTACCAAGGCAATACCTTATAAAAAGTGAACACTGGCTGATGATAACCAACCATTGTTTCAGTGCATTTAGAAGTTTGCTGGTAACATTCACAGTATAGGATTATGGTAATTTACCAAGACAATACCTTATAAAAAGTGAACACTGGCTGATGATAACCAACCATTGTTTCAGTGCATTTAGAAGTTTGCTGGTAACATTCACAGTATAGGATTATGGTAATTTACCAAGACAATACCTTATAAAAAGTGAACACTGGAGGATAACCAACCATTGTTTCAGTGCATTTAGAAGTTTGCTGGTAACATTCACAGTACAGGCACGTCACATGATCAACTACAGGGCATACCTTACAGTTGGTCTCTCGCATCAATGACTGCATTGTCCATTGATAAATGGATGAAGCGCCAGATGATCTGTGGACCAAAAAATATCCAATACATGCTTCCAAAGTATATAAATAAGAGGCCAATGGACTGCATTAGAAAAGTGTGGCATGTTACCTACAGTATATACTTTTATAAACTGGGTGACTGTCAGCAACCATTGGTTCTGTGCAAACGGTAAAAATGAGGGGGGAAAAAGATAAATAAAAAAATAAACTATATGTAAAGTGTCACAGCCAACTAAGTGACACTGGGTAGTATGACATCCTGATCTTATATATGATTATGGGGAATGTCTGTAGATTCTTCCTGGACAATGGAATAGAAACACGTTATGTGTAAACACTCCTCCTCCTCTGATTGGAGCTATGTATGTGACCTGTATATCTGTGGCCCTGAGTTAAGAGCAGGCCCGAGCTGAGAGCAAGTCGGCACAGTTTAAACCTGTCCTGTCTGCATAGAATAAAACCAATGATTGGTACAGGTGTATTGTATATTTATATATATATATATACAATATATACAATGCAATATACAATAGTATATTGATGTATTACAGGTATGTAGTATGCAGTACAGGTATATTGTGTATTGTAGGAACACAGGCCAGTTATTCCCTCTCAATAATGACTACAGCCCAGAGGAATGTACGGGGGCCTCTCTGCTCAAGAAGGGACTTTCCACAGCAGAGACAAAGGGAGGAAGAAGGGGAGTCAGGAAGTTAACCCTTACAGTGAGCCAGCAGAACAGACATGCTCTGTTCCAGCAAAAATGTTACAATTACTTTTCAAGTTACGGCCCAGTGGAGTAGGATGGGAGGAGAGCTGGTCCCTACGGACCGTGCATTGACTGGCTGGTGAAATGACATCACAGTGACATCGCTGTATTTGGACCAATAAGCAAAGAGATCTGGGGCCCTTTATAAAGGCCAACTGGCCAGATCACAGTCAGATTTTGAAGATTTTACCATTGTGTTACTTTGAAAGACAATATGCAGGTTTTGGCTTTGGCAGGCACAAGCCGAGATTAAGAGATGACATGTTTTGTTTTATATAATCTTTTAAACTGTAATGGATATTTCCAATACAGTCTTTTTCTGTAACTTCATTGAAATAAAAATGACTTTTTATAATCCATTGAGTTCTTGGACTGATTCCTGCCAGCAGTGCCAGCAAATGCCAGCCGTGCCCTGATTTCCTCTGAAGGTGACTATTTGTACTGGCAACATGTACTACAGATTGAATCAATTGACTGGTTAAAGCTTTTCAGCTAAAAGATATATATATATATATATATATATATATATATATATATATATATATATATATATATATATATATATATATATATATATATATATATATATATTGCTATGTACTGTAGAAATACTATGCATGGAGATGGGTGTTGTTTGCGGGTTCCGGTGTCTCTGTGTCCAGACTGACTCTGTCTTATGTGGGACCTCGACCGTCTGAATCACTGCAGGGTTAGACGGTCGGTTCCGCTGACGGAGGAGGAGGAGGAGGACAGAAGGGGCCGGGGCGTGCAAACAATGATTACGTGTTAGTACAGTGGTAATACTTATTAACAAAGCAGTAATACAACCAAGCTTTCAAATGAGCAGCATTACAGACCATTCCTCACAAATGAGGACGGTGATGGTGGTGACGGTGACGTAAGATCATCAAGCTTTCAAATTAGCAGTATTACAGACCATTCCTCACAAATGAGGACGGTGATGGTGGACGATATAAGAGTTCTCCTAGACAATACATTCGGTTTATTTCAAATAAGAAGAGATTAACAACTCTTCATGATTACATTTCATATCAACTGGATATAACTAGACCAGTGACTTGAAGTAATCTAGACAGAAATAGTAAATTGACTCGAGAACTTGGCGAGTTTAGCACCTCGCCGGGGGATATCGAGCGGCCGCGGGTTTATATCTCGAGTAGGTGATTGAGATATATAGAGGCGACCTGTAGCTTTTCAACACACAATGCAAATGATGAATGGAGTCGACACAGCTAGATTGCTAACATAACGTCTCATCTGCAAGTGAGATAATGAATGCATACCGGCGTTGGTTGGCGAACTAACGTTACGTATTCACAGTATACAATGAATCAATTAGCGTTAGGTAAATCATCATCAAAATATACACGTTTCACACACACACAATCACATATACACAACCTTACCTGGTGGTTGCCAATCGGCGCTCCCATCAGATTCATGAACCGTTGAATCGCTGTCCGAGGACTCGGCTGAAGAAGATATCAGCACAGCGGCCACCTTCCTCTTCCTCGAACTGCGACGGGGAGAGCCGCTCCCGGTCCCGGGGCGAGACAGCGACGGTCTCACGGCTCTCTCCGATCGGAGCTACCAAAGGACCGGTCGTTGGTGCTGCTGCTGCAACGGCGGGTCCAAATGCCAGCTTCGTTTGAACAAACCGATCCGCCGTCGGTCTGTCGCCTCGCTTACCTACACTATGTCTCCTCATACTGATCTAAATGGAACTACTAACTGATCAAACTACTATTACTACTACTACAATATACTAACTAAACTGCACACTAATCCCTCACAAAAGTACTACTAGTTAGCACGACTAAGTACTTCTAAAGCACAGCTGAAACCTTACAATTATTCTGATACTACCACTATACTGTATAAAACTATAAATATAGACTATAGGCTGATCACAATACAAATATCTCTCTCTCAATCTCTCTCTCTCTATCGCTCTATCTATCTCTCTCTCTCTCTCTCCCTTACAAAACCTCGTCGATTCTGGGATGCCGCAAACTTTTATACCTGTGGTCAGGTATGCTGGCCAATCAAATGCCAGCTTCATTGTAGGGTACAATATTCATTCTCTTGTGATACAGTGTTAGAAAATAGGGGGACACTGCCACCTAGTGTAATTTGAGAGGAACTGCAGTTTCCGGTCCAAACTCGCTGCCAAAAGCTCTGCGGTGAAGTTCAGACTGGGAAAATCGGAAAAAGATGTAAACAGATCAAAGATGAGTTACGGCGTCTTCGGCAGAATGAGCATGGCGAGCAAAGACGAGTTCCGGCGTTTTCGGCGACCATAGTGTTACTAAATATAATAATAAATATTTGCAGATATTATATTCGCAAAACCATTTGCACTCTGGTTGGATGCCAAACCTATTTCCGTTGTACTGTACTTGTGCTGTGTAATGACAGTACACAAATTGAATCGAATCTAATACAGCAAATACAATGTAAATGTTGTCTAGCCTCTGTAACTAAAACTCAGGCTTTGTTCATACCTTGCACATAATTAGTTCACTTGTGAGAGAAGACTAACTGATTAACTTCTATTTGAATGACACCGACCAACTCATGTCCACGTGATTTTGGTGCATGTGACCGACACAGTGAGGCTCTGTAACCTATGGATACACACATAGGCCCTTGTGTGTGGCCCTGCATATAGCTGTTTTTATCTGCAAGTCACAAAGGCATAAATCAGCCATTAATAATTTATCAATCAACTAGAGAATTATCTTTTTTTGGCTCCTCATTTGTTTACGGATTGGCCCTTTTAAACCCTGCCTCCCAATAGATGCAGATTCTGGTCTTCTTTTGACCTCTGTGTTGTTAAACAATGACTAAGATGGGATGTTCCACATGTCGGAGTAACAGAGGAGCTACTGTATATGCTGGGACATGCGTAACCCTATACGTTGCCAAGCACAGTCTCTCATTATGATTCTGTCCATGAAACGGTGGCTTGGATTACATTACGCCCCCAAATCTTGCCTGGCAGAGCTCCCGTGCTCTCATGCTCGCCCTGTATTATATGAATGCCTTAAAAATAGTCGGAGTGTAATTCACTGACTTACACTCCAAATGTGCAAGGTCATTCTGACTCTGACATACTAATGTAATATCTTATAAGAATAATGTGTGCGAGTGTGAAAGTTCCATTATGATCCACTAAATGCATATTATGGTGTCTGAATGGACTACCCCCCCCCATACAGAATAGAAAACAATAGATAATATATTCTCTCCGAGTCCACACTCTCCTATAAACATGATTTATCACCAAGAGGGCAAAAGAAATTAGGATGTTGCATTGCATGAGATCAACAAAAAGCATAGGTAATATACTGAGAAAACATACACACCAATATGGACTATAACCTGGAGAGGAAATATAGAGGTTAGGGATAACTAATGTAGTGGATTTTCCCAAGCTAAAAATGTATAAATGTACAGGTCTACCGTCCGCTACTGGTCGTTACTAAACATCTGGTATGATCAGAGCACCACATCTGGTTAGGTTTTTATTGTAGCATACGGAAAGTACAGGACTGAATACTATGTGGCCTCTCTCCTTCTGCAAACCCCCCAAGACAGGTTTAGGCTGATCAACTAGCTATTGACATTAGAACAAGGTCTGTTTGCTGATACAGGACGTTGAATGGCAGCTGACAAGCAAACGACACATAGTCTAGGCCTGGGGACAGAGTAATTTAGCATGTGAAAGGTCCCAGGTTCCTGCTGGCAAGCTAAAAATTGATTCTAAATAGATATGGGACTTAGCATACAGAAGGGAGTTGTTGGTTTATAGCCGGCTATAGTGAAACATTCTCAACAGAACAATAGGTTAGCGCCCGCAAGCCTGAGTGGGAAACCCCCAAGCCATTGTGGGGGATGCGAACACCTCGACAGAAGGTGACCAGGTGGTTCACAACTGGGCTCTCAAACACTTTGAACATAGGAGATTAGTTACTCTTATGCTAGAAATATAGTTTAATGGTAAGACATGGAATCTGGAAAACTGGACAAGAGCTAAACAGTTGAAGCTTTTATATTTTACTAAGAAATATGGAAGCATCTTTGTTCCTTTCTAAGCAAGCAAAAAGGCTAAATACTTAGTGATATGGTTCAGAAAATGACACACATTTACCCTCAAGTATAGTCTTGTTAAGAATCTTAAACTATAAATAAAACATTTGTTTAGACACATTACTTCCTAGCGGGCAAACTAACTTCAAAAATATGTAGTCTAACTATGGATATGAGCAATAACTGGAAAACCCTACACATAGAAAATTAGTAAAATTAACCCAAAGAGTTTAAAACTATAAACGCCAAAAGAATAGCTAATTTAAAGACGGCCTCTTACAAAGTACTTAAAAGGGCCGACATACAGTCTCATCCAAGGAGATATCCGGTGTAGGCGAGCTTCAAGACGGCCGCTACACCGTCTCATCCAATCAACCGCTCTCTCTTCTAAAAAGTCTGCCCCTCCTGATGTAATATTGGGGGAGGAGTTAAGCTTTAAAAACTAGCGGTTTAGAGAGAGAGCGCAGAACAACAAGAAACAACACGGAACGAACACAACCGAACAGACGTATGTTTTTCCCCTACTGGACGAGCGAGGACGACGAGCGAGACGGAAACCAACGGACAGCGAGGAGCCGAGAGAGATGCTTTTAATTGTAGTGAATTTAGTCTGAACCAGAGGTCTAAGGGCACAGTCTTGGGAATCGATCTGGTTCATTGCACCGTTTTTCATTCAAGTCTTTTGTTAATAACTTTTGGACTCTGCCAATAAAAGCGGAGTCTTATAATAACTTCCTCTCTGCCTCTTCATTTCACCCGCCGTCTCTCTGCCGTCGAAACAAAACCATTTCCTGGTTTTTTGAAAGTACAAGGGAAGATTAGAACGGATAGACACAACGCAGAATACTTCAGTAGGCTGGTTCTGGATATCAGAACAGCATTATAGGCCCCTTGTGTACTTCAAAGTGGTGCCGTCGACCCTTGAACGTGAAGCGATCTTGATTTTGATTTTTTTACGGCTGAATAAGCACTGGACATCAGGATCGATCGGTTGCCGGAGAGATTCGACATGACAGGATCCTGAAAATAGGTGAGTGGACAAGGAGCCGTGATGACTGGAAACGAGAGCGTCCTGTTCGAACTGGGGTTGACTTAAAAATGTATGATTGCCTCAATAGTCTGGTGTTGGAATGCCCAGTGGGATGTTAGTGCCGGGCTTCACTGGGCGAGGTGGTCGTAGTGTCTCTCGAGGGGGGAGATCGATGGGGTGCGTAGCGCGCAGAATCATATTGGACTACATCCAATGGGCAAGCGGGGACGTCTTAGGACGGTACAACTCGCAAATTGGCAGAGCCGGGCTTCACTGAACAAGATGGTCGTTGATCGAAGGCCTCAATAAAGTTTGGTGTTGGAACGCGCAGTGGAGTGCATTTCCGGATAATGGCTAAACCTAAGTCGTATTTTCCGGATGGGTGCATGGTGAGATGAGATATTTTTCGTGCCTGAACAGTGGGGGATAAAAGGTGTACGCTTGTGGGCAGGACTCCGCCTGTGGCCGTCTCTCGGATGACGACGGGCGAACATCTGAACCATCCAGCACCGTCCAGCACTGCTCAGGTCACGAATTGGTATGTGTGTAAAGATGGGGAGTCAAAATGGTTCTGTAAGCATTACGGGTCGCGAGATATATAACGTGGGCAAAAGTATGCGGAGGGGGGCCTCACCGAAGCTTAGACTTTGGAACATATTTCGGCACACATTCGGCGCGGCAAAGAATTTGGAACAGGAGTACTTAATAACGATTCGTTTCAATGTGCTTTTTGTAAACTGAACATGCAGTACGTATATACGAGATTATTGCTCTTGAGCGCGGTAAAATTGAGCGCTGTTAAGCTATTGAAAAAAGTAACATGAAATGTGATTCTTAACAAAATGGGCGCGCGGGGGCTATCGAAAGAAATCATTTGAATGGATGTTTGTATTGTAATCTAAAGTAATGTGTTGCACTAATATGTATGTTTGAGCGCTGTTAGAGGTTAGGAATGACTGACAAAACATAAGAGCTTATTGTTGTGATGTTTTTATTTTTTTGATTAAATCTGTACACTAGCGCTTATGTTGGGATTAAGGTTGCTTCGACATTATAGGCCGCTCGTCGTAGCTTAGCGGCTAGCTAGCTGCGTGCTATATGTGCCGCTCGTCGTAGCTCGCGGCTGGCTAGCTGCGTGCTAGTATGCTATTAGGAGTGTATTAGGCTGCTCGTCGTAGCTTAGCGGCTAACTAGCTGCGTGCTATATGTCCCGCTCGTCGTAGCTCGCGGCTAGCTAGCTGCGTGCTAGTATGCTATTAGGAGTGTATTAGGCCGCTCGTCGTAGCTTAGCGGCTAACTAGCTGCGTGCTAATATGCTAATGGGAGGTGTTCAACGTTGAAGGCCGCTATCGTCGTGGCTAAAGCGGCTAACTAGCTGCGTGTAACATTGTAGGCCGCGGCCGTTGTGGCATAGACGTGCCTTGCTACTAGGATTATTCAATACTGTATGTTGTGAATGGGGTGATATTGCAGTGTGACTGAGTTATCATCAATGTTGAATGCGTCGTGTGAAATGCAGTGTTGACTAATGTTAGTATTAAGGTTGGATGCGTGGTGTGAGCTGCAGTATGAAAGTGACTAA
Source organism: Notolepis coatsorum (assembly GCF_963971535.1). Lineage (NCBI taxonomy): Eukaryota > Metazoa > Chordata > Actinopteri > Aulopiformes > Paralepididae > Notolepis > Notolepis coatsorum. The sequence goes on along the minus strand of NC_140169.1, from coordinate 170,856,901 downwards.
ATGTAATAATGGTTAGACTGGTTGGTAGGCCGTGTGGATGACTCGCGCATGCGCGTTGGTCTGTAAGGACGAGATGTGTGGTGTGTGGAGCGAGCGAGCAGAGTGGGTGGTATGTGGTTAAAAGTACACTAGGTGGCGCCAGAGTCATGTCTCGGGCTCCCGTCCTGCTGTCGGCGTGGCAGGATGGGATTCTCGGGATGTCTCGCGGTGCGCGGCCATCTTGGGTGGAGCGCCGTGGTCGCCATCTTAGATGGGGCGAGGGGTATCCATTGTAAGGGATTCATTTTTCAAAGTGATGTGGTTGGAACTGCGCTAGGGGGCGGTGGAGGCATGGGTTGAACTCCCGTCCTGGGGTAGATACAGGAGGTGTTTATCTCTACTGGTGCAATACGTTTCTTCACGTTGGGATGTCGTTCGTGACTTTATTACGTTGGTGGTATGATTAGATTAATAGGCAGTGGTGACGTTTTGAAAGCCACGGACGTGTTCATATGTCTCTCTTTTAGGACCCCCCCCCCCCTATTCCTTTGTTCTCTGTCTCTCTCCCTCCCTCCACCCTCTCTCTCTCTCTCCACCTACTCTTTTCCCCCACCTCTCTCCCTTCCTCCCTCCCTCCACCCTCTCTCTCTCCACCTACTCTCTCCCCCCCCCCCTCTCTCTCTCCCTCCCTCTCTCCCTTCCTCCCTCCCTCCACCCTCTCTCTCTCTCTACTCTCTTCCCCTCCCCCTCTCTCTCTCCCTCCCTCTCTCCCTTCCTCCCTCCCTCCACCCTCTCTACTCTCTTCCCCCCTCTCTCCCTTCCTCCCTCCCTCCACCCTCTCTCTCTCTCTCTCCACCTACTCTCTTCCCCCCCTCTCTCTCTCTCCCTCCCTCTCTCCCTTCCTCCTCCCTCCACCCTCTCTCTCTCTCTCTCTCCACCTACTCTCTTCCCCCCCTCTCTCTCTCCCTCCCTCCCTCTCTTCCTCCCTCCCTCCACCCTCTCTACTCTCTTCCCCTCCCCCTCTCTCGCTCCCTCCCTCTCTCCCTTCCTCCCTCCCTCCACCCTCTCTCCACCTACTCTCTTCCCCCCCTCTCTCTCTCTCCCTCCCTCTCTCCCTTCCTCCCTCCCTCTACCCTCTCTCTCTCTTCCCCCACTCTCTCTCTCTCCAGCCCTCCCTCTCTTCCTCCCTCCCTCCACCCTCTCTACTCTCTTCCCCCCCCCCTCTCTCTCTCCCTCCGTCCCTCTCTTCCTCCCTCCCTCCACCCTCTCTACTCTATTCCCCCCCCTCTCTCTCCCTCCCTCTCTCCCTTCCTCCCTCCCTCCACCCTCCCTCTCTCCCATGAACCTACCCAAGCCTACCCTAATCCTTTAACCTACCCTGATCTACCTTCCCTAGCTTCCCCTAAATTTACCCTAGCCTACCCTAATCCTTTAATTTACCCTGACCTACCCTAGTCCCTTAAGCCTATCCGACCTCCCCTAAACCTGCCTCTATCTCCTGCCCTGACCTCCCTCTTTTCATAGCCCTAGCCTCTCCCTCCCTAGTCTCCCCTACACTTACCCCTCCTAGCCCTTTCCTCTTTTGACTTCCCTTTAGTTCCGTTACGCCCTCTCTCCTACCCTTCAGGGGTTCCGGTATAGAATAAAGAATAGAATATATCTTTATTTGTCATTGTTGGTACAACGAAATTTGTTAGGAACATCACCACTGGCATACAACATAAGATATAACATGTGCAAAATAATAATGTCAATAATAGTAGTAATATAGTAATAAGTAATAAAGTATCAATGTCCCAATGTCCCAATATATAACATACCATCATTGTCCCAAGTGCATTTAGTGCTTGTGCAAATAAATTAATAAATATAAATATTTCAGTCCAGTGAGTTGATGGAAGGAGGGGGGGGGGGGGGGCGTTGACTTGCAAAGGATGAAGTATTGTATAGTGCAGCAATGCAAGTCCGGTTCACAGTTATTGTTGTAATGTGGGAGTGGGAGTTATGTCACCGGGGGTGGGATGCGGGGGGGGGGCAAGTTGATGTTCGTCGTTGAGCAGCCTGACAGCCCGTGGGTAGAGGCTGTTGGTCAGTCTGCTGGTTCCGGACTGGATGGATCTGTACCTTCGACCAGAGGGCAGCAGTTGAAAGAGATGGTTTGCTGGGTGGTACTGGTCTAGTAAGATGTTATTTATACGCCGTAGGCAGCGGGAGGTAAAGACTGTGGAGATATCTGGGAGGCTAGCTCCAGTGATCCTCCTCGCAGCCTTGACCACTCTGTGGAGGGCCTCCTTCTCTGCCCTGGTACAGCCAGTAAACCACACCAGTAGTCCGTACGTGAGTACACTCTCTACTGCGCAGTGGTAGAAGTTGGCCATCAGTCCCTGTGGGAGTTTAGCCCATTTAAGCTTCCTAAGGTAGAAAAGGCGCTGCTGTGCTTTGCCCACAGCAGAGGCAATGCTGACCCCCCAGGACAGGTCATCAGACATTGTCACGCCCAGAAACTTAAATTTTGAAACCCTCTCCACCTCCTCATTCCCAATGAGGAGTGGAGAGTGGCTGAGGTCACCAGTCCTGCGGAAATCGATGATCATCTCCTTGGTCTTCGTGGGGTTGAGAGCAAGGTTATGACCATCGCACCACTCCACTAGTTGCTCAACCTCCCTCCTGTATGAGGTCTCATCATTCCCTCTGATGAGGCCAAGCACTGTTGTGTCGTCTGCAAATTTTACTATGAGGTTAGATGGAGAGGAGGAACAACAGTCGTGTGTAAAAAGAGTGTAGAGAAGTGGGCTGAGTACACACCCCTGAGGGGCCCCGGTGCTAATGGGCAGGGTGGGGGATGTGTGCTTGCCAATCCTAACATGTTGTGTTAACATGTTGTAGCTAACATCCTAACACGTCCTGCTGTCGGCGTGGCAGGATGGGATTCTCGGGATGTCTCGCGGTGCGCGGCCATCTTGGGTGGAGCGCCGTGGTCGCCATCTTAGATGGGGCGAGGGGTATCCATTGTAAGGGATTCATTTTTCAAAGTGATGTGGTTGGAACTGCGCTAGGGGGCGGTGGAGGCATGGGTTGAACTCCCGTCCTGGGGTAGATACAGGAGGTGTTTATCTCTACTGGTGCAATACGTTTCTTCACGTTGGGATGTCGTTCGTGACTTTATTACGTTGGTGGTATGATTAGATTAATAGGCAGTGGTGACGTTTTGAAAGCCACGGACGTGTTCATATGTCTCTCTTTTAGGACCCCCCCCCCCCTATTCCTTTGTTCTCTGTCTCTCTCCCTCCCTCCACCCTCTCTCTCTCTCTCCACCTACTCTTTTCCCCCACCTCTCTCCCTTCCTCCCTCCCTCCACCCTCTCTCTCTCCACCTACTCTCTCCCCCCCCCCTCTCTCTCTCCCTCCCTCTCTCCCTTCCTCCCTCCCTCCACCCTCTCTCTCTCTCTACTCTCTTCCCCTCCCCCTCTCTCTCTCCCTCCCTCTCTCCCTTCCTCCGTCCCTCCACCCTCTCTACTCTCTTCCCCCCTCTCTCCCTTCCTCCCTCCCTCCACCCTCTCTCTCTCTCTCTCCACCTACTCTCTTCCCCCCCTCTCTCTCTCTCCCTCCCTCTCTCCCTTCCTCCCTCCCTCCACCCTCTCTCTCTCTCTCTCTCCACCTACTCTCTTCCCCCCCTCTCTCTCTCCCTCCCTCCCTCTCTTCCTCCCTCCCTCCACCCTCTCTACTCTCTTCCCCTCCCCCTCTCTCGCTCCCTCCCTCTCTCCCTTCCTCCCTCCCTCCACCCTCTCTCCACCTACTCTCTTCCCCCCCTCTCTCTCTCTCCCTCCCTCTCTCCCTTCCTCCCTCCCTCTACCCTCTCTCTCTCTTCCCCCACTCTCTCTCTCTCCAGCCCTCCCTCTCTTCCTCCCTCCCTCCACCCTCTCTACTCTCTTCCCCCCCCCCTCTCTATCTCCCTCCGTCCCTCTCTTCCTCCCTCCCTCCACCCTCTCTACTCTATTCCCCCCCCTCTCTCTCCCTCCCTCTCTCCCTTCCTCCCTCCCTCCACCCTCCCTCTCTCCCATGAACCTACCCAAGCCTACCCTAATCCTTTAACCTACCCTGATCTACCTTCCCTAGCTTCCCCTAAATTTACCCTAGCCTACCCTAATCCTTTAATTTACCCTGACCTACCCTAGTCCCTTAAGCCTATCCGACCTCCCCTAAACCTGCCTCTATCTCCTGCCCTGACCTCCCTCTTTTCATAGCCCTAGCCTCTCCCTCCCTAGTCTCCCCTACACTTACCCCTCCTAGCCCTTTCCTCTTTTGACTTCCCTTTAGTTCCGTTACGCCCTCTCTCCTACCCTTCAGGGGTTCCGGTATGTCCTGCCTCTCTGTTTTAAATTGGGGTCCTCACTTCAGTAGGCTGTTGGCTGTGGGGCGTGTTGTTAAAAAGACATGTTGTTGTTTGTGGGGGTTGCAGGACATATTAGGACACGCGCCGGTGAAGGAGGAACGCGGAGGAGGACGGAACACTCAACATGGTTCCTGGTTTGAGTGAATGTATTAGGCGTGTGCTTTTGAGCTGCCAGAGGTAGTGGTAGTGGGTAAACGGTCGCTGCCAGACCGTCACGGTAATCTGTTTCTGGGAATGGCGAGGGCGGTGGCGAAGGTAGCTAATAAATCAGATTGCTATGTGTGCGGCCTGTCCCCACAGGCGGCCGCCGCGGGCCTTCCTCTGATAGCACACCCTATAACTAAGTGTCATGCCAACGTGTTAAGGGATTTGCCTACCCCTGACCTGTGTAACAGGGTGGGATCGGAAAGGATTGAGAGATATTTGGGGCAGGGGTTAACGAAGAATGTGATGAAGATAAGTGGGCTGTTAGATGTTGGCCCCATTCCAATAGCATATAGGTCGGGAGGGTTTGAGAAGTGTGTAGAGGGTAAATCGAATGGTAAGGTCGTGGGGTATTTGGACGGCTGCCTGGGTGATAATGGGGTCTGGGGCAAGGATTCGGAGGCGCCAGCTCCGCCTGGGGCGTTTTGGATTTGTGGTGAATTTGCGTATGCCTCGCTGCCAATTGACTGGAGGGGAAGATGTGCGTTGGGTTACTTAGTACCAGCTATGAGGGTGTCTGATGTTTTGCCAGCGCTTCCCAGGACAAGGAATACACGGGATGCGGACCATTTTTTTAGGGTGGCGTTTCCCTGGTATGGGGCATATGCAAACATGGGAGAACTAGAGCATTTGGCTAAAATATTTGAGGACATGGCTACCACGACAGCGAGGGGCTTGAGCCTGGCGACTCAGGAGTTACGGTCCTTACGACTGATGGAGATGCAGACGAGAGCAGCTATGGACTTCCTATTGGCGGCGTCGGGGGGCACGTGTGCGTTGATTGGTCAGGAGTGCTGCACATTTATACCAGCCAATGATGAAGTGGGTTTGCCAGCTATAATTGAGCATTTGAAGAACATTACTAGGGATATGCATGACCCTCGGGAGGACTCGTGGGATGCGTGGGGTCATGGACAACTGGGCTATGTGGGATGGTCTGTTGTTAAATATCTGCTTTATGCCGTGGTGATGTTTGCAGTTGTAGTTGTCTGTTTGGCTGTGATCAGGGTATGTTTTATGTATATGTTCAGGACTCTCTGCGCAGCTGGTCCTGCGATTGAGAGGTCACACTGCTCGGCTGCACCTGCGTTTGCTATGATGATAGTGAGGGATGACGCGGAGGGGAGCCGGGCGGGGTGTAGGCGTCCCGTTGATGCCGAGTTACCAGGAGTACGCTCTGGTGGCTGTTCTCTGATCTGGGTGGTGGACATTCTGGGTTGGGGGACGGTAGGGCTGGGGTGTGCGTGAGGGTATGGGGTAGGGGACGTGCCTGAACAGGTTGTACATTAACGTTGGTTGTATGGATGTGTATGCAATTTTGTTTTTCCCATAGTAGGTACGTGAGTGATGACTGTATTGTGTGGAGCTGTGTACCCAGGGTTCGGTGTTGGGTCCGGTTGGTTATGCATGGCCGTCCGGCAGGGCACTGGATCCTGGGGATGTTAGCTTGAATGGTGGGGTAAGATGCTTGGATGCTGACTGCTTTGTACCTGTGGTGGGGTGTGTTCTGACCTCTGTGGAGGGTCTGTTATGGACTCTTCAGAAAACAGGGGCTGACACCTCACGGCGTGCAGGGCGCGGTGTCCGGTGCATTCTTTAGATTATCTCTAGTGGACACGAGTCTGGGTGACGAGTGTCCCCTGGGGGGAATGGTACTGAATAATGCAGAAATATGAAAGAATGTATGTAATGAAGGTCTAATCAAGATGTTTTTGTTTCCCGAGGAATATCAGAATTGTAGTGGAATCAAGGAGAAATAGTGGAGAGCCGAGATTCAACAAAAATAGGAATCCAGTGTGTTGACGGAGATCGAACGGGAAGAAAATCAGGGAGTAGAAACTGGCGACATCAAACACATGTATCAATTACAAATATCTAGTTTTTTAAATTGTATGAAGGAAGTAAAAAGATACTCATACAGTTAATGAAAAGAACCTCTCAACAAATTTGATTATAAAGACAGAGTAAAGTGCAAGTCCAGTTGATAAATTAACAAGAAATGTTGTCTTTTGTGTGCTCTGATCTCCAGCAGTTCCATTGGGCCCGCGGAACACCACAAATCAGGTACGAATTTCAGGTGTAAAAGGGAAAGAAGAAGAATAGGTAGGGCTTACAGTGCCAATATTGGCTGTCCGAGTAGGAGTCAGACACCTACATTTAGACAGGGAATACAGAAAACACTTTTTTGCCTGCTGCCATTGTTAAAATATCAAAAGGAAAGGGGAGCTCTAGTAAATGGGAAATAAGATCTCATATAGGAAAATGGAAGCCGCAACCCACTCAGACAGGTCGACCCTAATTGGTTGGATAGCAGAGAGTCCAGTACAGATTATCGCCAACGGTCACCTGTACACAAAAAATAACCCATATTATTTGGAAAAAATCGATAGAATATCGACAAAATGGAACAAAAGATGGGGACATCTTACAAACCCTTGGCCCATCGAAGGTTCTTTTGATTTGGAGGTAATAGCTGAGATAAGAGTGCTAATTAAGACATACAAACACCGGGGGAATCAAAAGGCAAGGGGAAAGAAAAGTCTGCAAGAAACTACGATGTTAGAATCTTTCGCACAGGAGGCAGAGAGGAGAAATAGTGACCAGAAGGGCAGTGCAACTGTCAATGAAGCGGCCAAGCCAAGAGAGGAGGTAGCCCCGGTCACCATAGCTCCCCTGGCCCCTAAAACAACGACTGTCATCGCCAAAAGTGTAGCTCAGGTAGCCTCACTCACACCAGTGTCCCACCCAAGCGTAGAACAGGTAAGAGTTGAGGGAGCTTTAGCACCCCCACCATATGACATTATGAATGGGGAACGAGTGTACCCTATTCTGCCTGTAATACAAATGAACAGCCCTTACCATTTAACAGACGATCGGGGGAATAAAGAGTCTGGACAAGCAAGAACAGAAATTCACCTGACACCTGAGACATTCAGAGAAATGGAGGGTGTTAGGGGGGCACAAGACATTCAAGACTTGACTCGTTCTGAGAGGGAATATGTGCCCCCACAGCGTCAAGGGGAAAAGACTGGATACATGTCGGAATTAGCCAGGAAGATCCGTACGGCTGAAGTAGAAGGACAAAGCAAATACGAGGAGATGGTTGCACGGAAAAAGTGGGACAGGATACTGGAAAGATACGGCAAAACCCCAGACTCGCATTACTGCCAGAGCGAGTATGGAAGAGGTCGCTCCCCCTCAAGTGATTCCAGCCGGCATGAAACAAGAAACAGTTCCCCGGTTGGCAACATGCCAGCAGAGTGGGCGCAGATGGAGAAAGACGAAACACTCACGAGAATGCAAACCCCAACGAGAACGGGAAGTCGAGAGGGAAAATCCGAAACAGCACTAAGAGGTAAGGAATCTGATTTAAACATCTCTTCCTCACAGGGTGTTGAACTTGTCCAGGAGATGGTAAGGATAAGGGACAATCTGGTAAAAATAGACCAGCAGCTCTTGGAATTGAAAAATGACAATGCTGTAATAGCAGTGCGGGTAAATAACCCAGACAACAAAGAGAGCAAAGATACGAAGGATTATAAACTGGTGAGCGAGATATGGGAAAAGGTTGAGAGGAAACGACAGAACCTGGAAGAAAAAAAAGTAGAGCGGAAAAAGGCCCTCGACAAGATGGAAGAGGATGTGAGGAAAGGAATGGTGACCAGATCACAGACGAAAAGTCTTCAACCCCACAAACAGGCCCCCGTAAAAATAGCTCCCATGATAATAAGAGGACAGGACTTGGAATATCACCCCTGGAAGGCGTCCGACATGACCCAAGTATCATAGAAATTGCCGCGCCTGCAGAATGGGGCCAATCCGTGGATTGCCAAATTGGAGGAACTAATGATCGGCCAAGAGATGGCGATGGGGGATGTGAAAAGAATATTATCAAACATGATGGGACGCGTGGCCATGGAAATGGTACTGGAGAAGGCTGGCATGGGAGACCATGCGGGGACTGGAGCGCAGGATGCGGACCTGTTCGCACGGCACAGGGGAGTACTGTGGCTGGCCCTCTGAGAAACCTACCCGACCAAGATGCACCCAGACCAAATCCACATTGGTACCCAGGGAGACACCAACCCTAGGCAGTATGTGGCAAAAGCCTATGCTGCCTGGAGGGATACAACTGGCCAGGATCTTGAGCGGGACCCCCTGGGGGAAGCCGTACTAAGAGCGAAGATTGAAGACGGCCTCCCCATAGAGGTGAAACAAAGACTGGCTGAGGTGGTGTCTCTGTCAAGCCTCCCCTTAAACTATTATACCGACAACGTGGCCCATCAAGTTGACCTATATCGGAAGAGGGAGCAAAAGGTAAAGGATAAGGCTGCGGCCGAACACCGAAGGATCCTGTATCAACAGCCAACCGAGGCCGGGAAGGTAGTGGAATACCTCCAAGCCCTAGTCCAGTCCACACAACCAAGAGGGGAGACGGGCTCCAACGCACAACAAAATGACCAGAGACGGGCCCAGTTGGGGACACAGGGGGGTCCTGCGCCAGAACAGCAACAAAATCCAAGGGGAACACCCTGGCAGTCATGGGGACAAGGTGGAAACAGAAGAGGGAGCGCGAATGGATCCAGAACTCTGCCTTTTGAGTGCTGATCGTGCGGGAACTACGGACATACATCGAGGGACTGTGAACAGGAGTATCAATCCAGAGGAGGAGGCCCTCGAGGGGGGAACAGAAGAGGTGGAAATTGGCGGAACCAAGGCTCAAACCAAGGCCAGACCCAGAATGGAAACCAAGACCAGACCCAGAATGGAAATCAAGGACCAAACCAAGGCCAGCACCAGAGTGAAAACTATGGCCCGTTGAACCCATCAAGAGGGCCAGACGAATCACTCTGAAGAGGCCCAGAGAGTCCAATGGGGAGGTGTCAGCTGTCAGTGTCGTCTTTGAGGGAGGAGCCTATTGTGCATGTATCGGTGAATGACAAATCTGTCGAGATGATGGCAGACACTGGAGCAGCCTATACGGTAGTGCAACCCCAAGAACCGACGCATCTAACCATGTCCGGTCGATACGTACGGACAATTGGATTTGAGGGAGTAAAACAGCTGACGCCTGTGACCGACCCTGTGACATCGAGGCAGGGAAGCGACCCTTCCCGTACTGGTCTCGGAAAGTTCACCCATTAACTTACTTGGCCGAGACGGGCTGGGTTTACTGGGAATGGATATTAAATGTACGGCGGATGGTTGTGTGATAAATGTACGAGAGGACCGCTACTATCAGATGGTGCAAAGAATCGATAGCCGACCACCGGAAATCTATTGTCTAGGGGGACTGGACCAAGATTTGCTTGGTTCAGCCTTGGAATGGGAGACATTTATCACCGCCAACATAACTGAAGCAAGTGACCCAAAGACACCATACCATTGCACTCTGCAATACCACAAAGATGCAGACTCGTCACAGGCTAAGGAGTGGCTGAGTGTGCAACCAGACAAAGTACAGCTTAATGCCACCAATATCATATTGGGCCCGCAAGGAGCAGCGCTACGTATTGCACGGAGCGAATATCTGCAAAAAGAACACGAGATTGCGGATAGTGTTCCCCATGTGACTTTAAAGGTAACCAACTCATGCGACCAGCAGCATATTGGCGAGATGATGAAAAAAGCGGAAGGAATTAAATTTGAGCAGATGAAACAAAACAAACTGATCTGGATAAGCCCCGACAAAAGGTTTATTAAGATCATGGTCCAAGGCACAGGGATGGGTCGTCCCCACACTGTGCAATTATCCCAAAAGACAATGGGAGAATTCCCTAAAGCGTTGAGCCTCCAGGAGGACATGATGGAGGCAGTGCCAGAGGAGCTATGGTCAAAAAACACCACTGACATTGGATTAATCAAGTCCGCTCAACCTGTGAGAGTGGAGCTTAGACCGGGGGCCACCCTGCCTTGGAAAAATCAGTACCCACTGAAGGAGAAAGCGGTGGCTGGGATCGAGCCACAAATCAAAGGGCTTTTGAAAGCAGGAGTCCTACAAAAACAACTAATCCCCGGAGCAACACGCCGTTGCTACCCGTGGAGAAACCTGACACCTCGTACCGGTTGGTACACGATTTGAGGGCTGTCAACGAGGTTTTACTTGACTATCCCGCGGATGTCCCCGATCCCCATACGCTATTGACATTTATCCCACCGCAAGCTGAATATTTTACGGTTATAGATTTGTGTAGTGCATATTTTAGTGTACCCTTGAGCAAGGAGTGCCAGCATTTTTTTGGTTTTACCTATAAAAATGAGCATTATGAGTATACTAGGATCCCACAGGGACTAAAGCATTCGCCACACATATTTAACAAGATCCTAAGGGAGGACTTAGACGGGTTGGATACAATATTGACCTCTAGGGTCATTCAGTACATGGATGATCTTATACTGTGTGCAGACGATCAGACAACATGTCATCGCAACTCCGTGAAACTGTTGCAGCTATTGGCAGAAAAAGGCCACAAAGTGTCTTTGAAGAAATTGCAATATTGTAAACCTAAAGTGATTTATTTAGGACAAATAATTTCACAGGGCCATCGGGCTATTTCGGAAGAACATTTGGTGTCCATTAAGAAGGCTCCCAAACCTGTGACGGTAAGACAAATGATGGGATTTTTGGGTATTACGGGGTACAGTTCTCCATGGGTCGAAAACTATACTGAAATAGTGAAACCGTTAAGAGAAATGATGAAAGAGGCGGGCGTTGATAAACTGAGTAGTAAAGTGGTTTGGACTGAGGATGGTTTACGGGCGTTTGAAACAATCAAGTCCCGACTGTTAGAAGCGCCGGCCCTGGCGTTGCCTAACTATACCAAGAAATTCATATTATATGTCTCTTCCTCTCCAGATCAGAAGCAGGCATGCGCGGTGTTGACCCAGGACACCGGGGTGGGGGCGCGACCACAGCCGATGGCATACTACTCCATTGCCTACTCGGAAGTCGAGATGGGGATGGCTCCCTGCTACCGGGAAATGGCCGGAGTCTATACAATGTACGAGAAAGCCGCAAGTATCATGATGGGATATCCAGTGGATATCATGGTGAGGCATGACTTAAAGAGTCTGTTGGAGTCCGGTAAATATGCACTAACGATGCCTCGCATTAGACATTATTACAGGCTTTTGGAACAGGAAGATGTGACTCTGGTCAGGTGTTCCATAACGAACCCGGCAGCGGACATCCCTACGCCTGAGGATGGAGAACCTCACGACTGTGAGGCCGAAGCCGAGAGGTACTCTAAACTCAGAGCAGACTTGCAGGCTTTCCCATTTAGCAGTCCAGATCTGGAACTATGGACAGACGGCTCTTGTTATCGAGTTGGTGAGGGACTAAAGGCAGGCTACTCCGTGGTAAGGTCACAGGGCGAAGGGTTTGTGGTAGAAAAGGCCGAAGCTTTAGCACAACCCTGCTCAGCTCAGCTAGCAGAATTAGTCGCACTAACTGAAGCATGTAAAATGGCAGAGGGCAAAACTGTGAATATTCATACCGACTCGGCATATGCACAAGGAATCGCATTTTTATTTGGCACAGTGTGGAAAGGGAGAGGATTCAAAAAAGCCGATGGAAGCGCCATAAAACATTGTAGCCAGATTGAGAGTTTGTTAGAAGCAATTATGAAACCAAAGCAGATTGCAATAATCAAGTGTGCTTCTCATCAGTCAGACGAGTCAAAAATAACTCGAGAAAACAATAGAGCAGATGAGGCTGCCAAGGAAGTGACAGGTGCTGACAGAGCAGGTAAGGTCTTGGTTATCACACACAAGGTTGAGTTAGAGGACAAGATAACTTACAAGGATGTTTTGACTTTCCAGGAGGAGGCTAGTCAGGTAGAGAGAAACCTCTGGGTAACCAGGGGGGCTAGTCAGGATGTTTCAGGTTTATGGCGCAGCCACGGTGGATTTGTGGTGGCTCCTGCTGGCCTGGTCGGACTGCTGATCCACACGGCTCATGACTTCTGTCATGCTCATCGGAGAGAGGTGAGTAGAAAAATCGAAGAATATGGCTTTTGGGCGCCAGATTTAGCCAGTCAAATTGATCATGTGATACAGAGATGTACGATACGTTTGAAAAATAATATACGTAAGGGGATTAGTGTGTCACCAGGGCATATCCCCACGCCCAATGGCCCAATGCGAGACCTTGTAATTGATTACATTGACATGATTAAACCAATTAATCAGAAGAGATATATTTTTGTCGTTGTCTGTCGTTTTTCAAGGTGGGTGGAGGCTTGCGCCACCCGTCACAAGGATGCAGCATCGGTGGCCAAGTTCTTATGCCAGGAGGTATGTCCAGGATTTGGGATAATGGACAGAATCTCCTCAGACAATGGAAAAGAATTCGTGGACAAAACTGTACGTTTAATACTCCAACATTTAGGCGTAAAACAGCGATTGGGGGCCGTTTATCATCCGCAGAGCCAGGGGATGGTGGAACGCATGAACAGGACACTAAAAAACAAATTGGTTAAGATCTGTCAACACACAGGTTTGAATTGGCTAAATGCTCTCCCATTAGCATTAATTCGTTCGAAGGAAATTCGCGGTCTGCGTTTGACACAGCACGAAATTATGTTAGGTTGTTGCATGGTAGTGCCAGGCTTGCGCGCGACAGGTAAAGGTCCAAGTTTGGACATCCTGGACAATGATATGCACGAGTACGTGAAATACATGTCAAAGATCCACAAAGATATTCTGGCTCATGTCTCCAGTAGACAGGAGCATGAGACCGGGGAGGAGGTGAGTAGGCCAAGTACACCTCAGATCATACCGGGCGACTATGTTTATGTTAAAGTATTTAGGCGTAAATGGTATGGCGCGCGACGAGAAGGGCCATACAAAGTCATCCGAGCCACCGAAAGGGCTTTACAGGTTGAAGGGTCACCTATGTGGTTTCATATTTCGCAAAATCGGTAGATATTGGCCAAGAATGGGAATCTGAACCACTGGCCCTTGAGCAAGAAACAGGGGCGGCGCAATCCCTAAATGAAGGAGAAGATGCGGACGATTATGGGGAGCCAGACAGAGGGCAACACGATTGGCCACTGGTAGGGGATGAGGGATTCCTACAGGAGCCAGACAGAGGAGAAGATTATGAATTGGAACATAATGATTTCTCCTCTGTGGACTTGGATGGTGTACCAAAAGGACCAGAGGGAACCGTGCTTAGCACAAGCCCGGAAGGAGATCCTCGACCGCAACGAGTTATTAGGAAACCTCGAAGGTATACATAGGAAAAAGTGAGGAAAAGCTAATGATAGGATCATAAGCGGTGCATGGAGAGAGCGTGTATACATTTTTTGATTTTGAGCTCTCTCCTTTCTTAGAAATGTTTAGCCGCACAATATAGACATGTTTGGTTAATTACACATAAGTATAGCAGAATAAACAAAGAAGCTGATAACTGGTCCGATGTTCTTTTTGTATAAAGAAACGGACCTAGACGGATGTCAAACTTCAAATAACTGATAATTGTGTCAACTTCAACTAACTGATAATTGTTAATTGTGTGAGTGAACTAACTAAGCGGTTGAAAGCATTGGTACTAACAAACATGAACTGTGCTTTAGAGATTCTTTAAATATTTGGTTTTCATGTGATTTGGCTAAACAGTTAAAAGGTTAAGGTATTTGTACAATGTACGAACAGTTTGATTGAGAAAATACTAACAAGAATATTGGGGATATAGAATCCCCAAACCGGGGACCTGTAGTGGATTTTCCCAAGCTCAAAATGTATAAATGTACAGGTCTACCGTCCGCTACTGGTCGTTGCTAAACAACTGGTATGATCAGAGCACCACATCTGGTTAGGTTTTTATTGTAGCATACGGAAAGTACAGGACTGAATACTATGTGGCCTCTCTCCTTCTGCAAACCCCCCAAGACAGGTTTAGGCCGATCAACTAGCTATTGACATTAGAACAAGGTCTGTTTACTGATACAGGACGTTGAATGGCAGCTGACAAGCAAACAACACATAGTCTAGGCCTGGGGACAGAGTAATTTAGCATGTGAAAGGTCCCAGGTTCCTGCTGGCAAGCTAAAAATAGATTCTAAATAGATATGGAACTTAGCATACAGAAGGGAGTTGTTGGTTTATAGCCGGCTATAGTGAAACATTCTCAACAGAACAATAGGTTAACAGGAGGTAGCGCCCGCAAGGCTGAGTGGGAAACCCCCAAGCCATTGTGGGGGATGTGAACACCTCGACAGAAGGTGACCAGGTGGTTCACAACTGGGCTCTCAAACACTTTGAACATAGGAGATTAGTTACTCTTATGCTAGAAATATAGTTTAATGGTAAGACATGGAATCTGGAAAACTGGACAAGAGCTAAACAGTTGAAGCTTTTATATTTTACTAAGAAATATGGAAGCGTCTTTGTTCCTTTCTAAGCAAGCAAAAAGGCTAAATACTTAGTGATATGGTTCAGAAAATGACACACATTTACCCTCAAGTATAGTCTTGTTAAGAATCTTAAACTATAAATGAAACATTTGTTTAGACACATTACTTCCTAGCGGGCAAACTAACTTCAAAAATATGTAGTCTAACTATGGATATGAGCAATAACTGGAAAACCCTACACATAGAAAATTAGTCAAATTAACCCAAAGAGTTTAAAACTATAAACGCCAAAACAATAGCTAATTTAAAGACGGCCTCTTACAAAGTACTTAAAAGAGCCGACATACAGTCTCATCCAAGGAGATATCCGGTGTAGGCGAGCTTCAAGACGGCCGCTACACCGTCTCATCCAATCAACCGCTCTCTCTTCTAAAAAGTCCGCCCCTCCTGACGTAATATTGGGGAAGGAGTTTAAAAACGATCGGTTTAGAGAGAGAGCGCAGAACAACAAGAAACAACATGGAACGAACACAACCGAACAGACGTATGTTTTTCCCCTACTGGACGAGCGAGGACGACGAGCGAGACGGAAACCAACGGACAGCGAGGAGCCGAGAGAGATGCTTTTAATTGTAGTGAATTTAGTCTGAACCAGAGGTCTAAGGGCACAGTCTTGGGAATCGATCTGGTTCATTGCACCGTTTTTCATTCAAGTCTTTTGTTATTAACTTTTGGACTCTCTGCCAATAAAAGCGGAGTCTTATAATAACTTCCTCTCTGCCTCTTCATTTCACCCGCCGTCTCTCTGCCGTCGAAACAAAACCATTTCCTGGTTTTTTGAAAGTACAAGGGAAGATTAGAACGGATAGACACAATGCAGAATACTTCAGTAGGCTGGTTCTGGATATCAGAACAGCATTATAGACCCCTTGTGTACTTCACTAACAAACTATCAAGTCCTCTTCACTTCTCTTCCGGCATAATAAGTAGTTGTCCACATACGGTACTGTAGCACGTGATGGACTAACTGATTTCTCACTTGATTGATTGATTGATTGAAAACTTTGGGGGGGGGGGGGGCACACACACTGTACAACTGTACAAGCAAAACTGTACATTGGAATATTGACAAAACCATACTAGGTAATTTACTGTACATTGGAGGGGGTTGGGTTAGGACATTTACAGGGGCCAGTTTCGAATTGCAGTCTCCAGTAGGTGTTCTTTGAGAGTGTTTTTGAAAGTGGGTAGTGATTCACATTCCTTTACAGCTTTGGGTAGGGCGTTCCACATTGATATGGCATAATTGCGAAACGTGTTTAGTCCCTTGTTTGAGCCGAATCTGGGTTTAACATGATTTGTGGAGCTCCCTCTGGTGTTGTGATCGTGGTATTCACTGACCTTTGGGAAGTATTTTGACATGTACATGGGTACCTTGGTCGTGTACTGTATCTTGTAGACCAGGCACATTGCAAATTGCTGTACTCTGTCGTCTACTCTAAGCCATCCTAGGTTGTCAAAGTGGGCAGGGGTGAGGTGGGTTCTAGGAGTAAGGTCAAGCAGTAGTCTGACCAGTTTGTTTTGAGATGTTTGTAATTTTGTTTTTAGCGCCTTTGAGGTGCTTTGGTACCATGAGGTGCAAGCATAGTCGTAGTACCCTTGAATGAGTGCTCCTGCCAGTGTCTTCAGGGTATTCTTGTTTACCAGAGAGGAGATCCGGTACAAGAATCGAGTTTGTTGGTTGAATTTTTTTATTACATTGGATGCCATTTTGTTACAGGAAAGATTAGCCTCTAGGATGTAACCCAGGTAGGTAATTTCATCTTTCCTTGTGACAATATTGTCACCCACTGTAACTGAGAAGCCGTCGGTCTTGCTGAGTTTGTTATTTGAACCCAAGAGAATGGACTCTGTTTTGCCCATGTGTAATGATGTTTGTTATCAGCAAGCCATATGCAGATCTTGCCTAGTTCCGAGCTGAGGGTTTTTTCAACCTGTAACAGCAGTGCTGAGTCGTCCGCAAACAGGAACAAGTTGCAGTCACAAGCTGACGACATGTCATTTGCATAAATTAGGAAGAGTAGCGGTCCTAGTATGCTTCCTTGTGGAACACCACAGCTCACTGGGAGGGGGGGGGGGGGATAGGGTACCGTTTACCTCCACCATCTGTTCCCTCCCCTCAAGGTAGGATTGCATCCAGCTCACTGATAGACTATCAGACTTAACAGCGGTGGGGGCAGACAGACAGACAGACAGACAGACAGACAGACAGACAGACAGACAGACAGACAGACAGACAGACAGACAGACAGACAGACAGACAGACAGACAGACAGACAGACAGACAGACAGACAGACAGACAGACAGACAGACAGACAGACAGACAGACAGACAGACAGACAGACAGACAGACAGACAGACAGACAGACAGACAGACAGACAGACAGACAGACAGACAGACAGACAGACAGACAGACAGACAGACAGACAGACAGACAGACAGACAGACAGACAGACAGACAGACAGACAGACAGACAGACAGACAGACAGACAGACAGACAGACAGACAGACAGACAGACAGACAGACAGACAGACAGACAGACAGACAGACAGACAGACAGACAGACAGACAGACAGACAGACAGACAGACAGACAGACAGACAGACAGACAGACAGACAGACAGACAGACAGACAGACAGACAGACAGACAGACAGACAGACAGACAGACAGACAGACAGACAGACAGACAGACAGACAGACAGACAGACAGACAGACAGACAGACAGACAGACAGACAGACAGACAGACAGACAGACAGACAGACAGACAGACAGACAGACAGACAGACAGACAGACAGACAGACAGACAGACAGACAGACAGACAGACAGACAGACAGACAGACAGACAGACAGACAGACAGACAGACAGACAGACAGACAGACAGACAGACAGACAGACAGACAGACAGACAGACAGACAGACAGACAGACAGACAGACAGACAGACAGACAGACAGACAGACAGACAGACAGACAGACAGACAGACAGACAGACAGACCGACCGACCGACCAAACCGTAACAGTGGAACAGACAGATTTGCTGTACGGATGACAGGCGGGTTCATTTTGCCAAAATTGCTCTAGTGGCCCGGCACTTTTTGGAAATAGATGGCTTCTTACGCCGTGACAAGAGACATGGACAGATTAATATTTGAGGTCTTGAGCACAGTGGCTCGTGATGGATGGCGATAACAGGGACTGAAGGGAGTACTGAGATGTATAACTCAAGTAGAAGTAACTACCGTAGACGGGGGGAGGAAAGGACAAAAGGTCACGATCCAGACAACGGTCACTTTGCCCCTTAACGTTTTCAACCTTAATCTTATCACTTTGCTGCGAGGAGGACATGTTATATGAGGACATAAAACTCATCAACGTGTTCTGTGTTTGGAGAGATCTCAGCCGCATATGTATAAGCTCCCCCACCCAAGAGCCGCCCACAGGAGGTGATGTGGTCCAGGGGTATGGTGGTGGTGGTTGTTGAGAGCAATTTGTTTGTCAAGCTGAAATAGTCCTGCTTCTGGTTCTGGTGTTGCCTCCTGTGCCTTTTGATTTTGGTTTGTTCATTTGATGTGTAAAAAATGTATTCCTTCAAATTCTATTGCTTTGTAATTCCATGTTCGCCGATAATCCCGAATTAAAAGAACCTGTAAAGTATAATTCAGAGCTCCCTGTGCTCTTGGGTTTAAACTGTGAGGGAATGGAACCCCGATCAATGAGTGTAGAGACAAAGGTGAACTCAGTTGATCTACTCAGGTTTATTAGCTTACATGGAACCCATGAGAATTGGCGTGGAGAGACACACAGGGAAACCCCTGGCCGGGGGGTCCCTAAACGGGCTCCTCGTGACAGGGGAAACGATGGGCTTTATACAGTAGGTCATAGAGATGGGTGTGTCCAGGTGAGGGAGCCAATTGGATTGGATAGGGGGGTTGTCAGGTGAGAGGGACGAGGTAAGGAAGGGGGGTGGTCAGTTTAGGAGATGGGGAGGGGGGGATGGTTTCAGTTGAGAGGTGAAAGGTGGGGGAGGGGGTTTACTATTCTGCCACAAAACCTAGGGTCGCGTAGTCCACCGCCATGTTACATATACTGTACATTCATACACACACATACATTACGATAGTTGTCCCCGTGCAGCAGTAAATTTGGGGTCAGGGTGTACATTCAGCTCGGCAAAGACAATCGACGACTCCACCTTTTCTTGTCCAACATCTATCATCTCCATAATGACCGCTCACAACTCATTCCTGTGATCAAATAACTCCCCTGTCGCCGTTTCTCCTTTCTTTCATTTTCACATTTGACCCTAGATTGTCATATTAGTGGCGGCGGGGAGGGGTGGGGGGGGGGGGGGGAATACAATACATTGGCTAGTCATCATGAGTTAAATCCTAGGAGTTTCAATTATGTCATGTGATTTTTGCGTTGCACGCACTCTGCATAATTCTGTCTGGCAGGTCTGGACAGTGGGGGACTGAAGTGTCTCTGCCTGATTGTGAGCATTAATCATGCAGTCCCCCCCCCCCCCCCCCCCCTCTCACACACACACACACACACACCTTACATGAGGCGGAATATTGCGGGCAGGAGCGATGGACTGTGTCATTTTAATGCCCAATTTCAGCATGAGCTCCGACCTCCCGCTGGCCAAATCGATTGCTTATTCACTGCTGTGCTTTGATGAGTCATGTCAAGGCATATGGGGGTGTATGTTTTTAATACATTCTGTTCAGCTCCGTATTGTGGGTATATTTAAGGGAGGGACTTGCTGATGGAAATCAATGTATTTGTAACCCCTATTTAGCTCAACTGTTCACAAACTAACCGTTCAAAATGCTTTTTTTTATTCATATATCTGTCATATACCATACATCTCAGTGGATCGATATGAGAAAAAACCCTCCACAAACCCATGTAACTAGAATAATGCACTCAGTAGAGTTCAAGACCTACGCCATGGCCTAACAATCTCCCCATGTTGCCAATATTGCCATATGGTGGCGCTAGAGGAAAGGTCATGGTGTCACCAAAACTCAATGGGGTCATGAATGTGCACAATTTTTTTTTTTTCACTTTTTCTCCTTATTTTTCTATTTTTCTCCCATCCCAATTTCGCCTCGCCAATTCTCCCTTCAATTCTCCCCTCCCCTGTCTTGAACATTGCTAAACTATGCCTCCCACTGGTCGGCTGTAGTGAGGATAGAAGCCTTGCATCACGTGTACCCTCCGGTACACGAGGAGGCAGCCGTCGCATCTTTTCACCTGAACAGCGCAATCTCTCAGTGGTAACGCGTGGGAGGCTGACGCTGCCCCTGTTACTTCCTGATTCTGCTGTACCGGCGCACCAACCAACCTGTAGGAGTCGCTGTCCACAACGTCCAATCCCCACCCACCAGCTTTCCCACCCTCTAACACGGCCAATTGTGTTAGTATGAACGACCAGCCAAGCTGGTAGCAACACCGAGAGCTGGGCTCGAACCCAGCATCTCCTGCGTTAGTGGCGAGTGCCTTGCCCACTGCGCCACTTAGCCGCCCCCTGTGCACGGCAAATTTCATGGCAATCCGGCTGTTACTTTTCAAGATATGGAGAGAACACACACACACACACACACACACACACACACACACACACACACACACACACACACACACACACACACACACACACACACACACAGAGAAGTGAAAACATAACCTCCTCCCAGGCTTCGCCTTTTGGAGGTAATACACATAAACAGAGCCAGTAGTGGCAGCCTGGACGTCTTGGCACCGCAGGTGGTGTCATACTCCCCAAGAGATCTCATCAAGTATGGCTACCGTTTTTTGGGGGGGGAGTCCACAGTGCATTCATCGTGGAGGCATGTGAGGAAGAAGAACAATCGTCATGAAATTCAAGGCATCATGGGGTGAGTAATTGATATACAAATTATAATCTTTGGGTGAAGTGTTACTCTCTGTCGTTCCTCAAACAAAAAACATTATCGACCTCTCAGATGGCACACTAGATCCACAAAGAATGGATTGCACGGAGCAAGTTGCACCCTTACTTACAATTCATTATGTGTTGAAAATGGGGGACCCTGATGTAAACAAGACGAAAGTCTTTCTCTGGTCTGCATCCCCTTAACAATTGTGTGTATTGAGCCGAACTGTATTGTACCCATTCTGTAATCTGTTAATACAATTTTCATTCAATCAATCACCGTGCAGATTGATTGATTGAATGAAACTTTTATTAACAGATTGTAGAATGGGTACAATACAGTACAGCTCAATACACACAATTGTTACGGGGATGCAGACCAGAAAAAGACTTTCGTCTTGTTTACATCAGGGTCCCCCATTTTCAATTCATAATGAATTGTAAGTAAGGGTGCAACTTGCTCCATGCAATCCATTCTTTGTGGATCTAGCCCTGTGTAAGCTACCAATAATTAGTGGTTCCTTCTTACACAGGCAACCCCTATTGCTTTAAGTACCTGGGGGTCCACATCTCAGAGGATCTGACATGGTCAACACACATAGACTCAGTCGTAAAAAAGGCGAAGCAGCGCCTCTACCACCTGAGACAGTTAAGGAAGTTCAGAGTATCTGGGAAGATACTCCAGTCCTTCTACTCCGGAGCTGTAGAGAGCATCTTGACTGGAAACATCACTGCCTGGTATGGAAACAGCACGGCACAAGACAAGAAGGCCCTACAGAGAGTGGTGCGCTTAGCCGAGCGTACCACGGGTATTGCACTACCTCCCCTGCAGGTTCTATACAACAAGAGGTGCAAATCCAGAGCCTGCAGGATAATGAAAGACCCTCACCACCCCAATAACAGCCTGTTCCAGCTGCTGAGGTCAGGCAGACGCCTGCGAACCCCAGCTACTAGGACAGAGAGGCTTAGGCTCAGCTTCTTCCCCCAGGCCATCAGAGTCCTGAACAATGAACACTGAGTACCACTGTAACACTTTAGCATGAGCGGGCACACACTCAGGCCGCACGCACCCCACTTATTGCCAAAAGGAAAGGCTTATTGCCAAAAGGAAAGGCCACTTTAAATTAGTATTAGCAACAGTAATTATTGCACTACTATTACTACTACTGTTAACTGTTAACTGTTACCCGTTATTGCACAAATTTATTGTTACCTGCTACCTGTTATTGCACAATTTTATTGCACACATTTTTGTATTGGATTCTATTATATGTTGTACCAATTGCACATTGTTGCGGGCAAGACCACCCGCATTTCATTGTATATCCGTATGCCGTGACAAATAAAACTCTTGACTTGACTTGACTTGACATGAAGGTCAAGCACTCCTGGATCGAAGGGCCTAGGCACATCCTGTTTCAGCTGGACTGCCTCAAGTCTCAGAGGAAGGAGGTGCTGGATGTTGTGATGCCAACTGTGAGAAGATCTGCTTGGTATGCCCACAGTGAAGCCATCCTCCAAACACTGCTGTGCTCTGAGGATCAAAAAGAGAGAATTGAGGGGGTGGAGAGAATCCTGGCCATCAGGGGAGAGGGGGATCCAGACACTCAGCTGGGAGACTCCTGTGTCAGGATCAGAAGAACACCTCACATCAATAGTGATGCTTCCAGCATTGGTGGCTTAATCAGCTGGTAAGAAGATTTGTCAGAGCCACCTCTCACCTGCTCCCTAAGCACCTCCGAGGTGAAGAACTTAATCAACACCCCCATGGAGGTTCTCGACTGGCCTTGCCACACACAAAGCATCGAGAGGGTTGTTAAATGGTGACTGAGGCCTCTGCTAAGTACTTTTCACAAGAAAAAAGGGATGGAGGGATCAGGGCTCAGGAGACCAGCAGGAGGCTGATGTCCAAGAATGAATCCAAGCAGGACTTGTGCAACCTGATCAAATTTAAGAAGATAGAGGATTGATGGAGCCCCATGGATTTTCTCAATACATTGAGACGTTTGTTTAAATGGTTACAGAGGTTTCTGCTGAGTAGTTCTGGAAAGAACTCACCTATTTATGGCTGACGTTGACTTTAAGTTTGTGTTTGTAGGTTGGTGGCTAAAGCAGTACAGTAGGAGATCTTGCCATCCAAGAATGAGTCCAATCAAGATATTGGAACCTGGCAAAGTTCAAGAAGTCAGGAGATCGAGATTTAGCACTTAGGTGTTTGTGTGCATTACAAATACAATTTATTATTGTTAGTATTATTATTATTGATCTTTGTATTTGTATCCAGTTATATACAGTTCACTTGTTAATAAATTTGATGGCTTTGTCATTATAAATGATTTCCCATATATTTTTTATCTTTGCAATTTTGTAATACAATACCAATGGGTTCAAATGGTAAAATCAGCCATTTTGAAATCCAAAATTATGCAGGTTATATTTATCCTATCCCAAAAATTACTTCATATTTGAATTCCCCATTAAGAAACACATCATTTAGACACCTTGCATGTTAGGATTTCCTTCAGATTCATGTTGGCATCCATGTATGGCCAAGGGGTGAAAAATGGTAAAATCGGCCATTTTGAAATCCAAAATTATGTAGGTTAGAGTTATCCTATCCCAAAAATGAACTCATATTTGAATTCCCCATTAAGAAACACATCATTTAGACACCTTGCATGTTAGGATTTCCTTCAGATTCATGTTGGCATCCATGTATGGCCAAGGGGTGAAAAATTGTCAAATCGGCCATTTTGAAATCCAAAACAATGTAGGTAGGAGTTATCCGATTAGAAAAAGAATCCCATATTTGAATTCCTCACAAAAAAACACATATTTTAGACACCCCACTCGATTGATTTTCCAAAGAAAAAAAAGTATGGCCCGCCCTATTGTACCAGTGTGTATTATGTCCGATCAGGCAAGAGTATTAGTCTGAGAAAGCGTCCCCTGATAATGGATAGGAAAGAGAGGAAAAACAGCTGTGTTTTTAGGCCTTGGAAGGAAGGGCAGTGGCCGTTTGTTTGAGAGTAGCCATTTGCACCGAGACAAAATGGCCGTGAGCGCCACGAGTAGATAACAACAGATAAGAACCAGGAAGTGACACGTCAACTAAAACACCATAGAGGAGGAGTAGGTCGCCACCCAGTGGCGGAGGGGGGGTAGTGCGGGGGAGTTTTCATTACCCATAGGGGAATATTTAGATATAAGTCTGTACTACCATCTAGTGGCGGAGTGGGGTAGCGAGTTAAGTTAGAGAATCTACTGCAGCACAGAGAGTGGATTATTATTATAATAATAATATTAGATATAGTTTAATTATACAATGGATTAAATAAGAATTGCACAGAAAGATGGTGCAGTTATTTGAATGGGTTAATTATGGAATAAAGAGGGAGTTTGAATTCCAGTGGGGCCTTCTCACACCTGATAGATAGGCAGGGTCTTCAGAAGACACGTCACCAGAAGAACTGGCGCGCGCTGGGGGTCAAACTGGGATGAAGATAGCCAGCGTCGAAAAGTGGGAATCGGTTTAGTTGCAAGTGTCACGCCGGAAGACAACAAACAGGGAACCGCCCTGTAAGATGGATAATAGGTGTGGAGAAGGTGGTAGACTAATAGCAAAACAAGGGAAGTCGAATGTACAGACGACTGCTAGTGTTGTGTTTCTGCTTTCAGCGGGGGGAGACACCGACCGCGGTGGAGACGACCAGGAGACAGACTGGAGGAGGAGGAAGCCGCAGGGGCCAGGCACCGCAGCCTGGTACACAGATAATCCACGATGAGAGAGAGGAGACGGCGGCGGTGGAGTAGCAGATGTGGAGAGGACAGCCAGAGACACTGAGCAGTAGCAGACCAGGGGAGAAATTTTTGCCTAGGGGAACGCGCCCTGGGAGGAGGACCAGCTCAGGAAAGGAGCCGTCACTGAAAGGGGCCCTTGCCCTAGGAGACGGGACCGGCCCAAGATGGGAGGTGTACTGTAAGAGGGAAGGGAGCGCTCTGATTTGGTCGTGGGGTGTACCTAATAGGGGGGCTGAAGGGTTTAGGTGTGTCATCTGAAAAGTTGCAATCTGTGTTTTTCTCTGTCTCTCTCTCTCTCTCTCCTCCCTGACCGTTGTGTATCCTTTCTGGTTTGGGTGTGATGCGGGTAATGGAAAACAAAAGGCAAACAGCAGACGGCGGGGCCCTCATTGTTATGAGTCTATTTTTGTGTATAATTAATTGAAAAACCAAGTAGTCTGTTGATTCTGAAGG
The DNA here is from genome assembly GCF_963971535.1 of Notolepis coatsorum. Taxonomy (NCBI): domain Eukaryota; kingdom Metazoa; phylum Chordata; class Actinopteri; order Aulopiformes; family Paralepididae; genus Notolepis; species Notolepis coatsorum. Next base: position 170,831,723 of record NC_140169.1, on the reverse strand, counting down.
TTGATTAAGAATCAACGGGGGGAATGAAGGATTTGGGGTGCTTTTTCAATGTATGTGATGTATAGATTGGGGGGAGATGACCACAGCTAAAACGGTGCCGGGTCAGAGAGGTCGAAGTGCATGCGGACGGTGGAAGCAGGAGACGGTGGTTCAGTAGAGCAGGGTGATTGTTGTGAGGCACACTGCCAGCGAGAGAATGTTTTGAATTCCTTGTAAGAACAAAGATAACGGAGCGGTACAGAGCGAGGGAGAGGGGTGACCTCTTTAATGCAACAGTGAATGAAACGTTTTGAAGTGTGGGTAAAGGTTAAACGCGGTTGTCATGACAGCGCGTCGCCTGACAATCAGAAGAGGGGCGGGGCTATCGTTTCTACGACGAAGATCTATAAGTCGAACGGTGTTTCCGGGTGTAAGGCAGACTAGAAATCTGGGAGACCAAAGAAACGAATCCCACAGGAGGGAAGAGACCAAGATACTCTCTCCTCTCATCACAGAGAGGAGGGGGGGGGGAAGAATGCCACATCATCATTAGCTTCGGCTACCACGAGGATGGTCTTGGCTGACGACCGGGCCTGACCACTTTTGGACTGAATAGCAGAGGGACAATCTGAACACACCGAAAGATCATTAGAATAGACTCTTCAAGGACAATACAATCTGTTAACATCTGAGATGAGGTTTCTGTTTATCAAATAAAACCACGCTTTTCCTTGTAAGGTATTTCACGTCGTCGGAGTGTCGAATTCTTACGGAGGTGGAGAATTATTATGGTTTGCGGATTGTACTAACGGGGAGAGATAATGATCTTATCTGCCAGTATAGGAGACGTCAGGACCATTAAAATGACACAACGCAGAGGAATTGGATGGAGAGCCAAACAGAAGAAGACGTGATACTGGCCAGTTTGATCAGGATCTAACATTAGGGTTCCTTGAGTTTACTCTGAATTATAGGAAAAACTGCTTTTTACTTTGATGCTTCCAACACCTGGAATGCCCTCCAACTGACTGAAGCTGAAGCTTCTTTTGCTGCATTTAAAATGATGATCTCCGACCACTTTCGTTTTTTTGTTTCGTTTACTCAGTTTATTTGAGGGACAGTGCATATTAATCAACAGTTTATACATTTATAAATTAATACAAATAAAAAAAAATGTAAATATGCCAACATTAGCAGGGTTGCTAGTTTTCAGGTGTAGTCCCTAAAGAAACAGAAAAAATAGAAACAAATAGAAGGATATTAAAGCTAATATAAAAACAGTTTAAAACATATTCTGTACATTCACTCTCTAGGCATGTTGTGCATCTATACCAGGGGTCAGCAACCTTTTTGACATGGAGTGCCTGTTTGAAATATAGTTGTAACTAGTGTGCCTCAACAATATTCCATGCATCGTAATTTTTTTTCTCATAATCAGGTATTTTTAATGATAATTTTTACATTATTACATCATTATTGTTATTGTTATAATTAACAATATTATTATGTTGGTTGTATCAACCCTAAATCTGAGTTGGGGGGGGGGGATGCAATGCAGACAAACAGCTGCATACAGTGCGACCATTTCACTCACATTTTCCCATTCATTTTTGGACACATCACACACCATCGGTGTGTGTACTGTACGTGTGCTGTCATAGCTCCACCTACAGGCCTAATGGAGAACACCAGGATGTGAATGGAGGGTGAATGTGAGGTATATCGTGTAAATAAGTTTTGATTGATCGCAAGACTACACTGTAAAAAAAAAAATAATAATAAGTTACCAGAACTTAAAAATATTGAGTTCAGTTACTGTGCATTAAGGTTTTCAGTTTTCAATCCAAAATAAGTACACAACCACATTATTTCAACCTAATAAAACTATGTTTATTTTTGAGTAAAAAAAATGGCTTTTAACACTTTGATCGCGATGGGTTAAATTCATAATTTACCATCTCTCGCCAGCTCTATTTGTCTATGGAGAAGTTCCCCATCTTTGCAGGGCTATAACCTTTTAAATTATATTGCTAAATTGCCATTATTATGGCCCATTCAATGTCCTATATGTATTGTTCAGGGTGTAGCAACGTTAAACTTTTTCATTCACATATTCATACTAAAATATGGTCTAAAGTATAAGTATGTTTTTATCGTTTTCTGCAGCTTTCTTCAGAACGTGATTTATAGCCCTAAATGCATTATATTGATGATCAAATACAGTTTGATAGCAATCGGCACGAGATAAAAAATTTCAACTGGATGTGGTTCTAGAAGTTACTACGTGTCATCTGATGATGACTGGATGGGCGGGGGGCCGTTTATAATTCCGTGGGCAGCGTTAGATGATTCATCCAGAGTGGGTCATATGTTCATCATAGCATTTTATATGGAACACGTAAGAATATAACGCTGAATCTTACCGTGGCTTCCTCGCGCCGCTGGCAGATGAGCGTGGAACAGAATTCTTTCTATTATGGGATGGAGAAATGCCCGATCCATTTCCAGGTTGTATAATAGTATATACGTCCAAATTTTTTTTTTTTGTGAACTTCCTGCTTCTGCTATGCAAGCTGCTTTTCACTGTCGCTCCGTGTTTTTCTACCTATCGCTACCATAATGATTTATTATAGCCCTTTCAACTCTACATACTCTGTATGTTAACTCCCAGTTCTTATGGTACTTCTCCAGAACTGTGAATTTATTTATTTAGATTTATGAACGCAGTACTTCACCGAAAGGACGAGTAGTGAGATCTCTACTGAAGGCGAGGATATTTATGAAAGACGAGGAATACAGAGGTTTTCCTTGTTATTTTGAGTTTTAACGAGACGGAAGACGACAGTGGTTTTGGTCGTGTGAGTAATAGCACAGCTCCAGGGCAACGGAACTGCCCCGTGTAGGGGAGAGCGACGGAAGCTGCCCCGTTTAGGAGAGAGCGACAGACAGCTCTCCTGTATGATATTTCATAAAGACCCCGGTTGTGAAGTGAGTGACCCACCATCACCACCACCACCACCACCATCACCACCACCACCACCACCATCATCACCATCATCATCATCACCACCACCACCAGCTAAGTACCTAGCTTAGCTTCAGCTTAGCCTAACCTGAAAAGACAGGAAATAAGGGAAGATGCCGGGACTCGGTTCTCCCACAGAATGTACTAATTGCTTGGAGATGAGAAAGAGGATTGTAGAGCTGGAGGCTCGGGTTTCTACCCTGTACCAAATACAGCAGGGTGAGCAACTCATTGACTCTATTTATGAAGCTACTACAAATATAGCCAACAATACCATGATTGAGAACTGGCCTATGCTAGTAGCTACAGAACAGCACCACCCAAAAGACGGTCCTTGGCACAACCAAGGAGCTAGACCAAAGCAGTGGATCACCGTCAAGGATAAAAGGAGAAATAAACGATCCAGGACCTCACCCCCGGTACCGCCAGGAAATAGTTTCAACCTACTCTCGGAAACACGTATATCAACACCCAAGGCAAAGAGACATAGAAGCGTGGCTAACAACGCTAACGAAGCAAACAGCGAGCGTAACGGAGCTCACGCTAACGACGCTAATAGCAAGAATACCGGAGCTCACGCTAACACTAGCGAAGCAAACAGCTGGCATGCCGGAGCTCACGCTAATGCTAGCGAAGCACACGCTAACGACGAGACGACGAGGAAAACAGAGCCACTAGCGACACGGCTAGCAAACACGACCCAGACCGAGCGAACGGCTAACAACGAAGAGACTATCATGCGCCGAGAACGTCGCGGTAGCCAACGCCGAAGGTACGGGACCAGCGTTAACATGCCGGCTATTGAGAAGGCTAACAAGGCTTCACCAAGGCCACAGGACTGTGGAAAGAACCGGCAGACTAGGCCTAGCCCAAAAACAAACGGCCCCAAAACTGTTGGAAAGAAAAATGCTAACCTCACACAGAAAATAGACTGCATATTGATTGGAGATTCCACAACAAGGTATGTGGAGATGGCAAACACAGAAAATATCTGTCTAGACAATACATCTGTGAAAGAGCTGGCCGAAAAATGTCCAACACTAATCAGACCGGGAATAACAAAAATTGTCATTCACTCTGGATCGTTTGACATCCTGCGAAAGAAGACTGGCACAGAGACTTTGAAAGACGATTTCACACGTATAATGAACACACTAGACAAACATCAGTCTGTGTACACAAACACTGATGTGTCCATCAGTGGACCAATTGCATGCTTTCGCAGAGGACAGGAAGCATTCAGTCGACTCCTAAATTTTAATTCATGGTTAGGGGCTGCATGTCTCGTACACGGCCTGAAATTCATTGACAACTTCAATGTTTTCTGGAATAACCCAGAAAGTTTTCAAAGAAACGGCTTCTTCCCAAATCGCTTAGGTTCAAAGCTCCTTGATGGCCTCCAAGAATATTAAGCTCATACCAGCACGAGAGATAGTCATGAAGGACACAATCTCACCACGAAGTACAGCAGCACAAGACGTCCCGCCCCCCCCCCCCCCCCCCCCATATCACACAAGGCCATCTCGTCTGATCAAATGTCCCCGAAAGCACAGTGCAGTCAGTACGGTGCAGTATAGCACAATTGCCATGCCATCTCTCAAAACATACAAGTAATCATAACCAGCCAATGGCATGGTGAAAAATATACGCCATCAATGCGTTTACCTGCTATTAACCTCAGGGCCATCACGGTCAAGCCAAAGCAGACCTCCTCTAAAGAAGTCCAACAAATAAAATTAGCTTTCCTAAATGTCAGATCACTGAATAATAAAACATTCTTAGTAAATGATCTGATTAAAGAAAATAACTTAGATTGCATCTGCCTAGTAGAGACATGGCTAAATAATGACACAGCTACATCAATAATGATAGAAGCTTGTCCACCAGACTATAACTTTTTTCAAATACCCAGAAAAAATAAAAGGGGCGGAGGAGGTGCAGCAATCTTCTCCTCAAAACTCTTGTTTAGAATCACAGAACTAGGCGAGTTCATGTCAATGGAATATCTTGCCATTGAACTAAAAACAGAATCAACTATTATTGTCACAATATACCGCCCGCCTAGACACTCACCAATATTTATACAGGAGCTCTCTGAACTGATCTCACTATGTGTTACCGGATATGATAAGGTGATCCTAAATGGAGACCTGAACATCCATTTTAATAAGAAAACAGACTCCAAAACTATGGAACTAAAAAATCTACTGGATAGCTTTGACCTAATACAGCATATAACAAATGCAACTCACCGGCTTGGGAATACACTAGACTTAGTTATAACAACAACTGGGCTAAGCATAACAAATATCTCAATAACTGAATTACCTCTCTCCGACCATCACTGTATATTTTTTGATACTCAAATAACCCTTACTAAAACAAAAAAAGAAATCATAGTTAAAAAGAGGCTCCTAAACGACAAAGCTGAATCAAAGTTCATTGATCTTATCAGACTACATGAACCACACAATCATGACAGCTCTCTAAATGAAATGGTAGAAAATCTCAATGATGCAATGTCATCTATATTAAATTCTGTCGCCCCATTAAAAACGAAAAAGAAGAAAACTAGAGCCTCGCCCTGGTTAAACTATAATACGGTCAACGAAGAAAAAAGGAAATGTCGTGCAGCGGAGCGAAAATGGAGAAAAACAAAAACCACCATATGCTGTGATATATACAAAGATGCTTTAACTGCTTATAATAAAACCATCCGCTTAGCAAGGAAAGATTACTTCTCTAAAATCATTACAGAAAATGCTGGAAACTCCAGAATCCTCTTTTCCACTATTAATGTACTACTCAACACTGCCCCTACACCTCCTCAGTCATCAACGGTTAAGTGTGAAGAACTTGCACTATTCTTTAACAACAAAATAACCTTGATCAGGGCCAGCATTACTCATGATGGAAATAAAGTTGATTGCGGCAAACCGTACAATGTAACCATGAGAAGTTTCACATGCATCACATTAGATGTACTCTGCAAAACTGTCTCAGAATGTAACTCCTCCACCTCAGACATTGACCCTATACCTACAGCTTTCTTCAAACGGGTATTTAATAGTGTTTCAAGCCCTGTGCTAGATATCATAAACACTTCCCTTAGGACTGGTATTTTCCCGGATGCCTTTAAAACAGCAGTTGTAAAGCCATTACTAAAAAAACCTAACTTGGATAGTAATGAAATGGCAAATTATCGTCCAATATCCAACCTACCATTCATTAGTAAAGTACTTGAAAGGATAGTTTCAGTTCAAATAAATTCCTTTCTTGAAGAAAACAACATCTTAGAAGAATTTCAGTCAGGATTCAGAAAATATCATAGCACTGAAACTGCCCTCACCAAAATAATCAGTGACCTCAGACTAAACTCTGACGAGAATAAGATCTCCATCCTTATCCTGTTAGATCTCAGTGCAGCATTTGATACAATCGATCACGATATTCTAATCGATCGTCTTGAAAACCATGTCGGTTTCTCAGACCATGTGCTGGGCTGGTTTAAAACATACATCAGAGGGAGGAAATTCTATGTTAAACTAGGAGATCACATGTCTGATATATACGACAACAACTATGGAGTTGCACAAGGGAGTTGCTTAGGTCCTTTACTCTTCTCCCTTTACATGTTACCGCTGGGTGATATCATCAGAGAACATAATGTAGATTTCCATAGCTATGCGGATGATACACAACTGTACATATCTGCTGAACCAAATGATACAGCGATTAGCTCCATTACAGACTGCTTACTGGCAATAAATAAATGGATGAGTAAGAACTTCCTGAAACTAAACGAGAACAAAACTGAAATTCTAATTATCGGCTCCAAAACTAAAAAAGAAACATTAATAAAGAACCTGGGCGGACTAACCCCTTGGATCAAAGCTGAGGTCACTAGTCTTGGGGTTATCATAGATTCAGAACTGAACTTCAATTCTCATATTAGCAAAGTGACGAAAACATTGTTCTTCCATCTCAGAAATATAGCAAAAGTACGACCATTTATTAATCAGAACGATGCTGAGAAGCTAATTCATGCATTCATATCTAGCCGGTTAGACTACTGTAATGCACTTTTCACAGGTCTCCCTAAGAAAACCACAGAGAGGCTTCAGCTAATCCAAAACTCTGCAGCCCGACTGCTAACTAGAACCAAAAGGAGAGAGCACATTAGTCCAGTCTTAGCCGCTTTACACTGGCTTCCTGTAACATTTAGAATTGACTTTAAGGTCCTTCTCCTTACATAAAAAGCTCTAAATGGACAGGGACCTAGCTACATCGCCAAAACTCTAATAAATTACACACCAGCAAGAACACTGCGATCATCAGCTGCTGGACTACTAGAGGCTCCCAGAAGCAGTCAAAAGAGGATCGGTAATGCAGCCTTTATCAACTATGCCCCAAAACTATGGAACAAACTACCCCAAAACATCAGGGAAGCCAACTCGCTAGACATCTTTAAAAGACAGCTTAAAACCTATCTCTTTGCTCAGGCATTTCACTGATAGATATCTGCTACCACCAATGGCAAGAGGAAACATCAGGGATATCCTGACACAACTTGTATTTATTCTTACCCTGCCTACTCTTTTACACTGCCTATCAAATTCATGTGTCGGTTATTGCACTTTTTACTTCTTACTGATGACTATTTTTAAACTGAATCATTTTAAACTATTCTTATTATTTGCTAGATCCAAATGTGAAACACTGTGATTATTTGTTCATGAATTACAGGAGTATTACTGAATAGAGAGCCTATTAGGATGCTAGATCCTAATGTGAAACACTGTGATTTGCCATATCTTGCTATGCTCGCTCATGCCTGTATTTTTTATGTCCGTCGGTTATTGCACTTTTTACTTCTTACTGATGACTATTTTTAAACTGAATCATTTTAAACTATTTTTATTATTTGCTAGATCCAAATGTGAAACACTGTGATTATTTGTTCATGCAATAAGTCCCACTATTTAGTATGGGTTCGAGTTCCTGTGATCTAATATCACTAAAGTTACAGTGTGGGTTTGAGTCCCTGTGATCTAGTATCACTAAAGTTACAGTGTGGGTTCGAGTCCCTGTGATCTAGTATCACTAACGTTACAGTGTGGGTTCGAGTCCCTGTGATCTAGTATCACTAAAGTTACAGTGTGGGTTCGAGTCCCTGTGATCTAGTATCACTAAAGTTACAGTATGGGTTCGAGTCCCTGTGATCTAGTATCACTAAAGTTACAGTGTGGGTTCGAGTCCCTGTGATCTAGTATCACTAAAGTTACAGTGTGGGTTCGAGTCCCTGTGATCTAGTATCACTAAAGTTACAGTGGGAATTACAGGAGTATTACTGAATAGAGAGCCTATTAGGATGCTAGATCCTAATGTGAAACACTATGATTTGCCATATCTTGCTATGCTCGCTCATGCCTGTATTTTTTATGTCCGTTCTATTTTATATATTTTTTTTTTTTTTTTTTTTTTTTACTATTTTTAAACTGAATCATTTTAAACTATTTTTACTATTTTGCGTTACTGAAAACTGTAAGCGGAGAGCCTATTGGGATGCTAGATCCTAATGTGAAACACTGTGATTCTACCTGTCTATCTTTTTATGCTCGCTTATGCCTGTATTTTTTACTGTTGTGAAGCACTTTGAACTGCAACCTCTGTATGAAAAGTGCTATACAAATAAAGTTATTATTATTATTATTATAAATCATGTTGTTTTTTCGAGTTATTTGCACCGATCGATGTTCACTGTGTCAAGACGGAGTCTCTCTAACGATAGCGAGTGCCCGGACAACATATGGATGAGCACTTCCGGTTCAAAGGGTCATTTCCGGTTGGCGATCTGCCGATCGGCCACCAGATGGCGCTCTTGAACCGCTAGAGAGTTGAGTGGAGCTTTGCAGTGTGTCTCAGGGCTCCGGAGGGGAAATATGGTTTCGATCACAGATTTTTGAAATATTGACATCAAAGACGAGTTACGGCGTCTTCGGCAGAATGAGCATGGCTAGGAATGACGTCTTAACTCGTCATCGGCGATCATAGTGTTAACATGTGCAATGTTCAATGAAATAGAAAAATAAATAATAAAATTTGTTTAATCCCACTGGTCACAATAGTGACCGTAATAATGTTTTTGTTATAAGGCTCTGCAAATGTTACTGAATGATGTAGCAATGTATTTCCAGCTAAATTGAAATAATAAACAAATAAAGGGTCTCAATTAAATATGTGGTAGTAAAAATAACCTGTGGGAGGATTTCAACAAGATAAATGCGACAACAGTGCAAAATATTTCACTATAATATTTTAAAAAAATATATATATATATATATATATATATATTTTTTTTGCTGCCCCCTGTGCCTATTAAAATGCCCCCGCGTGACTGCCTATGCAGGCACGCGTGCCTAGGGTTGCCTACCCCTGATCTATACAATAATTAAATAAAATAGAATACAAATTAAAACAGTGTACAGGGACAAATCAAAGCTATACATGTATAAACAATGTATAGGCAGGCACACATAAGATAAGATATTCCTTTATTGATCCCCTTGGGGAAATTCAGGCATCATAGCAGCATGGGGAGGAGGGGGGGGTACAGGTAGTAAAACAACACAGTATACAGGTAGTAAAAAACAATGCAGGCAGTGTAAACAATTTGATCAATATGGTCAATATAATTTACTATCTGACTAGCTGAGGAATATTCACATTATTCACAGTGTCACATAAGGTGCAGTATGCAAGAGGTAGTGTTATAATTTACTATCTACTGAGTATACATTATTCACAGAATCACGGTATCCACTGAAATATACATTATTCACAGTATCACAGTATCCACATAGGGTGCAGTAAGCCTAAGGTACTGTAGTGTAGGTTGTTCTCCTTGGGTTCCTATAAGTCCCAGGTCAATGTCTGGTAGCAGTCGCTGTCGCTGCCCCCTGTTGTGGAGCCTGGAGGCTGCTAGTCGCTGCCCACTGTTGTGGAGCCTGATGGCCGCTGGTATGAAGGACTGTCCGAGGCGGTTAGTTGAGTGTCGGGGGGGAATGAGTCTGTGGCTGAACGAGCTTCTCATCTTAACTAGCTCGTCGTAGAGGGGGTGGTAGGGGTTCTCCATGATGGCAGCCAGCTTCCTTATCATCCCCCTCTCTACCATCACCTCAAGTCTAGGTAGCTCGACCCCTACCACGGAGCTAGCCTTCCTCACCAGCTTGTTGAGCTTGTTGGTGTCCCTTGAGTTGATGTAGCCTCCCCAGCATGCCACAGCATAGAAGAGGATGCTGGCCACAACAGACTGGTAAAAAGACTGCAGCAGTTTGTTGCACACATTGAAGGACCTGAGTCTCCTCAGGAAGAACAGCCTGCTCTGTCCCTTCCTGTAGAGGGCCTCTGTGTTGTCCGACCAGTCCAGTTTATTGTTCAGGTGTACCCCAAGGAACTTGTATGAGTTCACCATCTCCACATCCACCCCTCGGATGGAGATGGGAATCGGGGGGGGCCTCTTCTTGCCCCTCCGGAAGTCCACCGCCAGCTCCTTGGTCTTACTGGTGTTGAGTTGGAGGTGGTTGCTGTCACTCCACCCCACGAAGCTCTCCACCAGGGCTCTGTACTCCTCCTCATCATCGTCGGTGATGTAGCTTACGATGGAGGAGTCGTCTGAGAACTTCTGCAGGTGGCACGCGCTTGAGTTGCGGCAGAAGTCTGAGGTGTAGAGGGTGAAGAGGAAGGGTGACAGCACAGTTCCTTGGGGGGCGCCGGTTTTGCTCACCAGTACGTCAGACTGACTGTCCTTTAGTCTGACGTACTGTGGCCTCTCAGTGAGATAGTCCTTTATCCAGGCCACCAAGCCGTGCTCCAGCTGGATCGCAGAGAGCTTCTCCGCTAGCAGTGACGGCTGGATGGTGTTGAAGGCGCTGGAGAAATCAAAGAACATAATCCTCACTGAGCTGCGCGGCTTCTCCAGGTGCGTGTACGCTCTGTGGAGCATGTAGATGATGGCATCCTCCACCCCGATGTTTGCCTGGTATGCAAACTGCAGGGGGTCGAGGGAGTCACGCACCAGGGGCTTGAGGTGTTGCAGGACCAGTCTCTCAAACGTCTTCATGACGTGTGATGTCAGAGCGACTGGCCTGTAGTCATTGAGGGTGCTGGGACGTCCCTTCTTGGGCACCGGGACAATGCAGGAGGTCTTCCAGAGCTGGGGCACCCTCTCCAGCCTCAGGGAGAGGTTGAAAAGATGCTGGAGCAGTGCTGCCAGCTGCTCCGCACATACCTTGAGCACCCTGGGATTGGTGTTGTCCGGTCCTCTGGCCTTGTTTACATTAATTCTGGAGAGCTGCCTACTGACCTGACTGGTTGTGATCGTCAGGGTTGGGGGTGGTGGGCAGTCTGCTGGTGTTGGCGGTGGGGTGCCGTTGCTGATGGGTGTGGGTGGGTGGGGGGTGGGGGGGCTGCTTTGTAGGTGTGATCTGGTGCTGGTGTCGATGGGTGGGGGGAGGGGTGTGGGGAGGCCACTCTGGTCAAAGCGGTTGAAAAACGAGTTGAACTCGTTTGCACGCTCTGGCGGGCCCTCAACAGCTGTGCCCTGCTGTTTGAAACCAGTGAACTTCCTGACCCCCGCCCACACCTCCCTGGTGTTGTTGGCCTGTAGTCAGCCCTCCAGCCTGTCCTTGTAGCTGACCTTGGCTGCCCTTAGCTCTTTTTTGAGCTCCCTTTGGACAGCCCTGGCCTGCTCAGTGTCCACTGCCATGAAGGCCCTCTTTTTCCTGTTTAGCAGGTGTTTAATGTCCTTGCTAATCCAGGGTTTATTGTTTGAAAAGCAGCGTACCTTCTTTGTGGGTACGATGCTCTCCTCACAGAACCTGATGTAGTCTGTGATGCAGTGGGATAGTCCATCAATGTCATCACCATGGGCCCTCTCAAACATATCCCAGTCTGTCGACCTGAAACACTCCTGTAGCTCCTCCTCAACATCGTCAGACCACTGTGGGACAGACATGGTGGTCGGAGGCTGTCTCTTAATGAGAGGCGTGTATGTGGATACAAGCCTCACAAGGTTGTGGTCTGACTGGCCGAGGGGGGGCAGGGAAGTTGCACTGAAAGCCTCCTTCACGTTAGCATACAGGAGGTCCAGAGTTTTGTCTCCCCTGGTTTTGCAGGTGACATACTGGGTGAAGTTTGTCAGGGTCTTGTTCAGTCTGACATGGTTGAAGTCCCCATTGATAAAAATAAATGCATCCGGGTGTTTTGTCTGAAGCGCCGCGACGGTGGAGTGTATGACGTCACTCGCCTGCGCCGCCGCCGCGCTGGGCAGCTCTGGCTGCAATTGTAGCTTACCACCACCGGTATGACTGTGTATGAACGAATAATGGACTCTGTGAAGCGCTCTGAGTCAGAGCAACAGTCAGTCAGAGAAGAGCGCTATATAAATCCAATCCATTATTATTATTATTATTATGTAAACAGTTAGAGCCAGGACGTGTGTTATTTCTCGCGGTAAATAGTATGGCCGCAGACTCAGTGCCAATAGTTCAATGTCGGGGGTACAGATGCGTTCCTTAATGGTGATGTGCCCCGGGTGGCACCATTTGGAGTTAACAAAGACAACAAGCCCTCCGCCTCTCCGCTTGCCGCTCTGTTTACTCCGGTCGGCGCGCACCACCGCGAAGCCCTCCTGTTCGATTGCACTGTCCGGGATGTTCTCGTTCAGCCAGGATTCTGTAAAGCACAGTAGGCTTGCCTCCTTGTACTCGCGCTGGTTGATCATCAGGGCTGAGAGCTCGTCGGTCTTGTTGGCCAGCGATCGCACGTTCCCCATGACGACAGAGGGCAGGTAAGGCTTGAATTTCCTGCTGTCCTTTCTCCTGTCCTTCACGCTCGTGCCAGCTCGATTTCCCCATCTGCGAATCCTTATTTCGGCTGGTAGATTCCTCGGTGGCTCTGCAACTCTGTCTCGAAAGCAGAGGAGAGCCTCCCGCGGGTAAACCAGCCCGCCGTTGTTGTTGTTGTTGTTGTTGTTGTCCTGCCGCGGGTAAACCAGCCCGCCGGTGTTCTTGTCCATTGTTCAGCTGTGCTCGACCGAACTTGCCTAACTCAGCTAACTTCACAGAAGTTGTTACAAATGCCTTAACTTGGTCTAAAGTCACTTAGACACCTATTAAGTAAGTATAATCACAAAAAGAATAAGTAAGAAAGTAGTAAACGGGATAAGAAGTAAAGGGGGTGGGAGCTGCTATGAAAAGGCTGCCACTCTCCTCGGCGCCACTACACTACAGGCACACCATATGATAATCACACATATGCACACATTAACATATACCTAATCATAAATCATATGACCACATAATCACAAGGACAGTCAGGCTAGTAGGCAAGCATACTGGGGCTGGGCAGCTGGACTGCGATGTGACTTGCTAATGGTTATGGTCACAGACCTGATTTTGTAACAGCCATGATTTGAGTGTGTGTGTGTGTGTGTGTGTGTGTGTGTGTGTGTGTGTGTGTGTGTGTGTGTGTGTGTGTGTGTGTGTGTGTGTGTGTGTGTGTGTGTGTGTGTGTGTGTGTGTGTGTGTGTGTGTGTGTGTGTGTGTGTGTGAAGGACCTGAGTGAGTGTATTAGTACTGAGGATGTGTGATGGGATGGTGTTCCAGAACTCTGCAGCTCTGATCGAGAAGGCTGATTTGCTAAATGCGCTTTTTCTAACTGGGATGATGAAATTTCCCTCTACCACTGTTCTGGTGAGCCTGCTGCTTTCTAAGAACTGTGAGAGAGGTGGTGGGGCTAGACCGTGTTTGATTTTATATATCAGGCTGGCATCTATCTATCACTGTGTGTCGACTTGTAACGACAGTGTCAACTTGTGTGTCTTAGCTGATTTTATTGTTTATTCTCATTTGTTGTGCTCATATTTATGGATCTGGTGATAAACTGTGTCTTTGTTTTGTAAGATTGTCGCTGTATATGAGGGTTACCTCAGTGTCTCACAAGTTGAAATAAAGGTTTGAACTGAAATGAAAAAAAGGTGTGCTACAAGGTTAAATTCTAGGTCCTGTCCTCTTCACTATTTATATGAATGATATTGTGTCTTCGCTGAATGGTTGTCAAGCCCATCTGTATGCAGATGATACTGTTGTGGATTGTATACTGTAGTTGACTCTGTATAATTGGCCATTGAGAGCTTACAACGTTCCTTTATTACCCTCCAGGAAGCTCTAGAAAGTGTGCGGATGGCCGACCGCTGCAATACATTTCAACGCGTGAGCGAGAAATTCTCCAAATAACAAACTTCTTCATCTTCTCTCCCTTTATCGTAGTAATTATTCCTCATGTAAGATACCGTTAGCTCCAGAATTTCATTGGCTACAAAAACGGTCAATCATTTTCACCATCAGAGGTGACTGGTCCTTTCAGGGACAGGCAAAACTGGACGTGGTCACTCTTCCGAAACTGACGCTCGTTGGTTGTTTGGTCTTGTAACGTAATAGGTTGAGTAGGCCGTCCAAAGCTTAACTGGCTAAAGTTACATCCTCCCCAGAGTGTGGGGCAATGCGCGCAACAACCAGGACGGGAATTGGCATAACAACTAAATTGGGTGATGGGAGAAAAAGATAGAAAGGCAAAAAATAAAGAAAAGGAGAATACAATATGTACAAAAAACAAGCTGTTTACAAGAAAAGTCCATTGGATACATTTAAGCGCCGTGTCACTTTATGGTTGACATGTCTCGAGAAAAGGTCCTTGTGACCCAAACGTCGACTCACTTTAATAAATCAATGGAGAGGTGTGTGCGGGAATTGACCTTTTTCTTGTTGACCAATTTGCCAACGCGGCACTGGAGCCAGCTGTGGCCGTTGAGCTGCCAGGGGGAAAGAGGCTGCTGCACCTTCTGCAACACCCTGCAACCTCGCCTCTCATGAGCCACGGCTCATTGCAGTAGCATATTTATATTTTCTCAAGGTCTCTTTTCACATTATTTACATTATAACACAGTTTTATTTTTCCATCAGTCTATTGAGAGTCTCGCTGCTTTGCTTCAGATCTATTCATCTTTTCAAGGCCTATTCGTCAGATTTCATCGGCAGTCATATAGTGCTCCGTGATTAATTTCCCTTTTGAATTCACGCTTTGCTTACAAGTCAGACCTCGGTGGAACCTTACCTATATTAGATTAATATTAAGATTAAACTGTACCTTGAAGAAGTCTTTATTCATTGCACACATTGCAACGTAGTCATGCAGTGACACAGACGTGCGATGGGCAACACACATGCATTCTTTTTTTGGGGTCCCGATGAAATCTTTTTCTGGAGGGGAAACCCTTGTGAGCATGGGGAGAACATGTACTACTAATGCTCCATGTGTACGTAACGTGTAGTGAAGTGTGACTTTTCTTTGACCCTTTGTCCAAGAGGACTTGAATGCGGACAGGACATCAATGGACAATCTCACGCAGGGAAACTATTGCAGGGACAAACAGGTGATCTGTCAGGCAGCCAAAACAGTAGCTCTTTTGATGGAGGTAATGTAGACTAACCGTGTTCCCGTACACTTGGCGTACTGTATGTCAGTGACCATTCCTCGGCCACGATACTGCGATGATATTTTGCCCTCGATAACGATAATATCATGACCCGTGTAACAGGAGAATAAAAAATACCCGTAAAAAAGGCAAAAAGCTGGAATTATGTATTATTCAATCCCAAACTACATTGTGCAGGTTTAAAAAATAAATGAAGGGGGAAAATGATACAACCCAATTGAATATGATTCAGAATAAGGTGCAAGTCCTATCATGCTGTTAGACAACCCAGCAGTATGGATGTTAAACTTAAGTGTTGTGCCCCTAGTCGTTTGTTTGCTGGAGGGCATGGGTGCACAGAACATGAATTATCATCATCCGCTCGGTTTCCTTAAGCCCCCTCCTTCAGTAAGATGGTTCAGCAGTTGGCGTCCACAGATTAAGCTTAGTAACACGTGGCTGCTCAGAGCCCTCCTCAGGATATATAGGAGAGGTGCCTTCACGCAGAGGAGTTGGAGTACAGCGTGGTGGGTGTCAGGTTTTTCAGAGTCATTGGGGTGATGGGCCACACCTCCAATGGCATTGGGCTATTTTAATTCCTCACCTTCAACATCCCATCCCAGCTTCATAGCAACAATACAGCCACTACTAGTTTAGCTGCACTATATTACACAGCCATGATAATACAGGGTTTACCTTCATGCAGTCGGCAAACACGGAAGGATTTTTCATTTCCCTGCAACCCTGTCAATCACATCGTCCGAATTCAGCTCAGGTCACTATAACCACTATCACTGAGCATGGAGGCCTCCAAATTGTCTAGAGACATCGAGTTTCCGGACGAGGATTATGCCGGTGAAACGATCGTCTTTCACTCCTGACAGTCTAATGTTAGCAACGAGGGCATCATGGGAAAATATGTTAGGCTAGTTTTTAAGAAGCACAAACATAAAAGATAAAACATTAAAAAAAAAGTATGTAATCATACATGCATCTTTTTGAGCGGTCCATAGCTTGGACAGCCCTTCTGACACCTATTCCAGCTGGCCAGTCCATCTCTGTCTCCAACCCCCATCCCCTGGCAGAGGACACACATGCCATCAACACAACATGTTGATTATATATATACCTGTCTGTGTACAACCAACCGCCTCCCTCTTTGGTGCCTCCCTGCTCCCAGACCTGCAGTTATTCCATCCGGGTGTGTGGGAATAAATAGGCCATTTGGAGGATTAGACGGGTTGCCTGTGTCTTGTTTGGGGTGCATTTGAATGAGGGCCATGCACATTTGCCATGCAAAGGGACCAGGAGTTCTAGCATTGATCATCAGCATTGATTATTCACTTCAAATGAGAAATCACTCACTCTCAGCCTCCGATCATGTGTGATGCAGTTTAATTCAGCCATATGCGTGATAGTTAGACTACAGGATACACATTTATCAGTCACGTTACAGCCAATTACATGAAGAATGGTTGAACGATTCAAATTAATGAGTTGAAATTGAATACTTTCTCTCAAAATGTACGTGAGAGCCTTTTCTTACTTTTGTCACAATTTATGGATGTAATGTCTTGAATGCAATATTGAGAAAAGTACTTTAATTTCCCATTGGCCAGTATTAGCATTCCTTCTGAATGGCCATAAGAGGGGTTAGAACATTTTTCCATTGCTATCGGACAGTTTGGTCAAAGATATAGTAGGGAAAGATAAAATATTCAAAGCAGCGTCAAAGCAGTGGCGTTGCGTGGGTAAAATAACAGGGGAAGCCAAAAAAAATTATAAAAAAAAAAATTATTAAATATTTTTTTTATTTTTATTTTTTTAAGTCAAGCAGTCACCATGTACACTACAGTATTTTTATTTATTTAACAGATTTCAGAATGGGTACAATACAGTACGGCTCAATACACACAATTGTATAATCCACCGTCAGAGGGCACTAGGGTTGTCTGTAAGACCTACCACCCCTTCATCACTCTTGATGCAAGCATTATTTTGCTCATTTGCTTGATCAATGGGGATTGGTCTTTTGAATGGTGAAATTACCAATATTAAATTCTCTGCCAACATCTAGGTGTCTTTTTGGTAGTTCAGTCATGTCATGAAGATGAACTGGGATCCAGCGGGCATAGTTCATATGGTCCAGAGCAAAGAACCAGGGGATGAGTTCTGTCAGAGCATCGAGGTACATGCTGAAGGACTGCCGCAGGGATCTCACATAGACCAATACACAAGGCTCCAATGCCATTACTATTACCCAGTACTGGAATTCATCCAGTTCATTCAATTCACCATTCATCAAACCCCAAAGGCACATCTTCTGTATCTGTATTACGGTTATTGTAGGCCCGATACTGCAGGACATATAGTGCAGCCACAGTGACTTGGTGGGCAGTGATGTACCTGAACGCGTTCAATGAACGATCGTTCATGAACGCGTTCGTATTTTGGGCGAACTTGAACTGAACGTACTGTATATCCGCTAAATGAACGTAATTGAGAACGCGTTCATTCTCAGCCCTGTGTAACAGAGTTCAAAAGTGCGTTCATTCTCAGCACTCTGTTATAACGGCGTTCAAAGATGTGCCATATTTCATATGCATTTCAGCCGAAAACTCAGTTAAAACACACTGTAAACAGGACAAAAATGATGCGTAAAACCACCCGATCTGGCAACGTGCCTGTCACCCCCTGCTACATCATCAGATTCCTCCTCAAAACAAGCAGTGGAACAGGCTTACAGCAGAATCTGCGCGCAGAAGCCGAGAGGCGCTGCAGCAGCAGCAGCACTCGCTCAGTCAGAGTCAGACTCTAGACGTCGTCGTATGCATTTAAAATAGTTTACAATTCAAACTATTTGATAAACTTCTACTTTCAGCCCGGAAATGCATTCTGATAAACTGGATTAAGGATAAGCCTCCATTTTTACAAATGTGGTATAGAGAGATCTTCGGTGTGCTGCTACCCCATGAAAGACACTGTGCAATGCATAGAGGCAACAACGCTTCCTTTCAGGAGGTGTGGGCCCCACTATTTATCTATAATAAAAAAAAATAAAAAAATAACTAAAAATAACTAAATTAGTTCATTTTTGAAACCTTGAACTTTAGTTCAACATTTTGAATTATGAACTATGAACTGAACTAGTTCATTTAAAAAAAATTGAACTGTGAACTGAACTAGTTCATGTAGAAAGTGAACTTTCCCAACACTGTTGGTGGGCACGTCTGGTGCGAGCAACATGTGCTGCACGCAAGGAGTCAGCTGTGCCTGCTTTTGTGATCTCTGCTTGTACCAGTGCTTCAACCCAGCCACTGCCTTTCTTTTTTTTTAAACTTTATTTTTTAGCGTTTATCGCTTTTCTGGTCAAGCATGACCGACAGATACAGGGTGAAACGGGATATAGATCAGGGGAAGACATTCTGGCAAATGACGGCGGGTCCGGGAATCGAACTCGAGTCCACCAGATCCGTGACGCAGCACGGTTTTCCCCGACGCAGAAATAGCGCCGAGATATGCGGTGAGCTACTGGAGCCACTGCCTTTCAACCAATCACCCAGGGTCTTCAGAGCTGCCATCTCTATATGCAGGCCGCCAAACATCACAACAAATTAGTCTTCCCCATACATCTCTGGCCACTTCCACTGGATCTGCTTGGCAATAGCATACAGGGGTTGATCAAATGTTACTACTGGTGTCTGCCCAGAATTCAGATGTTGAACTGCATTTCTGACTACGTCCATGGAGTGTTTGATCATTGCCACTGTGTGGGCACTCTCGTGGAACACTTGCAAGACTCTTCCGCACATTTTCTAGCCAGCAGTACTCTTCCTTGATGTTATGGTCTGAGTTTTCCCTGCTCAGAGATGCCACAGTGCTAGGTGGTACAGGTGCCTTTGTGGTGCTACGGACAACCGATGGGACTTCTGTGTAGTAGCTTGGCAAATGGCCTACTGTCTTTTGGCTTCCACACCCTCCAACAATCAAGATGCTGCAGTCAACTCCTTGACCTGCAAATGTAGGGTGTTGAAGGAGTGAAATACCTGTGCCATGAAAGGACTCCTTTGAGGTAGTTGAGCTAGGGTTATGGTCAATATTATCAACCGCAGCAGTTGTGAAGACGTAAAAATGTAGATGAATATACTCACAAAATACAGCGCTACTCACAATAATCAGCAATACAGTGAAGAAACACGAAAGTCTATATTCTAAATATTATATTCTTATCTTGTATTCATTCACAACTTGTCAGAAACAGAAGAAAGTAACCTACCTGTATCTCCTCCGTAAACAGACTAAACAGGACCTCCTGGACTCCAACAGGGACAGCATGGTGCAGTACAGTGACGGTACTTCACATATCATCATCAGCTGATATTCACTTGCCTTTTCCATCAGCCAGGTATGTCTTTAGGTCTTCTTCCAGACCATCCCGGGACACGTCCTCCTCTTTGGCTCCCGCAGGTATATACACCCCCCATACAGATACCCCTATACCCCCACCCGCGACATTTCCTCCCCCCCTATTTCGATGGCTGTCCCGGCCATAACAGCTGGACCAAGCGGATGGGGGGTTTGCCCAAGTTGCTGCGCCGGGATCGTCGAGGCGGTCTTGCCTCCAGGGGGACCACTGCAGGCCCGGCTTCGGCCCTTCCATTCCCTCGGCTGCTCCCTCCTTCCTCAGGATCGACAGGTACCTCCACCTCTCCAGGACCTCCTTCCTCAGGACCGACAGGTCTCCCACTTGACTCCAGGCGCCGGGATCGTCGAGGCGGTATCACCTCCAGGGGGACTACTGCAGCCTCGGCTGCCTCCAGCTGTACAGGTAACGGGGGTTCCTCCGCAGGTCTCGGTACAGCGGGGCCAAAGTGAAGCTCTGGGACCGGGAGGATGTAACCGCCCTGGCCGGTCGCTGGGGGCGGCAGGAAGGGGAAGTGGAGACCCTGGGTTTCAAGGGGGGCCCTACCTTCTGCCGGTCCCTCCAGCACTTCAGCAGGGTATGAGGGCACCCCCGCTGGACAGGGCCGGAGATTGTTCCGATGCAGGGTGCAACCAGGCCCTCCCTGACCCTCCGGCCGAACCAGATACACGGGTTGGTCCGGTCGGGGCTGTCCGATAATCACATGGGGTCTGGGTACCCACCGGGGTGCCAACTTCCCCTGGGCCCGCCGACGAAAGTTCCTTATCAATACTCGTTCTCCCGGCAGCAAGGGTACTGCTCGCGCCCCTCGGTCATAACGAGCCTGGTCCCACCGCTGCCTCTTGGTCACATTCGCCTGTACCCGCTCGTAGGCCTCCGTCAGTGTCTGGTGATGGCCCTGAACCCATCCCTCCAGGGTGGCTCTCAGTTGCGGGGGTGAGACATCGTGTATCAAGTCCACTGGCAACCTGGCATGGCGACCAAACACTACAAAATGAGGAGTCATACCGGTACTTGCGTGTATGGCATTATTGTAGGCTTGGACGAGGTATGGAAGCTGATGGTGCCAGTTTGGTTGGATGTCGGGGTCGAAGGAGCCCAGTAGAGAGAGCAGTGTTTGGTTAAAGCGCTCACAGGCCCCATTGCCCTGAGGGTGGTACGGAGTCGTGCGGCTCTTCACGCACCCATACATGTCACACAACTGCTGCATCAGCCGGGACTCAAACGCAGCCCCCTGATCCGTCAAAAACCGTTCCGGACACCCAAAGGGTTTGATCAGTGTTGTCCATAGCGCCTTGACTGTGCTGGACACCGTCTGATCTTTGGTGGGAACGGCAAAGGCGTAGCGAGAGAACAGGTCAGTCATCACCAGGATGTAGGGATAGACATCGGCCGGCCGGCCCAAGGATAAATAGTCCAAACCCACCACCTCAAACGGGTAGCTACTCCGGATGGAGCTCAGAGGCGCCCGTTGTTCTGGTCTGGCCTTGCTGACTGCACACGTGGGGCACTCCTTGGTCCAGAGCTGCACTGTCTTGCTCATGCCTGTCCAGAAGAACCGTCGCCGCAGCAAGGAGAGTACCTTCTCGGCACTAGAATGGCCAGCGGCCTGATGATAGTCTTTCCAGAGACCCTTGGCCCGACTGAGAGGTACAACCAGCTGGTCAGTGGTCAGATGGGTATCAGGCTCCACCCCTCTCCTCAGAATAAGCCCTCTGTGGAGGTTCAGCCACTCCCACTCGGCCAGCAGACCTCGTAGGCCCGGACACAAGGGATGGCGGCGGTCTGGAGGTGGCGGTGCCCCCTGGGTCAGCCACTGATGGACTTGTCGCAGGTCCGGGTCCCCCCGCTGGCTCTGTTTCCAGTCCCGTGCCTCCGTAGCTGACGCCTCCGTGTCCGCAGCTTCCTCCGCCTCCTTCTCCAGCGGGTCCCGTCCTTCCACTGCCTGGACCGCCGTGTTCCCCGTCTCTGGCAACCGAGACAATAGATCGGCATTCTGATTGACAGCCCCTGGCCGGTACTTGATTACATAGGAGTAGTTTGCAAGCTGGGCCGCCCAGTGCTGCTTGTGTGCCCCCAGCCGGGCCGTTTCCAGATGCACCAGCGGATTGTTGTCCGTGAAGATAGTAAACTGGGCCCCCCAGAGGTAATCTTTGAATTTTTCTCACTTCAAAGCCAGCAGTTCCAATTTGAAGGAGCTGTAATTCTGGTCGTTGCGCTCAGTCTGGGACAGGCCACGGCTGGCGTAGGCGATGACCCGCTCCTGGCCCCCCTGTACCTGGGACAGGACTGCTCCCAACCCCTCCAAGCTGGCATCCGTATAGAGCCTGAACGGCTGGCCGTAATCAGCGAAGGCCAAGATGGGGGCCTCCAACAGGTTCCTCTTCAGCCTGTAGTACCCCACGAATCCCAGGAATGACTTCACCTGTTTGGCCGTGGTGGGCACAGGCCAGCTGCGGACGGCCTGAGTCTTCTCTGGGTCAGTTGCCACCCCCTGGCCGCTGACGATATGTCCCAGTTACCTCACCTCCCGGTGGAACAACCTGCACTTCCCTGGCTGGAGTTTGAGACCATGCTCCTGCAGGCGATGGAACACCATCTCGAGATGATCCAGGTGGCTCTGAAAGTCAGGGGAATAGACGATCACGTCATCCAGGTATATGAGGAGATGGTCATTCACCTGACCACCCAGGCAACGCTGCATCAATCGTTGAAAGGTGGCGGGGGCATTGCACAGACCAAAGGGCATCCGCTCGAACTGGTACAACCCCAGTGGTGTGGCGAAGGCTGTCTTCTCCTGGTCCTCCGGCGCCACTTCCACTTGCCAATACCCACTGGCCAGATCCAGGGTGCTGTACCAGGTCGCCTGGGTCAGATTGGTCAACGATTCCTCTATCCGGGGCAGCGGGTATGCA
This sequence comes from Notolepis coatsorum, assembly GCF_963971535.1. NCBI lineage: Eukaryota > Metazoa > Chordata > Actinopteri > Aulopiformes > Paralepididae > Notolepis > Notolepis coatsorum. The sequence continues at coordinate 170,808,846 of NC_140169.1, read as the reverse complement.
TCCTTGTGGGTCACAGCGTTCAGCTTCCGGTAGTCTACGCAGAAGCGCCAGGATCCATCCTTCTTGCGGACCAACACCACTGGGGCCGCCCATGGACTGGAGCTCTCGCATACCACCTTGCTGTCGACCATCCCCTGCAGCAGCGTCCTCAGCTCTGCGTATAGCTTGGGTGGAATCGGACGGTACCTCTCCCGAATCGGTGGTGCGGTTCCAGTGGGGATATTATGTTGAATCACCTTGGTACGTCCGAAGTCCTCCTCATGTGTAGCGAATACATGGGTCCATCGGTGCAGCAGGGCCGCAAGCTTAGCCTCTTGGTCTCCGGTCAGTCCCTCTCCTCTCAGATCTAGGGCCGGATGGTCGGCAAGGGGGGATTCAGCCACTCGACGCACGTCCACTTCTACCACCCCAGGGCCGGTGTCCCTCAGAATCAGCTGGTTGGTCCCATGGATATCCTGCAGGGGGACCAAGGACACTGTGGCCAGGGAGCACCGCTGGGGGATCAGCACAGAGGAGAGGTGGGGGTTACAAATACGCAATGGCACCTTACCCCCCCGTACCCAGCTGATGGACCGAGCCACTCGCCAGCCACGCTCTCCTACCACCAGGTCAGTGTGGTCTTCCACTAACACCGGGCAGTCCAGGCGACTCATCCGTGGACTAACCTCTGCCCATACCACGATCTCCGACTCGGGAGGCACCAGGACAGGGCCACTGGCCACATCAGCTGGGGGGGTGCTCTGTACCTGCTGACAGAGGTTAAACGCCTTTTCCCACACCCTCCGGGCCGTTGGAGGAACAGTGGAGGTGAAAGCTTCCCGCCCCGGGTGTCCCCCCTGAAATATGCCCTCCCAACATTCTGAGATAACGTTCATGCCCAACAACCCATATCCCGTACTAATACAGTCATCGTTTACAATCACCACTCTCCGACCCAGTACCTCAATACCGCCGATGGTAAAGTCCAGAACCACGTAGCCCACAAATGGAATTTGTAGCCCATTAGCCGCTCGCAGGGTCAGCCAGGGTAGTCCTCCAGGCCCCTGGAACCCTTCGCCCCCGAAATGGCGCTGAAAGAATGATTTGCCAAACATAGTCACCTGTGAACCCGTGTCCAGCACACATGATATCTTCTTACCCCTAATCAGGACCTCTACCTCGGGACAGCGACCCACCATGGTTGGTCTCTGTAGGGCCTCCGTCGTACCTTCTCAACCGGTCACTTGCCCTGTAGTGACCGGGACTGTTGAAAATCTGGGGGAAGTGTGGTCCTACGCATGCAGTACCTCTCAATATGTCCCGCCTCCCCGCAGTACTTGCAGATCGGCCGACCCTGCTCATCCCACTGGTAGTTTCGCGGCTCCCAGTTGTCATGGCGTCGGCGCGGCTGTGCAGAGGGTCTAGCTGAAGGGCCTGGCTGTTCCCACCTCTGGGCTGACTCGGGTCCAGGTCCAGAACCCCACATCTGGCTCCGTATTTCCTCGGCAAGGGTGCTCCCCAGCAGTGTTACCTGGTCACGTAGTTCCCTCTGTAGCTCCACCCGTAGCGAGTCTTTCAGCTGTTGTAGGCCGCTCTGAGATACTGCTTCGACGTCGGGAGGTGGGATAGCTGGGGCAGCTCGGGTCTGGCAAGCCGCCGCCACCTCAGTGGACGCTCGTTCCTCCCGCTCAATGGAGCTCGCTTCCTGCCGAACCTCCTCAAAAGTTGCCTCTGGGTTCCGTCTCAGGTGGCGCAGGAGTTCGCGCTTGATAGGGCCTTCCCGGAGGCCTTTAGTGAACTGCGCCCTCAGCCTCTTATTTTCCTCCCCTGCCCCATCTGGGTCACTAACCCTCCATAGGTAGAGGCACTCTCTAAGGCGCAGGGTGAACTCCTCTATCCCTTCCTTCTCCGCCTGCCTACAACAAAAAAAACCTTCCTGGAGGGTATCAGAAGACCTATGGTCTCCGTACTTTAGGGTTAACGCCCTGATTACTTCCTTAGGGGAAGCTTTAATAGTGGCTGAGAGGAGCATGGCTTCTCTATGTGGAGGGCCATCAAGGGAGCTAAACAGGAAATCTATTCCCTGTGGGGAGGGCAATGTCTGTGCTCGCAAAAAGGCCTCAACCTGGGTTAGCCATTGACTATATTTAGTGGTCCCCGGTTCTCCACTAAACTTAGGGACCCAATGCGACCCCAAGTGCCAGGGCATCATGACTGCTCGCATCCCCGCTTCTCTAACATTCTCATCAACCATGTTTGCTGTGGACTATGGGGAAATCCTACCGACTACGCCAAAATATGTCACCTGACCCCCACGGGAAGCATCCAGGTCTAAAGCTAAGGTGTGCACATGCACGGATACTCTTCCCAAAGGGGCCAGCCGACCTACCAACATGAATTTCCCCAGGACCACAAACAGACACGGGAGAATGCGCCGAGAAACAGTAAGAAAGCTTTTATTGCATAAAAATAGATAGTTTAATACAAGGTTATATTTCGATATAAATAACTGGTCAGTTAGCCTATTTAAAAGACCCACGCCTCTTAAGCCTAAGGTAGTTTAAAAGGAGGAAGTGCTCCATGCCCCGTAAACCCACCCCCAGACTGTTACTCCTACCCACGCCACCTATCCCCGCCCCTGAGACACTACACACGTGAAGGAAAAAGAGTCTGCCCTGCACACGGGTCTATGACTATCAAACGTCAACTTAGAATCACACTATACCACACGGTTCACTGCAAACAGCCTGAAATAAGTATCGATATCACACTATCCCTCTGGGAGCCACGACAAATGATTTAGGGAGAATATAGGTAGATAAATACACACTAAGTGTTCACATGGTAAATTAAGGGGGTTTGGATAGGATAGTGGGTGCTGTTCACCGCTAGGGGTTGTGACCAGGCCTAGAATACTCCTCCCATATCCTAACCTAGGTCTGGGGCAGTGGAAGCGCTGAGTTACAAACAATACAAAAAAGGTTAATGATGACCGGGGCCCGAAGCTGAGGGCCGGAACGACGCCACCTCCTTCCGCTCCCGTAGCCCCTCTCGGCTTCGGGCTAAAAACTGTTCTGTCTGTACTGGGGTGTTTTAGGCACTCCAAGCACCAGGCGTGCAATAATGTCCTTCCGCCTGCAATGAAAGGCACAGTCAGTAAGAGCAAGGTCCCCCTGTTCACGGGTTCGTCACAATGCACAATGGATTAGATATCCTCCATATGATTTAGAAAAGAGAGAAAGGTAGTTCACAGAGGATGGAGAATCCACAATACTAGGTTCCAGTCTTCGACAGTATTACTGGCTTTACTGTATGCCGTTCCAATAATCTTCAGCTTCACGCCACTAATAATATTCCTAATTCACATGCAGTCACTGTTCGTCTATGTCTTCATTTACCACTCGGGAAAATAGTTCGTTTGTTTAGGCATGTATTCTACTGTCTTGCGTTCTTTACTCACGGCGCCCGGTGTGGCGATAATGTCTCTCCGGTCTGAAGCTCCACTCATTTCCACTGTGGGGGAAACACCGCAGTCGCCGCTATGAACTGGTTCCGTTGGAGGAAAGGTAAAAACACAAAAGAGCCGCGTGTCCTCGTACTCCTTAGCCCTGCGTCCTCTGCTACCGTCCTCTCGACTCCTGTTTTCGTTCTGCCAGTGTCCGTCATTGATTCTCCTTTCAGTAGCGCCAGCACTTCCGGGCACCGCCCCCGTCACGCCAGCCGGCCAATCACCTCGCGCTCCCTCCAACGACGCTCCCCAGCTGCGTAAGAAGAAGAGGGCACACATGTGTAGCCTGTATAACATTTACATACGCTACCCCCCCCCCTGGTGGTCCTGCACTCGCCTGCTGTAGCTGTCGTCTGCACAAAATCACCATCCTCCCAAGATTGCTCTCTCCGCTCCCGTCAGGACCTCCTGGACTCCACTCCGTCTAAACAAAACAACAGGGACAGCATGGTGCAGTACAGTGACAGTACTTCACATATCATCATCAGCTGATATTCACTTGCCTTTTCCATCAGCCAGGTATGCCTTTAGGTCTTCTTCCAGACCATCCCGGGACACGTCCTCCTCTTTGGCTCCCGCAGGTATATACACCCCCCATACAGATACCCCTATACCCCCACCCGCGACACTTTCACTTACAGTATTAGTGACAGGAGGGGGATGGTTTCTATGTCCTTTGTACCCTCAGGGTACCCCATCAGTCGTCGGTTACAGTAGGTGACAGCTATTCTTCCTGGGGTCCATGTAAAAAAAAAAACAAGCCCCTAGACTAGAGACATAGTTGCATACTGCATACTGTATGCAGTATATGCTATACAGTATATGAGTAGGCCTACTGTATATCGGGCGCAAAATCTCACACAGACATTTTATGGCCTTAATGAACTCAAAGCCACATGCTGCACCCTGCCATGGCTTTACCGAGAAATAAATTACATTAACTTGATGCCACAATCAAAAACACAGCATCAGTACTGCCGCTTTTCAAAATCAGTCAAAACTGGTACAATGTTAAATGTTCACACCGTGATTATGTGTTCGACATCAACGTGGAGGCCAATTAGCCCTTCTATTCTAATGAGGCCTTTAAAAAACAGATAAACATATGCTATAAATGTAGTATAAATGAGGGACTGACGTGATAAGATGTCAAAACAAATCAACGGGGAGGGCAAGCTCCATAGTTTATCCAAGACAGATGTTGCAAAGAATGTTCTTAAATTTTTTTTACTTTTATTTATAGCATTTTCTGGCCACGCAGGACCGATAGAGGGAGAGAGGGAGAACGGGAGGAGAGGTAGGGAAGACATACAAACCCAGTCCATCCAGGAATACGGGGGGGGGGGGGTTGACAAGCTTTGCAAAGCATGTCAACTCTTACATGTCCAATTGGGATGAGGCCTCAAAGGAAATCTCACACACACACACACACACTCACACGAGAGAGGGATAATGGCTTATAGCAGAGTTAATTTTTGAATATTTCAGCTAATGTAGTAGTAGTAGTAGTAGTTGTATTGTTAGGGATTGTATGCAACCCCAATTGCACGGCACAGACAGGTATTCAAAGTTACAACAGAAATGTGCAACACTGACCCATTAAGGGTGAAAAAATACTAAAGTCCAGGAACACAAAAATAGCAGCACTGTGCCTTTAAAGGGCGACCAAAAAGGTACACAGGAATCTCCAAGAACACAGGCATCTTCCCGACCAGAACGCTGCAGACGGGCAACGCAGCAAACAGGGGGTCCAAGGGGAATGGGGTAGGAACACGGGCATCCTCCCGTGGAACAATAGAGAGCGATGAAGCGGTCTCACCCCGAGAACGAGGTCCATGAAGAGGGAGTAGGGAAGTAGCTGGCACGACATCTGGAGTGGGAACATTGGGATCCTCCCGTGGAAGTCTAGAGAGCGAAGACGGTGTCCTACTCCAGGAAACGGTGATAGATGGTAATGTACAGAGACAACCTGGCAAGGAGTGGAAGGCAACCAGCAGTACTAATACTCTCCCGAGGAGCTGATTGCCACCTACTCACAGGTGCGCGAGGAAGAAAGTTCAGCACGCCCCCTCGTTGGGCAGCATGCAGTCCTACCCAGCCCTCACATGTATTCAGTCATCATCACACACGATACAATAATACACAATCATTCAATCATAATGCTTATACATGCTTGTCCTATATTCTTATCAAATTAAGCCTCCAAAACAGAAACCAAATAACAAAATAAGAATTATTCACACCTTCAAAAATGACTCATTCTTAAATGTATATCAGCTTTGTTCCACAAGTTAACCCCAATAGAAATGCATCTCCTTTTAATCTTTCTTAGCTTTTTGAAAAAAAAACTTTGCTTTAACTCTGTACATTATTTGCATGATTGTATAATAAACCAAATCCTTAAACTTTATAAAACAGTGTGTAACGGTTGAACTAAAGCCAGAACCCAGATGAAGACACAAACAGGCAGATACGATGTTACATCAGAGAAAACCCAAATGGCGGTATATTTATTTGGAAAAGGGAGAATAGGTCCTTAGACAGTCCGGGGAGTAGGCGAATGACCGCTCCTACCAAGTGTCATGGAGAGGGACCCTGTCGGCCACCCGCCCCCTGCGGACGGGTGTCCCCCAGGGCTCGGTTTTAGGACCCCTTCTCTTCTCCCTCTACACTAAATCACTGGGTAACATTATCACGTCTCATGGCTTCTCCTACCACTGTTATGCCGACGATACTCAACTCTTCCTCTCCTTCCCTCCCTCAGATATCCACGTCTCTGAGCGGATCTCGGCCTGTCTGTCCGACATCTCCGCCTGGATGACGACCAACCACCTCAAACTGAACCTAAGCAAAACAGAATTGCTCCACCTGCCGGCCAAATCCTCCCCCCTGACCGACCTTTCCATCACAGTCGAGAATGCAGCTGTGACCGCGTCCCCGACCGCCAAGAACCTTGGTGTTGTCCTCGACAACCAGTTGAACTTCTCTGCTCACATCGCAGCGACAACCAGAACCTGCCGATTCCTCCTGAGCAACGTCAGAAGGATCCGCCCCTTCCTGACAAAAGAATCCACCCAACTCCTCGTCCAATCAACAGTCATCTCCCGCCTCGACTACTGCAACGCACTGCTCGCTGGCCTCCCGGCCACTGCCACTAAGCCTCTTCAACTCATTCAGAACGCAGCGGCCCGCCTGATCTCAAACCTACCGAAGTCGGCCCATGTCACCCCACTTCTTAGGGACCTGCACTGGCTCCCCATTGCTGCACGAATCCGCTTCAAGGCCCTCGACCTAGCATACCGTGCGGCAAAGGGAACTGCTCCCGCCTACCTCCGGTCATGGTCTCTAACTGCACACCCTCAAGACCCCTACGCTCTGCTTCTTCTGGCCGCCTCAGACCTACTCCTATCCAAGCTCCGGGAGGGTCATCAAAGAGAAGTCACCTATTCTCAGTCCTTGCCGCACAATGGTGGAATGAACTACCCACCCCAGTTAGGACAGCCGAAACACGTCCAATCTTTCGCCGTCTACTAAAGACGCACTTCTTCAACCATTATCTGAATAAAAAAAAATAAAAAAATTAACTAACCCTAACTAACCATACTGTCATGCACTTGTCCTAATAAACTAACCTACACTGTAGCACTCAACACTTTGACGAACATTGTTACTCAGCTGATAGAGTTGTGCCCTTCCTGATGGCTTGTCGTACAGAACTTGTAAGTCGCTTTGGATAAAAGCGTCAGCTAAATGACTAAATGTAAATGTAAATGTAGTCAGACGAGCGGGGGGTCGTAGCCGGGAGCGGGTCCTCAGACAGTCCGGGGACTCGGGAGTAGGCCTGGAGGCTTGGAGTTGCATGACACAGTGGATTAGTGTGGTCATAGTAACCACTTTAGCAGTAAGACTATTGGATTTACAGTATTTTTAAATGTCGACCTCCATACTTCCACACAGTATGCTACGTAAGGAAGTATAAGTGAGCAGTAAATTATGTACACAGCCTTATAGTTTAATATATATCCTTACATTTATACAGGATTGTTACTGACTTAGAAATCTTTCCTTGAATATAGTTAATATACCGCCAGAATAAAGTGAAATATTTATTATTAACTATCCAGTTATATTTATTAACAACATATCCCATACTGTTCAGTATTCTGATGGGAGAGTCCACTGTATCCTAATCCCATTAATCATCTTCCCTTTATTAATTTCCTTAGATTTTATTATTTAAAAAAAAAATTATACACATGATCTCAAGAAGGTGCTGAATGAAAATCAGCTCATTATGGTATTCTATACGCGTGATTTTTTTCCGTAGCCTCTGTTTGCGAAGACGCTCTCTGATTGGCTAGGCCGCGTACAACGAAGAAGAAAAGACCCTCTCTGACTGGTTTAGCTCCGAAGCCGAAGGGTCTCTTCCGCCTTGTACATATATTCTCTGCTTCGAAGTGGTTATGCTTAGGCATTCTTTCTAATTGGTTATGCTTAGGCATTCTTTGAAGTGGTTATGCTTAGGCCCTCTTTCGACGTGGTTATGCTTAGAGTTAGGGTTAGGGTTAGCCAATCGGAGAGCGTCTTTTTCTTCTTCGCTGCAATGAAAGAGCGTCTTCGCTCACAGAGGCTACAATTTTTTTTTAAATCACGTATTCTATACCAATCAGTTCTATAGTATTTGAGATATTGCTTATCGCCACCTACTGGCCCGGCATGCTTGTTGGAGCAATTTATATGCTTTTCTGCGTTTACGTCTGGATGGGGGTATTTTTAAAAACCCTGCCGTGTGGACACGGATTTATTTTTAAAACGGAACCTGAAAATAGCAGTTTTGAAAAAGATCCATATACGTGTAGTCAGGACCATAGTCTCTGAATTTCCAGGTATTCCAGGTGAGAGGGGGCAGAGCAGGCTGGAGCAGGGATCCAGGGTAGAGGCAGGCAGGGTACAGGATATTTGGTGGCACAGGAGAAAACATGAAAGCCAGGCAAAAAGCAAGACACAGCAGAAAGCTGACAGAACAGCTATTAGGAAAAAACTTTAGAAATAAACACTAACTGTACAAACTGAGTCTACAATCTGATGAGGAGTGGGTGGAAAACTAGAGTACTGGTGGTCAGGCACGTGCACACATAGAGCCCAAGGGGTGCTTGAGCACCTGCCTTTTTGAGCCTCATAATAAAAGTGCCCTTTTTGAAAAATATAAAATTCGTTATGCATATATTCCAACCCAACCCATATGCCCTTCCAACTGAAAATGTCAGGATAGAATCAAACTATTAGGTAAAGAGAGAGTGATGCCCCATATTCCATTGCAGTTTGCACGGCCTCCTCAGCGTGCCTATATTTTATGCATAGCGTGGGTGGTGATGATGATGATGATGATGATGATGATGATGATAGAAACCGCTGTGGTGTAATACAGAATGCTGGTATTACACTCACTGAGGGACACGAAGAAGTCAAGTCCGATGGGATTTGGGAATCTCAAATACAAATCGGGATTGGAATAAAAAATGCATTTATATTAAACAATACAGAATATACAGCACTTCTTGGGGTCTGGCACTTATTCCCTCCCCCCTGAACATTTATGGAGATGTATGGGCAGGGACGCAGGAAGGGGGGGTGCGGGGGGGGTCTGCAGCACCCCCTCTCAATTATTGCAAAAAAAAAAAAAAAAAATGTATGACAGTATTTATATATTTGTATATACTGTAACTGTATAACTGTAACACTGTATATTATAAGTTTATCCTGTTCAAAGCACGTCACCATTTTAATATTGTGTGTATTGAGCCGTACTGTATTGTAGCCATTCTCCAATCTGTTAAATAAAGTTTTCATTCATTCATTACACTACTGTATGTACACAATCATACGTGTAAAACCGAGTAGATTTTCGAGTAATGACAGACTGTCACAGACTGATTGAATGACAGGTGAAACAACTAATTGTATTCACCTCCCGTCTCCCGCCCTTCCCACGCACCACGAACCACTGAGCTACTGTGATACAGTGCTTGCGCAGTCAGTCGATTTGAGCTAGTAGTCAGACTTTGCTAGCACAGAATGTCTCACTCGCAGAAAAGAAAAAGATCAGATTTATTTTCGAAACGTCCCGCCGGTCCCAGTGACAGTCCCACTAAATCTGATAAACGTCAGAGAGAGACAGAGATGACAGGTTCAGCCTCAGCATCAGGTATTGAAGAGTTAACTGAGTCTGTTCCCCTATACCCCCCCTCGGGCGCCAGGGGCTTCCACTGAGGGGTGATGCAAATAGGGATGGGGTGTTATGGCAGCTCATGATGGAAAGAGTGCGCACCGAGTCTGATCCCGAGTTGAAGAATTGGCTCCAAAAGAGAGACAACTGGAAGTCCAACAACATCCAAAACGAAATCTTACAGCTGCTTGCCCATGATATTCAGTGACAAATTAGAGGCAAAGCATCCAAAAGCCCAATCTTTGGCTTGAGCGCTGACGGAACCACTGATGTCACTCACTGGAAAAGAACAATTCTCGTGTAATATACAGTTCGCCGATGACAACTTGGAAGCTCAGAACTTCTTTTGGGGTTTTTACAATGCCCGGCCCAGACACAACAGCCAAGACGCTGTTTTTGTGTATAAAATACTTTTACGCCTCGACCTGCCCATGGAGAGGCTGATAGGATACTGTTTTGACGGGGCCAGCAACATGTCTGGGGGGTACAGGCTAGACCAGGGGTTCCCAAACTTTTCAGGCCGCGACCCAAAAAAAACGGTGTCAGAGAGCCGCGACCCCCACCATTATAGGAGGTAAATGGAAATGTATGGTTGAAACATGCAAACGTTCAAACGCACACACACTAATAAGCATTGGAGGCTTTTAACCAGGGCCCCGTTCCCCGTACCTGGTTCAACTAAGTCGATCGAGATGTCATTATCCAGATTCAGTTAACCCGATGTTTGAAGCCGGGATTTTCCTGTTCCTCGAAGGTGGATTCAGTCTCGTTAACTCAAGCCAGACTTGAGACCCAGGATAAGTGCGCGTGCCCGCCTCAGCCGAGAAGGCAGCAAGTGTCGAGAGCAGAGATCCTGATTCTCTAGCGGCATTGATTGATTAATTGATTTAAAACTTTAGTAACATATTGCAGTACGGCTCAATCGCCTCGCCGACAAGTTAAATGCGTTATCTATAGGCTAATTTTAAGTCCCTCATTACCTCAATCAATCAGATTATATTTCTTTAAACTTGCCTGCTGGATTGAATAATCAAATGAGATCTTGCTAGCGAAAATAATTAGTAAAACTGTTATACAGAATAACGATACGGCTCCCTTACCCATTGATTGATGTATGGTCGATCTTTTACTTATCTTCTCTGTGGTGTAACGGGTTCTTCTTTTGACTTTCACGCAGACGACCGGGGTTCAAAACCCAGTCGTCTCCTTCTTTTTGCAATATAGGAATAATTCAATTTGGTGCACGTTGAGAGCTATATAAAGAATGACATCCTCAATGCATGTAGATTTATAATATTTTAACTTAAAACCAGGCTACCTTTGCGTATAATAATTAATATTATATTCAAAAAAATTATATTGGAAACACGGGGTTTCGAACACCGGTCGCTGGGTTGCCAGGATTGAGCACTACCGCTGAGCCACTGTGCCAGATGGCATAAATTCATTGTTTATACATTAATGAACGAGAGACCCGTGTTTAGAATATTCTTTATTTTGTTGTTGTTGCACCGAGCGAGCGCCACGGTATATAACGTGCATTATTTAGGACAAAGTGAATTTAGTATCAGCATTTTGGGTCTATTTTACATTTCAAAAGACCCCTCTGGAAGAATGGAGCACAAAAACGTAATTCAGAATGGTATAACGCAGATCCTAGACTGTGGGAATAATTTCAGGAAACGCGCTGTCACTCCTTTGCGGGGGCGTGGCGATGGTTGATCCGGCTAACTTGAACTTAAACCCTGCTTTCGACCAGGCTCAAACTTTTGGATCTGTTGTCATGGTGATTTGGAAAATCCAGGTACGGGGAGCCGGAAAGTCCGGCTTAAGTCAGACTTAACCGAAAGTTATCCGGCTAACTCAGTTATCCAGGTACGGGGAACGGGGCCCAGGGCCGGACTGGGGAAATCATTCAGGCCAGGAAATATAGCCCCAGTCAGGCCCCGCCCCCCCATCAATCTATCGGCCGCCGCCGCCCTTGCTCGCACAGGGAGGGGCGAGGAGGGTGAAGGACATGTGGCACTGCAGGAGGCAGGACATTGGACGAGAGGAGGAAAAGGGGAGGGATTTGCAAGTTCAGTCACAGTATCCCCACATGAAGCTAGTAAGGGTTTTGTTACTAGAATGAAATTGTGACTTTGAGTTATGAGGGGGTGTGTGCATGTGACGTAGGTTCTCTCTCTCTCTCTCTCTCTGAATGTGTGTGTGTGTGATTAGTGGTTTTGGATCACTGCCTTCCATCTATGTAAGGCTCATGCAGATGGGTACATTGCACCACTTCTGAATACAGTCTATGGTTAGTTTATGTAAGATGGCAGATGTCTTCTAATATGACCTCTTTGACATGCTGACGTGGTCTTATTAAATGACTCTTATTGTGAATAAGATACAGACGAATACCTTTGCGTTTAATTATTCTTTATTGAAGGACAATGACATATTTATGCATCCCATTACATTGTGTGATGTTACATTAATATGTTGCCATCTTGGGTCCTGTGATTTGATCCCTACTATTAGCCTAGTATCCTAGTGCCTAGTAGCAAAGTAGCCAGTAGCCTAGTAGCCTATTAGCCTACTATTAGTCTAGTATCCTAGTAGCAAAGTAGCCAGTAGCCTAGTAGCCTCTTAGCCTGCTATTAGCCTAGCGTCCTAGTAGCAAAGTAGCCAGTAGCCTAGTAGCCTATTAGCCTACTATTAGCCTAGTATCCTAGTGCCTAGTAGCAAAGTAGCCAGTAGCCTAGTAGCCTCTTAGCCTACTATTAGCCTAGTATCCTAGTAGCAAAGTAGCCAGTAGCCTAGTAGCCTCTTAGCCTGCTATTAGCCTAGCGTCCTAGTAGCAAAGTAGCCAGTAGCCTAGTAGCCTATTAGCCTACTATTAGCCTAGTATCCTAGTGCCTAGTAGCAAAGTAGCCAGTAGCCTAGTAGCCTCTTAGCCTGCTATTAGCCTAGCGTCCTAGTAGCAAAGTAGCCAGTAGCCTAGTAGCCTATTAGCCTACTATTAGCCTATTATCCTAGTGCCTAGTAGCAAAGTAGCCAGTAGCCTAGTATCCTATTATCCTACTAGTAGCAAAGTAGCCAGTAGCCTAGTAGCCTCTTAGCCTGCTATTAGCCTAGCGTCCTAGTAGCAAAGTAGCCAGTAGCCTAGTAGCCTATTAGCCTACTATTAGCCTAGTTTCCTAGTGCTTAGTAGCAAAGTAGCCAGTAGCCTAGTAGCCTATTAGCCTACTATTAGCCTAGTATCCTAGTGCCTAGTAGCAAAGTAGACAGTAGCCTAGTAGCCTCTTAGCCTGCTATTAGCCTAGTAGCCTAGTAGCCTATTAGACTAACAGAGAGAGAGAGAGAGAGAGAGAGAGAGAGAGAGAGAGAGAGAGAGAGAGAGAGAGAGAGAGAGAGAGAGAGAGAGAGAGAGAGAGAGAGAGAGAGAGAGAGAGAGAGAGAGAGAGACAGATAGAGAGAGAGACAGATAGAGAGACAGAGAGACAGAGAGAGAGAGAGAGAGACAGAGAGAGAGAGAGAGAGACAGAGAGAGAGAGAGAGAGAGAGAGAGAGAACCTACGTCACATGCACACACCCCCTCATAACTCAAAGTCACAATTTCATTCTAGTAACGAAACCCTTACTAGCTTCATGTGGTGATACTGTGACTGAACTTGCAAATCCCTCCCCTTTTCCTCCTCTCGTCCAATGTCCTGCCTCCTGCAGTGCCACATGTCCTTCACCCTCCTCGCCCCTCCCTGTGCGAGCAAGGGCGGCGGCCGGCCATAGATTGATGGGGGGGCGGGGAGGGTCAATCTATCTGGATCACTGCCTTACATCTATATAAGGCTCATGCAGATGGGTACATTTGACCACTCCTGAAGACTGTCTATGGTTAGTTTATGTAAGATGGCAGATGTCTTCTAATATGACCTCTTTGACATGCTGACGTGGTCTTATTAAATGACTGTTATTGTGAATAAGATACAGACAAATACCTTTGCGTTTAATGATTCTACTAGGACTATTACTAGACTAATAGGATACTAGTCTACTAGGCTACTGACTACTAGGCTACTAGGATAATGGCTACTAGGCTAATAGGTTATTAGTCTAATAGGCCACTATGCTAATAGACTAATAGGCTATCAACATTAAGCTAGCGGCAGCTTCAACATTAAGCTAGCGGCAGCTTCAACATTAAGCTAGCGGCAGCTTCAACATTAAGCTAGCAGCAGCTTCAACATTAAGCTAGCAGTAGCTTCAACATTAAGCTAGCAGTAGCTTCAACATTAAGCTAACAGTAGCTTCAACATTAAGCTTAGAGTAGCTTCAACATTAAGCTAGCAGTAGCTCTAACATTAAGCTAGCAGCAGCTTTAACATTAAGCTAGCAGTAGATTCAACATTAAGCTAGCAGAGGCTTCAACATTAAGCTAACGGGCTTCAACATTAAGCTAGCAGTAGCTTCAACATTAACCTAACAGAGGCTTCAACATTAAGCTAACAGAGGCTCCAACATTAAGCTAACAGTAGCTTCAACATTAAGCTAGCAGAGGCTTCAACATTAAGCTAACAGAGGCTCCAACATTAAGCTAACAGAGGCTCCAACATTAAGCTAGCAGCAGCTCCAACATTAAGCTAACAGTATCTCCAACATTAAGCTAGCATTAGCTCCAACATTAAGCTAACAGTATCTCCAACATTAAGCTAACATTAGCTTCAACATTAAGCTAACAGAGACTCCAACATTAAGCTAACAGAGGCTTCAACATTAAGCTAGCAGAGGCTCCAACATTAAGCTAACATAGGCTTCAACATTAAGCTAACAGTAGCTCCAACATTAAGCTAGCAGAGGATTCAACATTAAGCTAACAGTAGCTTCAATATTAAGCTAGCAGTAGCTCCAACATTAAGCTAACAGTAGCTTCAACATTAAGCTAACAGTGGCTTCAACATTAAGCTAACAGTAGCTTCAACATTAAGCTAACAGAGGCTCCAACATTAAGCTAACAGAGGCTTCAACATTAAGCTAACAGTAGCTCCAACATTAAGCTAGCAGAGGCTTCAACATTAAGCTAACAGTAGCTTCAACATTAAGCTAACAGTAGCTTCAACATTAAGCTAGCAGTAGCTTTAACATTAAGCTAGCAGTAGCTCTAACATTAAGCTAGCGGCAGCTTCAACATTAAGCTATCAGTAGCTTCAACATTAAGCTAGCAGTAGCTCCAACATTAAGCTAACAGTAGCTCCAACATTAAGCTAGCAGTAGCTTCAACATTAAGCTAGCAGTGGCTTCAACATTAAGCTAGCAGTAGCTTCAACATTAAGCTAAAGTAGCTTCAACATTAAGCTAACAGTAGCTTCAACATTAAGCTAACAGAGGCTCCAACATTAAGCTAACAGAGGCTTCAACATTAAGCTAACAGTAGCTCCAACATTAAGCTAGCAGAGGCTTCAACATTAAGCTAACAGTAGCTTCAACATTAAGCTAACAGTAGCTTCAACATTAAGCTAGCAGTAGCTTCAACATTAAGCTAGCAGTAGCTCTAACATTAAGCTAGCGGCAGCTTCAACATTAAGCTAGCAGTATCTTCAACATTAAGCTAGCAGTAGCTCCAACATTAAGCTAACAGTAGCTCCAACATTAAGCTAGCAGTAGCTCCAACATTAAGCTAACAGAGGCTCCAACATTAAGCTAGCAGTAGCTCCAACATTAAGCTAACAGTAGCTCCAACATTAAGCTAACAGTAGCTTCAACATTAAGCTAACAGCCGCTTCAACATTAAGCTAACAGAGGCTCCAACATTAAGCTAGCAGTAGCTTCAACATTAAGCTAACAGAGGCTTCAACATTAAGCTAACAGTAGCTCCAACATTAAGCTAGCAGAGGCTTCAACATTAAGCTAACAGAGGCTTCAGCATTAAGCTAACAGAGGCTCCAACCTTAAGCTAACAGAGGCTCCAACATTAAGCTAGCAGTAGCTCCAACATTAAGCTAACAGTAGCTCCAACATTAAGCTAACAGTAGCTTCAACATTAAGCTAACAGAGGCTCCAACATTAAGCTAACAGAGGCTTCAACATTAAGCTAACATTAGCTCCAACATTAAGCTAACAGAGGCTCCAACATTAAGCTAACAGAGGCTTCAACATTAAGCTAACATTAGCTCCAACATTAAGCTAGCAGAGGCTTCAACATTGAGCTAGCAGAGGCAACAGAGGCTCCAACATTAAGCTAACAGTAGCTTCAACATTAAGCTAGCAGAGGCTTCAACATTAAGCTAACAGAGCTTTACTTTCTCTCTCTACTAGGATAATAGGCTACTAGTCTAATAGGATACTAGGCTAATAGACTAATAGGCTACTAGTGTACTAGGCTACTAGGCTAATAGGCTAATAGATAACATATTCCAGACATGGTTATAGTCTTACGGAGGAGTGGTGCAGTGTACCTGTCTGCCTGAGCCTTATATAGATGGAAGGCAGTGAGCCACAGAGAGAGAGAGAGAGAGAGAGAGAGAGAGAGAGAGAGAGAGAGAGAGAGAGAGAGAGAGAGAGAGAGAGAGACAGAGAGACAGAGAGACAGATATAGACAGAGATAGACAGATATAGACAGAGAGAGACAGAGAGAGATAGAGAGACAGAGAGACAGAGAAACAGATAGATATACAGAGAGAGAGAGAGACAGAGAGAGACAGATATAGACAGAGATAGACAGATATAGACAGAGAGAGACAGAGAGAGACAGAGAGACAGAGAGAGAGATAGAGAGACAGAGATAGAGAGATACAGATAGACATAGAGACAGAGAGACAGAGAAACAGAGAGAGAGACAGAGAGAGAGATAGAGAGAGAGAGAGAGACAGAGAGACAGAGAGAGAGAGAGAGAGAGAGACAGAGAGACAGAGAGAGACAGAGAGAGAGAGAGAGAGAGAGAGAGAGAACCTACGTCACATGCACACACCCCCTCATAACTCAATGTCTCAATTTCATTCTAGTAACGAAACCCTTACTAGCTCCATGTGGGGATACTGTGACTGAACTTGCAAATCCCTCCCCTTTTCCTCCTCTCGTCCAATGTCCTGCCTCCTGCAGTGCCACATGTCCTTCACCCTCCTCGCCCCTCCCTGTGCGAGCAAGGGCGGCGGCGGCCGGCCATAGATTGATGGGGGGGCGGCCCTGCCGTTTTATAGTTCCCGCGTGCCTGTGTATGGGCCTTTTAAGTCAGTGATAAAAGTGTCTTTCAAAGATAAGTGAGCTCCTGCACTGATTATTATAGTTCAATATTCAATATTTGATCACCAAAACCCCCTAAAAAGCATAAAAAGGGGGCCCCCGCCCGAAAAGGCCCTTAAAAATCGGGCTTGTGCGCTACGCGCGCTCGGTTAAAACACACACAGGTATAGTGCCCTTTTCAGCCTTTGAGCACCTGCCCCTCTAAAGTCCTGTGCACGTCCCTGAGTGGGTGTGTATCTGTTAGTGGCTTGATGTGATGGACATTTGTCAGAAGGATTACGACAAACATCTGTATCTCCAGTATGCACCCTCCCAAGTGATGATGTTTGGAGGGCGTGGAGGAGATGTATTATAGGACACGAGTGTCAGCTTCCTCATGGTTGCATTGATCCATTCGTGGACTGTTTCCAACATGGTGGACTTGATCACCGGCAGTGATGTAGACATCCTTGTCATCAGCAGTGATGCCAGTAACGCGTTACAACGCGTTATTGTAATCTGATTACTTTTCCCCGAAAATAGTAATCTAACGCGTTAATCTTTAAAAGCCAGTAATCTGATTGCAGTTACTTGTCCAAGTGGCTGTGCGTTACTATTTCGTTACTATCTCATCATAAATTCATAATGCAGGCGGAATGCAGTATTTTATTTCGTTTTCGACAGTCAAAAATACATTTTGAGCTGTTTTTCTTATTTGGGAGTGACGTCGTGTGGCAGTGAAAGGGTTAAATACACAATGTGTCCCGCGGCGTGACTGGACCCTCTGTCTGTGAGTGACTCTGCTTTGGTCCAATCACATTCCCCATCCACAGTCTGCGAATCAGAGGCAGAGTAGGGCGGGTCTTCACAGCACGTCATGTGACATATGCGCCAATCGTGTGACAGCAGGGCTCCGTCGTTACAGCCTCGTCTGCAGCACGGAGAATTCCACCCCAAAACGCTCGTCTAAACGTAGCCTCAGTCACTACTTCACGTTTGTGTCAGCTAAGCCGGGTGAAAAAAACATTCATATGCGGAGGAAACAAAATACTGTCTACCGCTAAAAACAGCACATCCAATTGCATTGAAAGCATCTGGAATCACAACACTAGCCGACGCTTCGACTAGGTACAGGAGGACTCGGAGGCCAGCCAAACAGCAAAAGAGATAAAGCGTTTAAAAAAAACTGTTGGGGGAACGACGACGACTTCGTAACCTAGTTACTTTCAAAGTAACTAAGTTACTCTGATAATCAAGTAATCAGTAAAGTAACTTGGATTACTTTTTAAAGGAGTAATCAGTAATCAGTAATCAGATTACTTTTACAAGTAATCTGTGGCATCACTGGTCATCAGGATGCTCAACGAACAATAACACTATGTAACAACCATCAAATGCACTCACAGCACACACATCCACACGCACACACTCACTTTAAACATACAACTCACTGCAGCACCCACTTTAACCACTTTAGTACACCTAACACACTTTATATTTATCGGTAAAGAATTTGCACTACAACCCATACCTCATTACACATTACTGTAAATTATATTGTACCTAAATTGTACCTCATCCCACTTCTGCTTTGCACTGTATAGTATATTGTATGGTAACTCAGTTACTTCTACTCTACATAGAGCATTGTATATATGTGTAGCATCCTGAATATTCTGCTATTTATTCAGAAGTGCTGACTTAACCTGTTACTTCCCCTGTGTGCACAAAGACATGATAAACAGTGTTCCTCTTTGATATCTCACCCGGACTAATAATGTGAGGTGCTCTTCTTCCCTCCTGCTTCGATATGGACCATTAACGTGACATTGAAGCATCTTTCTTCCTGCCTTGAGTGTCCTATAGTGGGACCAGTTTGCGGTCGCCAGCAGGGGGCAGTGGTGGCAGGCGGAGCGAAGGAGAAAGGAGCAGCGAGTGAGAGATGGTTACCTGGAGGTGTGTATACCTTCCGCAACGGAATTCGGTTTCCGGGTTCCTCTGATTGGCCGCGACCGCCACGTGACCCGCCCCCCTATCCAGCGCTGCCGCTACCGCGGCAGCCAGAGCGAGCGGTCGCGGACTTGCTCGCTTCCTCAATTTATAATTTATACGCATGGAAGTATTGACTGAATGAATGAATGAAAACTTTATTTAACAGATTGCAGAATGGGTACAATACAGTATGGCTCAATACACACAATTGTTAAGGGGATGCAGACCTGAGAAAGACATTTGTCTTGTTTACATCAGGGTCCCCCATTTTCAATTCATATAGAACGACTACGCCGTAACAAATCATTAAAAAAATATACCGTTAACTGGAATATGTTGTGCCTTTACACATATGTTGGATTATGTAATTGGTTTGTCATGACAAACAAATTAAAAAATCGCGATTTACCCGCTGGCTACAACAATACACAGTGACTGCATGTAGTCACTGTGTGTTGATGTTGTAGCCACCTCCTCAGAGGCAGGCGTACTAAGCTCCCCCATAACACTTTCAGTGCCACCAGGTGGCGCCAGAGTTAGCGCTTGAATGCCACCATCGGCGCCAATGTTAACCTTAATATCGCCTAATCTATGTTTTAAATTATGGCTATGTGTCTAATCTGCCCGTCGCTTATCAAAGAATCCTTTTCCAGTCAGTGCTGTCAAGGCAGATTGGTTTTTTATCGCTTCATTTCCGTTTGAGAGCATTTTGAAAAGCACCCGTTTTGAGGTAAAAAAACAGCCCATTCTGGGCCATTCTGTAATAATCGTCATTTACTGGAATATTCCAGAACGTTGATATTTGTCGGCCTATTTATGAATCGTTTTCAAATAAACGCTAGATGATCAATATTATACGTACACGCACGCCCATTCGAGCCGCGCGCTGATAATAGCCTTGTTCATTTCCTCATGGATTTTTACAGTCAAACCGATAGAGGACATTTCACAAAACAGCTTATATCTTCATCAAAATGAGTCTGATTATCCTAACACTGATAACATAGATTCCTTACCTGACATCAGATGGTATCCAACTGGTATATTCCAATTCCTGATCACCATTCGAAAAAATCGATAAGTGTATAGATCTAACGTGTGTACAGTAGAACACATGATTCCGCAGGGCTCAGAGGCTCCAGAATGAACTGTGGTAACCCCGGCTGCATCAGTGGACTGGAAAATGTGGAGTACAGGATTTTTTTCCCCATCCATTTTCATTGAGTCCATTCCAAAATCCCTTATGTCATCTGGGAGACGATAGGGGGCGCTTTTTTCCACATCTGATCGCCGGCGGCTCTCGGGTAGACTAAGGTGCAATATGATTTCAGATCGCTAAAAAAAAAAAAAAAATCCAAGAAATCAGAGAAATCTCGTGAGTGGCTTTCAACGTAATATTAATAATTCCGAGAAAACTCGTGAGTGGCATAGAAAGTGTTAAGCTCCAGGAGAGAGGGGAGAGGCTGAAAACCCGCAGTTCTTGCCCGACTGATGGGAGCCGAATCCCCGGTTCCGATTTGTCTGATGAATACCCCCAAAACGCAGAGGTCCCGAATGCATGGAAGTATTGATTGCGCCGTAACAAATCATTAAAAAAAGATACCGTTAACTGGAATATGTTGTGCCTTTACACATATGTTGGATTATGTAATTGGTTTGTCATGACAAACAAATAAAATATTGCATCGCCGGCTGTCTCTGGCTTGCTCCAGCGGACACCAGAGCTCAGCCCGCGGCGAGAATGTGCTGCCGCGAGCGGCATCGCTGAGCTCTGACTATGACTACATGCAGTCACTGAGTGTTGTTGTAGCCAGCGGGTAAATTGCGATTTTTTTATTTGTTTGTCATGACAAACCAATTACATAATCCAACATATGTGTAAAGGCACAACATATTCCAGTTAATGGTATATTTTTTTAATGATTTGTTACGGCGTAGTTGTTCTATATGAATTGAAAATGGGGGACCCTGATGTAAACAAGACAAACGTCTTTCTCAAGTCTGCATCCCCTTAACAATTGTGTGTATTGAGCCGTACTGTATTGTACCCATTCTGCAATCTGTTAAATAAAGTTTTCATTCATTCATTCATTCATTCATTCATTCATTCATTCATTCATTCATTCATTCATTCATTCATTCATTCATTCATTCATTCATTCATTCAGTCAATACTTCCATGCGTATAAATTGAGGAAGCGAGCGAGTCCGCGGCCGGGGGGCGGGTCACGTGGCGGTCGCGGCCAATCAGAGGAACCCGGAAACCGAATTCCGTTGCGGATGGTATACACGCTACCTGGAGGGCGGAGCAGGAGGAAGTCCTCTTCGACAGTGAACTCGAACGTGAACGGACGTGTGCTCTCGAAGAGCCCCGTTGAAGAGCAACGGGAGATAACAAGTACTTTGCTATAACACGGGTTATCCTAGAAGTACAAGCGATAGAGAAGTGTGTGAATAAGTGAAACGGAAAGAAGAACCAACTTCAGTAAATAACGTGTTATCCTAGAAGTTGAAGCGGTATATTGGCTTGCTGCTAACGGCTATAGTGACTCTGAGTATACCACAAGGCGAGCGTCGCTGAAGACA
This sequence comes from Notolepis coatsorum, assembly GCF_963971535.1. NCBI lineage: Eukaryota > Metazoa > Chordata > Actinopteri > Aulopiformes > Paralepididae > Notolepis > Notolepis coatsorum. The sequence goes on along the minus strand of NC_140169.1, from coordinate 170,787,358 downwards.
GGTGGTGCCTATAGCACGTTGCGTTAGCTGTACAGGCGACAGCAGCAGGAGGGTCCACCAAGACCCACAGTTTAGCTGTGTTTAAGGTAGCAAACAGTTTAGAGCGCGCCAGCTCAGTCAGCAGCCCCGCAGTGGACGTCTCGTCGACGCAGCCGAGGACACCTCTTCTTCCAGCAGAGGTCGCTACAACACAGCACACTCCTCCAGTTCAGCCACTGCCCCTGCTGCCTACCCCAGCCCGCTGGCTGTTCTCGCGGGATCGCCCGACGGCCATCTTGTCACCCGGACGAGGGGTGGTGAGAGTGGACCCGCCATCTCGGTTAAGTACAGCGGTACTTCGTGTGCCAAAACAATATTCATTTGAAACGAACGCTAGCAACCAGCGTCTAGGGGTACCCCAACCATTATAAGCCGGCTTTAGCTTAGGTCTTTTATTTGGTAACGTGGGCTCACATGTAATTTATTTTTGTATTGTAATAATATTGTGATGTTCTTGAATTCCCATTGAACTCCTTAATATGTGCCCGGGTCTTTCCCTACTCAAAGCGGGGCTCTTGAATTAATGTACTGAGCACTAGGTGCCTATTTTGGGAATAGCGTTCCCCTGTATTGTGAGTGAGAGCACCCGGTGCCTAATGTGATTATACTGCATATGAACCACATGAAGTTATAATCTGTAATTGCTACTTGACCAGGCCTTATATAAAGGAGACGTAGATGGGAGCACGGTGTATGTGTCTATTACTGAGCCTTGTTCTAACCTTTGTTGACCGGGTGAATATATGACTATCAGCATTACTATTTAACCCTTCCCACCCTATTCGTATCACATGGTTAAAGGTCTCTACAGGTTGTCAAGGAAGGGTACTGCTTTGGGGGAGCGCAATATCTTTAGTCAACTAACAGTCACCAGGTGTGGGAGGGCTAACGGAGGTACTGGGGGAAGTGAGATTGTGTGGGGAGCTACTGCTGACCGCCCTGGAAGGCGAGGAGGACCAGAGTACCACCCCCCAGGTTAGTAAATCCTGGGCCCCATCCGCTCCTGCTGCCCGCCCTCCAGTTCGACGTTCCGGGCCCAAAGACGGGGGTTCAGATAGATTAGAATCTACTGCATCCCGGGCGGTTATGTGGCGTAGCGGAGATTGCGTTCGTCAGCAACCCCGGAGCTGTGAGCTGGATTCGAATCCAGCTCACAGCTCCGGGGTTGTCACCAGCTTGGCTGGCCGTTCACACTAATACAATTGGCTGTATTAGAGGGTGGGAGAAGCTGGCGGGGTGGGTCCGGGTCGTTGTAAACAGCGACTCCTACAGTTCGATCGGGGCGCCTGCTAAGCGCGGATAGGACCTGAGTGGGATAGTGTGATCCTTCCACACGCTACGCCCTCTCAGGGAGGATCCGCGCTGCCAGGTGAAAAGAAGCGGTTGATTGGCTGGACGTGTGTCGGAGGAAGCACGTGATAGCCTCCACTCTCCCAGATGATCTGACTGTGGGGGGTAAGTGCGCAGCGACCAGGAAGGGGATTGGGAATTGGCATACGACTAACATTGGGATGGGAGAAAAATCTGAGGAAAATGGAGGGGGAAAAAGATCAAAAAAAAATCTACTGCATCCCGCTACCAGGTGGCCGTGTACAACCACTCCCATAAAGCAGGAATAATCCACCCTGCTACATATGTATATACTGAAAATTTTTGTCTACGTACTTGACTTCTATTTTATACTTGCTATACTTATTTTATTATCTATTTTTGCCTAGCACAGTCTCTGGAGCGAAACAGAAAGAAGCATTTTATATAAAAGTATTCTGTACTTCTGTATGACAACTAATAAAGAAACTTGAACACTTGAACTTGAACTTGACAGGAATGAGAACATTTCTTGTTACGCCTGGCGCAACTAACTCCTCGTCAACAGAAATAGCTCTACTTGACGTGTATTGTGTCTAGCACAATAAAAGCTTTCCCATAGAGCTCTGCATGATGTTTGAAGTGCTGCATTCTCAGTTTATTTGCTGTCTTCTTCTGTTTTCGTCTCATGGAACAACAGTTAGTTATTTTGCTTGATCGGTGCTTTCAGAAGTCTGTCATTTGATTCAAGCACTCTTGCTGAAATTGTTGTACTGCTCTTGTCCCGTAGACTCGAGTTGATGGACAGATAGGCAGTGATGTACCTGAACGCATTCAATGAACGATCGTTCATGAACGCGTTCGTATTTTGGGCGAACGTGCACTGAACGTACTGATTATCCGCTAAATGAACGTTATTGAGAACGCGTTCATTATCAGCGCTGTATAACGGCGTTCAAACGTGCGTTCATTCTCAGCACTCTATTATAACGGCGTTCAAAGGTGTGCCAGATTTCATATGCATTTCAGCCGAAAACCCAGTTAAAACACACCGTAAACAGGCTACAAAAGTATGTGGAAAACCACCCGATCTGGCAACGAGCCTGTCACCCCCTGGCTACGTCATCAGACTCATCACAACAAACAGACCAGAACAGCGGAATCTGCGAGCAGAAGCCGAGAGCTACAGCAGCAGGTCGAGAGCAGCACTCGCTCAGAGTCAGACCCTGGCTACCTCTACGACGTCGGCGTATGAGCATTTAAAAGAGTTTAACGTTAAAGTCAGTACTGACTCAGACGGAAAAAATCTAACGTTCGTCTGTAAACTTTGTCCACTCGGTTTGAAGAAGCAAGTGCGCACATCGACGACGTCGATAGCAAACCTTAAATTTTAAACGGCACATTGAGAATAAGCAATCATCCTGTTTTTGTTTTCATAATAAAGACAATTCAAGCAAAGTTTTTCCTCATGTTTTTGAAAATATACTCTAGAGATGAAAGCTGCAGCTGCTACTAGTGTGGAGTGAATGGGCGACAGCAAAGCGTTATGGAAATGCATTGATTGATTGATTGATTGAATACTTTATTAACAGATTGCAGAATGGCTCAATACAACAGCTCAATACAACAGCTCAATACACACAATTGTTAAGAGGATGCAGACCAGAGAAAGACTTTCGTCTTGTTTACATCAGGGTCCCCATTTTCAATTCATCAGGACATATATGACAAATGAAAAATGCAAATGCCAGTATTCCGATTGCTGTCTGTGGTTCAATATTTTTTACAAATAATAGCTCGCAGCCAGCAACGTATTAAAAAAAAAAAAAAAAAAAAAAAAACTTTAGTTCAAATTTTTGAATTATGAACTATGAACTGAACTAGTTCATTTTAAAAATTGTGAAATGTGAACTGAACTAGTTCATGTAGAAAGTGAACTTTCCCAACACTGCAGATAGGGCAGCAGCCCTTATTGTCTAATGTAACCACGGCCCTCATTTATCAATTTTTCTTAGAAAGTATTCTATTTTCATACGTAAGCACATAATTTAGAATGAGTGCACGCACAGAAATATTTGGATTTATCAACCGTGCGTACACAGGTCCTACGCTCCTCCGTGTTGATAAATACCTCTTTGTTCTACCGTCAATGCTCATGCAAGATTATCTATATATGGTCATGAAACACCCCCCATGGGATGTGAAATAATGGACTGACCCGAGCGGAACTCTGAGAAACTTCACTGGAGATTGTTCACTGAGGCGCTGTCGAACCAAGAAGACACAACCAGTGTTATGGGATAAATAAAAGGCTGACTTGTACACAGTGATGTCAGATATCAACGGCTCCCTAAGACCATTGCTGCAATTCTGCCTTGACAGCTCAAAATACTAATAAAGACCGTTAGTTGACCACTGTTTGGCATTGGTGGTGTGTCATTATAACCGTGCTGTAATATGAATGCCTTTATTAGTTGTGTACTTGTGTTCGATTGACTATAATATGATTTTTAGAGGCATCTATTTTGTTGTCGGTATTAGCCTAATACCGACAACAAAATAGATGCCTCTAAAAATCATATACTATTAGGTAGCCTATATGAATTACATAATATCCACACTTTGTGCTGGTCCTCAGTAAATGTCCCGCCGGCAGCTGGTTTTGGATTAGCTTATGCCGCGTTGCATTAGCCTTTAGCTGCTCGGCGTCGTTGGATTTTAATACACCATCGTAGCGGTGGTGATGTTTCAGGTGACTTATTATGTTGGATGTGTTATAGCTTGTTGCCCCTTTCCCTCATCGTGGAACTTCTGCATTGCATTTATTACAAATAGCAAGCGATCTTTTTCCTCTGAAACTATTCCTAGTGCCGACGCCATCTTTGTTGTTTACGTCCGCGCTGCTTGTGCCACGTTCACGTTACGTGGGAAGAAGCGGAAGAACAAGAGGACATCTCGTTGCTACAACTAGGAAGCCTTCACGCATTGACTCGATGAAACGCCCACATCCATACTTCCGCAATTCGTGACGCGAAGTGGGAGATATCGGGGTCTATAAAAAAATTCCATATGTCCTAGTAGGAATTACCACTAGGCTGACGTGAATGGTTTTTCCCAGTCGGAAGCTGGTTCTTAGCCTAATACCGACAACAAAATAGATGCCTCTAAAAATCATATACTATTAGGTAGCCTATATGAATTACATATAATAGCAGCCATAGCCTACATTATGCAGTAACTTGCGCATATAAGCACAATGCACAGTGCATGCGAAAGCTGCACAGTGAACTAACTTGATCATTAATCTAGCTGTTGTATCTTTACGCTTATGAAAACATTAAATAATATGTTTTCATTGCATTAATAGCCTATATTCTCAAATGACGGACCAGTGTATACCTTATATCATATTCCTATTCATATTCATATAATAGTTTACTCTATCAGCATACCAGCATGTAATACGTTTTGAGTGTGTGTATCTACCTCAACTCCTTATTATTTTGCGCATAGATTGCAGAAATACGGGAACGTTTTGATTTATATTAAAAGGCTTTGACATTGTAAAACTAAATACGTGGAATTCTGTAAGCATAATACAAGTCATATCACCCACACGATATATGCTCTGTATCCAGAGCATGTATGCTTTTCATTCATTTAAGACACATTATTGCAAGGGTTTTGTAATACAATACACTCAACAAATAACCTCTGTTCTCGTTGCAATGAGTTTTTTATACTTTCTTATACAGTAGGAAGGGGGAAGAACACTATATCGTGGGTGTTCATATGACTTGTATTCTGCTTACAGCTTCGAGATTCCACTTGTTTCGTTTAACGTAAAGCCTTTTAAATATAATCAAAATGTTCCCGTGTTTCTGCGGTCTGTGAACAAAATAATAACAAGTTGAGCTACGCAGAGCGCAGTCAGTCAGTACACCCTGTATATTCCGATAACGATAACGCTATATAAACCATGCTGCATTCATTCGGAGTTAAAGACCTATTATTCCAAATGCTATTTATAGGGTTTTGACCATAATTACACTACTGTTGCTATTTTACAATGAACTATAATGAATTACGGTTCATACAGAACACGCCAGTGTTGAAACTAATGCACAGAAGCTTATTTCCTTGTTGTAATAATATATTCAAGTTTCAAGTTTCTTTAATAGTTGTCATACAGAAGTACAGAATACTTTCATACAAAATGCTTCTTACTGTTACGCTCCAGAGACTGTGCTAGACAAGATAGTATCAAATAACATAGTATAGCATGTAATTTAGAAGTAGAAAATGAGGTCACAGTGTTCAGTATAGACATATGTACAATGTTCGATGCAGAATAGACGTAACTGAGTTACCATATAATATACAATACTATGCAGTGTACTAATGTACAGTACTATATAGTGCAAAGCAGAAATGGGATGAGGTACAATTTAGGTACAATTTACAGTAAGGTGTACGAGTTGTAGTGCAATCCTTCATCAATAAATATAAAGTGTGGAGGTGGGTGCTTGCTACGTGTGTTTGTTTAAAGTGAGTGTGTGCTATAAAGTGTGTGGAGTGGGTGCTACAGTGTGTTTGTTTAAAGTGAGTGTGTGCGTGTGGATGTGTGTGCTATGTGCGTTTGATGGTTGTTGTTGTGTAGTGTTCATTGTTCGTTCAGCAGCCTGATGGCCTGGGGATAGAAGCTTCTTCTGAGTCTTTCTGTGCTCGCCTTGAGACTCCGGTATCGCTTGCCTGACCGCAGCAGTTCAAAGAGGCAGTTGTTCGGGTGACTGGAGTCTTTAATGATTCTCTTAGCCTTGCCCCTGCAACGCTTGTTGTAAATGTTCTGGAGGGTGGGGAGCCCCCCTCCAATTGTGCGTTCGGCTGAACGTGTCACTCTTTGTAGTCTGCTTCGGTCTTGTGCAGTGCTATTCCCAAACCAGGAGGTGATGTTGCCAGTCAGGATGCTCTCTATTGTACACAAGTAGAAGTTCTTAAGGATCTTCTGACTGACTTGGAACTTCCTTAGGCGCCTGAGGAAGTAGAGGCGTTGTCGTGCCTTCTTCACAACACTGTCAATGTGTGTGGTCCATGTCAAGTCCTCGGATATGTAGGCTCCGAGGTACTTAAAGCTGTTGACTCTCTCAACCGGTGCCCCGTCGATGCTGAGGGGGCTGTAGTCCTTGACCCCCGACCTCCTGAAGTCCACAATCATCTCCTTTGTTTTGCTGACGTTCAGGGAGAGGCTGTTTTCCTGGCACCATCCCGCCAGGACCTTGACCTCTTCCAGGTAGGCCCTCTCGTCGTTGGCAGAGATCAGGCCCACCACCACTGTGTCGTCAGCAAATTTGATGATTGTATTGCTACTCCGCTGAGCCACACAGTCGTGTGTGTACAGGGAGTAGAGGAGGGGACTCAGAACACAGCCCTGGGGGGCCCCTATGTTGAGGGTGATGGATGAGGAGGTGCAGTTGCCTGCTCTCACCACCTGGGGTCTGCCCGTCAGGAAGTCCAAGACCCACTGGCAGAGGTCATAGTTCAAGCCCAGGTCCCTGAGCTTGGCTATGAGTATGGAGGGGACTATGGTATTGAATGCCGAGCTGTAGTCGATGAATAGCATTCTCACATAGTTTCCCTGCCTCTTGTCCAGGTGTGATGCTGCTGTGTGCAGCACATGGGCTATGGCGTCCTCCGTGGACCTGTTGGGGCGGTATGCAAATTGCAGGGGGTCCATGTTGATGGGGAGGGAGGAGCAGATGTAGCCCTTTACTAGCTTCTCAAAGCACTTCATGGCTATGGAGGTGAGAGCTACAGGGCGGTAGTCGTTGAGGCAAGCAGGCTTGGATTTTTTGGGTACAGGGATAATAGTGGACTTCTTCAGGCAGGTGGGGATGACAGCCTGTTCTAAGGACAGGTTAAATATGTGACCCCGCCCAGCGTGCGCGCCTACAACTCGGCGACCCAGGTTCCTCACGAGAAGAGAAAGAATTTTTTACTTTATTTTTTTTTTCATTTCCGTTTTTTTTTTTTTTTTATATATATATACTTACAGTTCGAGGGTTGAAGAACATATTTAGTATAACAGCGAACATATATAATAACTCTAATTGTGTTTAAATTGTGTTTAAAAATGGCTCCTTGAGACATACTCTGATTGTCTCTCACGAAGCTGTGGGGGCAGTTCCCTCTGGCTGTCCTATTTTTGCATGTGAAAGGCTGCTGTTGATGTGAGGTACGCCCCCACACTGTGTGGTGTTTATATTCACAGCACCTGTAGCCCACAACACTTGTTTGCTGCTTAGATAACATCAACATGGCCGCACAAAAATTATCAGTTGCTCTTAATAGAGGAAGAGATGGAATGAGTATAGACTCCTCGGCGTTAATGAGTGACCACATCACTGATTACATGACTGACAGCGACGACGGTGGTGACCGACCAGATCTATCATCTGACGACGAGGAGACCGAGGGGCCAGGCATCATTGTCCCAGATCCAATCGAACCTACCGACGATGGTGAAACAGAGGAAGACGGAGACCTTTGCGTTGAAACTGTAGCATTGGGCTTTTCAGCTGAATCGACCATGCGATCAGTTGAAAAGATGTCTGGTTTAACGGTGGAGGGCGAAATAGAAGAGGAACTCAGAAAGATAAACGCTTTCCACTGCAAGTGCCAGGCGCGCCGAAAGGAAAATTCAGAACGATCTGCCCTGTCTTGTTCAAAAAAACTGTCGGTTGAGCTAATTTACCAAAACCGATTGGACACCGCGTCGTTGACACCAAGAGAAAGGGACATGTGTCTGTTGTCCATTATTGGAACATGCCAAAATGTTTCAGAGAAAACGCAAAGTACCAAGAGAGTGAACGCTGTCCGTGTGGCTTCGAGGACAACATACAAATTTCACGACGTTGTTGTCTGTCGTCCAACGTTCTGTTTCATTTATGGGTAAGTGTCTTTATGCTTGTATATTGTATTGGACGTAGATGTATTGTATTGGACGTATATGTATGTTTAGCAATAGCAATAAATCGGTTTAAATAGGTGTTAAAGTCTAGATATAGTCGTCGAATCCTATTCTACCCTGCGAGGGCGTCCATTTTGGATATTCTGGGTAGTGTAGTTTTTGTGCGGCCATTGTGTAATGCACATCGCTAGGATAGGGATTCTTAAAAACTACACCTGAATGTAAACAAGAGTGATTGATTGATTGATTGAAAAGTTTATTAACAGATTGCAGAATGGGTACAGTACAGTACAGCTCAATACATACAATTGTTAAGGGGATGCAGACCAGATAAAGACTTCCATCTTGTTTACATCAGGGTCCCCCATTTTCAATTCATCATAACATAATATATGACATACAGATACAGTGTGTACAATGTGTGTATTTCATTCATTAATTCTCTTCCCTATTGTTAACATTTTTGTTTAGGATCAGCGATGCGCTTCTCAAAAGCCTTTTCAAACACTACAAGACAGATGGCCTCACACCGCGGGAGAGGAAGAAACAGCCGAGAAATCACAAGCGTTTTTTGTCTCTTTTTGACGTAAAAAGGGTTGTGAAATTTCTGATCAACTTTGCTGTCCTCCATGCGATTGTGTTGCCTGGCCGTCATGCTGGTCACAAGGATTTCACTGCAAAGTTACTGCCAACCAATCTGACCAAAGCTTCCCTGTGGCGCCTTTACAGCAGTATAGAAGGTATGTCACAAAACCACCCCTTGCTCTCTCTCTTTCTCTCTCACACACACACATGGTTCCCACTTTTTCTTATTCTACCAATCTAACAAAAACACTTGTCTTTTCAGGATTTCGTGTTGTTGGTCAGAGATCCTTCCTTCGGTTGTGGAAAGCACTCCTTCCGCAGATAATGATCACAAAACCCAGGACAGATCTGTGTTCTCAATGCTACTTTCACTACTACACTACAGACTGTTTTTTACAACCATCTATTCCCCTGTACCCCCGTCCATAGTGGCTTGTTTACAGTATTTACCCAAACATAGCAACGTCCGATGACGACATAGAATGGGTACAATACAGTACAGCTCAATACAACAACAGTGGACTGGAGGATGAAGACCAGAAAAAGACTTTCGCCTTTTTTACATAAGGGTCCTCCATTTTCAATTCATCAAAACATTTAGAGACATACAAATATACAGTAGTTTCATAAAAATGCTAAAATGCTATTGATTGATTGATTGATTTAAAACTTTATTAACATATTGCAGAATGGGTACAGTACAGCTCAATACATACAATTGTTAAGGGGATGCAGACCAGAGAAAGACTTTCTGTAACTGAGGGGTACAATTCCCTGACTGTATTGATAAGTATGGTATTATTAAACCACTACCGCTTGTACTTTAACTTCTGGCCATCCAGTACATGATATAGATATGATGAACACTTTCCCACCTGATGAAACGAAGTCCACACAAATGTATAAATCGAATATTTTATATAGCAAAGGGTATATACAACGTTCACTTAATGACATTTATGATTTGAAATGCACTTGTAAGGCAAATGAGTATTCGTAGGTAAATCAACATTGAATGTCCAATCTCTGGTTACGCAGGGAGTAAGTATACAACCTGGTTCTTTAGGGAACTATAGCGATGGTACTTAAATGATTATAGCTGGATACACTAAGGGGGGGTCCCGCTGGTTGTAAGACAGTAGGGGGGGGGGGGGGTTAGAAGAGCCGCTGGCGGTATCCCATCTGGCCGACGATTTCTTGGGAGAATTCAGAGTCCTGAACACGATGCCCACAGAACCTCGGTCCACAGATGAATACAGCTGGACCCTCTGGTGGACGGTAGCTGCCGGTCCACAACGAAGAGACGTGAGGCGACCTCACTCGGGGTAGAGCGCCGTCTCACCTGGACTCCTCTCCGGGGGGTAGTTCCAACACTCAGCAGTGTTGGCCGTTATCCATGGAATAATCAAAGCACCCAAAGCATGTAGATAATCCAAGCCGTGGAAGGCTCGCCGTCGTCCGGGTAAAGTAATCCAATGTACAGGTCCACTCGTCCTGGCCCGGAGCTCCTCGGATGCAAGCACCACACGTGGTCTGCCCAGCCTGGTTAAGACTCCAGATAACGTCAGGAACGATGGGGGTACTGCTCACTTTATAACTCTAACCGAACGATGCACCATACATAATAGACTATTATTAACTTAATAGAAATACGTCCAACTCGACGGTATAGTGCCAAACTATGGCAATTCAACTATTAATCCACACGATGTCTCAATGCCTATTATGAGGCCAAGTAGGCCTTACTGCACCACACGTGCGTCGTGGGTGAGGCTTCGCGTCTGTTACTAGGTTGGAGGGTAAAGGACTAATGGACTAAAAGAAAGTTCTACTTTACTTGCGCCATATATATATGCGCTGTGAACAAATAGTACCATTCGTATTTCGCCAGACGTATTCCTACGCGGAACCGGGCTTGCCACGACATGTTGGTCGGCACGATTGAACTTGAACCAAGGGGCATGGCTGCTGGCGCCAGGTTCTCGTCCAATGGTAGAATGAAACTATTATGGGCTGTTAGTAGACTAAAGGGATATTCAGTGCATATTGTACAAGGAATATACAGGGGATATCAAACAATATACAAATACTATTAAATATATATCCATAAATAAATATATATATTCGGTTTAATCTGATCCTTCACAACAGCCGCCCCCTAATTAGTCCCACCTAATTAGCTAAGCAGAGACAGATTAACCGCACTGTCTACCACTCAAGGTCCACTGTAAGGGTCAGTCAACTCACAAAGTCATGGGGTCATGGTCGTCATCGATAGTGTCTGGGAGTCGGGGCAGTTCTATTAGCCTCGCCACGGGTCGTGTGTAAGTTCGCCCTTGGACGAGCACTTCAGCTGCTCGGACCTTGCCATCGGCACCGGTGATCACTTTGCTTACGCGGCCAGCCGGCCACATAGCTCTGGGTAGTGACTGGTCGATAATCATGACGACTGTTCCTTCTGTCAAATTGTCTCTCTCTTTTACCCACTTCTGGCGGGTCTGTAGAGTAGTGATGTGACGATTCATCGATTTGCATCGGTGCGCCGGCATACACGTTTACGATGCGCGTGCACCGGTGGAATACGTGCGCACCGGCTAGAACTCAGGTTGAACTCGCGATGCATCTTGTTGTAGCGTCTTTGCGTCGGTCAAAACCGATGCATTAATATAATTTCCTCTCATCCACTTCTGTCAGCAGTGCACTGTGACTGCACACAGCTGATACTATACTACTAATACAGAAGGCGAGAGCCGCGTCACAGTTAACAACAACAAACAGTGGAAGTCGAGGACATGAATAGAATTGGGCTTCCTCTGGCTAACGCCAGTTAGCCGTTCAGCTAACGCTAAACAAAACTACAGTGTCTAACTAACTAACTAACGCAACACCAGTTCCATTAGTGAGGAGGGGGGGGGGGGTATATTGAAGACGCTTGACAACAGGTTCAAAGATAACTTCACATTTATTGGCTATTGGTTTCTTTATATCGCTTCATGCAGCAGGCTATCCAGGCTCCGTGTGTTCTGTTGACATCCGATCCTAGCCTAGTGTGTGACATCATCAACTACGCGACTCAGACGGGCTCTCTCTCTCTCTCTCTCTCTCTCTCTCTCTCTCTCTCTCTCTCTCTCTCTCTCTCTCTCTCTCCCTCTCTCTCTCTCCCTCTCCCTCTCCCTCTCCCTCTCCCTCTCCCTCTCCCTCTCTCTCTCTCTCTCTCTCTCTGTTCAATGATTTAACGTGGCCAAACGTTACAATATAAATACGAATTGGATAGTTGATGATAAACATTTAATTTCATTATCTGAAATATTATAAAATCATTTAAGTCTGCTATAAGCCATTATCCCTTTGTGTATGATTATTATTGTCTCACAGTAGTACATTGTGTGTGTGTTTTTAGCTAAAGTGAATAGAAAAGCAAAAGTCTTCTTAGGCACCCAAGAGTTTTTATATAAATTGTCTTACAGTAGATTATTTTATTTTTTAATAATAATATAAGCTGCATATAAGGAATACAACCAAATCCTCTGTCATACCATAAAATTGTATCATTATTTTGCATCGTGTTGAATCGCATCGTATCGCCCCGAATCGCATTATGTTGAATCAAATCGTATCGAATCGTATCGTATCGTATCTCAACAGGGGGTGAATCGTATCGCATCGCCCGGTCCTTCAAATGTATCGTTAATGTATCGTATCGTTGGCACCGTATCGAGATGCGCATCGCATCGGCCTCAGTGAGGAGATGCACATCCCTACTGTAGAGACGGTAGGTAGTGGAGTAGGAAGCTGCTCCAAAACTTGTCAGCTAGTACTTGACTGTACCTCCACATTCTTCGGCCGTTCGCTTCTTCAGGCCTGTACATTGTCTGGGGTAGCGCGGGGTCCAGCCGCTCCATTAAGAGTGTGTTGGGGGTGACTGGGTCAACATCTGCTACATCACTGGAGACGTAGCCGAGGGGCTTGGAGTTCAATACTCCCTCGATCTCCGTGAGGACTGTCATTAGGACTTCCTCCGCCACAGTCTGGGCCCCAAGCACGGCGTACAGGGCTGTCTTTATAGAACGTACTTCTCTTTCCCAGGTTCCACCGAAGTGGGGTGCGTTCGGGGGATTAAACTGGAAGTCAATCTGGGATGGAGCGAGGTGGGTCTTAAGTTCTGGGCCCATAGCTTGGAAGCTCTCTCTCAGCTCTCTTTCTCCGCCTTTGAAGTTTGTCCCGTGATCAGACAACAATGTAGACGGTTTTCCTTTCCGTGATGTGAATCTTCGGAAGGCCATAAGGAATGAGTCTGTGCTCATGGTCGGAAGGAGCTCGATATGGATCGCTCTGGTGGTCATGCATTTGAATACAATACCCCACCGCTTCTCGGTTCCTCTTCCTCTCTTTATATACAACGGGCCAAAACAGTCCATGCCTGTGGAGTGGAATGGCTTGTCGCCGAGTCGGAGGCGACAGGGGGGTAAGTCAGCCATCCGGGGTATGCTGGGCTGCGCGCGCCACTTTCGGCAGTCTAGACAGGTTCGCTGGAAGCGTCGCACCGCTTCTCTTCCTTGAAGTATCCAATAGCGACGTCTGATCTCCGCGAAGACTCTCTCTGCTCCTGCGTGGTGTACATCCTCGTCGTATTTCTTTATGATCAGCTCTGTGACCTTGTGTCGGCTGTTCAAGACTATCGGGTACTTAACGTCATCCGGTAGATCGGGGGCTCTCCGCAGGCGACCACCCACTCTGATGAGATTATGGGCGTCACTCTCGGGTGCCAGGTGGAGCAGTCTGCTGTCTGATGGGACGGGCTTTCCTCCCTGTAGACAGTCTAGCTCATCGGGGAACGAGTCTCTCTGGGCTCGTTGTAGTAGAAGAAGTTCTGCTTCTTCGTAGTCAGCTGCTGAAATGTCAGTGGTGGACTGACTCTCTGGGTGGTGCCACAGGAATGTCTTTAGCTGCGCACTCTGTAGGGTAATGCAGTCATCTATGTTGGGGTCTGTGGAGGCGACTGTGCTCAGTCCACAGAACATAGGTTTCTTGTTCTCAGCCTCCTCTTTACTTGCTTCCCGTGGGGTGGGCGTAGGCCACTCTTCTTCCGGGAGCTTGAGGAATTCTGGTCCGTCACTGTAGATGTTGCGACGGGTGAGGTCATCCAGGGACATTCCCCGGGTGATGACGTCAGCTGGGTTGTGTTTGGTGTCCACATACCGCCAGCTCGCTGCTTCTGTTAACTCTTGAATCTCGGTGACTCTGACTCCCACGAAGACTTTGTATCTGCATGAATCAGACTTGATCCATGTGAGTACTGTCATGGAATCTGACCACAAGATTGTTCTGTGCACCGGAATGGTGAGTTCACGTTGGATTAACGTGGCTAGATGCGCTCCTGCTAGGGCTGCGCAGAGCTCTAGACGCGGGATAGATTGTTGCTTTCGTGGGGCTATTCTTGAGCGAGCCAGGATGAAAGCCGTGTGTATCTCTCCTCCCTTCTCTTGGGCACGCAAGTAGGCCACCGATCCATAGGCTACTTCGGAGGCGTCGCTGAAGACGTGTAGATCCATCTTGCATGTCTCTGGCCTCACCGTGGATGGGAAGTAGCTGCGGCGTATATTGACGCCTGGGAGTGAGCGGAGTTCCGTCTCCCACTCTCTCCATGTGGAGGCAAGGTGTGCGGGTATTGGGTCGTCCCAGCCCTGGTCCTTGTCCCATAGTGCTCGTACAATCATCTTTGCCCTGGTGGTGTAAGGTAGAATACATCCCAACGGGTCATATTGTCTGGCGAGTGTTCTGTACACACTCCGTCTGGTGGTCGGTATCGCCGTCGACCTTCCCTGCTCCGTGGTCAGGGGTTTGTGTCTATAGTGGAGTCTGTTTTGAAGCGCCAGACTAGTCCTAGTGTCATTTCTTGGGCTTCTCCTGGGATTGTCGCCATCCAGGTCTCGCTGCTGGCAGCCTTGTCCTCTGGGGAGAGGCTGCGTAATACTGGGGGGTCGCTGCTGGCCTGCTGCCGGAGATCAAAGCCGTCTTTGATCAGAGAGGCGCGGAGCAGCGCACGGCGTCGCCAGTCAATCTTTGTCACGTGTCCCGCTGTGATTAGCTTCTCAATCTCAGCGCGGTACACACTCTCTTGAGCGGGGTCTTTGGCTAGGCGCCGCTCTGTGTTCAATAGATACCGCTCCGTGGCGTCTTTCTTTGCGTGAAAAGTGGGCATTCCCTCTCGCCTCAGGAGTGGAGTTGCGTATCTCATCACTCCGCCGACTGTGACTCTCTTTGTCCCTTGCTCGAGGAGGTTTATGGCGTAAATGTCTTCTTTAGAACGAATGTCTTTCTTTTTGTTCTTAAAGGGTATTGTCTCTAGTGTCCATAGCCTCTCGACATGCTGCAGGAGAGTGGTGTCTTCTTCTGTCGTTCTGGAGTGGAGGCAGCTAGTGGCTGCTGTTCGGTTGAGAGATTTAGCGAGGGGGCCTTGTAGTGTCCACCCTAGGCGGGTCTCGACTGCTGCAGGACAGCCTCGGGGTCCTGTATGGACCCGGTCAATCGGGACTATGAGTTCTGCATGGTCGGAGCCTATCAGCAGGGTCGGGGTGGCGCCGTCTATGAGCGGGATAGGTAGTTGACGCAGGTGCACATATTTATCCATCAGCTTGGCGATGGGGTAGGTGTACTGCGATAGTCCTATTTCTTGGCTGGTGAAAGCATTTGTAATCCTATACCGTCGCTCTGGCTGCCCGCTTGCTGCGATAGTGAAGGAGACATTCTCGCCCTTTATCGTCTTTAAATCTCTTCTTATTGTCCGAGTCGTCATTTGGTTCTCGCTCCCCCGCAGCCCCAGCTGGGCCGCAGCGGACGCGAGCAGAAGGGTCTTCTCTGACCCGTCATCAAGGACGGCGTAAGTGTCCATGACTTTATCTTGGTAGCTCAATGTCACACGGACTACCTTTAAGAGCACTTGGGCGCCGCTGCTGCTGGCGGGGTCAATGTACATGACACTTGCCTTGGTGCCGCTCGATGGTGCAGGTGAAGGCCGTCTTCTGTTACTGTCGTGTAGTATATCTAGATGGGCTCCGTCACACCGACTGCACCTTTTCTTTAGGCAGCATTCGGCTGCCATGTGACTGCGCGCACATCGGTAACAGCGCCTGTTGGACTTTATCCATTGACTCACTTCTTCTGCATTCATCTTTGTGAACAGGTCACATTGTGACAGCCAGTGTTCTTTCTCACAGTAGGGGCACACCATCTTCCACTTCTCTTTTCTCGAGGGGGTACTGTGGCTCTTACTGCTCGGTACTGACTCTGATTGGTGCATGACAGTCACCGATCTTCTTCCATCGTTTATTCTCCTGGGTCCCTCTCTGGAGCTTGGCGTGCTCCGCACGAACGTATCCAGTCGTAAGCTGCTGACTTCTCTCGCCAGGAAGTCGGCTAGATCAAGGAGGGATGGTTCGGGACCGTTAGGATCACGGTGGTCTCTCTGCCGCCTAAAACGCTCTTGTCTTGCGGGTGGCAGCTTCTCTAGAATCCTCTCGACGTTAGAGTTGGCGTATAGCTCATGCATGCCCTTTTCCCGTTGCGCTCCCAGCATCCCTACCAGGGACTGCACTTTGATTGACAGGTCGTCTAATGAGCGATTGTCTGTTGCTGGGGGTAGGCGATCAATATGCCTTATCTCTTGGATTACGTAATCCCATATACGTCCATATCTCTGGTCCAGCGCTGCTAGAGCCGCGGTGTATGGGGTCGTAGAGGTGGCATAGGCTAGCGCTATATTGTGCGCTCGCGGTACTTTCAGGTGCTTCAGTAATATTGCATACTTGTGGCGTTCATCAGCGACATCCACCATCATTGTCTCTAAGCACATCCGGAGCTTCGTGTACTGTGCTCGATTCTCATAGGTGAAGTCTGGAAACGACGGCGTGGCAATGTATGACGCCGTGGATGGCTGATACATCGGCGAGCGTTGGGGGAGAGACCTCCTAGGCGAGTCTCCTCTTGCGCCTCTCTGTGGGCTGGTACCGACAGGGTACCATGGCCCGCTGGTCCAGATGCTATTCCTCGGGGCTGGTCGTGCGTCGTGCTCACCCGTGAATAGAGTCGGGGGTCTGTAGCGCAGCGCCGCGGGGGTATAGCCTGGGCTGTACTGGACCTCCTGGTCCGGTGGAGTACTGTGCTGTCGTCGGGCTTGGTTCTCCTCCTCTCCCTCTTCTTCTTCTATCAGGTCCTCTAGATCCTGTAGTCGTTTATTTAGCTTCTCCGCAGTGTATGCCGCTCCTTCCTTGTAGCTGGGTCTCGCTTGGACCGGTCTGGGAAGGGGGTCTGCGGGGGGTATAGGCTTGGTCTGTTGGTCAAGTTCAGGGTCGCTTGCTCGGTTAGGAGACGCTGCCCTTGACTGTTGTCTCGACGAGTTCCTTGAACCCCTGGCGGAGGGAGAGGGTGTTGCCTTGAGGATCAGCTGCTCCATTAGTTGCGCTTGTAGCTTGTCGCGCTCGGCTTGTAGTCTGTCGCGCTCGCCCTGTAGTCTGTCGCGCTCGGTTTCGCGCTGGATGAGAGCGAGGTCGCGCTCTGCCTCTCTTTGGGCACCGTCAGCGGCACGCTGGGTGTCTGCTCGGTCTCTTGCCATATTCTCTTCCGTCTGAAGGCGTCTCATCTCCAGGCGTATGCGCTCTTCTTCGCTCCGTTGCTGCGCTTGGAGGCGTTCTCTTTCAATGTTAGAATGTTCGCGCTCGCTAAGCGTCTGTGCTTGGAGTCGATCGCGTTCACCCTGAAGTCGATCGCGTTCAGTAGAGGCTGTCAGGCTGACGAGGAACGCCTGTTGTAGCATCCTCTCCGCTTCGCTGGGGGAAGACGGTTGTAGAGGTGAGCCGCTCCTGGGTGAGCCGCTCGTTGGGGAGTCCTGGAGCTCTATTTCCTCGGCGCTCTCCTCCTCTTCTTCCGTGCAGAGTTCTCTCTCTGTAGGGTTGTCTTCCTCCCGGGGCTGGTCGGGGACTACTTCTTCGGTATTGGCGGGGGGTAAAGGCATGTCAGCTCCCTCCTGGTCCCCACCGTGAGCTTGGTCAGTTACATTAGAACCCACTAGGGCCTCTGTGGTCGGGGAAACCTGGTCGTTAAGGTCAGACATAATTTTACTTTCTACTTTTACCGCGTTTACCGTTTGTCGAAGGCTAGGTAGTTGACTGACAGCGTAATCCTCTAAGTACTGAGGTGTCTGTCGTCTGCGCCGCGGGCGTTCTACGTTAGGAGGACCGTTTCGTGGAGTGTTCATCATAGGCCATTTCAATATTAATAACACTATATTAATATTACACTAGTTACCATCCGGCTCGAAGGACCAATTGTAACTGAGGGGTACAATTCCCTGACTGTATTGATAAGTATGGTATTATTAAACCACTACCGCTTGTACTTTAACTTCTGGCCATCCAGTACATGATATAGATATGATGAACACTTTCCCACCTGATGAAACGAAGTCCACACAAATGTATAAATCGAATATTTTATATAGCAAAGGGTATATACAACGTTCACTTAATGACATTTATGATTTGAAATGCACTTGTAAGGCAAATGAGTATTCGTAGGTAAATCAACATTGAATGTCCAATCTCTGGTTACGCAGGGAGTAAGTATACAACCTGGTTCTTTAGGGAACTATAGCGATGGTACTTAAATGATTATAGCTGGATACACTAAGGGGGGGTCCCGCTGGTTGTAAGACAGTAGGGGGGGGGGGGTTAGAAGAGCCGCTGGCGGTATCCCATCTGGCCGACGATTTCTTGGGAGAATTCAGAGTCCTGAACACGATGCCCACAGAACCTCGGTCCACAGATGAATACAGCTGGACCCTCTGGTGGACGGTAGCTGCCGGTCCACAACGAAGAGACGTGAGGCGACCTCACTCGGGGTAGAGCGCCGTCTCACCTGGACTCCTCTCCGGGGGGTAGTTCCAACACTCAGCAGTGTTGGCCGTTATCCATGGAATAATCAAAGCACCCAAAGCATGTAGATAATCCAAGCCGTGGAAGGCTCGCCGTCGTCCGGGTAAAGTAATCCAATGTACAGGTCCACTCGTCCTGGCCCGGAGCTCCTCGGATGCAAGCACCACACGTGGTCTGCCCAGCCTGGTTAAGACTCCAGATAACGTCAGGAACGATGGGGGTACTGCTCACTTTATAACTCTAACCGAACGATGCACCATACATAATAGACTATTATTAACTTAATAGAAATACGTCCAACTCGACGGTATAGTGCCAAACTATGACAATTCAACTATTAATCCACACAATGTCTCAATGCCTATTATGAGGCCAAGTAGGCCTTACTGCACCACACGTGCGTCGTGGGTGAGGCTTCGCGTCTGTTACTAGGTTGGAGGGTAAAGGACTAATGGACTAAAAGAAAGTTCTACTTTACTTGCGCCATATATATATGCGCTGTGAACAAATAGTACCATTCGTATTTCACCAGACGTATTCCTACGCGGAACCGGGCTTGCCACGACATGTTGGTCGGCACGATTGAACTTGAACCAAGGGGCATGGCTGCTGGCGCCAGGTTCTCGTCCAATGGTAGAATGAAACTATTATGGGCTGTTAGTAGACTAAAGGGATATTCAGTGCATATTGTACAAGGAATATACAGGGGATATCAAACGATATACAAATACTATTAAATATATATCCATAAATAAATATATATATTCGGTTTAATCTGATCCTTCACAACACTTTCGTCTTGTTTACATCAGGGTCCCCCATTTTCAATTAATCATATTTCATATCTAAATCATATAATATCTCATTGCTAAATATATGCAATATATAATCTAATAATCCAATAATCTAAATCTAATATATAATATAAAAATGCTAAATGCATGGGTATTTTATTTTGTCTTTAATGTTAGCTTGCAAACTCGAATACTGTCTTGGTAAGCCTCATAATGAATTGTTTGGGGAAAAAAAGAAAAACATCGTGATGTGTATCGTGTATCGCCGAAAGGTCAGAAAATATCGTGATATCATATTTAGGCCATATCGCCCAGCCCTAGCTTCAACACACATGACATTAGGATAACCTGAGGATAACTGAGCACTGCCACCTCATTAGCCGTGTGTGTGTGTGTGTGTGTGTGTATTGAGCCGTACTGTGTTGTACCCATTCTGCAATCTGTTAAATAACGTTTTCTTTCATTCATGCTTTCATCCAGGTGCAGTTAAAACATCTGGCCCTTGTTGACAGAGAACGCGAGCTGTTGCAGGAGATGACTGCCGCCACAAAGCGCACATGCGCCGAGAACATGGATCTGTCGCTAGGCCCCTCCCCACCTGCAAGCAGAGATATCACGATGCACTACAGCTTTGATTATGCACAGCAGGTGAATATCCAATATAATGTTGCTTTTTGTTGTTAAAGGAAAACTTACAGGAACGTTTGAGTTGTATTTGGAGTGTATTTAGATAAGATGAGAGTGGGAGGAGAGAGGAGAGAGAAAATAGGAGAAGAGAGGAGAGAATAGGAAAAGAGAGGAGAATTTTTAATGTAAAAATAGTTCCTTATAGTTTTAGCAGTATTTTTTCATGAATCACTCACCAAACATAAAAAATACTTGCATTTGGCTAGTAAAGTGGCCTAATTTCCTCCCCTGTTCCCTTATTTCAATGTCCCTTATTTCAATGTCCTTTTTTCTTTTTCTTCTTTCTCTGTCCCGCAGGTTCATTTTCCATCTCACCCTTTTCAAGTGGGTCCCATCTTTTTTCAAACACCGCGCAAATGTGGCCTGTTCGGTGTCCACTGTGAAGGGCTGACGAAGCAAGTGAATTACCTAATTGATGAAGGGATGTCAACTGGTAAAGGCAGCAATGCCGTTATCAGCTATGTGGATCATTTCTTCACCAACTATGGAGTTGGAGAAAAATCAGTGGACCTGCACTGCGACAATTGCTCCGGGCAAAATAAAAACAATTATGTCTTGTGGTATTTTGCGTGGCGTACTATTCACAAACTTCACCTGCAGCTTGCTCTCCACTTCCTAATTGCAGGCCACACTAAATTTGGCCCCGACTGGTGCTTTGGTTTGATAAAGCAGGTTTACAGGAAGACTGCGGTCGACACCCTGGCAGGCATCGCAGACATCGTCAGGAAAAGCTCTGCAGTGAAAGGAGTCAATATCCCCCAACTTGTCGGTCGCGAAGATGGCACAGTTTATGTTCCAAGCTACGACTGGCAGCAACATCTCGGAGGCTTCTTCAAAAGATTCCCACAAATAAAGAAATACCAGCACTTCAGCTTCGATGCCAACAGTCCTGGCATGGTGACGGCGAAATTACACTGTGACGATACAGAGCCATTCACGTTTCAGCTGTTGAAAGACCCAAAACGCTACCCAACCATCTCTGGTTTTCCTGTCCTCCCCCCACCTGGTCTAGACAATGACCGACAGGAATATCTTTATAAGGAGATAAGACAATACTGTTCTGATGACGCAAAAGACATTACATGCCCACTCCCAACATCTAGAGCACCTCAGAACAAGAAGACTGTACGATGTTAGACACATGGATGTAGAGCACACACACACACACACACACTGTACTAGCAGTCACTTTAACATGAACACACACACACACACACTCATGCTGCACACGCTCACAATGTAAGGTCACTTTAAAAAAATTAAACAAGAACAGGAGTGGTTCTTGTAGAGTAAAAGCGTTTGTAAAACTCATGTACATATACCTGATATGTCTTATTCTTATTACTTGTTCTTATTACTTGTATTATTGCACAATGTCGCATTCTCATCCTATTGGATTCTTATTATTGCATTCTTGACTTGACTTGATAGTATAGTAGTACTAGTATAGCATAGGGACATAGAAGAATTGTATTGTTGTGTACCGGTACATCATACATGTACATTATATTTTTATTACTATTGTTTTATTGCACAATCGTAGCGGGCATGGCCAACCGCATTTCACTGTATGCCCTGGTATGCAATGAATAAAAAAAAATGTCACTTTAAACTAAATGGAAAGGTCACTTTAAAGGAAAGAACCGATGTGGTTCTTGTATAGTTTAGATCAGGGGTAGGCAACCCTAGGCACGCGTGCCTGCATAGGCACGCGGGGGCATTTGCATAGGCACAGGGGGCAGCAGTAAAAAAAAAAAAAAAAAAAAAATATAATTTTTTTTTTTTTTTGCTCTGAAATATTATAGTGAAATATTTTGCACTGTTGTCGCATTTATCTTGTTGAAATCCTCCCACAGGTTCTTTTTACTACCACATATTTAATTGAGACCCTTTATTTGTTTATTATTTCAATTTACCTGGAAATACATTGCTACATCATTCAGTAACATTTGCAGAGCCTTATAACAAAAACATTATTACGGTCACCATTGTGACCAGTGGGATTAATCAACACATTTTATTATTTATTTTTCAATTTCATTGAACATTGCACATGTTAAAAGCCATTTTTACTTGTGTTCTTAAAACAATGACAATAAACATAGTTTTATTAGGTTGAAATAATGTGGTTGTGTACTTATTTTTCTGTTAACTTATTATGCATTGAAAACTGAAAACCTTAATGCACAGTAACTGAACTCAATATTTTTAAGTTCTGGTAACTTATTATTATTATTTTTTACAGTGTAGTCTTGCGATCAATCAAAACTTATTTACACGATATACCTCACATTCACCCTCCATTCACATCCTGGTGTTCTCCTGGTGTTCTCCATTAGGCCTGTAGGTGGAGCTATGACGGCACACGTACAGTACACACACCGATGGTGTGTGATGTGTCCAAAAATGAATGGGCAAATGTGAGTGAAATGGTCGCACTGTATGCAGCTGTTTGTCTGCATTGCATCCCCCCCCCCCCAACTCAGATTTAGGGTTGATACAACCATCATAATAATATTGTTAATAATAACAATAACAATAATGATGTAATAATGTAAAAATTCAAAATACCTGATTATGAGAAAAAAAAATTCGATGCATGGAATATTGTTGAGGCACACTAGTTACAACTATATTTCAAACAGGCACTCCATGTCAAAAAGGTTGCTGACCCCTGGTTTAGATTATTGTAGTATAGCATAATGACAGAGTTGAAACTGTATTAGCATGTCTATTTTTATCATGCACATCTTATGCCTTCTTATTACCTGTTTATGTATTTTATTATTAGTATTATTGCACAATCGATGCGGGCATGACCACCCGCATTTCACTGTATGCCCTGGTATGATATGCAATGAATAAAAAAAAATGTCACTTTAAACTAAATGGAAAGGTCACTTTAAAGGAAAGAACCGATGTGGTTCTTGTATAGTTTAGATTATTGTAGTATAGCATAATGACAGAGTTGAAACTGTATTAGCATGTCTATTTTTATCATGCACATCTTATGCCTTCTTATTACCTGTTTATGTATTTTATTATTAGTATTATTGCACAATCGATGCGGGCATGACCATCCGCATTTCACTGTATGCCCTGGTATGTATGTGACTAATAAACCTCTTGAATTGATTTGATATTGTCTGCTGATTTTCATCCAGTTGTCACATGAAAGGTTGGAACAATGATAATGATAATAATGAGGCTTGTGTCTATCACTCCGCTGGCCAGTTCTACCAACTATGCATTACAATTCCCTGCGGTCATCATAATTTCTTCCTATTCTGGTTGTAATTGTGTAATGATAGATGTATAACCTGAACACTGTACATATCTGTTTTCAGGAAACACTGGGCTATACAAAGAATATGCTGTGATGTCACATGAATGTATAAATATATGGCCATGCATTTAATCTCTCTCTTTTTTATAAAATCATTATAGCCAACATGCAATATATCCCATTGATTGGTACAATGGGACAGACATTTGTTTTATACAGCTATAACCTGCATTCTTTCAAAATATATCATTAATCAATAAAACAGATATTGGAATACATAAATAAAGGTTTTCAATTCAATAACTGAAATATACATTATTCAGACTAGTAGTTATATTACTACTACAATAGAAAATGTTTGATTTTGTATCTGATCTGTCAGCATGGCTGTCACAGCACTTAATTATGTTAATACTATTCAGGGGAGAGGTGTGGCTGGGAGGTATTGTTTACGCCCAGCAGAATCCTGGCAAAAGGTGTCAAATCTTTAAGAGCTGTTTTCTCTGCTTAGGTCTCTGGGGAAAAAAGACTGCTACAAGATTTAAAATTAGCACATCACAATAATAACATTCTCAGATTTCAAAGTATGACACATCATTTGAAAGCTTACATTCTGTACTTTCACAATCTGGAAAAATCTGGAAAATGAAAAAATAGACATGTAGGCTATAGCACTGGTCGGGGTCACATATGTCAGTGAATACCGGGGCCAGTTGGTCGGCACAGACTTTTAGGACGCGGCCGGGGATGCCGTCCGGACCTGCTGCCTTCCTGATATTCACTTTTTTAAAGGTCCGCCTCACCTCATGCTCTGTTACCCTGAACACTGAGTCTCCATCAGCAGCAGACCCCCCCCCCCCCATTGCCGTGGCTTGTGGGCTGGTGTTGTTATTACCAGCATCAAACCTTGCATAGAAGGTATTGAGGTCATTTGCTAAGGAGATGTCACTGTTCAGTTTGAGGGAGGCGCCTTTGTAGTCTGTCATCGTTTTGAGCCCCTGCCACATAGCTCTAGAGTCAGCCTGTTCAAACTGGAGTTCAATTTTATCCCTGTAGCGCCGTTTGGCCTCTGTCACTGTCCTCCTTACGTTGTATCGCGCCACCTTGTAGTCATTCATGTTGCCTGCCACTAGGCCGTCGTTGTATGCTTTGGTGCACGCTCTCAGAGCTTCACGGACGGATTTGTCTACCCAGGGTTTTTGATTTGGGTAAACTCTCATCTACCACCATTCTACCACCGGCGCCAGCTACGCATGGTCCGACCTGTGCTTAAATACGCACAAAGTCAAGCACAAGTTCAAATTGATAAATCCCACACTTTGCTTAGAAATGATCCTTTCTTGTGATGAGGACGTTCTTCACAAGCATCTTTTGTTCTTCACAATCAACTGTTGTTTACAGTTCTCATATCTAACTCTAGTTCTCCACATATTTATTGTCTCATTGTGTGAAATATCATATAAGATATGCTCCAATCATGTTTATTTAATTTGTATTCAATTACTCATTCATGAAAACCTAGGTACAGGCACCAACATCACCATTTTTGGTTCAATAGAATAAAAGCTATGAAGCAAAATTCGAAATAAATACAGAAATTACAGCCATCTTTGATTTTTGCCATACCAGAATATTCAAAACATCAATATTTGAACTCCAGTTGATTCCTCACACTGTTAGGGTTTGAAACCGACCTCAACAGCACAGCACAGACAGGTAGTTCAGAGTTAGCCAAACACTAGGGCATATTTATTACAGAATCAAAAAGAGCCAAATAACAAAACTGAGTCAACAAAAAAGGAGAATGCCTTCGGCAGAGTTGCCTGCGGCTCTGCAGATCCTCCCGGTGTTAGAGGTGGGGAATCGGCGTAGGCGCCGCTGCGGCTCTGCAGATACTCCCAGATCCAACTCGGAGTGGAAACGGAGAGAGAGAGAGAGATCAACAACAGTCCAACAGTACACAGAGGCAGTGCAGTTCAGTCCTCCCTTAGCTGAGTCCAGTATGAAATACAAGTGACTTGATCTTTGGTGTAAACTACACACAAGTTAGCTGAGTCCAGTACAAAACAAAACGGTACTTCTGCAGTGTTATCCAAACACACAATTTAGCTGAGTCCAGTACAAAACAAAAACGGTATTTCTTCAGTGTTATCCAAACACACAAAAACAGATAATCCAAAAAGGTTTGTTTCCAAAACTCACCAAAGCGCAAACGCGTAAAGCGGGCAACGAGGCGCAGCTCCAAACGGATGATCAAGATATTCACCAGCGGCGATCCAAAGATGTCCTGGAGGGAAAGTAGACGAGGCACAACAACGGGGGGAAGACAGGCAGTAGCAGTAGTAATCAAAACGACCCGACAACGATTGAAAGAAGGTCCGAGTATATGAAGCCTCTGGAGCGCTAATCACAAACTACGACAGGTGCGTGATGGAATTGGTAATCGCTCCTGAAGCGTGTGGCGGGGAATGCACCAATCAACACAGTACCTTGAAGAAGCGTGTGGCGGGGAATGGGCCAATCCTCACAGAATCCTCACAGTACCCCCCCCCTCCATGGGAGCCACCCGGCGACCCACTCGGCCCCGGCCTGCCCGGATGGGACCGAAGGAAGCCGGTGATCAGGGGCACCGGAGAGGGGGACAGAGACAGAGGCCCGGAGAGGGGGACCGGAGACGGGGACAGAGGACCGGTGAGGGAGGCTGGAGACGGGGACAGGGACCCGGTGAGGGGGGCCGGAGACAGGGACAGGGAACCAGCGAGGGAGGCCGGAGACGGAGACAGGGGCCCTGTGAGGGGGCTGGAGACAGGGACACAAGGGGAACCCCGGGGCGAAGGACTGGACGCCGCCTGAAGACACTGGGCATGACAGGAGGGGCTCCACCCCCTGATGGCGCCGGAGGACCAGGCGATGTGGGGCTCATGCAGCGCGAGCCAGGGCCGACCCAGGACTACCGGGACAAGAGGGGATCTGGTAATAAAAAACTGGAGTCTCTCAACGTGGTTACCAGCCACGGTGAGGAGGACAGGACAGGTGCGTTGAGTGATGTCAGCCAGGCGGCGATGATCCAGCTTGAAAACCTCCAAGGGCCTCTCGAGGTCCTCAAGTGGAATGTTGGCCCGGGTGGCAAACTCAACGTCCAGGAAACTCCCATCAGCACCAGAGTCAATGAGTGCACCCACCGTCACCCGCTGGTCCGCCCAGGCTAGGGTGACGCTCGTCAGACGGTTAGGTGGTGCACGGGTGTGGGAACAGGAAAAACGGTGCGGATAGCGAGGCTGCGGATAGCGAGGCTGATTAGGCCCTCGAGAGAATCGGGCTACTCTTGGGTCGCGAGCTGGTCCCTTACTGCGTCGTTGAGCCCCCTCAGGAAGGTGAGACGAAGCGTTTGATCGTTCCAACCGCTCTCCGTTGCGGCTAGTCTGAACTCTAGCGCGTAGTCTCTGACACTGCCACTGCCCTGCCGGAAGGTGCCCAACCGAGCTCCTGGGTCCTGGCCACGAGCTGGGTGGTGGAAAACCCTTCGGAGCTCTGCCACGAAGTCTGGGTAGGAGAAACAAAAATCGGCCCTCATAGACCAGGAAGCAGTGACCCACTGTGCTGCTCGGCCCGTGAGCAGGTTAGTCATGTAGGCTACTCGGGCTCCCTCTGACGAAAATCGGCTGGGTTGATGAAGGAAAACCAACTCACACTGCATGATGAATGTGGCACAATCCTCGAAGTTACCCTCGAACAGACGTGGTTCGGAGAGACGGGGCTCCTGAGGTGCGAGGTCTGCCGCGGCTGCGGGTGGTGATCTGGCTGAGACTCCTGGGACAGGTGGGTTTAAAAGTGTCGTATAATCCTATACAAATCTAAGGTTAATTGCAGCACAATGAGGTTGCTAACCGGATGGAGAAAAAGAGAGCGATGGAAACATGGTCTTCTCCCCTGACTTAGTCAGATAGAGAAATAAACTTGCAGGCCAGACAAAAGGAACTCTATTTCAACTCGACTGATTTATTTGCCAAAGGGTCAAGGGTGGATAAGGCAATCAGTTACACACAGGAATTATTCAGCATAATACATGATTGTGCAGAAGGTTTGATGAGGTTAATCAAAATAGCCCAGAACACGGTGGCTTCCCTACATCAAGACATTGTTGCACATAAAATAGCAGTCATGTTTATCAATGGAATAGAGAATATTCTGAGCATTTCACATGAGTAGACCTGGTCAACAGATCGGAATCTGTACATGTTACTCTAACCAACAATAATTGGGTCCATGATTCTACTCACATGAAACGGCAGCACATTTCTCTGGTGGCGTGGTGGGAGGCTCAGCCTGACCCCCCCTGGGGAATGGGGTCGGTGGGCTGGCCTGCCAACTAACTGTTCTGATCTCATACTTATAGGCCTAAATTACCTCACTATTTTTAAATTGGTTGAACCAATCACAAGTACCGGTCTTCTTTCAGTAAACAGAAGGGGGGGCCGCCGATGGCCCCCGTCGGTGTCTTCCTTCAGTGAACAGGGGGGGTCTGCTGGTGGCCCCCGTCGGTGTGGAGTACAGAGGAACCATCCATGCCGTCCAGTGCACAGACAGTTCCAAATTATTCCCTTACCAAATAGTCTCCATTCAAAAGTCATAAACCAATTGAATGATTAACTTATTGATTCTCTCACTCACTCACCAAGTTGCTTTCTGTATTAGCCCGCCTTTCTCAACCTCCTGTTCCCCTCATGCTGTCACCTTATCTTCCTGTCTCCCTCATGCTGCCTTTGATCCTGCATTGACCCCTTACAACCACGTCCTGTGCCCTTGTTGTAAAAATAGCTGTCATCTGTTATCACATGCTGACCCTACCCCCCTATCTTCACCAGCTGTGACCTCTCTCCTGTTGCATCTAATCTGACCAGGCCTGCTCCGTCATTCTGTCGTAAAACAGCCACTGTAAACAACAGCTGTCCCGCTTGACCCCCCTTGGGCATATAACGTTACCAACTCCCTGCTGTAAAGATATTCTAGGTCCCTCTTGTGAGTGTAACAGCGACCATAAACAACAGGTTATAGCATCCCCCGTGGCTTCCCGTGACCTGAGCCCACATTCTCTATTTAGACCTCATTGGCCCTTATAATTTCCTGCAAAGCAATCATGGGTTAATTTACACCTTTCATCCCCCTGGAGTCTAAAAGTAACACACTTGCCTGTCTCCAACAGCCAAACACAGAAAAATTACAGACTAAACAGTAAATCACTTACAATAACTGCAAAAACACAATCATACAGTCATCAAAACAGCATATAAACAAGCCCCCATCATTAAATGATCCTATTCCACGATTGGGCTTGTATCAAATTCCAACACAAAACATTTAGCCTATGCAAATCAACAGATTTAACCAATTACACAAGCATAAACGATTTCAACACAGCAATGCAACAAAATATACGCTACCAAGCCTACATCATTAAATTATCACCCCCATGATCTAAAGATGTGCAGCAACCATCAACATAAACATCATCCTATGTAAGTCAACAATGTTATTAAAGATTTTAACAAAGTACACAAGCATAAACAGACACTCAAAATAATTGTACTCTAGACAGATATAAATCACATCTTTACACAACAACATCCCTACATACCACAAATATAAGCATCACTCATGTAGTAAAACATCATCAGTGGTTAGTTCCCATATGCTAAGACTAAAAAAACTGTAAACCGGACGTCCTGGGAACGTTAACTCAGCACATATGTGACATATGATTCTAATGTAGATGTATCAATTGAATACAATGCAAGCAATATGTCATTTTCAGTGTAGAGCAGATTACCAAATTCGGCCCATTGCTACTCCCAAACTACTGTCTATCTGTATATCATGTATGTCATAAATGTTATGATGAATTGAAAACGGGGGGACCCTGTCTCTGGTCTGCATCCCCTTAACAATTGTATGTATTCAGCCGTACTGTTTTCAATCAATCAATCAATCAATCAAACCCCCCTTGGTCAAGAATATACCCTTGTGCCTAATGTGTATATGTTCCTATCCATTCATTACTGATCCACTCACTGCATTGTGTGCAGTCTAAGTAAACCCTTATTGACCTCCTCCCATAATCTAATCATCATACATTTCACATCTCTTCCCCTTGTTACACAAACATACAATATCAATATACAAATATAAACATTTTAACACAATGCCAAATATTTCCTCACCCGTTTTTCGTCCTCAGAGCGAATGAAATTAAAAACAGCGAACCGCGTTGTAACGCGCATGCGCAGTAACGGAAACGCACAGCAACCGATGTATACCGCGACAACGTACAACTATTTCGTCCTAATATAATGCCACGACATCCACCGCGCTCTCTAACACTCCCTAACCATCACTTTCAAAACTCTAATCATAACACATGTCGCCTGCAAACTCACAAAACAGCCGCATGCAAGCTAATAGTCAGAAGGATACGCCCCTTCCTGACAAAAGAAGCCACCCAACTCCTCGTCCAATCAACAGTCATCTCCCGCCTCGACTACTGCAACGCACTGCTAGCTGGCCTCCCGGCCACTGCCACCAAGCCTCTTCAACTCATTCAAAACGCAGCGGCCCGCCTGATATCAAACCTACCGAAGTCGGCCCATGTCACCCCACTTCTTAGGGACCTGCACTGGCTCCCCATTGCTGCACGTATCCGCTTCAAGGCCCTCGACCTAGCATACCGTGCAGCAAAGGGAACCGCTCCCGCCTACCTCCGGTCAATGGTCTCTAACTACACACCCTCAAGACCCCTACGCTCTGCATCTTCTGGCCGCCTCAGACCTACTCCTATCCAAGCTCCTGGAGGGTCATCAAAGAGAAGCCGCCTATTTTCAGTCCTTGCCCCACAATGGTGGAATGAACTACCCATCCCAGTTAGGACAGCCGAATCCCGTCCAATCTTTCGCCGTCGACTAAAGACTCACTTCTTCAACCATTATCTGAAATGATTAAAAAAAATAAAAATCTAACCCTGACTAACCTTACTGTCATGCACTTGTCCTAATAAACTAACCTACACTGTAACACGCAACACTTGATGAACATTGTTACTCAGCTGATAGAGTTGTACCCTTCTTGCTGTCTTGTCGTACATTTAAATGCAGCTAAATGACTAAATGTAAATGTAAATGTAATAGCCTAGCCAGCCTTATGCGATGGTTCAACACTCCAAGATCCGCGCGTTATGTGGTGTCCCCACACGCTTCCGGGATCCGCACATTTCATTCAGTCCGCTCGGTACCATTCCAACTCTAAACAACTTACACATGTTTATAACAACAAACTATTTTAAAAGAACAAACTATCGTAAAAGAATTTAAAACATTCTAATATATCAACGCCGTTACACAGATCAACACGAATCTTAAACCAATTCTCCTACCCTTTCTCCGCCCGGCTCAATAGCCAGGATGTTCAAACGCTCCTCTCCACACTATGACGACATCAACCGGCGACATCTTTCCTTCACCATAACATCGTACACAATTGTTACCGAATTAAATAGAACCATTAAAACGGCCACAATCACACCAACGTACGCCTCGATTCGCTTCTTAACAACAATTGCTCCCACAGTGTTTCGTCAATTCTCTCACATCGCCGCCTTAACGTCCATAGATCACCGCGGCTCTTCCACAGAGCTAAGCTAGTTAGCCCCAACTTCCAATATGATTCACAGACTCGTATCGTCCCGATCCACGTCTAACAACATAACAACCCGGCCAAGTTTGCTATGATCAAATTGTACTCTATACTCTGTCTCATTGTACTCTATACTCTCTCATTGTACTCTATACTCTGTCTCATTGTACTCTATACTCTGTAACTCTGTCTCATTAACTGTCTCATTGTACTCTATGCTTTACACACTCATCACACCTTTTACCTCACCCTAAAATCTTCTCTTTAAGATTTGACTACTCTGCATTGTCCATCACTGTCCAGTCACCTCACAGTCCCACTTCCTGCATTTCTGTAACTATAATCACGTTCTACCACTCCTCGTCTTACCCTTCAAGTAATTTACCTCTCCCTAACCTATGTGCTTTGGGTCACCTTAAGCTTTGTACAGGCCATGTATTCATTATTTCATTTCCCCTTGATAGGCCACTGCCTTGTTTTTTTATCATCATTCTGTGGTATCATCACTCTGTGTTATCATCACTCTGTGGTATCATCACTCTGTGGTATCATCACTCTGTGTTATCATCACTCTGTGGTATCATCACTCTGTGGTATCATAATTGTATCATCACTCTGTGGTATCATCACTCTGTGGTATCATCACTCTGTGGTATCATCACTCTGTGGTATCATAATTTTATCATCACTCTGTTCTCTGTACTCTGTACTCTGCACTCTGTTCTTCAGCGCCTCCTAACCCCAGCTGTCCCTAAATATGACTTAATAACCAATCGTCGGGCCGCCGCTTTTTAAACAACAACAACAAAATAAAAAAAGTACCATCCCCCTGTTAGCAAGGGCCTGGCACCAAATACGCTGCCCGTACTTATTGCCATAAACCTCAAGCGAACAGGCCGGAAACTGCCTCCTGTTTTTGAATAATCATACAAACATCAAAAGCACATGATTGTTGAGGCGGTTAGGTGGCCGAGCGGAGATTGCGTTCGTCACCAACCCCGGAGCTGTGAGCTGGATTCGCCTGTTCGAATCCAGCTCACAGCTCCGGGGTTGTCACCAGCTTGGCTGGCCATCCGCACTAATACAATTGGCTGTATTAGAGGGTGGGAGAAGCTGGCGGGGTGGGTCCGGGTCGTTGTAAACAGCGACTCCTACAGTTCGGTCGGAGCGCCTGCTAAGCGCGGATAGGACCTGAGGGGGATAGTGTGGTCCTCCCACACGCTACGCCCTCTCAGTGAGAATCTGCGCTGCCAGGTGAAAGATAAGATAAGATAAGATATTCCTTTATTGATCCCCTTGGGGAAATTCAGGCATCATAGCAGCATGGGGGGGAGGGGGGGAGGGGTACAGGTAGTAAAACAACACAGTATACAGGTAGTAAAAGACAACACAGGCAGTGTAAACAATTGATCAATATGGTCAATATAATTTACTATCTGACTAGCTGAGGAATATTCACATTATTCACAGTGTCACATGAGGTGCAGTATGCAAGAGGTAGTGTTATAATTTACTATCTACTGAGTGTACATTAATCAAAGTACCAGGGTAGTCTACTTTGTCCCCCTTGGGTTCCTATAAGTCCCAGGTCAATGTCTGGTAGCAGTCGCTGTCACTGCCCCCTGTTGTGGGGCCTGGAGGCTGCTAGTCGCTGCCCACTGTTGTGGAGCCTGATGGCCGCTGGTATGAAGGACTGTCCGAGGCGGTTAGTTGAGTGTCGGGGGGGGATGAGTCTGTGGCTGAACGAGCTTCTCATCTTGACTAGCTCGTCGTAGAGGGGGTGGTAGGGGTTCTCCATGATGGCATCCAGCTTCCTTATCATCCCCCTCTTTCCCATCACCTCAAGTCTAGGTAGCTCGACTCCCACCACGGAGCTAGCCTTCCTCACCAGCTTGTTGAGCTTGTTGGTGTCCCTTGAGTTGAAAAGAAGCGGTGATTGGCTGGACGTGTGTCGGAGGAAGCACGTGATAGCCTCCACTCTCCCAGATGATCTGACTGTGGGGGGTAAGTGCGCAGCGACCAGGAAGGGATTGGGAATTGGCATACGACTAACATTGGGATGGGAGAAAATCGGAGGAAAATGGAGGGGGAAAAAGATCCAAAAAAAAAAAAAAAAAAGCACATGATTGTATATTTACTGAACAACAAGCGCAATCCCTTTACCGTTGGACAGTCTAAACTAATCACCACTCCACCATTCCTGTACGCAAAGGCTATATTCACCACGGGCTCCAACTAGTGGCCACACAACCAACCTCCATCTTTCCCCTGGTCCTCCATTCAGACAGCAAACCCTGCACTGCAAACCCCTTAATGAACGCATCAACCCCCGGCTTTTTTCCTGAATGTCCCCAACATGCAGGCAGGAGCTGTAGCTCTGAGCAGCCAGCCACACAAACCTCACCGCACATCTTCAGGGGGGGGCACAACAGAGCGGGTCAGATAGGCACCATTTCTGTCGTATAATCCTATACAAATCTAAGGTTAATTGCAGCACAATGAGGTTGCTAACCGGATGGAGAAAAAGAGAGCGATGGAAACATGGTCTTCTCCCCTGACTTAGTCAGATAGAGAAATAAACGTGCAGGCCAGACAAAAGGAACTCTATTTCAACTCAACTGATTTATTTGCCAAAGGGTCAAGGGTGGATAAGGCAATCAGTTACACACAGGAATTATTCAGCATAATACATGATTGTACAGAAGGTTTGATGAGGTTAATCAAAATAGCCCAGAACACGGTGGCTTCCCTACATCAAGACATTGTTGCACATAAAATAGCAGTCATGTTTATCAATGGAATAGAGAATATTCTGATCATTTCACATGAGTAGACCTGGTCAACAGATCGGAATCTGTACATGTTACTCTAACCAACAATAATTGGGTCCATGATTCTACTCACATGAAACGGCAGCACATTTCTCTGGTGGCGTGGTGGGAGGCTCAGCCTGACCCCCCCTGGGGAATGGGGTCGGTGGGCTGGCCTGCCAACTAACTGTTCTGATCTCATACTTCTAGGCCTAAATGACCTCACTATTTTTAAATTGGTTGAACCAATCAAAAGTACCGGTCTTCTTTCAGTAAACAGAAGGGGGGGCCGCCGATGGCCCCCGTCGGTGTCTTCCTTCAGTGAACAGAGGAGGGCGCTTTTGATGACCCCCCTCCTTGGCTGCTCAAGTCTCCTCTGAATGAATCCAATACTTTAACATTCCTTCTATATGGTTCATGCAATGACCTATAGATGTCTAATATCACCCAAGTACAGTCATTGCTTTCTAGGCTGATACCAGACATCATATGAGACTACACCAACCTTTATTTACCAGACTGAAACTCTGTAATATAACTGTGATACATATACCAGGATTCTTAATTCTAAATATCTATATAGATGTTTTTATTGGTTTCTTTATAGAGTTGTCAATCCAATCAAAGCCAATCAAGTATCATGCTTTTTCATTTAACTTTGAAACATGTCCTTATTGATTAATGATCTTTAGTCCTGTCTTATACTATCAGAGCCAGTTATCTGGTCTCTGCTGTCGCTGCTGAAATCTTCTACCAGTTGGGTGTGACTTTTCAGTTCCTTTGTTCTAGTGTTGAGTACCTCTGCTAGTGGGGGTTGAAATAACTGTTCCTGCTGTTATCTGATGCAACTGTCTCTAGAATCGTTCCTCATTTAGCCCTGCAACCCACTCTGCTGCTAAAAAGTATACAAGGCATAATATTATGGTTTTACTCTTGGCTTACCTTTTGATACTAAACAGTTGATTAATAGATAACTTTGTTTGTGAATCAGTGTCCATGACTAATAATCCTGTAAGTATATTCTGCTCTTCAACAAGTCTAAGCTGGTCTGCCCTGTGTTCAACCCAGCTGTCTCTGTAACACCAGTATCAGCTCATTACTTTAGCAATGAAAATCCATTCTGCTGT
This sequence comes from Notolepis coatsorum, assembly GCF_963971535.1. Taxonomy (NCBI): domain Eukaryota; kingdom Metazoa; phylum Chordata; class Actinopteri; order Aulopiformes; family Paralepididae; genus Notolepis; species Notolepis coatsorum. The sequence goes on along the minus strand of NC_140169.1, from coordinate 170,752,143 downwards.
TGAAAGGTACACCTGGATTTTACATTATGGTTCTCTAATTATTCACACATATTAGCTATGAAATTCAAGGTCAATATTACCACAAAAGCAGAGTGTTTAATGCTGTACTGAGAGCCTGTAGCTGGTGCAGAATAACAGCCTGCTGATTACCCTGGGTAGTCTGCTGGGTGGCCAGAGTGTCAAGGGCATCCAGAATGAGCTGGAACTGGGCCCTGAGGCCGCAGCCGCACCCAACTGTTGGGTGTGGTCGTTGACCACCTCGATCTGGACCGCCAACGCTGCCCTGACCCTGTCTGTGTCGGCTGAGGTCGTCATGGTCGGGTCGTAATGTTAGGGTTTGAAACCGACCTCAACAGCACGGCACAGACAGGTAGTTCAGAGTTAGCCAAACACTAGGGCGTATTTATTACAGAATCAAAAAGAGCCAAATAAAAAAACTGAATCAACAAAAAAGGAGAATGCCTTTGGCAGAGTTGTCTGCGGCTCTGCAGATCATCCCGGTGTTAGAGGTGGGGAATCGGCGTAGGCGCCACTGCGGCTCTGCAGATACTCCCAGATCCAACTCGGAGTGGAAACGGAGAGAGAGAGAGAGAGATCAACAACAGTCCAACAGTACACAGAGGCAGTGCAGTTCAGTCCTCCCTTAGCTGAGTCCAGTATGAAATACAAGTGACTTGATCTTCGGTGTAAACTACACACAAGTTAGCTGAGTCCAGTACAAAACAAAACGGTACTTCTTCAGTGTTATCCAAACACACAATTTAGCTGAGTCCAGTACAAAACAAAACGGTACTTCTTCAGTGTTATCCAAACACACAATTTAGCTGAGTCCAGTACAAAACAAAAACGGTATTTCTTCAGTGTTATCCAAACACACAAAAACAGATAATCCAAAAAGGTTTGTTTCCAAAACTCACCAAAGCGCAAACGCGTAAAGCGGGCAACGAGGCGCAGCTCCAAACGGATGATCAAGATATTCACCAGCGGCGATCCAAAGATGTCCTGGAGGGAAAGTAGACGAGGCACAACAACGGGGGGAAGACAGGCAGTAGCAGTAGTAATCAAAACGACCCGACAACGATTGAAAGAAGGTCCGAGTATATGAAGCCTCTGGAGCGCTAATCACAAACTACGACAGGTGCGTGATGGAATTGGTAATCGCTCCTGAAGCGTGTGGCGGGGAATGCACCAATCAACACAGTACCTTGAAGAAGCGTATGGCGGGGAATGGGCCAATCCTCACAGAATCCTCACACACACAGTATTAACTTAAAATAGCAATACAAAATTATATTACACAGCAATTGTGTGAACATTAAGACGTTTTTAAAGAATTCATGATTTCGATTGTGGCCATTTTGGATACATTTTTATTAAGGGGAGACACTGCAGGTGAATAGGGTAAAAAAATTAACTAATAGATATCACAATGAAACTTCCCCAGTTGATTACCTATATTAAGACAAGACTTTTTTGTATTACAAGTTTTCTGAAATTGTATGTTTAAATATGCAAATGAGGCATGATCTACTTAAATATGCACTAATTTGCATATAATTCCAGGACAGAAATCTGAACATTGGATAAAGCCATTTTCAAAATTATAGTTTCATTTTGTTGACATATTAGAGCCAAAGGTTATTACAGAGGGGATTTTGGATATCTCTTTTTATCACTCCATAAATCAGAAAATACTCCATTCAGTCCATTTTTATGGTAAAATTCCATATTTCGCCATGTTTTTAGGAATAAAATGTGATATAAATCAGGGTATGAATGCGATATCAACAAACCCTTCTGTAAATACCTTCAGAACATAGATATGAATAGAACTGGAAGGTTTGGTGTATGTGAGTGCTACTGAAGTGGAGATTTCTGGCTCAGAGTATGAGGAAAAACTCTTAGAACTCATTTTTGGGAAAACGCATTCAAAGTTCTGTATTGTAAAATGCCATACTTTTTTTTTTAAACCGATATTTACAAACACAATACCTAATCAAACCATTAGTAATAGACAACCTAAACACATGTCTGATAACTGAATAATAATAATAATGATGTTATTGAACTGAACAGAACTACACACAGGCTACAAACAGTGTAGTACAGTGTAGTACCCCCTAATAGGCAAAAAATATTTGAATAGATATCACTATGAAACTTTCCCAATTTGTTATGTACATATAAACTAAGAAAAAAAATATTGCAAGTTTTCTGAAATTTATGTTTATATATGCAAATGAGGCACTTCCCCATTAAATATATGCACATTTATGGATGCAATAAGGCAAAATGATGTAAAATAAACAACTAAATGTGTGTTATTGACGTTTTATTGTCACTAGTTTCATAGAAGACATGTTTAGGAAGCAAAATATAACAAAATCTCAAAATCAACAAAAAAAGTATATTTGACTATTCACCTGCAGTGTCTCGCCTTAAATTCAACTGGTTTCTTGACACTCAAGCCCAAATTGTTCTATAGATCCTTATCTTCAAACGAAACTTTCGCATACATTTTAAATGACTGAGTGTCCAGGCACCCCACTATCAGAAAAGTGTGTGGTTTCTGGTCAGCAGGAGATGTGCATCTCTGGCAGCTTATGGTCAGTGGCATTGTTCCTCAAATAGTGTTGAACTTGAGTGTTACACCCTGAGTGCATAGTATAATAGACATATTAGCATGGTAGGTAGTAGTATACGGATAGTAACATAGTACATAGTAGTAAGGTACTAGTAAAAGACAGTTATTTATATATATATATTATATTGTAGAAATCGTCGGAATAGAGAAACGCACAATTTCTATCAGTTGACAACACAAAGCTGTGTGTCATTTATTTAGCAGTAGCACAAGTGACAGCTGTCAGAACTATGCTGGGCTAGCTTCTGACAGCTCGTAGTAATCAAACATTTATCAATGAAACCCCACACAGGGCGTCTCCTCTCAGCCCAACCCCAAAACCAACCTCCTTAAAGTGACAGTGCCCCATCAACACATCAAAACAATACCATGGGCAATTATGTCTCTATAGAACCCACTACAATATAAATATTATATTTATTAAGAAGGTAATTTATTTATTTGCATCTCAGATATTTATTGAAGAGGTGTGTTTCTATATCGGTAACATGTCCCCATACACAGGGCATTCGCATGCAGTCACCAGGTCTCCACCCAATCCAATGCCTCAGTGGCGGTTGGAATACCCCACGGGCCCTGAGGCGAGATTGACAGCTCGGGCCCCCCCCACACACCGATATTTATTGTATTATTAATTTATTTTTTTATCAATTTTTTATTTATTTTTTTCAACATGAAACAAAACATATCACAATACAATAATAATATGTCAAATGTATATACTCTCTTTTCTGGACTCTTTTCGTATCACAAACAGTACTGTATTTGCAAATCTGGTATGTCATGTATAGATGTAGCACTACTGTCTATCTGTATGTCATGTATGTCATTATGTTATGATGAATTGAAAATGGGGGACCCTGATGTAAACAAGACGAAAGTCTTTCTCTGGTCTGCATCCCCTTAACAATTGTATGTATTGAGCTGTACTGTATTGTACCCATTCTGCAATCTGTTAAATAAAGTTTTCATTCATTCACCATGAACCATGACATTACGTTAGTTAGCATCCAAGCTAGCGTGATAACGTTAGTAGTTATAAACGGCTAGGCTGGCTGCTTACCTGCAATAATGTTGTCATCGTCCTGGACAGATAGACTTGTTAAATCATAATATCCACACTTTGTGCTGGTCCTCAGTAAATGTCCCGCCGGCAGCTGGTTTTGGATTAGCTTATGCCGCGTTGCATTAGCCTTTAGCTGCTCGGCGTCGTCGGATTTTAATACACCATCGTAGCGGTGGTGATGTTTCAGGTGACTTATTATGTTGGATGTGTTATAGCTTGTTGCCCCTTTCCCTCCTTGTGGAACTTCTGCATTGCATTTATTACAAATAGCAAGCAATCTTTTTCCTCTGAAACAATTCCTAGTGCCGACGCCATCTTTGTTGTTTACGTCCGCGCTGCTTGTGCCACGTTCACGTTACGTGGGAAGAACCAGAGGACATCTCGTTGCTACAACTAGGAAACCTTCACGCATTGACTCGATGAAACGCCCACATCCATACTTCTGCAATTCGTGACACGAAGTAGGAGATATCGGGGTCTATAAAAAAATCCCATATGTCCTAGTAGGAATTACCACTAGGCTGACGTGAATGGTTTATCCCAGTCGGAAGCTGGTTCTTCCGCTTCTTCCCACGTAACATGAACGCGGCACAGAAACTTACGTGGCTACGTCACAGCCAAGAAAGGGAGCGCTGGATTTGTGTAAAACGCCCTGTTCCTAAACCACACGCTATCAGTCATACCACAGTACTGGCAAAATGGGAGGAGCCTACAGTCAAAACAAACGCACAGTCAGTCTGTCGATCCAGTCCCACGAACGGGAACTCCATTCAGTCCAGGGGCCCTGAGGCGACTGCCTCGCCTGCCTCGCCTATATCGCCGCGCGTGCAATGCCTATAGGAGATTTCCCACGACTTGTTAGGACGGCACTCTCTTACACCACCATCGCCAAAACACCAAAATAGCATCAAATCACTGACCTCTAGGACCATCATTCAGATCATAGTACCAGTTAGATTAGATTATATTGAAATGTATTGTCATCATACAGCATAAGTACATTACAATGAAAATAAGTGGGGCATCCAACCCGAGTGCAAATGTAACAGTAAAGAGCAATAGTAATATTAATATAGTGATTAAGCTGGGTATAAGATATATACATTTGTTCTACTGAGTATAATGCTAATCACATGTATGTAGAGTTGTAATATATTTAAATGTTTCAAAAATGTTCTTATGTACCCCAGTTGCTATTGCATGCACATATTTGTGTTTTATTACACTTATATATACCAACTATTCGCCTGTTTTATTCTCCACCCATCCATAGCAACACTATTATCACCAACATCCAAGAAGGGGGATCCCCCTTTGAACGGCCCTTCTAAGGTTTCTCTCCTCCACATTGCCTGTGGTGCTTTTTTCCTATTGCTATAGGTGTTTCCTTACCTTCGCTGGGGTATCTCTGGGAGTGTTGCATTTATTTATTTTACATTTATTTTGGATTTCATGGTGGGTTTTTTGTTCTTTTTTTTATATTTTCTTTGTATTATTTTTTAAACATACACATAAACATAAACATAACAACATAAAATTAGATATACAAGCATTAATTAACAGTACACATCCAATGAAATCACCATTTAAATAAATGTATTATACGAGATATACACCTAATACTTGCTATCTAATACCCTACACACATATGCTCTCGCTCGCCCGATAATCCATCCATTATCATTCACTCCTAACCAGGCACTACAATTCATATGCTAGCTTTTATTCTCTCCACCACTTCTAACCACATTGCAATTTTGGATTCACTGACAACTAAAATTCTTGCTGTAGATATTTCTAGATAAATCACATCGAGATATGTAAGAATCCAAACCTTCCGACACATTTTTTCCGGTTGAAACCATCATGATGCTATCAGCTTTTTAGCCGCTGTGATACCAGATAAAACTAATCTCTTTAGCTGTATAGGGACTGCAAACTCAAAAACATCATTCAACAGCAATACAGAGGGGTGTACAGGTATATTCAGAATTAAGAAATTTGATAATTGCTGGGACACTTCTTTCCAGAATATCTTAACTGGTGGGCAATCCCAGTACATGTGCATAACTGTACCCTCATCCCCATTTGTACATAAGGAGCATCTGGAGTATTGTATATGTCCCATTCTGTTCAATCTTATAGGAGTCAGGTATGTCCTATGAATATAGTTAAGATTCATTTGTTGATGGTCCGGGTTACGTGACGCAAGTCGAACGTTTGCCCAGGCTTCTTGCCAATCAAAATGTATTTCCAGGTCTGGTATATCCCTCCTCCAGACTGAGTCTAGGGGGAGGATTCCATACGAGGACGTTAGTAATTGATGAGAAAAATCTGATACAAAACCTCTCGATGTCTCTCTTTCATAGAAGAATTTATGGTATCTGTAACTGAGGGGTACAATTCCCTGACTGTATTGATAAGTATGGTATCATTAAACCACTACCGGCTTTATGTACTTTAAATACTGGCCACACAGTACATGATGTAGATATGATGAACACTTTCCCACCTGATGAAACGAAGTCCACACAAATGTATAAATAGAATATTTTATATAGCAAAGGGTATATACAACGTTCACTTAATGACATTTATGATTTGAATGCACTTGTAAGGCAAATGAGTATTCGTAGGTAAATCAACATTGAATGTCCAATCTCTGGTTACGCAGGGAGCAAGTATACAACCTGGTTCTTTAGGGAACTATAGCGATGGTACTTAAATGATTATAGCTGGATACACTAAAGGGGGGTCCCGCTGGTTGTAAGTCAGTAGGGGGGGGGGGTTAGGAGAGCCGCTGGCGATATCCCATCTGGCCGACGATTTCTTGGGAGAATTCAGAGTGCTGAACACGGTGCCCACAGAACCTCGGTCCGCAGATGAATACAGCTGGGCCCTCTTGTAGACGGTAGCTGCCGGTCCACAACGAAGAGACGTGAGGCGACCTCACTCGGGGTAGAGCGCCGTCTCACCTGGACTCCTCTCGGGGGGGTAGTTCCAACACTCAGCAGTGTTGGCCGTTATCCATGGCATAATCAAAGCACCCAAAGCACGTAGATAATCCAAGCCGTGGAGGGCTCGCCGTCGTCCGGGTGAAGTAATCCAATGTACAGGTCCACTCGTCCTGGCCCAGAGCTCCTCGGATGCAAGCACCACACGTGGTCTGCCCAGCCTGGTTAAGACTCTAGATAACGCCAGGAACGATGGGGGTACTGCTCACTTTATAACTCTAACCGAACGATGCACCATACATAATAGACTATTATTAACTTAATAGAAATACGTCCCACTCGACGGTATAGTGCCAAACTATGACAATTCAACTATTAATCCACACGATGTCTCAATGCCTATTCTGAGGCCAAGTAGGCCATACTGCACCACACGTGCGTCGTGGGTGAGGCTTCACGTCTGTTACTAGGTTGGAGGGTAAAGGACTAATGGACTAAAAGGACTAAAAGAAAGTTCTACTTTACTTGCGCCATATATATATGCGCTGTGAACAAATAGTACCATTCGTATTTCGCCAGACGTATTCCTACGCGGAACCGGGCTTGTAACGACATGTTCGTCGGCACGATTGAACTTGAACCAAGGGGCTTGGCTGCTGGCGCCAGGTTCTTGTCCAATGGTAGAATGAAACTATTATGGGCTGTTAGTAGACTAAAGGGATATTCAGTGTATATGTACAAGGAATATACAGGGGATATCAGACGATATACAAATACTATTAAATATATATCCATAAATAAATATATATATTCGGTTTAATCTGATCTTTCACAACAGCCGCGCCCTAATTAGTCCCACCTAATTAGCTAAGCAGAGACAGATTAACCGCACTGTCTACCACTCAAGGTCCGCTGTAAGGGTCAGTCAACTCACAAAGTCATGGGGTCATGGTCGTCATCGATAGTGTCTGGGAGTCTGGGCAGTTCTATTAGCCTCGCCACGGGTCGTGTGTAAGTTCGCCCTTGGACGAGCACCTCGGCTGCTCGGACCTTGCCATCGGCACCGGTGATCACTTTGCTTACGCGGCCAGCCGGCCACATAGCTCTGGGTAGTGACTGGTCGATAATCATGACGACTGTTCCTTCTGTCAAATTGTCTCTCTCTTTTACCCACTTCTGGCGGGTCTGTAGAGACGGTAGGTAGTGGAGTAGAAAGCTGTTCCAAAACTTGTCGGCTAGTACTTGACTGTACCTCCACATTCTTCGGCCGTTCGCTTCTTCAGGCCTGTACATTGTCTGGGGTAGCGCGGGGTCCAGCCGCCCCATCAAGAGTGTGTTGGGGGTGACTGGGTCGACATCTGCTACATCACTGGAGACGTAGCCGAGGGGCTTGGAGTTCAATACTCCCTCGATCTCCGTGAGGACTGTCATTAGGACTTCTTCCGCCACAGTCTGGGCCCCAAGCACGGCGTACAGGGCTGTCTTTATAGAACGTACTTCTCGTTCCCAGGTTCCACCGAAGTGGGGTGCGTTCGGGGGATTAAACTAGAAGTCAATCTGGGATGGAGCAAGGTGGGTCTTAAGTTCTGGGCCCATAGCTTGGAAGCTCTCTCTCAGCTCTCTTTCTCCGCCTTTGAAGTTTGTCCCGTGATCAGACAACAATGTAGACGGTTTTCCTTTCCGTGATGTGAATCTTCGGAAGGCCATAAGGAATGAGTCTGTGCTCATAGTTGGAAGGAGTTCGATATGTATCGCTCTGGTGGTCATGCATTTGAATACAATACCCCACCGCTTCTCGGTTCCTCTTCCTTTCTTTATATACAACGGGCCAAAACAGTCCATGCCTGTGGAGTGGAATGGCTTGTCGCCGAGTCGGAGGCGACAGGGAGGTAGGTCAGCCATCCGGGGTATGCTGGGCTGCGCGCGCCACTTTCGGCAGTCTAGACAGGTTCGCTGGAAGCGTCGCACCGCTTCTCTTCCTTGAAGTATCCAATAGCGACGTCTGATCTCCGCGAAGACTCTCTCTGCTCCTGCGTGGTGTACATCCTCGTCGTATTTCTTTATGATCAGCTCTGTGACCTTGTGTCGGCTGTTCAAGACTATCGGGTACTTAACGTCATCCGGTAGATCGGGGGCTCTCCGCAGACGACCACCCACTCTGAGATTATGGGCGTCGCTCTCGGGTGCCAAGTGGAGCAATCTGCTGTCTGATGGGACGGGCTTTCCTCCCTGTAGACAGTCTAGCTCATCAGGGAACGAGTCTCTCTGGGCTCGTTGTAGTAGAAGAAGTTCTGCTTCTTCGTAGTCAGCTGCTGAAATGTCAGTGGTGGACTGAATTTCTGGGTGGTGCCACAGGAATGTCTTTAGCTGCGCACTCTGTAGGGTAATGCAATCATCTATGTTGGGGTCTGTGGAGGCGACTGTGCTCAGTCCACAGAACATAGGTTTCTTGTTCTCAGCCTCCTCTTTACTCGCTTCCCGTGGGGTGGGCGTAGGCCACTCTTCTTCCGGGAGCTTGAGGAATTCTGGTCTGGCTCGCCGTCGTCCGGGTGAAGTAATCCAATGTACAGGTCCACTCGTCCTGGCCCAGAGCTCCTCGGATGCAAGCACCACACGTGGTCTGCCCAGCCTGGTTAAGACTCTAGATAACGCCAGGAACGATGGGGGTACTGCTCACTTTATAACTCTAACCGAACGATGCACCATACATAATAGACTATTATTAACTTAATAGAAATACGTCCCACTCGACGGTATAGTGCCAAACTATGACAATTCAACTATTAATCCACACGATGTCTCAATGCCTATTCTGAGGCCAAGTAGGCCATACTGCACCACACGTGCGTCGTGGGTGAGGCTTCACGTCTGTTACTAGGTTGGAGGGTAAAGGACTAATGGACTAAAAGGACTAAAAGAAAGTTCTACTTTACTTGCGCCATATATATATGCGCTGTGAACAAATAGTACCATTCATATTTCGCCAGACGTATTCCTACGCGGAACCGGGCTTGTAACGACATGTTCGTCGGCACGATTGAACTTGAACCAAGGGGCTTGGCTGCTGGCGCCAGGTTCTTGTCCAATGGTAGAATGAAACTATTATGGGCTGTTAGTAGACTAAAGGGATATTCAGTGTATATGTACAAGGAATATACAGGGGATATCAGACGATATACAAATACTATTAAATATATATCCATAAATAAATATATATATTCGGTTTAATCTGATCCTTCACAACAGTATCTGTGGTGTTCAATTAGTATCCTTAATGGGACTCCATGAGCCTTCAAACATACCAATAACTGTGCGTAAAAATAATATGTGGAACTGGTGAGATACATTTTTTTATGTATGTCTTCATATCTACAAAAACCCTGTTTGTTGAAAACATCTCCTAATGTGTGTATGCCCTGCTTTTCCCATTTAGGGTATATTATAGGTCGTTTTCCAATCAGGAGTGCATTGTTATTGAATAGGGGAGTATGACTATGCCATTTATGTGGGTTAGAATATTTTTTTTGTGTTTCACGCCATATCCGGATCGCATGAGTAATAATGGGGCCAAATTTCAATTCGCATTGCTTAATTGATAATTTGGTGTATACTATGTCCTGCAGTCTATGTGGTGCTACTATATTTACTTCTAAATTTCTCCAGGATACTGATGCTTGGGAATCAAACCAGGTTGTCAGTGGTCTTAAAGTGTACGCCTTAAAATAGTGGTAAAAATCTGGAAATGCCATACCTCCGTTGGCTTTGTTTCTCTGTGCGGTGGATCTTTTTATACATGGAGGTTTGTTATTCCAAATAAATTTGTATGCGGTAGAGTGTCATTTTTTCCAGTAACCATCTGGAGGGGGTAACGGTAGCATTGAGCTAATGAAGTTGATTCTAGGTAGGACATCCATCTTAACTATTGATACCCGTGCCTGTACTGAGTTTTTAAGTTTTGACCACCTGTCAAAGTCATATTTGATCTTATCTTGGATTTTTATGTAATTGTACTTCACCGTTTGGCTTATAGTAGGGAATACTTCAACTCCCAAACATCTGAAGTGTTTAACCATTGGTATTTCTTCTGGAAGGAGTATATTTTTTGCAGGGGCATTAAGTGGAAGGAAAGCCGACTTTGGCCAATTTATTCTAAATCCCGATAGATTGCCAAAGTCATCAATCAACTTGAGAAGATGAGGCATTGAGGTGTTAGGGTTTTGCATGAACAGTATTACGTCGTCCGCATATGAACTAATTTTATGTTGTGTGCCCTTGATTGCGATTGGTTCTATGGATTGGGATTGTCTTATATATTGTGCTAAAGGCTCTAATGATAAATCGAATAGTCCGGGACTAAGAGGGCAACCCTGTCTAGAAGAGCGTGATACCGGAAAGATTTCGGAGGTGATTATACTTGTTGTAATCATGGCCGATGGGTCTTTGTATAATACTTTAATCATATCAATGAATCATTTTCCTAATCCCATCCTTTCTAATACTGCCCATAGATAAGACCATTCCAACCTATCAAAAGCTTTCATCGCATCCAGGGACAGCATCGCCTTAGGTGTGGTGTCATCCTTGCTGGCATCTAGTACGTGTAGTAATCGTCTTATATTATCCGTGATCAAGCGGCCTCTTATGAAGCCAGTCTGATCAGGATGAACTAAAGACGTCATATGCTTTTGAAGTCTGATGGCTAATACCTTAGAGTACAGCTTGATATCGGTTCCGAGGAGGCTTAAGGGTCTATAACTACCGCAATCGGTGGGGTTTTTGTCTTTATTTTTTTTCTACTCCAACTTGTATAAATCAGAAACGACCTTAGATCAAAACAAAATGGACACATATCTTAATCAAATTAACCTCCCTAAACTATCAGAGGATGACGCTAAACAGTTAGAAACACCCATCACACTAGATGAACTTAGGAAGGCCATATCTGAAATGCAAAGTGGTAGGGCTCCTGGAAGAGACGGTATCCCACCAGAAATGTACCTCTCATGAGGGGAACTTCTATAAGAACGACAATATTGCACTCATAACATTCCTCCTTAAAAAAGACAAAGACCCCACCGTTTTTTTGTTATTGATTTATTGGGATATTTCTTCTTGAATAGTTTAAAGAAGACTTGTCCGGCCCATGGGGACATTAACTTGTGATTTTGGGCTTTACAAATCAATTTGATTTGATTTAATATGCATTTATATGTCCAGTGATACAGGTATAAAGACACTATGGTCAGGCACTCTACTACTGGCTCCTGAGCAGCTAACACTGGAGCGGTTAAAGCTGAGGTGCCTTGCTCAAGGGCACAGCGAGCAGGCACATGCACACATAGAGCCCAACGGGTGCACATGCCTCATAAAAAAGTGCCCTTTTTATGCAATTATTTTTACCATATTTTCTTTTTTACCTCCATATAGAGAGAGTGATCTGCAATCTGCTTGGGATGGGGGTGCAATTCCTAACAGGCTCAACCATATGGATAAAAGTTCCCATATTACATTACATTACACAAACTAAAAACAGATATTACATTACATTACATTACACAAACTAAAAACAGAACCTCCTCCTCCTCTTCCTCCTCCTCCTCCTCCTCCTCCTCCTCCTCCTCCTCCTCCTCCTCCACGGGGAACAGCGTACTGGCTCATGTTAGGCAGGCCATGCATTATGCAGCAGCTTAGGGCACCGCGCTTGATCTTCATGTCCTCGGCTACAGTCCACCTGTCGCTGCTCTGGTCATAGCGCTCCATGTTGGAGATGGAGAGGAAGTCATTGGAGCCTCCGACCATGAAGAGCAGGTCGTCCAGCACCGCAATGCCAAAGTAGCTGCGGGGGGTGAGCATGGCGGGCAGGGCGCACCAGGAGTCAGTCAAGGGGCTGTAGGCCTCCACGCTACGCAGGTCGTTTTCACCGTCATCCCCTCCCACCTGAGGACAGGACACATGAGAGGAATGTTTTAGTGTGTGGCTCAGGCAGGCAGGCAGACAGGCAGACACTGTATTAATCCACTTAGGGAAATGTCGGCATCACAGCAGCATTGCAAGTCAAATGATACATATCTAGAGAAATATCTAGTATAAAGCATTTGTCTCCGTGTGCACCTACCGCATAGACTTGTCCTCTGTATGCTGCCACTCCCACTCCGGCACGCCTGCTGCTCATGGGGGCGATCAGAGTCCACTGGTCAGTGTCTGGACTGTAGCAATCAGCCGTTGAAGCCACCACAGATGTAAACCTGTAATAAGAAAGAATATTCTAATTTAGTTTATATATTCCATTTGATTTCATTCTACTTTAATTGTCTGTTAATGTTGATGCACCAAAGGACCCAGACACATCTTTTGTATGTGCAAGCTTACTTGGCAATAAAGACATTTATGATTTATGATCTAACGTTCGTTGTGTTCATCTAGCACCCTGTGTCCGTCAGTTCCACCCACCTTGCCGTGGAGGGCTGCTGCCCCGGCGGCACTCCTGTGCTCCAGCATGGGTGAGATCACTGTCCACTGGTTGGTTTCAGGCTCGTAGCGCTCGGCGGTGTTCAGATGCACGCGTCCGTCGTACCCTCCCATGGCGTAGATACAGCTGTCCAACACGGCCACGCTGACGTAACAGCGGCGTGAGTGCATGGGAGCCGCCTGCAGCCAGCTGCGAGTGACGGGGTTGAACCTGCGCACACTGCTGAGATGCTCCCAGCCGTTCCGGCCGCCGATGCAGTAGACCAGACCGTGGAGATAAGCGGTGCCGTGGAAGTAGGCCCGGGGACTCTCCCCCTCAACGCTCACGTCCATCCATCCACCGGCTCGGATATTGTAAGCCTCCATGCCATCCCGGCCTCCGATGGCCAATAGGACCTCCTGGGGCAGGCGTGGGCGGGTCAGGGGGTTTGGGAGCCTGTCGGAGCCAGGGACGCTGAGGATGAGGGGCCTGCAGTCGTGGCTGTCCCTCCCCCCGTGGGTTGTTCTGGACGTTGCTCCTGAAGTAGTCAGGCCTCATCAAGCCCATGCAAACCTTGGAAGAGACAAACAGACAGAGGGTACAACTTAGACATCGGTTGTAGACGGTTTCTGTTGCTATGGAACAGTTTGGACCCAAATGTTTGAGAACCACTGTACTAGGGAACCTAGTGTTGTTTTAATGTAATGCACAGTAATACAATTAGTTTATTTATTTTTTATAATTTTTTTTCTTTTCTTTTCTTTTCATACATAAAACAGAACATAACAGTACACTAATAATAATAATAATAATAATAATAATAATAATAATAATAATAATAATAATAATAATAATAATAATAATAATAATAATAATAATAATAATAATAATAATAATAATAATAATAATAATAATAACAACAGCGACGACAACAATAATAACAGTAACATGAATCATAATGACCTTGACAAGAGACAGACAAACAAGAAAAAGTAAAATAATAAAAATTAAATTAAAAATAAATGTGGCTCAGGCACTAGCAACCATGTTTGTGTATCCGTAATACAAATAGTTACCTTGGGCAGCAGCAAAGGGATGTGTGTTTTACGCTCCTCATGGGAGTGGTCGATCCAATGGAGGATGGCCTCGAACACCGTCTCCTCGCTCTTCACGTTCAGGTCATCCCTCTCGATGATGTCCACCAGTTGCTGCGGGGACAGCTCCACAAACTCATGTGAGACGTGCAACATCTCCTCAAAGTGGCACATGGTGAAGAGATGGGCCTTGCGCATCAGGTCAGGGCAGTTGTAGATGTCCGCGAACCTCCAGATGCCGACACAGTTTTCCAGAGACAGCTGGCCTTCTAGGAAGTCAGAGCATGCTCCTACTATGCCAGTGACGAGAAGCTGGTCTGCAGCCACCAGAAGCTCTTCCACGTTCTCTGCTGTCACCAGCACAGTGTAGGCGTACTCTATGATGAGCTGCATTATACCCGGGGACACCCCAGGGATAGTGTAGACGAGTTGCTCTGAGTCGCTCCAGCGAGTGAAGAGGGCTCTGTGGGACGCAGAGTATAGAGATATCTGATGAGTAAACAGTAAGCAACATTCTGTCCTGTGTAGTAATTAGGGCTGACCCCTATTAGTCGAATAGTCGACTAATCGGTCGAAAGGAGCCGTAGTCGACTGCCAACCTCTTAGAAGCGTGGCTAACGCTAATGGCACGCATACCAGAGGCCAACTGCCTAAGAAAACAGGCACAGAGGCACTGAAAGATGATTTCACCCATCTAATGAACACACTAGACTAGACAAATATCAAGATGTATCCATCAGTGGACCAATTGCATGCTTTTGCAGAGGACAAGAAGCCTTCAGTCGACTCCTTCAGACATTAAGCACCCCCCACAGCCCAAATGGAATGATAAAAAATATATACTTTTCTTTTTTTTTGTCGACTAATAGTCGACTAACGGCACATTTTTGCCAATTATAGTCGACTATCCAAATCCTTAGTCGGGGACAACCCTAGTAGTAATATATTTTCACTGTAGAAGTATAGGGTCTTAGCACAGTAGAAGTATAGTATATTTTTACAGTAGAAGTACAGTATAGTATCTGTTTACAGTAGAAGTACAGCATAGTATCTGTTTACAGTAGAAGTACAGTATAGTATCTGTTTACAGTAGAAATGCAGTATAGTATCTTTTTACAGTAGAAGTACAGTATAGTATATTTTTACAGTAGAAGTACAGTATAGTATCTGTTTACAGTATAAGTACAGTATAATATATGTTTACAGTAGAAGTACAGTATATAATATCTGTTTACAGTAGAAGTACAGTATAGTATATTTTTACAGTAGATGTACAGTATAGTATCTGTTTACAGTATAAGTACAGTATATTATCTGTTTACAGTAAAAGTACAGTATGGTATACTAACCAAGCTAACCTGAACCAAGCTAAATTTACCTGAAATAGTCACTGCAGTCACACAGGAGGGCCTTGTGGGCATTAAACTCAGTGCTGTTGACTTTAATAACCACATCACAGAATCTTCCCTCCAGACGCAGCTCATTAACACTTTAATCGCCGTTGACGCTGGAACACGTCATTCCCCGCCATGCTCATTCTGCCGAAGACGCTGGACAGCGTCTTTGATATCAATATTTCAAAAATCTGTGATCGAAATCATATTTCTCCCCCGGAGACATGAGATGTACTGGTGAGCCCCTATCAACTCTCTAATGGTTCAAGAGCGCCATCTGGTGGCCGATCGGCGGATCGCCCAGGGAAGAAACAGGAAGTGGAAGCTGGTGCTCATTTCAATTTGGTCCGATCACTCTGTAATAGTCCCAGGACTCGAGCTGATCGCGACGGATAGTGATCCGTTACCAATAACTCGATAAACAACATGATTTGGACGTATACTATTATACAACCTGGAAATGGATCGGATATTTCGACATCCCATAATAGAAAAAATTCTGTTCCACGCTCATCTCCCAACGGCTAGAGGAAGCTACGGTGAGTTTCAGCGTTATTTTGTAATGTCTTCTATACTAACTGCTCTAATGATCATATCACCCACACTAGATGAATGATATAACGTTGCCCACAGAATTATAAACGACCCCCCCATCCGGTCATCATCAGATCATACGTAGTAACTTCTACAAGTATGTCCATTTGAAATGTTTTATCTCGCACAGATTATTACCAAACTGTATTTGATCATCAATATAATGCATTTAGGGCTATAAATCAAGTTCTGGAGAAAGCTGCAGAAAACGATAAAAACATACTTATACTTTTGACCGTATTTTAGTATGAATATGTGAATGAAAAAGTATAACGTTGCTACACCCTGAACAATAGATATAAGACGTTGAATGGGCCATAGTAATGTCAATTTAGCAATACAATTTTAAAAGTTATAGCCCTGCAAAGAAGGGGAACTTCTCCATGTTAAATAGGGCTGGCGAGGGATGGTAAATTATGAATTTAACCCCGGCGATCAAAGTGTTAAGGATTGTACAGGACATTGTTTCCTATTCCATGTGGGGATTTTAAATTGTATCTACAGAATATATTCAAGCTTACAGACAAGTAGCCGGAAACAACAAGTGATATCTTCACTTGGTCTTCTGAGATCTGAGAACTTCTTCTTCTTCTTCTTATTTGAATTTCCGGCAGTGTAGATGCATTCTTTTTATGGGCTCTTCTTCTTCTTCTTCTTCTTCTTCTTCTTCTTCTTCTTCTTCTTCTTCTTCTTCTTCTTCTTCTTCTTCTTCTTCTTCTTCTACTGGACCCCGTCATCAACTACATTGTCCATTGGAGTGCAGCTAATGCTGCTACTTCCTGTCTGAGCCCCCCTCCGCGGGACCCTCCTTGCCCCCTGCGATCTTATTCTGGGCTGCTTTGTCCCTCTCAGCCCCCTCAGCCAATTCGCTATACACCTCCTCCCAGTCCAGACCTTCCATTCCCAGATGTTGAACCGCTATCCTAACAATCATCTTCACCATCGCTGTTTTACCCTTAGCCTCTGCCATACCAGTAACTACCCCTGCCACGAAGGCCACAATACCTAATTTCTCCTCCATTCCCCTCTCTCTTTCCTCCTGCTCTACCCTCTCTGTCAAATGCCCTCCTTCAACCCCCTGCACCCTTTCTTGGCTGCCCTGTCCTACCCTGCTAACCGCCTCAGCATACGACAACTTACCCTCCCTTCTCACTCTCCAATCCGCGACCTCCTTCTTCATCACCTCACCCCCCCTAAACGCTACACTATGCTCCCCACCACAACTACAGCACATCGGCTTCACTCCCTCTCCACACTTCCCATATTCATGTTCCCCGCCACACCTAGCGCACCTCAGCCCCTTCCTACACGTAGTAGCTATATGGCCAAACTCCTGGCACCTATAGCACCTAAGAGGATTCTGAACAAATTCCCTAACCCTATACATCCTACGCCCTACAAACACCTCCCTAGGAACAACCCCACCCTCAAACTTAATCACTACCGTCTCCGTCACTGCCCTCTCTGCTCCCCTCTTCATCCTTTCTGCACACTTAACTATGCCATTACGCCCGTCCCTCTGAGAACTTCTTCTTCTTCTTCTTTTGAATTTCCGGCAGAGTAGACGCATCGTGGCGTATTACTGCCCTCCGCACTTCTTTTGATGATCTCTTCTTCTTCTTCTTCTTCTTCTTCTTCTTCTTCTTCTTCTTCTTCTTCTTCTTCTTCTTCTTCTTCTGCTTCTTCTTCTTCTTCTTCTTCTTCTTCTTCTTCTTCTTCTTCTTCTTCTTCTTCTTATTCTTCCTTGGCGTATTTCTTCCCTCCTCAGTTCTTATACTACACTAGTGGTGTGCCATCTTTAGGCCTCTTCAACTCACACTTTCTCCTTCTTCTCTGCTCCTCTTGCCTGTCCAATACTAATACATACACTAACGCTATATCCTCTGGTACAACTCTGAAGCATGCAGAAATGTCAGCACTGCCTCTGTGATCAACTGGTGGTTCTCATTATCCATGCCAAAGAATGATTTAAGAGAGAAGGAAGAGACTCCCAGCTCTACCAGACTTTTATAAAAGATTTCCCTCTCTTTCCTATACCTTTCACATTTTAGGAAGACATGCCCGACAGTTTCAGTCTCTCCACATTCACACACCCCATCTGGATGTTTGCCCACAATGCACAAGCTACTGTTCAACCCACAGTGTCCCAGCCTCAGTCTACACATCTTCACCCTATCACTCCTTGACCCATATCCCTCCACCTTGATCTTGACCCGAGGCTGCAGAGATAAATAGTGCCTTCCCTTGGTCCCCCTTTCCCACTCAGCCTCAACTCCTTTCTTTATCTTATCTCTGAGTTCTACTCTTCCCATTGAAATACCTATCTCTTCCTCCCTTCCCAGGCTCTGTTTGGCAAGGGAGTCAGCCATCTCATTCCCCGCAATCCCAGCGTGCCCCGGGACCCAACAAAACTCCACTGACCAGCCTGCCTTCGCAATCCTATATAAAACCAACATTATTTCCTGAATGAGATCAGGGCGAGCTTTAGACCCACCTGCACTCAGAGCCATCAGTGCAGCAGCCGAGTCAGAGCATATAATCACCTGGCTTGGTCCCACTTCCTCCACCCACCACAATGCCCAGAGGATGGCAAGCAACTCTGTCACAAATACTGAGCTGCCATCGGATATTCTTTGTCCCTTACCGATCCCTAACCGAGGCACCCACCACCCAAATCCTGCCCTCCCACTTTCAGGATCCACAGAGCCATCAGTGTACACCTCCAGAGACCCTGATTCCAGAAGGAACCTCTCTATTTCCTCCACAATCTCGCCCTTATCCTCCTCCTTCAAGAACCTAAGTTCAATGACTCGATCAGGCACTAGCCAAAATGGCACTGATAGCCACAGAGTGTGCTCCGCCACTCCCCCCTGATGCAATCTCAACTTCCTGGCCCACTGATCAATACTGGCCAAAAAAGGTTTATACTTATCCCCATCTCCTGAAAGTAAACACCTAGCTGGGAAGGACAGACTTGTCCCACTCAATTTTGCCCAGTACTGTAGCCCTAATTTTACTCTCCTCAGGTTTAGGGGCAACTCCCCCATTTCCACCAATAGTGCTGAAGCTGGGGTGGTCTTAAAAGCTCCACAGCAGATTCTCAGAGCCTTGCACTGAAGCACATCCAGCTTTCGCAAATTAGACTTGGCCGCAGAGCCGTACACATAACAACCATAATCAATTGTTGACCTGATCATCGCCTGGTATATCATGCACGTGGTCTCTCTATCCGCTCCCCACCCACTCCCAGCCAAACTTCTCAGCACATTCACTATTCTTTCACACTTTGCCAGGGTTTTCTCTATATGAACAGCCCAATTCAGTCTTTCGTCAAACCAAACTCCCAAACATTTAAACACCTTTACTCTCTCTAAGGAAGATCCATACATAACCAGCCTTCCCCTAGGCACCCTCTTTCTAAAACCAAAAATCATATAATTAGACTTAGAGGCGGATATTTTAAAACCCCACTTGTCTCCCCATTCCTCTACATCCCCCAGAGCTCTTTGTACCTGCTTTAAACAATACTCAACATTCTTCCCTCTTTTCCATATGGCCCCATCGTCCGCAAATAAAGACAACCCATATCCTTTTCCAATTTGCCCAAAAATTTCATTAATCATCACATCGAAGAGGACCGGACTAATCACGCTTCCTTGCGGGGTGCCATTTTCTATTTTTACAGTTTTTGAGGTTTGCCCCCCCACACGTACTCGGATCGTCCTGTCTAATAGAAAATCCTTTATCCAATTAAACAATCTCCCTCTAACTCCTAGGTCATACAATTTCAAAAGCAGCCCCTCTTTCCACAAAGAGTCATACGCCTTCTCAATATCCAAAAATACACTTATCACTACTTCCTTATTGTCAAAAGCCTGTCTAATGTCCTGGTCTAGAACAGCTACTGATTCCATTGTAGACCTGCCATTTCTAAACCCATTCTGATACCCAACCTAAAGATCCTTACTTTCTAAAAAGTTAACTAATCTATTAGTAATCATCCTTTCCATAATTTTACACAATACAGACGTCAAGACTATGGGTCGGTAAGACCCTGGGTCAGCCGCTACTTTACCTGGCTTCAAAATAGGAATGATGACGGCATGCTTCCACTCCTTTGGCAAGCAGCCTTCTAGCCACACATTATTAAACAAACCCAGTATTTCAACCATTACAAATTCGTCCAAATTCTTAAATAATTCATAGGGTAATCCATCTCTGCCAGGCGTCGTATTTGCACCAGCCTGGATAGCATCCCCTAACTCTTTCATTGTAAAGTACAAATTAATCGGATTATTATTTTCTGAGCTTCTTCTCAACTTCCACTCATTCTGCGATAGCAGTTCAGTCCTCTTTCTCCCTCTCTCCTCCCTCAGACTCCCAGAGTTATGCACTGCCTGAAATGCCTCCACCAGCATGTCTGCCTTTTCTTTATTGGTTACTGCTTCTACCCCCCCTTCTGAATCACTGGAATCGAGCTTTTTTTATATATTCCAGCCATTCTGTGTACGACTGCCCACATCTGCCTCACAGAAGTCTCAGGGCCTAGTGTTTCACAGAACTTCCTCCAACTACTCTTTTTAGCATCTTTAATAACTCTTCGTGCTACTCCCCTTAACCTCTTATATTCTACTGACTGGCACAACCCTGGATACCGTCTCACCCTCTTATATGCTTTATTCCTATTCCTTACAGCTACGTCACATTCTTTATTCCACCAGGGAACCATCCTTCTAGCTCTGGGTTCCTCCTTCATAGGGATTGTGCCCTGCGCTGCCCTATGTATCATCTCACTAAGAGAAGCATTCCACTCGTCTACACTCCCCTCAGAGTCAATCTCTCCTATCCACTTTCGGGCCGCCTCCAAGAACTCTTCCCAATTAGCTTTCGAAAAATTATACCTGGGCACCCTCTCCTCGATTTCTATTATCAGATCCCTTCCAAATTTGCACAGAATAGGACAGTGGTCGCTTCCCATAGTATTACTATCCAGCGCTTCCCACTCTCCAACTCTAGCCAAACCTGAGGAGGCAAAACACAAATCTATATGACTGCAAGTATTCCTTGTGACATCAAACCTAGTCGGTCTATCATCATTTATCATAACTAGCTCATGCTTATCCAGGATCTCCTCAACCACGACTCGATTACTGTCCTTACTATTGCTTCCCCACAATGGGTTACGAGCATTAAAATCACCGACCCATATAACTGGACATCTCACCTTCTGCATAATTTCATCAAATTCAGGCAAAATAAGTTGTTTACACGGATTATATAAATTAAGCACCGTTATGGGACTATGGCTCTGATTACTCAAAACTTCCACTGCCACACACTCAAGGTTAGATGTTATGTCCAATGCCCTATACTGGATCCCTTCTCTAACGAAAGTTGCACACCCTCCGCCTCTTCTACCAACTCTGTCTTTTCTTAAACACTCATATCCTGGAATAACAAACTCAAGGCAAGGTTTCAGCCACGTCTCCTGAATGCAAATTAACTCAGGTTTCACTATGACTTCCTCCACAAATCTTTTTAACTCCTGTCCATTAGCGATCAGGCTCCGGGCATTCCACTGAAGAATACAGATTATACTGTACTAGAATGTTCTAGAATGGTCTATTATGACATCATACTGTGACATCACAAATGTTCTAGAATGTTTGATTATGACATCATACTGTGACATCACAAATGTTCTAGAGTGTTTGATTATGACATCATACTGTGACATCACAAATGTTCTAGAATGTTTGATTATGACATCATACTGTGACATCACAAATGTTCTAGAATGTTCTATTATGACATCATACTGTCAAATCACAACGGAACATGTTTGAGTACCATTTGAATAATTTAAATAATATGTTTTTTTTGTATTTAATTTTTTTATAATTTCTTTAAACAAACATAAACAAAAATGACAACACACGATAAGATATACAAGCATTATTAACAGTGCACATCCAATGAAATCACCATTAGTTAAATGTCTTATACAGGATATACCCACTAATACCTGCTATCTAATATCCTACACACATATGCTCTAGCTCAGGGGTGGCCAACCAGTCAGAGACTAAGAGCCACAAAAAAATTACTGTGGTACCACAAAGAGCCACACCATATACCAGCGTTTCTCAACCTTTTTTTTCAGTCACGGCACCCTTCATGTGTTTATAGGTCTCACCCTCTGGCCTCTGAAGTTGCTAATGTCTTTTTTATTTGGGCCTCACAGGGTTAAAAGTACCCTGTGAGACCCACGGTTGCAAAATTACAAAATCACTTTTAGCCATTTAAAAAAATAATGTTCATTTAAAAAATGTTAAAGGGGAACTATTTTACTATTTCTTTCACTATTTGGGCACTTTTACACAATTCCTGTGAGTCTATGGAACACCTAGGTTTTTTTCAAAAAAAATGCATTGTTTTGTATTTCTAATCAAGTACTAAAAACCGCATTTTTCTACCTCAAGATCTTAAGCCGTTTTGAGGCTGGGCTCCAACCACTGTGTGGCCTGGTGCCAACTGCCACATCAACTGCCACATTATTATGCAGCTGAGAAATCTCTGACATCACAGATATGCACATTTTCAGATGACTCAGTTCAGTGAGGGTGAATATTGTGAGAGGAGAATTGGAAGAATTCGCCAATATGAGAATTAGAGACATATATCCTATTCATATAAGTCCACATAGCTAAGAAACAATGGTAAACACTGAAAAAAGCCATTTATAAGATAGTTCCCCTTTAAGCACATGTATAGTAGTGGTCTGCAAGGGCCTTGAAATGAAGCCCGTACCCAGCCCGAGCCCGTGAACTTCAGGCCCTGCCCGAAAATAAGCCCGACTGTAAATAATATTTTAGGCCCTAGCCCGCGTGAAAACCAGATTTTTTTTTATTATTTATTATTAATTTTTTATTTTTTTTTTTTAAATATTCAAAACACGGTTTTATATGAACTTAATAAATAAACAAAAACGAAAATGTTCAATAGGTCTACCTAAATAACAGATAGTGAAAACGAAAGAAACATTAATATATATATTATAACATATAGCCAAAAATTATTTTATTTTTTTGTTTTAAATATTCTAAACACTGTTTATATATTAACTTAATAAATAAACAAAAACGAAAATGTCCAATAGGTCTAACTAAATAACACATTATCATGCTGAAAACTAACAACCAGTATAGCCTTTTTTCGCAAATTCTATTTCCCAGCGCGAGTCAGCCTCGTAAAACTCGTAATTTGAAGGCTATATGGAATCTTCTTTGACACACACACACACACACACGACACAATAGCCTACTCAGTCACTGTACAAACAAACAGAAAACATAAATCAGATTTCGAGCAGAGCAACATTTATATAATGAAAGCGCAACAGAACAGGGCAGCAGCGACGTCACCCCAGACACCAGCAAATAATAATAATCAAACTCACCACTTCGCTGTGTTTATGTCAGCAAGGCGTTGAACAACGTTAACAACGTTAACATCCAAGAACAAATTAAAACATTCGCCAACTGGCTATATTCCAACTTCAACCTATGCCGCTTCGGTCTGGTTAATTTGTTCATCATCCACCTGAGCCGCGCGCTCCCCTCGAGTTATCATCCACCTGAGCCGCGCGCTCCCCTCGAGTTATCATCCACCTGAGCCGCGCGCTCCCCTCGAGTTATCATCCACCTGAGCCGCGCGCTCCCCTCGAGTTATCATCCACCTGAGCCGCCTGCTCCCCTCGAGTTATCATCCACCTGAGCCGCGCGCTCCCCTCGAGTTATCATCCACCTGAGCCGCGCGCTCCCCTCGAGTTATCATCCACCTGAGCCGCGCGCTCCCCTCGAGTTATCATCCACCTGAGCCGCGCGCTCCCCTCGAGTTATCCCTGCAGGCTGCGGAGGGAGACATCCAAATGTTTCCAAAAATGCAACTTTCCCTTATTTTATTTTATCTGTTAACCTATACATCTTGACTCCTCAGACACGAGGCTTTCACGCTCTGATGACAGCACTACGTTACGCGAAAATGAAACAGAAACTTAAGGTTAACCTATAACCCTAGTTATATGAGTATAGCGAGCGCAAAAAAAAAAAAAAAAAAAAGACGCAATAAAAAAAAAAAAATTTAAAGAGGGCACTGCCCGGCCCGGCCGAGCCCGAATTATTTATTTAAAAACAAAGCCCTACCCAGCCCGAACCCGTCGGGTTGGGTAGGGCCCCGTCGGGCTTGGGCAAGGTTGCAGTGCACTAATGTATAGTCAATTGGTCCTGTTGTTCAGCCTCACAATGCTATTTGATAGTAAATGTGTTTATATGTCCCACCCTCTGGCCCCTGAAGTTGCTAATTTCTTTTTAATTTGGGCCTCACAGGGTTAACCTCTTAAGCCCGAGATATACAGTAAAAGTGTATATTTTCAGCATTATGTTTGTTTACCAATTATTTGAACTGTTATTAGTGAAATATAAGATTATAGAAATCTCAGGGCATTGAGTCGGAAACCGCGCATATTGACAGGAGGAAGTGGCACAGCCAAAAGTGAGTGTAGTCTTTTGAAGGAAGAGACTCAGGGCTTTCAAATTTCGAAAAACTACCCTACCCAGCTCACACCAGCCCCTGTCAATCATTTGACTTCTGGATTTACTTTTTAATTTCTCTTATTTTTTGGGATGATCTCCCACAAACCTGAACGTTATTGCCATAAAACAGAACGCAGTTAGTTTCTCTACCTTTCTGTGAACGTCTTGCAAAAAACGGTGTTGCAATATGATGAAAAATTGTGGAGAAATTTACATTATAAAAAAGATGGCAGAATTCAGTACTGTATCTACAAAACCTTCTGTTTAATCATCTTCCCTTTATTCATTTGCTTAGATTTTTCAGGTCTGGTCAATTTTAGCATGGTGTTATTTACAGTCAAAGATAATTTTTTTTTAAATAGAATTGATATTCTCCTTTGGTTCATTACAATTTACTCAAGCCTAGTAACAGACACACTATTTCTGACACTGATCCATATATGTCCCTAGATTCAGATACCAAGAACATGCAAATGGACGATTTAAAAAAAATTTGTAAATGTTTATTCTACGTCCTTATGGAATGAGTGACATAAAAAAAAAAAAAAAAAAAAAAATGATGGATGGAAGAGCCGCACATTGACGGGCAAAGAGCCGCATGCGGCTCGCGAGCCGCGGGTTGGCCACCCCTGCTCTAGCTCGTACCCCCCCCTACCGGACCCCCCATTGGATAATCCATCCATTATCCCTCGCTCCTAACCAGACACTACCATTATATGCTAGCTTTTATTCTCTCCACCACTTCTAACCACATTGTCATTTTGGATTCATTGAGACCCAAAATTCTTGCTGTAGATATTTCTTGATAAATCACATCGAGATATGTAATAATACAGACCTTTCGGCACATTTTTTCCGATTGGAACCATCGTGATGCTATCAGCTTTTTAGCCACTGTGATACCTGATAAAACCAATCTCTTTAGCTGTGGATGTACTGCACACTCAAAAACATCATTCAGCAGTAATACAGAGGGGTGTACAGGTATATTCAGAGTTAAGAGATTTGATAATTGCTGGATCACCTCTTTCCAGAATATCTTAACTGGTGGGCAGTCCCAGTACATGTGCATAAATGTTCCCTCGTCCCCATTTGTGCATAAGGAGCATTTGGAGTCTTGTTTAAGACCCATTCTGTTCAGTCTTATAGGAGTCAAGTATGTCCTGTGAATATAGTTAAGATTGATTTGTTGATGGTCCGGGTTCCTTGATGTAAATCGAACATTTGCCCAGGCTTCTTGCAAATCAAAATCTTTTTCCAGGTCTGGTATATCCCTCCTCCAGACTGAGTCTAGGTGGAGGGTTTCATACGAGGACGTTAGTAATTGATGATAAAAATCTGAAACAAAACCTCTCGATGTCTCTCTTTCATAGAAGAATTTGTGGTATCTGTGGTGTTCAATTGGTATCTTTAATGGAACACCGTGAGCCTTCAAACATAACAATAACTGTGCGTAAAAGTAATATGTGGACTCGGTGAGATTACATTTTTTGTGTATTTCTTCATAACTACAAAAACCCTGTTTGTTGAAAACATCACCTAATGAGTGTATGCCTTGCTTTTCCCATATAGGGAATCTTATAGGTTGTTTTCCAATCAAGAGTGCATTGTTATTGAATAAGGGAGTATGATTATGCCATTTATGTGGGTTAGAATATTTTTTTTGTGTTTCACGCCATATCCGGATCGCATGAGTAATTATGGGGCCAAATTTCCGTTTGCATTGCTTAATTGATAATTTAGTGTATGCTATGTCCTTCAGTCTATGTGGAGCTACTATATTTTCTTCTAAATTTCTCCAGGATACTAATGCTTGGGGATCAAACCATGTTGTCAATGGTCTTAAAGTGTACGCCTTAAAATAGTGGAAAAAATCTGGAAATACCATACCACCATCTGCTTTGTTTCTCTGTGCAGTGGATCTTTTTATACGTGGTGGTTTGTTATTCCAAATAAATTTGTATGTGGAGGAGTGTAATTTTTTCCAGTAACCCTCTGGAGGGGGTAACTGTAGCATTGAGCTGAAGAAGTTGATTCTAGGTAGTAAGTCCATCTTAACTATTGATATCCGTGCCTGTACTGAGTTTTTAAGTTTTGACCACCTGTCAAGGTCGTCTTTGATTTAGTTTTGGATTTTTATGTAATTGTGCTTCACCGTTTGTCTTATGGTGGGGAATATTTCCACTCCCAAACATCTAAAGTGTTTTACCATAGGTATCTCTTCTGGGAGGGTTATATTTATTTTTGCAGGGCGTTAAGTGGAAGGAAAGCCGACTTCGGCCAATTTATCTTAAATCCCGATAAATCTCCAAAGTCCTCAATCAACTTGAGCAGATGAGGCAATGTGGTGTTGGGGTTTTGCATGAACAGTATTGCGTCGTCCGCATATAAACTAATTTTATGTTGTGTGCCCTTGATTACGATTGGTTCTATGGATTGGGATTGTCTTATATATTGTGCTAAAGGCTCTAATGATAGATCGAATAGTCCGGGACTAAGAGGGCAACCCTGTCTAGATGAGCGTGATACCGGAAAGATTCCGGAGGTGATTATACCTGTTGTAATCATGGCCGATGGGTCTTTGTATAATACTTTAATCATATCAATGAAACCTTTACCTAACCCCATCCTTTCTAATACTGCCCATAGATACGACCATTCCAACCTGTCAAAAGCTTTCATTGCATCCAGGGACAGCATCACCTTAGGCGTGGTGTCGTCCTTGTCAGCATCTAGTACGTGCAGTGATCGTCTTATGTTATCAGTGATCAAGCGGCCTCTTATGAAGCCAGTTTGGTCCGGATGAACTAAAGACGTCATATGCTTTTGTAATCTGATGGCTAATACCTTAGAGTGCAGTTTGATATCGGTTCCGAGGAGGCTTAAGGGTCTATAACTACCGCACTCGGTGGGGTCTTTGTCTTTTTTAAGGAGGACTGTTATGAGTGCAATATTGTCGTTCTTATGGAAGTTCCCCTCCTTGACTGAGTATAAAATCATATTTAGTAATAAGGGTCCAATTATGTCCCAACAAGAGAGGCACATTTCTGGTGGGATACCATCTCTTCCAGGAGCCTTACCACTTTGCATTTCGGATATGGCCTTCTTGAGTTCCTCTAGTGTGATCGGTGTTTCTAACTGTTTAGCGTCATCCTCTGAAAGTTTAGGGAGGTTAACACTTTAATCGCCGAAAACGCCGGAACTCGTCATTCCTAGCCATGCTCATTCTGCCAAAGACGCCGTAACTCGTCTTTGATGTCAATATTTCAAAAATCTGTCATCGAAATCATATTTCCTTTCCGGAGCCCTGAGACACACTGCTGATCTCCTCTCAACTCTCTAGCGGTTCAAGAGCGCCATCTGGTGGCCGATCGGCAGATCGCCAACCGGATATTAACCTTTGAACCGGTAGTGCTCATCCATATGTGGTCCGGCCACTCGCTATCGTTAGAGAGACTCCGTCTTGATACAGTGAACATCGATCGGTGCAAATAACTCGAAAAAACAACATGATTTGGACGTATATACTATTATACAACCTGGAAATGGATCGGGCATTTCTACATCCCATAATAGAAAAAATTCTGTTCCACGCTCATCTGCCAGCGGCGCGAGGAAGCCACGGTAAGATTCAGCGTTATATTCTAACGTGTTCTTTACTAACTGCTCTGATGAACATATGACCCACTCTGGATGAATCATCTAACGCTGCCCACGGAATTATAACCGATCCCCCGCCCATCCGGTCATCATCAGATGATACGTAGAAACTTCTAGAAGCACGTCCATTTGAAATTTTTTATCTCGCACAGATTCCTACCAAACTGTATTTGATCATCAATATAATGCATTTAGGGCTATAAATCACGTTCTGAAGAAAGCTGCAGAAAACGATAAAAACATACTTATACTTTAGACCATATTTTAGTATGAATATGTGAATGAAAAAGTTTAACGTTGCTACACCCTGAACAATACATATAGGACATTGAATGGGCCATAATAATGGCAATTTAGCAATAGAATTTAAAGAGTTATAGCCCTGCAAAGAAGGGGAACTTCTCCATGTTAAATAGGGCTGGCGAGGGATGGTAAATTATGAATTTAACCCCGGCGATTATAGTGTTAATTTGATTAAGATATGTGTCCATTTTGTTTTGATCGAAGGTCGTTTCTGATTTATACAAGTTGAGTAGAATTCTTTGAATGTCGCGTTTATTTTTTCAGAGTCTGTAACAAGTCCTTGTTGTGCTCTAATGGTAGTTATATCTGCAAATGTTGCATTAACTCTTAATCGCATAGCTAATAGGTGACTTGGTTTGGAACCTTGAGAGTACTGCTGTTGTCTTGTGCTACGTATTTGTATTTCAGATTGTTGTCTGTATATGGCGTTAATCTCTTTTTTTAGTACTTTAACTTGATTTTCCAGTCGAACCGAGTTGTTGTATTGTAAAGAATTAAATAACGTTGAGTAAAGCGTTTCCAGTTCAGCCAGTTTTGAGCATCGATTCTTGCGCATTTTGGAGGAAAAGCTATCAGTGAAATCCTTGATCATTCCCTTTACCGACATCCATAATATTCTGGGGTCCTGCACCGAGTTTGCATTCCTCCGTAGGAATACTGTAAGAGCTTCTTTGAGTTGTGTAATGAATTCCTTGTTATTAAGCAGCATCGAGTTAAATCGCCATCTTGGGGCTCGGGAAGATAGTATACCAAATGTTCCTTTTAGGAGTAAATAACAGTGATCTGATAATGCATTGGGTATCATTTCCACATCGTAGTTATCAAATAGTCTCGGGGATGCAAAAACATAATCTATTCTGGATAATGTGTTATGTCTCGCAGATCGACAAGAGTAATTCCGGGTCGTGGGGTTAAGTGATTGCCATAAGTCATTTACACCTGTAATCTTCGACCAATCCTTTAATGCATTAGATGCATTTTTTTGTTCATTGGAAAAGGAGGGGTAAGATTTGTCCATCCTTGGATTCCAAATGGCATTAAAATCTGCACCAATTATAAATGAGTAATCGGGAAGGTCTAACATTGCTTTGGTAAGTGTAGTGAAGAAACCAACTTCGTACACATTTGGGGCGTATACCGCTACCAACGCTATTTTCCTGTTCTTGTGTACAATCTTAGCTATATTTATCCGACCATCTGCATCAGACCATACTCCCTTCAATTCAATATTCAACTTCCGTCTAACGACTATGGCAACTCCACGAGTTCTCGTTCCAAAGGAAGAGTGACTAATGTTATGATATGTGTTGTCCGCTAACGTATCTATGTCTTTCTCTAAAATGTGCGTTTCGCTTAGCAGAGCCACGTCAACCTGTTCTTTTTTCATCAGTGTGAGCACGCTTTTGCATTTGTGTTGATTATTTATTCCCCCAGTGTTCCAGATCATTATATTCAAACTAGCCATAATCTATACATGTTGTTGTGTAGTTGTTGGTAATGCTTCTGGAGTGCGAAGCTACAATAGATATACATCCAACTATTGAGGTCCCGTTGAGAGCCGAGCTTAAAAACATACATATATACAAATAAAAATCCACTATTCCCCCCTCCCACCGAGAGTCGTACAGGACTGTGTTCCATAGACACATCCTAAGCGTATGACTCCCTCCCTTAAGCCACCGGGTTGCCCAAAATGAGCTTTGTAACCCTAATCTTCCTATGCTAATTGCCATAGGATCTAAAACTTTCATTCTAATTCAATAGAATGTCGCTTTTTGGTCTTGTGCCTTCCCATTAATGTAATAACAATAGTGTTAAAAATGAAAAATATACCTTCATTGATATATTCATTTGAACCTTCTACTAACTTATGTTGGAACCATCAGAAAAAGGAAAAGAGTGGAGAAAAATACTGACACCATAAAAAGTGAGAATTAAAATAACTCATCAGAGAAAAAAATAAAAATAAAAATGAATAAAGAGAAAAACAGAGATTTTTAGAGCTACATTATGCAAATCTCTAAAGCAGTGGAGTAATTATTTAAAATATTAGAATAACCTTGTCATGCTTATACCTTTAGATGTGGCTGATGTTTTTAAAGCCTTATTGAACTTCCGTCAATGGATCATTTGCTTATACATACCGGATGTTAATGTTAAAGTTACAGACCTTCATTGTAGGAGTGCATTATATTCTAGAAGGTTGTAGAATACCCTTGTAAATTCGTAAACACTGCTGTTATGTTCCAGAGTGATCTTCCTATCCAGGAGTCGTGACCTACTAGTATTTTCCGGAATATTCCATTGTGCCCCTGAGCAGTCGAGAGAAGAGTCCAGAATATTCCAGAATGATCCCAATGTCAATATTGGATTATTGTCTCCTCAGAGACCAGAAGTCTATAAATATAATGCCTTACGATCCGTATTAAACACTTTGTGCCTCAGTGTTGCCAGCATGCATATCATCTGTTGCTTTTGTTGAGCCGTGGTAAAGTCATTCTAATAAAAGTACTAAAATACAAAGAGGAAAAAAAGAACTGAGAAAAAGAGAGAGATGAGTAGGCTTATTTACTGACTCGAGCCTATGTTGCGACCGGCCCCGGGGGACCAGATCCATGTTGCTTCATGTATTCCTCGGCGTCTTTAGGCGAGCGTAATCCGTGCCTAATACCATCTTCCCCCAAGATGGATAGTAGTGCCAGGTACTTAAGGCTTGGCTTGATATTTCTCTTATATAATCTCTGCAGCACATCTTTGTATGGGACACGTAGAGCGATGGCCTCCTTGCATAGATCTTCGTAGAAAGATACTGAATTATCACCATATTTCAGTTTCCCCCATTGATTGCGCGCCCCTCTGATGATCGCGTCTCTTATTTCTGTCTTGCGCAGAGTAGCAATGATAACCCTCGGCCTCGTCCCGTTGCCTCTTTGGTCTTGTGTACCGACTCTAACATTGATCCACTATCGGCGCTGTGGGTAGGATCTGGTTACCTAGGATACCTGCTAACACAGTTGGAAACCTGTCGTCTGTGCAATTGACTGATTCATCCAGTCCCACAATACGGATATTATTTTTCCGGTAGTAACGTTGGATCTCGAGCCGACTCCATTGCTTCCTCTTCGATGTCTTGTATTTTCTTCTGAAACCCTTTTTCCACCTGTTTTATCTCCTCCGTTAACTCTATAAATCCATTGTTAACAGTCTTCTCGTTCTCTTGGACTATCAGAGTAATTCCTAACACCGTATTCTCCACTGCAGTGATTCACCCGGCCTGTTCAGCGGCCGCTTTTATAACCTCATCGAATTTAGCATCGATGTGTACTTTGAATTCATCGATATGTACTTTGAATTCATAAACGTGTAGTTTGAAAGCGACCATCTGATCCTTCCCTGCTTGTATCTGATCT
Organism: Notolepis coatsorum; assembly: GCF_963971535.1. Lineage (NCBI taxonomy): Eukaryota > Metazoa > Chordata > Actinopteri > Aulopiformes > Paralepididae > Notolepis > Notolepis coatsorum. The sequence continues at coordinate 170,719,982 of NC_140169.1, read as the reverse complement.
TTTATCAGGTTAGTCAGAGCCTTGAAGTCGGGATGTGTAACTTCACTGCTTGTGTCAGTTGACGTTGTGGGTGCGTTGGGGGACACGGTGGATTTGATGGAAATTATCTTCTCAAATTCCCCTGCTTTCTCTCTCACAGTGTTTTTCCCCGCCGTTACCGTTATGTTGTCGTCTGCTGTCACCCTCTCGGGGCTAGTCGTCGTTGGTCCCGGTGTATTTTCCACTATTGACTCCCCGACGGGGCTAGTCAACAACGGTACTGATGTACTGGCGGCTGCTGTGTCCTTCGAACGTGTCAAAACTTGCGCCGTTGAACTGTCAGCTCCGAGTTTCTTTCCACACTTTTTCTTGTCCTTAGGCTCCATGTTGAATCTTTATTTATTTTGATATAGTTAGTAGAAGGTCTTATTTAATATATACGATGTGGTTTAATCTCATTAGTGTTGTTAAAATAAGGTTTTTAAACTAAATTAACGTTGACGGGAGCGGAGCTGTAACCAAACGCGCCTGCTACATATCGCTGTCAAACCGGAAGTCCTTTAAATAATATGTTGACATTAAAAAAGAACAAATAAAATGATAAAAAAAACTACATAAAACAATGATACAAATTATAATAAAATATTTAAGTAAAATGTATAGAAATAAAGAAAAAAAAGACAATGAAATAAAGATAATAATTCATTTAAAAGCTATTTTAAAAAGGTAAGTTTTGAGCAGTGCCAACCGAGTATGCTGTCCTAACAGACTTGGGGTCTGTAGGGTAAGCACTTATTCCCTCCGCCCTGAACATTTATGGAGATGTATGGGCCTTTTAAGTCAGTGATAAAAGTGTCTTTCAAGGATAAGTGAGCTCCTGCACTGATTATTATAGTTCAATATTCAATATTTGATCACCAAAAAACCCCAAAAAGCATAAAAAGGCCCCTCCCCGCCCAAAAAGGGCCCCCCAAAATAGCACAGGCCCAGTGCCCTTTTCAGCCTTTGAGCACCTGTCCCTCTAAAGTCCTGTGCACGTCCCTGCTGTTGGTAGTTGTGTAGACTGAGCAGGTGAATGGGATGAACCACATGAGGAATGGAACAGGAATATGCCCATATATGGTCACAGGAAGCTGCTGTGCTGGGAGAGCAAGAGAGACCAGAGAGAAAGACAGATGGACAGAGAGAGAGCGAGCAGAGGAGGGGAATTGAAGGCTTGCCAGGAGTGAGAGATTAGGCTATAGGAGTGGGGATCGTGACAAAAGCACTTTATAAATGGTTTCAAAGTGACAATAACAATAACATTATAAAAGGACCCACATTTATTTCCTGCTGCAATGTTTGCTAATGCAATAGTTGACAGGAAATACAGTTGGGTCCAAACTGTTCCCTAGCAACAGAATTCCAGTGAAACTAAACGTCTTCACAGATTGCAGTCTTTTTTGCATGGTTTTCCAGCTTTGAAAGGGAGTTGTTGTTAACCCTTTTAGATTTTAGTTTTTTAGGGGCATTTTGGGTTAGATTCACGCTCCTCCTGGCAGCGTGTCGAAGTGTCCTTGAACACTTAGCCCCTAACTGCTCCCGATGAGCAGGTTGCCTCTACCATCAATGTGCGTCCTTCCGACGCCATTACCAAATGTATTCCCCGAGATATGACTTGGGAGTGTCGTAAATTGATTAAATCAAAATGCCCAGTACAGTACTACAGGATGGATCAAAATCAGCTCGCTGTCTCCCAAGGACCCAAGCCACAAGCTGTTAACAGTGTCAACATCCCCCTCACATAGATTCTACAAGCAAGGCCGTAGAAAACAGAACAAATACCACTAGGAGGGAAATCTTCCCTCACCCCACGGAGAGTGATTGAGAAGGCCCAATAACTAACTTTAAGTCAGAAAATGACAGCCTGAAGGCCGGAGAGGAGATAGCAAGGAAGAGTTCTGTTTACTTTGGCTAGCAGACCAAACAGGCCATTCTGGAATACCCACTGTTAGGTTGAGTAGATAATATATTTCAATCTGTATGGGGGCCGCGTTCAGGGACACTTGGTTGAATCATTCTAAGAGGAACTAGTTCAAGAAAGTGTCTAAAATTGGATCAACAGTAACCGTCTGCTGAAAACAAAGGTAAATTAAGTTATAACCATTATAGAATAACCCTAGATGTTGGATTATAATACTGGAGTATTTGAACAAAGGTAAAAACTAAACAAAATATTACCACTTTAAGTTATGTAGGGTAATAATAAAGGCAGAATGATCAGGAAATATTCTGCCCAATAGCACCAATAAATTAAAGAGCAACCCGTGTTTGCTTAGAACTAAAATAGAAAAATATGAATCAAATACAGAGTTAAAAGCTTAGTTAGATTGTAAACATTATAGAATCACATTCAGATCAATAAAATAGGTTAAAATACATATACTGGGCTATAGGAAACGGGAGAAAGAATGGTATTACTCTAAGTCACTAAATAGGAAGTAATCTAAACATGAAATTCCGTATAAAACAATGTATTTAGTAAAAACAAGTGATTTGAAGTAAAACGGCTTATAGAAAGTAGGATTGTCCCCGCTGTAAGACAGACTGCGTCAGGGTCACCTTGTAACGCCGTTTCGCAAGACCCGGATGACGTGTCACTCAAAAGGGATACCTTCTAGAAGAAATTTAGCCAATGGAGAAGCACGATCCCTGGGGTGACGTCACTGGACGGGCAGGGGAGTGGGGGATTTTTTCTCTTTTAAAAACTGCAGGAAGCTGATGGAGAAGAACGCTCAGACGCTCAGACACGCAGCGACACAGAGACGGACAGCTTGAGACGCAGAGACTGGAGACTCCACCACAAGTTAGAGAACAGAGACGCAACTAGAGAAGCCCTCCTGGAAAGCTGATTAGAGAATAGAAATAATTAACTGCTGTAAACTTGATGCTTAAGCTGTTGCTTTCATTAAAAACAGACAGCTCTGTTTTGAACCCGATGCGCTGCCTCAGTCTCAAACTTGATTTCCAAGCAGCCAATCAGATGAATGAACATTACAGCGTGTGCCAGCGCAGAGTAAGACAAGCTATTCCACTATACACTTTAGAACGATCATAATAGCTATACATAGAATTGAGTTGATACACGTTAAAGTGGTGCTGTGTGACTCCCGGGCTGATCATCCGAACCGACCCAGACAAGGACACTTCTACTGGACCTCAAACTCTCATCAGCAGAGCGACGACGGCTTTCTTCACCATCCTCAGCGGAGCAACGAACAGCGAAGTCTGACGGTGAGTTGAACTGAGAGAATGTGTCTAGGAATCTGACAGTTTCCGAACGGGGTTGAGATGGTGTGTAACAACAGACTGATGATATCGATTACGGCAGAGATCAGGAACCAATTCTCACAATTTGGTCTGGTCTCGATCGGGCGATACTTTCAGTTGAAATGAGGGGTATTAGGAGGGGCGCGCGATTGAGAGTGAACAGTACAGAGAGGAAACGAGGAGTGATGAATTTATAACGAGACTGGCCCGGGTTAAGACCAGGACTAGAAACGGTATAAGTAGGGGTATTGTTCAGGGAACAATTGAAGGTCTGGGGGTAAGCATGTTTGGTTGAGGGACGGGTTATAATGGGACCATGTTTCATTCATCAAAAATGCCCAGCTCTGCGGCGGCTGATGAAGGAAGCGTGGGTGTCGTTATGGAATTGCAGGACCCTCCGTCAGTCAATGATGTGGCCTCCGGCAAAGAAAGGTTGAAATGGTGTATTTACTTCAGATCGCGCGCAGCCAAGTGATAGAGATTCGTGCCAGGTTGCTTAACAGTAGAGCTTGCTTAGAATCGGTGCGCGAGACATTTAACGTTTGGGAGACGTCTCATATGCGAGTTGTCAGACGCAATCCGACATAGTTCAGGCTCGGAATTGCCTTTGTACAAATCTGAGAAATATTGAGCTCGTGGGTGAGGGATAACGTAGGAAGTAGGAGATTTGTGGTTAAACTGAGAGCACACTTTGGCCGCAAAACTCCATTCAAGCCGACAGGTGGCTCCTACAAATAACTCTCCGCGAGCTACTTTGCATGAATGGAGCGGGTTCTCGGGAATAGTAAGACGGATTTCATAAAACTTGGTATATAAAGCACTTGTTGAAGATTGAATGAATGAACTGCACTTATGATTAGGACAAATTGCATTGTACGGGTGATGTTTGGATTAAAGAATGCACTTAGAAGCGGTTAGAATGTGTATTTAAAGTATTGTTCAGTAGCGAGGCTAATGGCTGAGCTAGGATGATGGCTAAAGCTAACGGCGGAGTTAACAGTTAGCTGTAGAGGTCAAGATAGCTTCTAATGGCCGTTGTCAACATGGCCTTTGAACCGGAAGTCGTTCTAAGCTGGCTAGAAAAAATGGCTGACGCTTACGGCGGGTTAAGGTTGAAGGGTCAAACTAGCAATTGAAGGTCTGGTGTCGGCCTATGTAAAAATGTTTATATGTTGTTTAAATCTGTAGAATGGCACATACATTGAATCAAAGTTATAATTAAGGGGTTACGTCGTCATAACGCTGACGTCGCAGGCTGCTATAATGCTGCGATGAATGGAATAGATTGGCGTTTGAGCCTGTGAGCTAATGCTAGGCTAGGCTGGCTATTAAATGCTAAGCTAAGCTGCAAGCTAACGGGCGATACTGGGGGCTAATATGGCTACTGCGACTACTGTTGTGAATGACGGAGCTTGTAGCATGACTGATGGCTAATGGCTACCAAGCGCTGCTACATGCTAAACAAGGCTACCCAATGCTCTCTCTCTCTCTCTCTCTCTCCCTCTCTCCTTCCCTCTCACCCTCCCTCTCTCTCTCTCTCTCTCTCTCTCTCTCTCTCTCCCTCCCTCCCTAGCCCACTCCCTCCCTCACCCCCCCCTCCCTCCCTCTCCCTCCCTCACCCCCCCTCCTTCCCTCACCCCCCTCCCTCCCTCCCACTCCCTCCCTCACCCCCCCTTTCCCTCTCTCCCTCCCTCTCTCTCTCTTTCTCTCTCCTTCCCTCACACCCTCCCTCCCACTCCCTCCCTCACCCCCCCTCCCTCCCTCGCCCCCCCTCCCTCCCACTCCCTCCCTCATCCCCCCTCTCCCTCTCACCCTCCCTCCCTCCCTCTCTCTCTCTCCTTCCTTCTCGCCCTCCTTCCCTCCCTCTCTCTCTCTCTCTCCCCCCTCCCTCCCTCCCTCTCTCCCTCCCTCCCTCTCATTGGGTACCATAGTGTTGTATACCCCCCCTCCCCACTATAATACATCCCCCAAGCTTCTTCCTCCCTCCCTCCCTCTCGTTGCGTACCATAGTGTTGTGTACCCCCCCCTCCCCAAAATAATACATCCTCCTTGCTTCTCCTTCCCTCCCTCCCTCTTGTTGAGTACCTTAGTAGGGTTTACCTTCCCTCCCCATCCCTCTTTTTTCATAGTGTACCCCTCCTCCTTCCTTGAATGCTCCCTTCCCCCCACCCTTTCCTTAAAGATGGTCTCTCTCTCTCTGCCCTTGCTTTCTTTTACTCTTTTCCTCTCTGAGCGATCCATGCTGTGGTCATGGGCATTGGGGTTGGCTGGAAGACTAACAAATGATAGTGATAGACATATGGAGTACATACTAGTGTCATTAAGTGAAAAATGGAGAATCGAACCATTAAGATTGTCTAATGCAGGGGTGGCCAACCCGCGGCTCGCGAGCCGCATGCGGCTCTTTGAAAGAAACGGGCACAGAGTTCATATTGCTGAGTGTCACTTTTCCTGAAAATGTCCCATTCTCTCCGCCTTTCATGCGGGTACTCGCCCCGCGGTTAGAGAATGGTTACGTGAGTGAGGGTGGGGTCATATGTATGGAGCTGTTAACACTGCGTGGTTGGTCTAGCGCTTATACCATGGAGGCTGTCATGAGGCAGTTTGCCGCTAGCCTCGTGATGGGACAGAGTCGCATTGTTAGGAGGGTGGAAGAGGCAGATGGGGTATCTTTCAGCCAGAAGGAGGCAGAAGCAGCCTTTGAGACCCTGGTGAAAAACCATGACAGATTTGGTGAAGTCGGAAGGCTAGGTGGCGCCGCCTACCTCCCTCTAGACATGAGCTATGTTTGATTTTTGTTGTATGCATGATATTGTTGTGATTTCAGTCCCCCCCCTCATCAGAGTGGGATTTCTTTTCCTCCGTCCCTCCCCTCCCTCTAGGTCCCTTCTTAGTTCCCCCCCCCCCCCCCCCTCATCCGTGCCTCCGTCCCTCCCCTCCCTCTAGGTCCCTTCCTAGTTTCCCTCCCCCCCCTCATCCGTTCCTCCGTCCCTTCCCTCCCTCTAGGTCCCTTCCTAGTCCCCCCCCCCCCCTCATCCGTTCCTCCGTCCCTCCCCTCCCTCTAGGTCCCTTCCTAGTTTCCCTCCCCCCCTCATCCGTTCCTCCGTCCCACCCCTCCCTCTGGATCCCTTCCTAGTCCCCCCCTTGTCCGTGAGTTCCTGGTTCCTCCTTTCCTGGCTCCCTTCCTAAACCTCCCTCCCTTCCTAGTTCCTAGCTCCTCCCGTCCTTTCCTCCCTTCCCGTCCTTCCTCCCTGGTCTCCCTCCCTAGTCCTAGCCTCTCCCTCCCTGGGCATTCCTCCCTAGTTCCTCCCTTCCCGTCCTTCCTTCCTAGTCTCTCCCTCCCTAGTCATTCCTCCCTTCCCGTCCTTCCTCCCTAGTCTCTCCCTCCCTAGGCATTCCTTCCTAGTCTGGCCTAGCCTACCCTAGCCTACCCTAGCCTTCCCTGGTCTTTCCTAGCTCCTCTCCCCTAGATACTCGTATTTACTCCCTCCCTCCCAGGCTCCTCCCGGGCACTCCCTCCTTCGCTAGCACTTCTTGCATGTACGTGCCCCTCCCCGGCCCGGCAACACCCTCCAATCCCCTCTCTTCCGCTCTCCTCTTAGGTGTTGTTGGCGGTTTGGTTAAGGGTGGGATGAGGCGTTATTGTGTATTGTTTGTGGGTGGACGTGTTGTTAAAAGGCGTGTTGTTAATTGTTATTTGTGGGGCATTACAGGGAGAGTAGGAAACACGCGGCTGAAGGAGGAAGGCAGAGATAACGCAGAGGAGGGCAGGCCGGTCCGAGGATGTGCTCTGGTTTGTCTAGACATGCGGAGTGCGCTTTAGTTACGTGCGCTCTGGTAACAACTTTCATGTTATGTACGGCGGGGGTTATGCTGTATTTTTGGGACCAGACACCCGAACTTATAAATATAGACGTGGACAAGCGAGCATTGCCGGAACCTCACAAAAATGTGTTTATAAAATTAGCAAGGGCGGTGGCAAAAAGTGCGAATAAGGCAGATTGTTATGTGTGCGGCCTAGCGCCACAATCTGCCGCAGCCGGTTTACCCCTTATGGCACACCCGTTGACTGAGTGTCATAACTCAGTGGTGAAGGGGTTTAATTTGCCTTTCCTGTGTAAGGGGGTGAGAGAGGAGAGGATGGAGGCTTATCGTAGGACGGGGCTGTCACTAGGGGGTAAGATGGTGCAGGCTCCATTGGATGTTGGGTCTATTCCGGTGGCGATTAGGCCGGAGGAATTTACGAGGTGTGAGGATGGTGAGGATGGGATGTATGTTGGTACGTTGGCGAATTGCGTAGGCAGCGTGAGCCTAGGGGCTGCGGAGGTAGCTACACAGGCTCCCCCGGGTATATATTGGATTTGTGGCAAGAATGCGTATGCTGCGTTGCCAGCGGGTTGGAAAGGGAGGTGTGCAATGGGGTATTTGGTGCCGGCAATGAGGGTAACTGATGTCTTGCCAACGCACCCTGGGGCGAGGAAGACGCGGGCTGTGAGTGCGGATCGTTTTTTCAGGGTGGCGCTTCCCGCGTATGGGACATATGCAAATATGAAAGAGATTGATCATTTGGCTAAGGTATTTGAGGACATGGCTGCTACATCAGCGAAGGGGTTTAGCCTGGATAATGAGGAGATACGGTCATTAAGGCTGATGGAAATGCAGACTAGGGCAGCTATGGATTTTTTGTTGGCGGCTTCGGGGGGTACATGTGCGTTAATTGGTCAGGAATGCTGTACTTATGTGCCTGCGAATGATGAAGTAGGTATGCCAGACATAATTGCGCATTTGAGGAACATTACAAGGGATCTGCATGATTCTCAGGGGGGATCGTGGGCAGATTGGGGTCAAGGGCAGCTGGGGTATATAGGTTGGGTGATAGTTAAGTACCTACTCTATGCAGTGGTGATATTTGTGATATTAGTCGTGTGTGTGTCTGTGATCAAAGCATGCTTTGGGTATCTGATTAGGACTCTCTGCACAGCCGGCCCGGCGGTAGAGAAGTCACTCTGCTCGGCTGCACCTGCTATGACAATGATGATGGCGGTAGAGGAGGATGAAACAGGGTGCCGAGCAGAGGTGGGCGTTCCGTTGGTGCCAAGATACCAGGAGTACGCCCTGGCTACCATTCTGTGATCTGAAATGCTGGACATTTTGGGTCAAGGGGTGGTGGAGATGGGGTGTACGTAAGGGTATGATAATAGGGGACGTGCCTGGGGATATTGTAAAAGTAATGTTTGTTATGTATGGATGAAATTTGTTTCCATAGTAGGTACACAAGAGGAGGATGTGATGAGAGTTATTAGGTCCCTGGGGTCTGGTGCTGAGTATGTACGGTTATGCATGATCGTTTGGCAGGGCACTGGATTTCCTGGGGTTGATAGACTGGATGACGAGATGGGGTGTTTGGGCATTGTCTACCTTGTACCTGTGGTGAGGTGATCCTGGCCTCTGTGGGGAGTCTGTGATGAACGCTTCGGAAAACAGAGGGTGGGGCCTCGCGGCGTGCAGGGAGTGATGTCCGTATGTGCTTGAGAACGGTGTTAGTGGACACGTGTCTGATCGACAAATGTCCACTGGGGGGAAGTAGTATTGAAATATGGAAACAGAAGAATGAGTGAGATGTGTAATCAGGGTTGAGACACTAATCTAGATGTTTGTGATTTTCGAGGTGAAACAGAATTTTGGAGTGGAACCACGGGAAACATCAGAGAGCCGAGATTCGACGAAGGAGGAATCGACGAAAAAGCGGAAATAAGGGAGTCGACACCGAAGACGCAAACACCATTGTCAATCACAATATCTCTCAAATTTTTGAAAATTGTATGAATTAAGTAAAAGATTATTCATACGGTTGGTAAAGAATCTCTCAAAAATTAGATGTGGTATGAATTTTAGATAGAAAATATATTCATACTGAAAAGACTGAGTAAAGTGAAATTCCAGTTGGAAATTAAAGAGAACTGTTGTATTTTGTGCTCTGTCTTTCAGCAGTTCTGCCAGGCGACAAGGGCACCACAAGTCAGGTAAGACTACAGATCACCAGTGAAGAGGGAAAGAAAAGAATAGACAGGGTGTACAAGTACCGTTAGCGGTTGTTCAAGCAGGAGATCAGGTCACAAAAGAATAGACACCTACATTTAGACAGGGAATACAAAAAAAAACGTTCTTGCCTGCTGCCATTTGAAAAAACAGAGAAAAAGATTTCTTAGATTAGGAAACAAAAAGAGAAATAAAAAAAAATCTGGTAAATGAGAAGAAGAAACGCATATAAGAAAATGGAAACCGTGGCAAACAAAGAGACGACTACTCTAATTGGTTGGATGGAGGATAATCCGGTACAAATTATTGCTAAAAATAATCCTTTCACACAGGACAATCCTTATTATTTGGCAAAAATTACTAGGTTATCAAAGAAATGGAATAAAAGATGGCCACACATCGCACAACGTTGGCCTATTGAGGGCTCTTTTGATTTGACTGTAATAGCAGATCTGCATGCGCTAATTAGGACTTATAAGACGGAGGAGGAAAAGGGGAGGAAAGGGAGTAAAGCGACGAAAAGAGGGGAAAAACGCATGCAAGAGACACTTTAGAACTCTTCTATCGGGAAGCTGAGAGAAGGAAGAGTGAGGAAAAGGGCAGTTCGACTGTCAGTGAGGAGGCCCAGCCGACAGAGGAGATAGCCCCAATCACCACCACTCCCCTGGCCCCTGACAGGACAATAGTCACCTCCCAAAGCACAGCTGAGGTAGCCCCGCTCACCCAAGGACCCCTACCGAGAGCAGAACAGGTAAGAACTGAGGTAGCCATAGCACCCCCACCATATGCCAGCAGGAATAGGGAACCAATATACCCTATCCTGCCTGTAATAGAAATGAATAGCCTTTATGATATAACGAACAACAGCGGCCATAAGACAGAGACGGGACGTGCAGTGACAACAATCACCCTAACGCCTGGACCAGACGAGCAAGAGGAGGTGAGAAGGAGGGAGCGAGTAACTCAGCCCCAAACTCCTCCTCATACCAGAGCGGCGAAGATATATCTAGAAGAAAAGAAGCAACAAAGGAGAAATGTACCGCTCTCTGCCGGACAGAAGGAGATCCTCTGGGCGGAAGGACAGGGACGCCTAAGGGACAAAAGGAGGACTTGGGATGCAAGAAAAAATCAAGATGTCAGAGACTTCAGCGACAGGGGAGACTACCACCAGAGAGGGCCAACGAAAGGTCCCATCTATCGTCATCTCCCCCCCCCCCCCTCAGCCAGCAGACACCCGGACGAACTAGAGGAAGACTTAGAGGTGGGGGAAAAACTGGACCAGTTCGAGGAAAAGGACAGGGAGCGAGAGCAAGAGGAGGAAAAGAAGCGAGCCTCCGTGGGACCGACACCAAAAAGGAGAACATCTGCTCCAACCTCCTTTTCCCCACCAGCCGCCAAAGAAAGCAGCGAGATGCTGAGACTGACAGATGCCCTGGAGGAATTAAACGTAACGCACCAGGGAATGGTCAAGGAAAAACGCGAGCTGGAAGAACGGATACAGGTCTACAACGAGGCCCATGACAACGTTTCCGAGGGATACCAAGCGATCACCGCAACCTGGAGAGAGGCCGAAACCACACGAACATCGTTGGAAGACGATAGGGATAGAATAAAGGATGACATCAAAGAGTTGAAAAAGACTGAATTTAGAAGAGTGACAAGATCAGCTACCAGAGAGCAAACGGTCAACATGCTCCCAGTAATGATAAAACAACAGGGGTTGGAGTATCAGCCCTGGAATGCTTCAGATATGACCCAACTATCGGAGAAGTTGCCCTCCCTCCAGAACGGGGCCTTTCCGTGGATTGCCAAACTGGAGGAAATGATGGTAGGCCAACAGCTGGCTATCGGTGATGTCAAGCGGTTGCTCTCTCACAAAGTAGGAGTCTTGGCCATGGAAGAACTACTAAACAAGGCTGGTATGATGAGGTACGTAGTTTCAGGAGCACATGACCAGGACCGATTCGCCGCCCACAGGGGAGCACTGTGGCAACCATGATGCACCCAGACAAGATCCACATTGGTGCCTTGGGGCCTGATACCCACCCCAGGGAGTATGTGGCGAAGGCCTACGCCACCTGGAGAGACATGACTGGCCAAGACCCAGAAGCTAATCCAATGGGGGAGGCGATGCTCAGAGAAAAGATACAGAAGGGCCTCTCCAGTGAAGTAAGACAAAAACTGAATGAGGTGGTATGTCTGGGGAGTCTTCCCTTAGACCAGTACATGGAAAACATAAGCCATCAAGTGGAGCTGCACAGGAAGAAGGAGCAACAGGCCAAGGAAAAAGAAACGGCAAGCCAGCGAAAGCTCTTGTACCAACAGCCTGTCGAGGCAACCAAGGTAGTGGAATACCTACAAGCCATGGTGCAAGCCGCACAGCCCAAAGCCGAGACGGGGACTAGTGGACAACTGAACAACCAGGAACCAGCACAGCCCGGAAAACAGGAAGGACCGGCACCAGTACAACAACATAACCAGAGGGGGCCGAACTGGCAGCCCCGAGGAGTGAATGGACGTCAAAGAGGAGGACCGCCTGGATGGCCGGCATCGGCTGAGTGCTGGAATTGTGGAGAGATCGGCCATCTCGCCCGAAACTGTGACAAAGGGTGGCGAACCCAAGGAACCAGAAACAGGGGTCAAGGAAATAACAGAGGAGGTGGCCGAGGAGGATACGGCCGACTCCAGGATCAGTATTACGGACCGAACCAAGGCCAGACCCAGAACCAAGGCCTGACCCAAGATCAGAATCAGCAACAGGACATGGGCCCAGTAAATCCATCCAGGGGGCCGGAGCAGACATTCTGACGGGGCCCAGATAATTCAATGGGGGGGGGTGTCAGCTGTCATTGTCAAACTTAAGGGAGGAGCCCATAGTGTACGTAACGGTGAATGATAAATCTGTCAGGATGATGGCGGACACCGGCGCAGCGTTCACTGTAGTCCAACTTAAGGATGCCACACACCTACCCATGTCCGGACGATATGTACGGACAATTGGATTTGAGGGAATCAAACAGCTGATCCCAGTGACAGAACCTGTCACCCTGAAATACAGAGGCAAAGAAGCGACTGTTTCCCTCTTGGTCTCCGACACCGCACCCATCGGCTTACTAGGCAGGGACGGCCTTGGTATGCTGGGGATGAACATTTTATGCACGCCTGATGGTTGTGTGACCGATGTCCCAGAGGACCACTACTATCAGATGATGCAAAGGACAGACACTCGACCACCGGAAGTATACTGGTTGGGAGACCTAAGCCAGGAATTGCTCGGACCAGCACTGGAATGGGAGGCATTCATCACAGCCAACATGCCAGATGCAAAGAACCCAGAGACACCATACCATTGCACTCTACAGTACTATAGAGATGCGGATCAGACACAAGCCAAGGAGTGGCTGAGAAATCAACCAGAGGAGGTACAGCTCAACGCCACCAGCATTATAATGGGACCCCAAGGAGCAGCAATACGGCTTGCACGGAGCACCTATCTGCAAAAGGAACACAAGATCACAGGCAGCGTTCCCCACGTGACGCTAAAGGTGACCGACTCGTGCGATCAACAACACATCGGAGGGATGATGAAAGAGGCAGAAGAAATGGATTTCGAACAGACGAAGGAGAACCGACTCGTATGGATAAGCCCGGACAAGCGGTTCGTCAAGATAATGATTCAAGTCACAGGGATAGGACGTCCCCAAACGGTGCAGCTGTCACAGGAGACAGTGGAAGAAATCCCCCAGAAATTGAGCCTCCAGGAGGAGATGATGGGGGCTGTGCCAGAAGTGTTGTGGTCGAAACATAGCACCGACATCGGACTGATCAAATCTGCTCAACCAGTGAGGGTGGAGCTTAGACCAGGAGCAACCCTGCCCTGGAAAAGTCAGTACCCACTGAAGGAAAAAGCGGTGGCTGGAATCGAGCCACAAATCAGAGGACTTCTGAAAGCAGGAGTACTACAGAAAACGAATAACCCCAGGAGCAACACGCCGTTGCTTCCAGTGGAGAAACCTGACACCTCGTACCGGCTGGTACACGACTTGAGGGCGGTCAATGAGGTTTTAATTGAACCCGCCGATGTCCCAGATCCCCACACACTGCTGACATTCATCCCGCCGCAAGCTGAGTATTTTACGGTTATAGATTTGTGTAGTGCTTATTTTAGTGTACCCTTGAGCAAGGAGTGCCAAACAAAAATTGGTTTTACCTATAAGAATGAGCATTATGAGTACACTAGGATCCCTCAGGGATTAAAGCATTCACCACACATATTTAACAAAATCGTAAGAGAAGATCTAGACGGGTTGGACCTGATATTAAAATCCAGAGTCATTCAGTATATGGATGACATTATTTTGTGTGCCGACGATCAGACAACATGTCATAAGGAATCTGTTAAATTATTGCAGCTATTAGCAGAGAAGGGCCACAAGGTGTCTTTGAAAGAATTGCAATACTGTCGACCTAAGGTGACATATCTAGGTCAATCAATTTCACAGGGCCATCAGGCTATTTCAGAGGAACATTTGGTGACTATTAAGAAAGCTCCCAAACCAGTGACTGTACGTCAGATGATGGCTTTTCTGGGGATCGTGGGGTATAGTTCCACTTGGGTGGAGAACTACACAGAGCTAGTAGGGCCCTTGAGAGCCATGATAAAAGTGTGCAGAAACGACAAGTTAAGTGCTAAATTAACATGGACTGAGGAGGGCCTGCGGGCATTTGAAACCATAAAGACCTGTATGTTAGCTGCCCCTGCCCTGGCTTTGCCTGATTATACAAAGCAGTTCATACTATATGTTTCTTCCTCTTCAGATCAGAGGTATGCATGCGCGGTGTTGGCCCAAAACACCGGGGTGGGGATCCATCCACAACCAATAGGATACTACTCCGTCGCCTACTCTGAGGTGGAAATGGGAATGCCTCTGTGCTACCGAGATTGCACCGGGGTCTTCTTGATGTACGAAAAAGCTGCAAGTATCATGATGGGGTATCCAGTAAATATTATGGTAGCACATGCAGTCAAAATTTTTTTGGAATCTGATAAATCTGCACTAACGATACCCTGTCTTAAAAATTACAGGATTTTGGAACAGGAAGATGTTACTTTGACTAGGTGTTCCACGGTGAACCCAGCGCAGACCCTTCCTAAGCCTGAGGATGGAGACCCTCACGACTGCGTGGCTGAAGCCGAGAGGTACTCCAGACTTAGAGCTGACTTGCAGGCTTTTCCGTTTAGCAGTCCTGATTTGGAACTATGGACAGACGGCTCATGTTACAGAGTTGGAGAGGACCTAAAAGCAGGTTACTCTGTAGTGAAATCACAAGGTGATGGGTTTGTCGTAGAAAAGGCTGAAGCCTTGACACAACCCTGCTCAGCTCAGTTGGCAGAATTAGTCGCTCTGACTGAAGCATGTAAAATGGCAAAAGGTAAGACTGTTAATATCTATACTGATAGCAGCTATGCACAAAATATTGCTTTCCTCTACGGAGCGGTGTGGAAAGGGCGAGGTTTTAAGAGAGCAGATGGTACCGCCATACGTCACTGTAGTCAGATAACCAATTTGTTAGGAGCAATAATGAAACCCAAACAAATTGCGATCGTCAAATGTGCTGCCCATCAGTCTGATGAGTCTAAGGTGACCAGAGGTAACAACATGGCAGATGACGCTGCCAAGCGAGTGACAGGTGCGGACAGAGCAGGTAAGGTATTGGTTATCACACACGAGGTTGAGCTGGAAGATAAGATTACTTACAAAGATGTTTTGACCTTTCAGGAAGAGGCGGGTCAGGTGGAGAGAAATCTCTGGTCAGCAAGAGGGGCTAGAAGGGATGGGACAGGTTTGTGGCAGAACCATGAAGGACTTGTGGTTGCACCGACGGGCCTGGTCGGACTGCTGATCCAAACGGCGCATGATTTCTGCCATGCACACCGGAGAGAGGTGAGTAGAAAAATAAAGGAGTATGGTTTTTGGGCGCCAAACCTGCTGCAGCAAATTGATCATGTGATAAGTAGATGTGCGATTTGTTTGAAAAATAATGCACGAAGAGGGATTGTTGTGTCCCCGGGACACATCCCCACACCAAATGGCCCAATGAGAGAACTTGTGATTGATTATGTAGACATGATAAAATCGATTAGTCAAGAGAGGTACATTCTTGTCGTGGTGTGTCGGTTTTCGAGGTGGGTAGAGGCTTGCGCGACTAAGCATAAAGATGCTGCCTCAGTGGCTAAGTTCTTATGCCGTGACGTGATCACTCGATTTGGAATTCCAGACAAGATCTGCAGAGACAATGGCAAAGAGTTTGTCGATAAGACTGTACGTTTAGTACTCCAACAACTGGGGGTAAAACAGCGTTTCGAGTCCGTTTACCACCCTCAGAGCCAGGGGGCTGTAGAACGCATGAACGGAGTACTTAGGAACAAATTGGTTAATATCTGTCAACACACAGGGCTAAATTGGTTAAGTGCGCTACCGTTAGCATTAATGGCGTGTCGTTCAGGCGAAATTCGAAGCCTGCGTTTAACACCGCACAAAATGTTGTTTGGCCGATGTATGGTTGTGCCAGGCTTGCGCGCAACAGGCAAAGGTCCGAGTTTGGACATCCTGGACCACGAGATGCGTGATTACGTGAAGTACATGTCAAAACTCCACGGGGAGATCTTCAATTATGTCTCTAGTAAACAAGAGACAGAAGAGGAGGAGAATAGGCGGAGTACTCCTCAGATAGTACCAGGAGATTACGTTTATGTAAAAGTGTTCAGACATAAGTGGTACGGAGCGCGGCGAGAAGGACCGTATGAGGTCGTAAGAGCTACGGAAAAAGCTCTACAGGTTAAAGGATCACCAATGTGGTTTCATCTTTCGCATTGCGTAAAAGCCCTGCCAGATGGGCAAGAATTGGAATCCGAACCCCTGTTCATTGATCAAGAACAGGAGGAAATGCACGACGAAGGGAAAAATTAAGATGATTATGGGGAACCGGACAGGGGGCAACATGATTGTCCCTCGGTGGGAAATGAAGGATTTTTGCAGGAGCCAGACAGAGGAGATCATGAATTGGAATTGAGAAATGATGATTTTTCCTCTGTGGACTTTGAAGGAGTGCCAACAGAGGTACCGAGGACACCGGAGGAGATGGCGATTAGCGCAAATTCAACAAAGAAACCATGGCCACAAAGGGTTATCAATAGACCTCAAAGGTTTCGATGAGGATAACTGGTAGGATTGCAGCTAAAAGTAAATAGACCTCAGATGGTCCTTTCGAAGGAGAAATACATTTTTGTATGGTTGTTGTTTAAGTCTCTTTAGTTTTTATTAGAACTGTTAGTCTTTTATTGGCGTGATGTAATAATATTTTCTTGCAGAGTCAATTACACAAAATAGACACATTTGCTAATCACATGGATAAAATATAGTCATAAACAAAAAAGCTGATAATTTTGGAAGCCAATTCTTGTTTGATTACCTTCCATAGTCTGAAGTCATATTAATAACTGATATTGTGTGTGACTGGGGAAGAGACTAACGAGGGTGGGGGGAAAGAGTGAAAGATGGGTACAACTGTACAGAAGGAAATAGTGATGAAATGGTGGTTGTTGTGTTTTTTGTAATTTTTAAATAAATTTTTTTTTTTAAAGTTTTAAAGAAATATTATATAATTTTGATTTTGAAATTTACTGGTTACATAATGAGAGTAGAACCCTCAGAGAAGGGATTGTCGTAAATTGATTAAATCAAAATGCCCAGTACAGTACTACAGGATGGATCAAAATCAGCTCGCTGTCTCCCAAGGACCCAAGCCACAAGCTGTTAACAGTGTCAACATCCCCCTCACATAGATTCTACAAGCAAGGCCGTAGATAAAACAGAACAAATACCACTAGGAGGGAAATCTTCCCTCACCCCACGGAGAGTGATTGAGAAGGCCCAATAACTAACTTTAAGTCAGAAAATGACAGCCTGAAGGCCGGAGAGGAGATAGCAGGGAAGAGTTCAGTTTACTTTGGCTAGCAGACCAAACAGGCCATTCTGGAATACCCACTGTTAGGTTGAGTAGATAATATATTTCAATCTGTATGGGGGCCGCGTTCAGGGACACTTGGTTGAATCATTCTAAGAGGAACTAGTTCAAGTAAGTGTCTAAAATTGGATCAACAGTAACCGTCTGCTGAAAACAAAGGTACTCAACTTCCTCGTATTGTTTTCGCCTCCGCCGTGCATCATACACTAAAACTATCAACTCACTATCACTCAACTCGCTATCACTCAACTCGCTACCGCCGTGCATCATATACTAAAACTAACTATCACTCAACTAACTATCGCCTAACTCGCTATACCGCCGAAGAGTCTCACAATATACTAACTCAATAGCTAAGGGGATGCAGACCAGAGAAAGACTTTCGTCTTGTTTACATCAGGGTCCCCCATTTTCAATTCATCATAACATATATGACACAGACACGACATACAGATAGACTGTACTGCTACATCTATACATTTATGACATACCAGATTTGCAAATACAGTACTGTTTGTGATACAAAAAGTGTCCAGAAAAAGAGTGTATATACATTTGACGTAGAAACTGTACATTGGAGGAGGCTGGGTTGATGTGTCGATTGATATGAATAGCGCGTTACGTTAATAGAGAGATGAAAACAATACGTTATTTATATTGATGTGAGAGATGAAAACAATACGTTATTTATATTGATGTGATGTCGATTGATATGAATAGCGCGTTACGTTAATATAGAGGCGAAAACAATACGACGTTAACTGAAAGCTGATGCACGGTGCTTGAGTGATAGTAGTATATTGAGCGAGTAGTTAGGCGATAGTAGGGCTAACACGATTGGGCGCTGAGAGGCCAATCAGGGCGCGCAAACCGAACGCGGAAGGACAACTGCCTTGGGTAAAGTATTCACGCATCCTGTCTACCTCGGAGTCACACTCAACAGATGCCTTATACATTCAAAACCCACATCATACATCAAAAATCAATACCAGTTATAATGTGATAGTACTGGATCAGTTATTTATGAACAAACAGAAATCAATAACGCTTTCAGGGATTTGTATAGTGTTAATTTAATAACATATTCAATTCATAATAATAATTAATAAATAACATATTTATTTATTATTTAATTGTGTTGGTGTTTCCATTTCTGCAAAATAAGTATAGTACATTCTGTTTGGTTTGGTAAACATTGCAATTAGTCTATCAGTGTACTGTATGTGTGTAGGGGCAGGTACAAATAATAATAATAATAATAATAATAATAATAATAATAATAATAATAATAATAATAATAATAATAATAATAATAATAATAATAATAATAATAATAATAAATAATAATAATAATAATAATAATAATAATAATAATAATAATAATAATAATAATAATAATAATAATAATAATAATAATAATAATAACTTTATTTGTATATTATAATAAGAATTTTCTTCTTCCTGTTCCTTTCGGCCATGGAATTTAGTGGAGCATATTAATATGTACTGTTGGACTGTAATAATTCCATGTATGAATAAATACAAATTAAATGAAATGAAATAGTAAACTTTATCAGTCTAAAAAACAGGAAGACATGGATACTGTAACGCTCCAAGATCAACTCATGCCTGGGAGAGAGAATGTCCCAGGCAGAGAGCCACCAGTGGCCACCTGCAGACAATGCACTCAGCCCTGAACATGTTGGTTCAAATCAATAACGTCCTAATTCCTGCCTTGCTCTTGCCTTGAGTTCTATATTAAAGAACACCGTTGAGAAGAGTAACCACCGTCTCCTTTGTACTTCTAACCACATATTGGGTTATGCCGAATCGTAACAGGATACATTTTTAAGGACTATATCACAGAGTTGTTTACACACACCTGCAACTGTCACCCAGCCTTTTAACTGTAATTTGACTGTTCTGTTTCATGTATGCCCCTTTGGAATTGTATTTGGTTGTATGTGTGTTTTAATTACCCTTACCTCTGTATGTATGTACCATCTGTTTCCTTTGTATTCATTTAATTTAATTTGTTTGTCCCCGTTACCTTTCAAGGGGACCTTTTGTCCTCTCACCGGGCCGTCATTGAAGTTAAGAATTTGTTTTTTAATTGACCTGCCTGGTTACATTAAAAGAAAATTCAGATGGAAGAGATGCTCTAATTACCCGTTTGTCTTGAATATAAGACATTTTCTGCTTCAAAAATAACCTGACAGAGGTTTCAGTGTTTCCCCTAGGAGGGAGTTGTAGCAGTGGTGGTTTGTCTCAATGCACGCAAAGCAGGTCCTGCTGCCAGGAGGCTTGAAGGCTTTTTACAACACTGCGTTTCCGGGTTCCCGTTTTGCGCTCTGATTGGCCAGGTCATGTGACATGAGCACCAATCGTGGGACGGCAAGTTTCTACACTGATTAAGCTTAGGCACTCTTCGAAGTTGGTTGGTTCTTTATATGTATATGTATATGTTGTGTCTGTCCACTATGTTTGTTAATTTGTTATCCCCCCCCCCTTATGTAAAGCGACCTTGGGTCCTCTGAAAGGCGCTATATAAAACGAAGTTATTATTATTATTATTGTGCTGTCCTCCCGATTATGTTTTTAATCAAAGGTAGACGGCCAGCCAAACTCTTCAATAAACAACACGAATCAAACGTAGCTTCCTTGCTTCTTGTTTAATGCAGTTCTTGTTGCTAGGATAGGAGTAAAACTGAAACAGAATGAAGTGCATAGTGTTACTACTAGTGCACGTAAAAAGTATAGATATACAGTAAGTGTACTAAATGATTATATGTAGACATGTTGTACTAAACATTCCAAGTATTATGCACATCTACTGTATCTGCCATTAGCATGTATCATAGGTAATAGAATACGAACATAACAGCGACCCATCTACGACAATATACTTCAAAACTGAAAGATAACCTTGCAAACAATAAAGGATTACTTACAGACAATGCTTACGATGGGGCAAATCAAAGGATTACTATAGATAAGAACAGCATGTTGTTCATAATGAGAACTCTCTTCCTGGTGAAGCTGCAGGTCCCACTTCCTGTTTATCTGTGAGCTACCACTTCCTGTTTTACCATGAGGTCCCACTTCCTGTATATACCACGTTTGACCAACAGGTGGTGCCAAAGCAAATCAAAACCATATAAACTGCCTGGGAGGCAGAACACTCCCCGCATTAAACGTGTACGCTATAGTACACATTAACTTAACTTCAGTCCTCTTTAGGCAAAAGAAGAAAGATTTCTGAAACGGGTCTCGGGAATGTCTTTGAACTTCCTTGAGCTGTGGTCTTTACTTCGACCTTACGCACCTTTCCGTCCTGGCTTGGGAAGGTGGAAGTGGAAGGTGGAAATGTCCAGTGCCACAGGCCACTCGTTCCTTGCAGCTTGGCTGGCTTTCAACGGCACAACGTCGCCTTCCTGTAAGTTGCGGTGATCTTCGACCCACTTGCGACGACTCTGCAGTGTCGGGAGGTACTCATGTCTCCAGCGGGTCCAGAATGTGCTGGCAAGGGCTTGCACCTGTCTCCATTGGCTTTGGTGGAGGTCCTTGTCTGAGAAATCTCCAGGTTTTCTGTAGAAGGTTTGACACAGTGAAGTAGGGCGATTGAGTGCCTGCTTGCGGTTGTTTGGGAGTCGTTTTCGTGGCATCTTGAAGGGTAGTGGGGGACCCGGCTGTTCCTCTCATCCCTGTACGTCTCTGATAATATAATAATAAGCATAATATTTAAAGTGACGGTATCTTCTATGGATAAGGCAAGCCTGTTGTCGTTAGCAGTTGTTTGGCACACACTGCGACCCAGGTTGTCCTCTGTAACTCTCTCCGAGTTGGAATTGTGTGCACTGATCAGGCCATTCTGTTGCTCCCCGCCATGCCGCGTTCTCTCTTTCAGGTCTGTGAAGTTGGAAGGGTGTCCTGAAGCAGGGGAGGGGGAGTGTCCTGAGACAGCAGGGGAGTGTCCGGAGACGGCAGGGGAGTGTCCGGAGACGACAGGGGCATGTCCGGAGACAGCAGGGGAGTGTCCGGAGACAGCAGGGGAGTGTCCGGAGACGGCAGGGGCGTGTCCGGAGACGGCAGGGGCGTGTCCGGAGACAGCAGGGGAGTGTCCGGGGACAGCAGGGGCGTGTCCCGAGACAGCAGGGGCGTGTCCGGAGACAGCAGGGGAGTGTCCGGGGACGGCAGGGGAGTGTCCGGAGACGGCAGGGGCATGTCCGGAGACAGCAGGGGAGTGTCCGGAGACAGCAGGGGCGTGTCTGGAGACAGCAGGGGAGTGTCCGAGACAGCAGGGGTGTGTCCTGAGACAGCAGGGGAGTGTCCGGAGACAGCGGGGGCGTGTCCGGAGACAGCAGGGGCGTGTCCGGAGACAGCATGGGCGTGTCCGGAGACCGCATGGGCGTGTCCTGAGATAGCGGGGGCGTGTCCTGAGACAGCGGGGGGGTGTCCTGAGACAGCAGGGGGGTGTCCTGAGACGGACGGGGCGTGTCCTAAGACGGCAGGGGCGTGTCCTGAGACAGCAGGGGTGTGTCCTGAGACTGCAGGGGCATGTCCTGATATGGCAGGGGCGTGTCCTGAGATGGCAGGGGCGTGTCCTGAGACGGCAGGGGCGTGTCCTGAGACAGCGGGGGCGTGTCCTGAGACGGCGGGGGGTGTCCTGAGACAGCAGGGGCGTGTCCTGAGACGGCAGGGATGTGTCCTGAGACAGCAGGGATGTGTCCTGAGACAGCGGGGGTGTGTCCTGAGACATCAGGGGTGTGTCCTGAGACAGCGGGGACGTGTCCTGAGACAGCAGGGATGTGTCCTGAGACAGCAGGGACGTGTCCTGAGACAGCAGGGATGTGTCCTGAGACAGCAGGGACGTGTCCTGAGACAGCAGGGGCGTGTCTTGAGACAGCGGGGGGTGTCCTGAGACAACGGGGGCGTGTCCTGAGACGGCAGGGGCGTGTCCTGAGACAGCGGGGGGTGTCCTGAGACAACGGGGGCGTGTCCTGAGATGGCAGGGGTGTGTCCTGAGACAGCGGGGGCGTGTCCTGAGACAGCAGGGACGTGTCCTGAGACAGCAGGGGCGTGTCCTGAGACGGCGGGGGCATGTCCTGAGACAGCGGGGACGTGTCCTGAGACGGCGGGGGGCGTGTCCTGAGACGGCGGGGCGTGTCCTGAGATGGCGGGGGCGTGTCCTGAGATGGCGGGGGCGTGTCCTGAGACGGCAGGGACGTGTCCTGAGACGGCAGGGGTGTTAGGTTGCAAATCCCCATGTGCAGTTCCCCATTCGATTAGACTGCCATCCGGTCGAATAGGCAAAGGGGCGGGGACATCATGACGCAAGGTTTTATGTGACTCATTCTGTTGTTTTACATAGGCACTTGTGCGGTCATCAATGTCTCTCCTTAAGGACGTATTCCTGCCTTTGCGTAGCGGTGTTCTACCCTGCTGTTCGGCTGCCTCCAATACCTCTGCCTGTGCTATAGCGGCGGCTGCCTCTCTTTGGATGGCCAAAGCTTCAGCGTCCAGTCTCGCCTTGGCCAGCTCATATTTTTGTCTCACTTCCCTCTTGGCCAGCTCATATTTTAAGTTAGCCTCTTCCACTGCGAATGATACACGTACACGTGCTGCCTCTGCCCTTGCACGGGCCCTTGTGGTGTAGGCTGAATATGTAGGTGTGCCGTCGCTGCTTGCGCCGACCCGAGAGGTCCTGCCGCTCTCCCTGGCAGGGTCCGTCATGCTGTTTTACATACTGAGGGTTGATCTGTTGAAGGGTGGCATTGCACCAGCTGGTCGCTTGTCTTTTTACTGTGCTGTCCACCCGATGATGTTTTTAATCAAAGGTAGACGGCCAGCCAAACTCTTCAATAAACAACACGAATCAAACGTAGCTTCCTTGCTTCTTGTTTAATGCAGTTCTTGTTGCTAGGATAGGAGTAAAACTGAAACAGAATGAAGTGCATAGTGTTACTACTAGTGCACGTAAAAAGTATAGATATACAGTAAGTGTACTAAATGATTATATGTAGACATGTTGTACTAAACATTCCAAGTATTATGCACATCTACTGTATCTGCCATTAGCATGTATCATAGGTAATAGAATACGAACATAACAGCGACCCATCTACGACAATATACTTCAAAACTGAAAGATAACCTTGCAAACAATAAAGGATTACTTACAGACAATGCCTACGATGGGGCAAATCAAAGGATTACTATAGATAAGAACAGCATGTTGTTCATAATGAGAACTCTCTTCCTGGTGAAGCTGCAGGTCCCACTTCCTGTTTATCTGTGAGCTACCACTTCCTGTTTTACCATGAGGTCCCACTTCCTGTATATACCACGTTCGACCAACAGGTGGTGCCAAAGCAAATCAAAACCATATAAACTGCCTGGGAGGCAGAACAATTATTATTATTATAAGGTTAGTGTTTGGCTTAGAGCGTGACGGCAAGTTATTTCGCCGGTTAAGCTTAGGCACTCTTTAGAAGTTGGTTAAGGTTAGAGTTTGTCTTAGACTTAGAGCATGGCGATAGAAGAACGGCAGGTAGTTTGCAGGCTGTTTCGACGCGGAAATGGGCAAACACGCTATTGGGCGCACATGTCACATGACCTGGCCAATCAGAGCGCCGGAAACGCGGATGCGTTGTAAAAAGGCTACACGCTGCCAGGAGGCTTCTATGTGTCTGTCATCTATCTGACATAATGGTACCAGTCTCAAGTCCACATCCAAAATAACACTGAACAGCTACTTCCACCGGGCAAACAGACTACTGACGGACAGCCTCTTATCACATGAGCCAGCTGACACACCACACATATTACACATGCACACTGCTGCTATTTACACTATAGAATAATTATTTTATATATATATTTCTTTTTATCCAGTTTTTTATCCATTGTATATTGTCTACAAAAATCTACTACAGTTGAGGAAAAACAAGCATCTCACATTTTTCTGAATGTAAGCCTATGTATTTAAAAAAGCTGTGACATTAAAATGATCTGAATCTGAACCAGAAGAGCTCTCAAGGCATAAGTACATAAGTACATATTTGTGTGCAGTAATGAGCAGGGGAAATGTCTGTCATGTCCCCTGTGTCCTATAGTGGTGTTGTCTCTGTGGGGGTATGTGGGAAGTGATTACAAAATTGGAACCTGGTGTGGAGTCAGTCCCCAAGGCATCCACAGCTTCTGGTGATCGGCAATCAACTGATTACTAGTACCCAGCCCCAGGGGTGTAAAGTACTTGAGTAATTGTTACAATACTTAAGTACTGTTTTTGGGGATTTGTACTTTACTCGAGTATTAGGTTTGTATACTTGTACTTTTGCTCAATTACATCTCAGAGAAAAAAAACATACTTTTTACTCCTTACATTTAAAATGCAGACCTAAAAAGTACAAATCTTGCAGGTCCAGCCATTTTAATTAGTATATTTGTTTCTCTGGCCGAACTAACGTTAATGTTATTAATACTGCGGCCACACTTTATTTAAAAACAGCCAATCAAATCCCCATCAATGGAAAATGAACCCGCCCATACCCATGCTGATTGGTCCTTGCGCAAGACTAGAAAGCGGGGATCTTTGATTAAACACCTGCTATCAGAAGAATAGACAGTGAGAAAAAAAGTTTTTACTTTTTAGTACTTACGTACATTTAAAAGTATAAACTTTTTAACTTTTACTCAAGTGTGTTTTTAGCCAGATACTCAGACTTTTACTTGAGTACGATTTTGAGGCGGTACCCATACTTTCACTTAAGTATAATTTCTGGGTACTTTTTACACCCCTGCCCAGCCCATACTGCAAGATGGCGCCCGATTGCATTCTCAGCTAACCCAGTCAGTCACCGCTCTTTGCTTGTAGCCTGTTTATTCCTGTACTTGTCCTCCATTGTCTCTAGTCCACTACCTGGCTCCCCTCTGTCGCATTCTTTTAATTGACCTTGAAAGATGAGGAGAGGGTGTTAGCAATCAAATATTTATTACAGAGTGAATATTAAATATTACAGAGTATTTACACAAACAGCTGAGAGTGGACACCGGTTCTACTTAGATTTTTGGCACAGCAGAAGTGTGTGTCGCTCCTTCCATCACATTGACATTTATACTTTTCTGGTTGGTGTTCTAAGCAAATGAGGTGGCTAAGCAAATGAGGTGGCTCTCTTCCAAATTAGCAGCGTGGTTCAGGGCTTACACACGACTTAACAAGGTAAACAGTTGAAATAGCAAGGATCTAGAATTACTGTCTCCTGGTGGTGACACATAGGCCTTTGCTTGTTTTAATAAAATATAATAACACATTTTAATGGTACACACATTTGTAGATATTTGTCTATACATTCTTACAATAGATAAATGGATTGACTCATAGATATTATACATATTGCAGATCCTGACAATGCTGATATTAGTTCCTCTGGTCAGCATGAATCGTCCTTGGGCCTGTGGGCCTGTGACTTTTAGCAACAGATGCACTGACCTTAATAACAGGTGCACTGACCTTCCAGTCACAAATAGATTTTGACCACTTCAGTAGCTACAGACAGGCTGAGATGTATACAGGCTGAGATTGACATGAAGACATGATAAATAAAAGACATGGATAAATGTATCTAGGGACATAAATAAATGGATTTTAGCCCACACCTCCCAGCGTTCATCCTGTATCCCATGTATGACCCTCGCTCGTCGGACTACCCTTCTCCTGGATCTCCCCGTGTACCATCTGTGTTGCCCGCCTCGTCTACGAACCTCCGCCTGTCAGACTGCACTTCTCCTGGATCATCCCACGCACCGTCTGAGAACCCGGCCTCGTCTTTGATCTCACGCTTGTCCAACTACTATACCTTTTTGATATTAAACAACCTGTCCAGTTGTCTGCTCTCTCTCTGAGCTAGTCTCATGGTCAAACCATAACAATGTCTGTCTAGCTTATGAGGCATTCATCTTCCAATTATTAATATTCAAATTTTACAGAATGAACTTGCATTCACTGCACTGTTGTATTGTAATTTACTTGAATGTAATGACATTTTTTCAATGATAAAATCACTTACATTTAGATTAGATTCACTTTATTGTCATTACACAGTACAAGACAGTGCAACGAGATAGTGTACGTCCAACCAGGATGTCAGTTGCAATATAAGACACATATAAATAAAACTGTACAGTAAAGTGCAATGGTTAGCACAATGTGCAATGGTGAGAAATAAAAAAAATAAAAAAAATAATAATCATTAAAATAAAGTCTACATAAGCTATGGCTATATACACAGGTATACAATGAAGTGCAGTGGGCTACGTAGAGTTTTCATTCAGAAGTCTGACAGCTGAGGGGAAGAAACTATTCGTGCTCCAGAGCGAGTACCCTGCAGGCAGGTGAACAGTCCATGGTTGGGGTGAGAAGCGTCTTTGATGATGTTCCGTGCTCTCCGTGAGCACCGCTTCTCATAGATTGATGAGATGGGGGGGAGTGGGGTCTTGGTGATGCGTTGGGCTATTTTCACTACCCTCTGCAGTGATTTCCGGTCTTTAACGGTGCAGTTACCGTAGCAGACTGAGATGCAGGTGGTGAGGATGCTCTCAATCGTACAGCGATAAAGGTTTGCTAGCACAGGAGGGAGTAGGTGGAGTTTGTCCAACTTCCTCAGGAAAAAGAGGCGCTTGTGGGCCTTCTTGACCAGGGTCGAGGTGTTGATGGTCCAGGACAGGTCCTCAGAGATGTGGACTCCCAGGAATTTAAAACTACAGACCCGCTCAACCTCCTCTCCATTGATGTGGATGGGGCTATGCGTGCGTGCCTGTTTTATTTTTCCTGAAGTCCAACACTATCTCCTTGTTTTTTTTGGTGTTGAGGGCCAGGTTGTTATTAGCACACCACCGAGCTAGGTACTGGACCTCCTCTCTGTACACCGACTCGTCATTGTTGCTGACTAGTCCCACCACGGTGGTGTCGTCTGCAAACTTGACAATGGTGTTTGAGCCATGCACCGGTTTGCAGTCGTGGGTGAAGAGGGAGTAGAGAAGAGGGCTCAGCATGCAGCCCTGCGGTACACCAGTGTTCAGGATGAGAGTGGAGGACTTGAGGCTGTCCAGTCTGACATGCTGAGGTCAGGAAGTCCAGTATCCAGTTATAGAGGGAGGGGTCGATGCCAAGGTCATGGAGCTTGGTGATCAGCTTGGAGGGGATGATGGTGTTAAACGCCGAGCTGAAATCAATGAACAGAAGTCGCACGTACGTGTCCTTCTGGTCCAGATGGAGGAGGGCAGGGTGTAGTGCTGCGGAGATGGCATCGTCCGTACTCCTGCTCTGGCGGTAGGCAAACTGGTAGGGATCAAGTGAGGGTGGTAGGCAGGATTTAAGGTGAGCCAGGACTAGCCTCTCGAAGCACTTCATGATGGTGGAGGTGAGTGCTACGGGTCGGTGGTCATTGAGGCTCTCTGGGGAGGCGTGTTTAGGGACAGGAATGCTAGAGGTGACTTTGAAGCATGTGGAAACTTTTGCCTGGGCCAGGGACAGATTGAAAATCTCAGTCAGGACCCCCGTCAGCTGCCCAGCACAGACACTGAGTACCCGCCCGGGGATCCCATCGGGTCCGGCAGCTTTTCGTTTGTTGGTTTTGCACAGTTCCGCAAACACGTCAGTGGGGGAGAGTGTGAGGGTCTGGTGGTTGGCAGGGGTGGGGGTCTTGATGGCCCTCTCGTGGTTGTCCCTGTCAAAATGGGCGTAAAAGTAGTTTAGGTCGTCTGGGAGGGAGGGGTCAGTGGTCGGGGAGGTGGCGTGTTTGGGTTTGTAGTCTGTAATGACCTGCAAGCCCTGCCCCATGCGCCGGAGGTCAGAGCCATTTAGATGCTCCTCGACCTTGAGTTTGTGGTCGTGCTTGGCCCGTTTGATGCCCCTCTTCAGATCGACCCGGGCTAGACTGTAGGCTTGTGGGTCACCTGATCCTGGCGGACCTGCCCGTCCATCCATGGCTTCTGGTTAGGGAAGATTGTGATCAGCTTGTTGGTGGTGACCTTGTTGATGTTGGTGCTGATGCAGTCCAGGGTGGAGGAGGTGAAGGTATCAATGTTTGTGTGAAAGTCGACTGTGGCCTCCGCAGCAAAGTTACTCCAGTTGGTGTTTTGAAGCCGATGCTGAAGTGCCAGGTCTGCCCCCTCGCGCCAGATTTTCACAGATTTAACTATGGGCTTGATTCGCTTGATGAGTGGTTGGTATTTGGGTAGGAGGAACAGTGAGATGTGTGAAGTTTCTAAAGGGAATCCAAATGTAACATTAATATCTCTGTTAGGGAATCTGTAACTTCGGTGTGTCATGGTGGCCCCTGAGACATGACCTATATAGTATACTCTTGTGTATATTAACCTGTTAAGCCCTATTTTCTGAAAATCTGTCTAAAAATACATACCTAAGTAAATGGGAGATTGCTCCACTTCTACAAGGTCTATTGCCATCTAGGGACATCTATGGATCTCAGGGAATGCATTCCCAGTGTCAGAAATATTGTGTCTGTTACTAGGCTTGAGTAAATTGTGATGAAACAAAGGAGAATATAAATTATGATTTTTCTTTGCATCTTTGATGGTGAATAACATCATGCAAACATTTTAAATCTAAGCAAATGAATAAAGGGAATATCATTAAACAGAAGGTTTTGAAGATACAGTACTGAATTCTGCCATCCGGACACATGCCATTTGAAATATTATTATAGACTATAGAAAATCAGGCCTATAAATGACATTATTATAGCCAAGTTGCACATCTATGGATCGGGCCAAATCTACTATTTCCAATGGCAGAGTTCAATTTGGATTTAGTATCACCAGGCGTGAAACCGTTATTTTCTATTATGGAGACTGAATCGGTTTGCAATGCAGATTGTTGCTAAACGTTCACAGAAACTGTGTTCTAATTTATGCCAATAACGTTCAGTTTTGTGGTAGATAATCCAGAAAAATAAGAGAAATAAAAAAAATTCATCAACAAGTAATTTTCTGTACAGTAGCTGGCTTGAGCTGGGTATTGTTGTTTTTCGAAATGCCGAAGTGTCCTTCATTATAATGACTACAACCAGATGGCCGCGCGCATTTATTTCCTGTAGAAATTTGCTAGCTAATGAATGCAATTTCTAAACTGATATTTCATTAACCTCTTAACTCAATCTGCGCCATTGCTCGCCAACTGTTGAACGCCAATCACGTATACGTTATTTGGTCCGTTTCCTTTTTTTCGATTTTAATATTCTATTCAGTGTCACAGACCTCTATGTTACCGTTTAAAGGCATACTGAGACCCAGAGAGTGCAATACTGGCCAGATCCTGCTAGGTGGCAGTGTGTCACATCTAATGTCGTCCGGGCAGAGAATTTTGGTCCAGGCAAGTCTAGCGGTTCATCCGAACACATTGGAACGCGTCCATGGCCCCTCGATGCATATGTTGTGCCAGATTATGTCGGAGGACTATCTGACGTCAATTCCACCTTGATCCTACAATGATTTCATATCGATCCAGCCGATCAACATATGTAGTATTCAAAACGAATCCCGTTGATGGTGATCAGAGCATCAAAAAACGACCCCCCCCCCCCCCCCTTTGATGCATTCATGATGAAACATAATACCTATTATATACCTTTGATTTGGAAACAGTAGCATGTCCAGGCGAGCAACGCGAACGCATTTAGCAAAATTCACATCGCTCCATAACGCCGTTTCCAGGAATTAGCCAGGATCACTCTGAAACTATACAATATTCACGACGGGATAAGACACGAACGTATACATGAAAACATTTATTATTTTTCACATGTTGGACGAGGGATAGTTACTGTCAAATGAGCCATAGTATTGTCTCTATAGCTAGAATATAGAATATAGATATAGCCCTGCAAACACTGCGACGCACAGTGAAAATGCCTATATTTTAAAGCGTGGCACTTTAATGAGGATGAGGATAACAGCTGGAGAGAAAGAGTTAACTGGTGCCCCCAAAAGTGGCAATTTCTTTACTTGAACTTTGAAGTTGAACAACAACTGAGTCACATGACTAAGTTGCCTCGGACCTGCACAAGCTGCTGCGCTAAAATAATACGACGGGGCTCTATGGAGAAACCATGGCACTCCCCTGACTAAAAGTAGTTTCAAACGAAAACGGCTGGATGTCATTTAGCCAAATCAGCATGGCTGGGAATGTGAGTCTTTCACCTTTCACATGATTTGATTGTTTAGATCGCTAGCATGGCTAACAAATGCAAATATATTGTAGTCTGCCCCGCTGTTCTGACCAGGATTACGCTCCTTTCTGCTCCGGTGATGCACACGCACACTGAGTGACGTACTGTATACAGCGAACAGGTCTATAGGAAGATGGATTTTAAGTTGACTTGATCACAGATCCCTGTTGTTGAAAAACTGGATACGTATAAGAAAGTGGATGTTGTGATTATTCCCAAGTCATTTAACATACAAGTTGCCTGGAAATGCCAGAAGAAAGTTGAGCTGAAGCGATTCCTGATTGAGACGTTAGGGCAGAGTGGTGTGTTGTCTGTGCTGTCTGGGGCTGCTGTTGAAAGCATGGAGTGCAATGACACAGCGCCTCCTCCACCTCATGGGGATCCTCTGATTTCAGCCTGCGGACATAAATGCTGAGGAGCTTCAGCTGGTGCTCCACATCAAAGGGATGGACGTGAGAAATCAAGAAATAGAACAGGAGGCAATGCAACTGCGGGTGCAAGCTCTAGAGTCCTCCTGTTCTTTAAAAAAAATATATATATTATCTTTTTCCCCCTTCTTTTTCCATTTTTCTCCCATCCCAATGTTAGTCGTTATGCCAATTCCCAATCCCCTTCCTGGTCGTTGCGCATTCTACCCCCTACCGTCGGTCCGGGAGGGCGGAGACTATCACATGCTTCCTCCGACACATGTGTACCCAGCCCACCGTTTCTTTTCACCTGGCAGCGCGGACTCTCACTGGGAGAGTGTAACATGTGGAAGGTCACACTACCTCTCCTAGATCCTTCCCTTGCTGTGCAGGCGCCCCGACCGAACTGTAGGAGTCGCTGTTTACAACGACCAGGACCCACCCTCGCCGGGTTTTCCACCCGCTAACACCACCAATCATGTTAGTATGGACCGTCGGCCAACCCGGAAGCACCACAGCTGGATTCAATCCCACTGTCTCTGTGGTGGTAGTCAGACGCTTAGTCCGCTGTGCTACCCGGCCGCCCGAGTCCTCCTGTTCTATTTCACAGGGACAACCACTTGTGTCTGGAGCTCTAGAGTTGGAGCATGGACAACCCATTCTGCACAAATCGGGCAACATCAGCTACTACTGCTCCCCAGTATAGCTTTGACGTCAGCAGGCATGTGGCATTTCCATTCATGGAAACAGAGGTTGATTTCTATGTTAGTACATTGTCTCTGCTTTATCATGGCCTAAAGATGTGTGGTCAATACTGTTACAGTGTACATTGGTAGGTAAAGTACAGGAAATTATGTAAGTCTTCTCTAGCACAGAGTTTAAACTATGAGCTTGAATAATCCACTATGCTCCCTGTCTATTATTAGTTCCTGAGGCTTATCGGCAGAACTTTAGGAAGAGTAAGAAAACTAGACTTATGGTCATGCCACCAGAACAGAGACACAGCTTTGACCAGCTGTGAGAATTGACATTACTCAAGGAGTTTAAAACGGTTATGGTTTGTAACCGACCTCAAACGCAACAGCACAGACAGGTAGTTCAGAGTTAGCCAAATACTAGGGCGTATTTATTTACAGAGTCAAAAAAAAGGGTAAAGTGCTATTTATCAAACAAACAGGGAGACTGCCTTCGGCAGAGTCATCTGCGGCTCTGCAGAATCCTCCTGGTGATAGCGGTGGGGAATTGGCATGTGACGTTGTAGCGGCTCTGCAGATACTCCCAGCTTCAACTCAAGGTGGAAAACGGAGAGAGAGAGAGGTATCAGAAACAGTCCAACGAAACACAGAGGCAGTGTGGTTCCCTCCTCCCTTAGCTGTGTCCAGAACCAATTGACAGTGACAGTCTTCAGTGCTCCCCACAACACACAACTTAGCTGAGTCAGTGCAAACAAAACGAAATCTTCAGTGTCTCTTCTAAAACACACAATCAGAATAATCCAGAGGGGTAACGAAATCTTCAGTGTCTCTTCTAAAACACACAATCAGAATAATCCAGAGGGGTTTGGTTCCACTCACCCAAGCGCAACGCGTAAAGCGGGTAAAATGAGGCGCAGCTCCAAACGGGGAACAAGGTTCTCAACAGCGGTTCTCCACAGAAAGGTCCTGGAGAGAAAGTAGACCAGGAACAGCAACGGGGAAAAAGCAGGCAAATGCAGTTGTATTCCAGAACGACCCGACAACGATAGAAGGAAGGTCCAGGTATATAAAGCCCTCTGGGGCGCTAATCACAAACTATGACAGCTGCGTGATGAAAGTGGCAATCGCTCAAAAAGCGTGTGGCGGGGAATGCACCAATCAGCACCGTACCTCAGGAGAGCGTGTGGCAGGGAACGAACCAAACCTCACAAAAACATGCCTGACTGAAAATATCCTGTTATATTTAACCTCTTAAGCATCGGACGGCCAGACACACTTTTACTTCAGTGTTTTCAAACCTCTGTAACTATTACATTAGCACTCAGTGATTCTTCTTGTTGTGGAAGAAAGTTCAGAATGTTTCCTTTCAAAAGAGACCCGACTCATGCATGTGCTATAAGTATAAAGTATAATAAATCGCTAATTACCATGGGTATGTGAGGTAACAGGGCTTGATGGTTCTGCATAAAGAACCAGTTAAGCTACTCTGTGTTGTGTCTCCGTCTATAATACCCTGTTACTCAAAGAAGACCTAGCAATGGCCTTCTGTTACGGCGGCAGCAGGAGAATTGAAATGAAGCGAGGAGAGGTGTCTACTGTAGGAATGGTTGTTTATTTTAAACCATCAAAAAGTGAAATAACAGTAAGCTTAAAGTGTGCAATGATTTTCAATGGTTGCAATCTCTATGCCGAGGGATCATTAGAAAATCAGACTAATTTACTATAATTAAAACAGTTCTTCCTGTGCTGTTCGCTTCGTTCGGTTGGTTTCCTTCTCCGCTCGCCGACATCAGCTCTCGTGGGGATCTGAGGAAAAAGCCAACGCCCTGCCTGCTGGCCGTGTTGTTGTTGTCGTGTTCTTGTTCTGTTCCGTGTCTCGTGTGAAAAGGTGGGTGTTGTCCTGTGTTGTTCCGTCTTTAGTGTCTCTCCACCTTCCCATTTTATCCATGAACCAGAAACCCTGGGCGTGACGTCACCAAGTGGCCTCACGCATAGGATTTCCACCCAATCGCGAGCCTTCACAGAGTATTTGAAAAAGAGGTGGCCCTTCCCCTGGGGCCCACCCGCTGTCTCCTTTGTTTTCCAATCAAAGAATAAATACCGTCTAACTAACATAATACTTTGGTTATTAAACCCAAGATATATATATTCGAATTGAGAGTGATTTCATAAACACAGAGATATCATTTTTGAATAGTTTCTCGTGATGCTAAATGAGAATCACAGTAGTTTTATCATTAAGCCCACTTCCATAGTTTCCTAATCATATTCTTTTATTTTCCAATGTAGTTTTCAGAAGTGGCTTAATTTCAAACTCTGTGATTCTTATTCATAAACATTGCATATTTCATATCATTAGACTCAGAAGAGCCTAATTTTCCTTAGAGGATAAATAAGACAAGCCAAATGGTGACCTCCTAGTGTATTTTAATCATTATCCCTTATCAGTTAGAGGTGGTCTCTTCTACAGAGCCCACAGGATGTTCTGCAAGACCTAACAGGCGCCTCCACTGTTTGGTGACACTTGTATGTTAACTCGTTCAGACAGGTGGTATCAATGGTTGAAATAGAATCTCGGACGCTTGCCTCATCCTCCCCCCGCTACTTCCAACCAATTGGCTGGGGGCTCCTAAAAGCCTTTTGTTCGAATGTTTACCGGCAAGGGGGAAGTTTGGTTATTTTAAGCCTGTATTTAAATCTAACAGGTTTCCTGTTTACCCACCTGTGGTTCCCCAGAAAGACAGACCCCCCCAGTATCGGCCCGGTTCCAGAGATTATCCTAATGGTGAATCTGCCCAACACTTTAACATAGCAGATTTCCATAGTACCTGGACAGTTTTGAACAGAGAATTCCACCACAGTCCCCCGTTGGGGATTATATATCCCCACATATCTGTTAATATTCTCTCAATCAAACTGTTTGTATACCGTACAGATACCATAACCTTTTAACCTTAGCAAAACCACTTAAAAAAACAAAAAATGTAAAGAATCTCAAAAAAATAGTTCAAACGTTCATTTCTGTACAGTTCCAAATCCATTCATCACCCTCCACCATCGTTAGTTTCACTTTCACACACAGTTTTCAGTTAGTTGAAGTTGACACAATTGATCAGTTTTATCAGTTATTTAAAGTTGACATCCTTCTAGGTCCGTTTCTTTATACAAAAAGAACATCGGACCAGTTATCAGCTTTTTGCTATACTTATGTGTAGTTACCCAAACATGTCTGTTTTGTGCGGCTAACTCTGAAAGAAAAGATTATTGCATTGATTCAATACTATAGATTTAAACATTTCTTAGAAAAGAGGGAGCTCAAAATCAAAAAATCTATACAAGTTTGCTCCCTTCAATGGATCACTGAGACCTCCAATTAGCGTTAGCTTTCATCCTGCCAGTTATCCCTCATCAACCTCCTGAGGTTTCTTGATAACTCTTTGTAGTTGATGGCATCCTTCTAGACTTGTGCTAATCACCGCTCCTTCCGGTTGTGGGCAGTCTTGGTACTGCTTCAGTCTTCACAGAAGGAAAGTCATTTTCCCTCTGTTCTGTTATCGCTATTTGGGTTTGTTTAATGTACAACAGACAATTTGATTGGAAGATCACATTTCCATGCCAGATACATCTCTACTGTTCTGCTTTGACAATACATTTTTCTCCAAATTATTTATCTATATATTTCATGGCTACTAAATCGTTAATATTCAAAAAATTCACATAGCTCTCTTTACTTTGTGCTGTACTATATTACTAGACCAATGTCTCCAGGCCAACACAATAATACACCTCCACCCTTTGATGTGGAATTACATTCTCATCATACCTTCGTTTCCCGGACAGCTCCCTCGGCTCGGACAGCCAGTACTGACAAGACCCCGTCGCCAACCAATCCTATAGCCTGGCAACAAACCACAGTTGCTTTTAACATACATTTTTCACACGCTCTGCCAGCCTCTAACAAGCCATCACAGAGTCCCCCATAAGCCAATTATCAATTGCACATGTCCACACCCTACACAAAGCTATTTGGCTAATGGCGACCAAAACCTACCGAGCTTATCAATGTACACAGAACCATGTTTTTCCAACACTTACCACCAAACCGCGACACAACCTCCCAGATCCTAAATCTGGATTCTTAACGGGCGGAGAACAAAACCCTGAACCAGCTCTAGTCCATTCACATTGTTCCCAGTCCGCTATATAGACATATACTACCCAGTCCTGCTGTGTCGAGATCACTCCCAGCCTGTCAGGTTTCCTAAGAAAAAATAGAGAAAAGAAACAAAACAAAGAAAAACATGCCCAAAACAATAATTGAAAACAATAAACTAAATTTGTGAGCATCGCTTCTTCAACTCACTCTCAGAAACAAAATTAACCTATTATCTAGGGGCGTAACCACCGCCGTATATACTAAGAAACAAAATGAAAACTTCCGGCCTGAGGCAGAAATTGCTTATAAAAAAACTAGGAAAGAAAAAATAAAACGAAATAAACTTCAGTATTCATGATTGTTAATGTCCATATATCAATATCATAAAAACCTAGGAAAGACTATGGGTCTTCCTAATCTCTTAATCATGCAGTCCACCCTTTGACCAAACTGATTATTGATCAAGCATGGATAGTCTACTGATCACTAGCTGATGCAGTGTCACATCATTTCACTGTCTAATATTGAATACCTAATATTAACTGTTTAACATTTTATTTGATGTTCTTGTTAGTCCGATTAGTTCATGCATCCGTCAGTTACTTCATCACGCCACGTTAGTCACATGTCCATTTTAGTAACTTCCACTCATAACCTAATCACCTAACCCCTCTATTTATTTTTTATTCTATTTTTATTCTAATCAGTTGTATATATTTTTTTCAATTCATTTTCCTTTTTAATCGCTTTCTATATTCTTTATTCTGCCGGCGGCCTCTGCAGACATGACCTTTGAAAATGACTTATCAGTCCACAGATCCAGCAAACCTGTCGTTGTTCCCTCGGTTGTGGGGCCCTGTGGGCCCCCCGCCTGTAATCGGATGGCCCTGGGTTCATCGGGCCCAGTGTCTGTCCTTGCACTCTACCATTACCGCTTTGACCCTTACCTCTGACAGTCCCTTCCTGGTTTCGCCCCCTTTGAGCCTGGTATGGGGAGAAAACCACGCACCTATTTTGTTCAGCCACCGTCCTTTGAGCCTGCTGTTGGGAGGGGTATTATAGACGGAGACACAACACAGAGTAGCTTAACTGGTTCTTTATAATCACTTTATTGTAGTTTTGACCTTTTTACCGCCAGAGGGCAACAACAACGGCTTCAAATGCGACAGTGGCTAATTTGGGGGAGACAGTGGCTCAGGAGGTTGCCCGGTAATCGAAAGGTTCCCGGTTCAATTCCAGCTCCTCCCGGCAATGTGTCGAAGTGACCTAGAGCAAGACACTTAACCCCTTGTAATTGTTGCCTCTGCTGTCTGTGTGTGAGTTATTGGGTGAAAGTGAGGGATAAGTTGTAAAGCGCTTTGGATAAAAAGTGCTTTATGAATGCAGTCCAGTCCAAATGCTGCCACTGCACTGATACAGCAAATGTGTGGTTCAAATAGTTTTTATGTGTTGCAAATGTTATATTTTTGTGGTTTATTGTCTCTTTCTATGTCATAGTGTGTGTAATCCCAGTTACAGTTATGTGTTGTTTTAACCATGAGTGTTATTAAAAATAACCACCTCAGCCTGACCTCAGACAGTCAGAGGGTCGGTTTCAAACACACACCAGTTTGAAAATGTTCCTATATTTTCACTCTTTTCTCAGCAACCGAGCAACTTAGCAGTAAACAGATTTCACCATTTTCACTAGGGATGTTCGATATTGGCTTTTTTACCGATATCCTATATACCGATATTGTCCAACTCTTAATTTCCCATATCAACCGATACCGAATTTTACCGATATATGCGGGGTTTCCCCCCCAAAGAAACGGAATAATTTCAGGTAATTAACATTACATATCTCATGTCATGGAATTAACACAACATTATGCATACTTTTGACAATACATAAAATAAGTATTTGTTCTTACTTACTTGCCTGGGTAAATAAAGGTTAAATAAATTATTTTTATTTATTTTTTTATCGATACAGATAATTTCCGATATTACATTTTAATGCCAATATCGGCCGATAATATCGGTAGGCCGATAATATCGGACATGCCTAATTTTCACCAATTGTACGTCATAACCAGCTAGTGTTTCAGTCACTAAATTGTGTATTGAGACTTCAGGTTCTTTTTATATCCTTTATTTAACCAGGGTAATCACATTGATATTTCCACCTCTTTTTCAAGTGGACCCGGGTTGTTACGATTCTGGTTCTTGACTACGGTCGGGAACCTCCCACCTTCTCTGTCATCTGTCACTTGATTACTGTCACTTGTTTTCCCTGTCATTTAGTGCTGTCAATTAGGGGTTGACTTCTGATTGGCTGTCACAGGGGTGTGTGTGTGGAATGTTGGTATTTGGTGGCTATATAACATTCCTTTCCTCTGCTTGTCATTTGTCAGGTCTTCACTATAGGCGTTCGGAGATAACGCGGGCAGTTCCAGTTCTGGACCACCACTAAGCTCCATTACCTAATTATCTCGTTCCCTTGCCTTGGCATAGTATACTAGTATTACTCTTTGTGTTCTTTACTATTAAAGTCGAACCTGTTCAAGAGTATACCTTCTCCGTCTCTGTGATTGCCTACAACAATTGGAACTCACCTACCTCCATCCTGACAGAAGACCTGACCATCAGAGTTCCATGGAGGCAATCATGGAGATGCTCCGGGCACAGAAGAGTGCACAGGAGCGCTTGGAGGAATGGCAACATCTGATCAGCGCCGAGTTGGTTCGGCTGGGCGCGATCGTCAGCGCGTCGCAAGAGACGGCGCAGTCGGCGCTCATCACAGCCCAGCAGGCACAAGTCGAGGTGGCGGGGGTAAGGACGACGGTGGGTGAGACGGCGGCAGGAGAGGCGGCGTTCAACACCACGTTCAACACCGAGGAGAGTCGGGGAGCTCTTGGGCACCAGGATCGGAACCAGGAGCCACGGCTACCCGCACCAAGCCGCTACGCGGGAGCACCGGAGGGATGCAGGGAGTTCATCACCCAGTGCTCACTCGTGTTCCAGCTGCAGCCACGCTCATTCCCCTCTTCCAGAGCACAAGTTGCATATATTATCACCCTCCTCACCGGTCAAGCACTCTCCTGGGCTACGGCCGAATTAGAGAGCGGTTCGCCTCTCTGCGACTGTGTGGACGACTTCACCAGGGAGTTGAGAAGGGTATTCGACACTTCCCGAGTACTCTCGGTCTTCGAGGCCGGTGGGCGGCTTCTCGCTTGCCGGCAGGGCTCCCGCACGGTCTCAGAATACGCCATCGAATTTCGGATCGTGGCTCGGGAGGCGGCTTGGCTGGAAATTCCTTGTGTGGTCCTATTTCTCAAGGGACTCTCCGCACGGATGCGAGACGAGTTCTCCGTGAGTGAGATCCCTGAGCAGCTGGAAACGCTCATCAACACCGCCATACGGATGGACAACCGACATCGGGAGAGAGAGAGGGAGCGTGAAGATACTACCCAGGTACGTGTCCTTTCTCCTCCCGTTGTTGACATCTTCCCGCATTACACGAGTGAGCCACTGGGTGATGAATCCATGCAGCTTGGGGCGCTGTCGCTCTCAGACGACGAGCGGCGGGTGGGGGGTGGGAGTGGGTTCAATTATTTGTTATTGTCTCCCCCTATTCTGTTATAGTGTTGGGTCATCCCTGGTTGTCTTCATGTGTACGGAATATATTAATTGGAGCACGGGCAAGCTCTCAACGGAGGTCGACGTGAAGTCGGTCGTCGGCGAGAGTTTGTCCACTCCCTTGTCTCACTTCCCCTCTTCTCTTTTTTCTCCTTCTTCTCTCTCCAGGGTGGTGGGGAGCATCGCAGATTCTGTTCCACCCTCTAATCCCGATTTGATAGGGGTTCCTGAGATCTATTGGGACCTGGCGGACGTTTTTAGCAAGACGCGTGCTAAAGCACTACCGCCTCATAGATCATACGACTGTCCCATTAATCTTCTACCCGGTACCTCCCCGCCTCGCGGGCGAATGTTCTCTCTCTCACGCCCCGAGACCTTGGCCATGAACACCTACATTGAGGAGGCATTGCTTGCGGGGCACATATGTCCTTCCACATCCCCGGCCGGCGCTGGTTTCTTCTTTGTTGACAAAAAAGATGGGGATCAGCGCCCGTGCATTGATTATAGGGGATTGAATGACGTTTCCATCAAGAACCGATATCCTTTACCTCTCATGGACACAGCCTTTGAGTGCTTACAGGGGGCACAGGTCTTTTCTAAACTTACTCTAGACTTACGTAATGCATACAATCTGGTCAGGATTAGAGAAGGAGACGAGTGGAAGACTGCATTTAATACACCCAATGGTCACTATGAGTATTTGGTCATGCCCTTTGGTTTGGCTAATGCTCCGGCAGTCTTCCAAGCCCTGGTTAACGATGTACTGCGAGACTTGATTGGGGTGTCGGTGTTTGTTTACCTAGATGATATCCTAATTTTTTCTCGCGATATGGTGCAACACCAACTGCATGTTCGGGAGGTGCTAGACCGTCTCCTCAAGCATCAACTATTCGTTAAGGCTGAGAAGTGTGTGTTTCACACTGATACCGTTTCCTTCCTGGGCTTTGTGTTGACGAAGGGTGATCTACGCATGGATTCGGCCAAGGTGAGTGCAGTCTTCAAGTTCAAGTTTCTTTAATAGTTGTCATACAGAAGTACAGAATACTTTTATACAAAATGCTTCTTATTGTTACGCTCCAGAGACTGTGCAAGACAAGATAAGTATGAAATAAAATAACATAGTATAGCATGTAAATTAGAAGTAAAAAAATGAGGTCACAGTGTTCAGTATAGACATATGTACAATGTTCGATGCAGAATAAACGTAACTGAGTTACCATATAATATACAATATACTATGCAGTGTACTAATATACAATACTATATAGTGCAAGGCAGAAATGGGATGAGGTGCAATTTAGGTACAATTTACAGTAGGTGTACGAGTTGTAGTGCAAATCCTTTATCAATAAATATAAAGTGTGTTTGTGTGATCTAAAGTGTGGAGAGTGGGTGCTGCAGTGTGTTGTTTGTTTAAGTGAGTGTGTGCGTGTGGGTGTGTGTGCTGTGTGCATTTGATGGTTGTTGCATAGTGTTTATTGTTCGTTTAGCAGCCTGATGGCCTGGGGATAGAAGCTTCTTCTGAGTTTTTCTGTGCTCGCCTTAAGACTCCGGTATCGCTTGCCTGACCGCAGCAGTTCAAAGAGGCAGTTGTTCGGGTGGCTGGAGTCCTTGATGATTCTCTTAGCCTTCCCCCTGCACCGCTTGTTGTAAATGTTCTGGAGGGTGGGAAGCCCCCCTCCAATTGTGCATTCGGCTGAACGTGTCACTCTTTGTAGTCTGCTACGGTCTTGTGCAGTGCTATTCCCAAACCAGGAGGTGATGTTGCCAGTCAGGATGCTCTCTATTGTACATGAGTAGAAGTTCCTAAGGATCTTCTGACTGACTTGGAACTTCCTTAGGCGCCTGAGGAAGTAGAGGCGTTGTCGTGCCTTCTTCACAACACTGTCAATGTTTGTGGTCCATGTCAAGTCCTCGGATATGTGGGCTCCGAGGTACTTGAAACTGTTCACTCACTCAACCGGTGCCCCGTCGATGCTGAGGGGGCTGTAGTCCTTGACCCCCGACCTCCTGAAGTCCACAATCATCTCTTTTGTTTTGCTGACGTTCAGGGAGAGGCAGTTCTCCTGACACCACTGTGACAGATTCTCTACCTCTTCCAGGTAGGCCCTCTCGTCGTTGGCAGAGATCAGGCCCAACACTACTGTGTCATCAGCAAATTTGATGATTGTGTTGTTGTTCCGCTGTGCCACGCAGTCATGTGTGTACAGGGAGTAGAGGAGGGGGCTCAGAACACAGCCCTGGGGGGCCCCTATGTTGAGCATGATGGATGAGGAGGTGCAGTTGCCTGCTCTTACCACCTGGGGTCTGCCCGTCAGGAAGTCCAAGACCCACTGGCAGAGGCCATAGTTCAAGCCCAGGTCCCTGAGCTTGGCTATGAGTTTGGAGGGGACTATGGTATTGAATGCTGAGCTGTAGTCGATGACAGCATTCTCACATAGTTCCCCTGCCTCTTGTCCAGGTGTGATGCTGCTGTGTGCAGCACATGGGCTATGGCGTCCTCCGTGGACCTGTTGGGGCGATATGCAAATTGCAGAGGGTCCAGGCTGATGGGGAGGGAGGAACAGATGTAGCCCTTCACTAGCTTCTCAAATCACTTCATGGCTATGGAGGTGAGGGCTACAGGGCGGTAGTCGTTGAGGCAAGCGGGCGTAGATTTTTTGGGTACAGGGATGATGGTGGACTTCTTCAGACAGGTGGGGATGACAGCCTGTTCCAAGGACAGGTTAAAGATGTCAGTGAATACCGGGGCCAGTTGGTCGGCACAGACTTTTAGGACGCGGCCGGGGATGCCGTCTGGTCCTGCTGCCTTCCTGATATTCACTTTTTTAAAGGTCCGCCTCACCTCAGACCCCCCCCCCCCATTGCTGTGGTTTGTAGGCTGGTGTTGTTATTCACAGCCTCAAACCTCGCATAGAAGGAATTGAGATCATTTGCTAAGGAGATGTCACCGTTCAGTTTGAGGGAGGTGCCTTTGTAGTCTGTCATTGTTCTGAGGCCCTGCCACATACCTCTAGAGCAGTGGTTCTCAACTGGTCTAGCCTCGGGACCCAACATTTTCCTTAGTCATTAAGTCGCGACCCAAATTTTATAACCACTATGATTTATGTAAAAAAATATGCATCTTTCAAAACATGAAATAAACACAAAAAAGTGCAACAAAAGTGCAACTATTGCTAAAAACCCACTGAAATAAAAGAATAATAAATAATATATGCTTCTTAGCAGATTTCTTAGCTTAACATAACATACCTAAATTTGGGGGAACTAATGGGATAACTGAGGTTGCAACAAAAGTGCAACTAGGGCTAAAACCCAATGAAATAAAATAATAATAAATAATATGCTTCTTAGCAGATTTCTTAGCTTAACATAACAGACCTAAGTTTGGGGGAACTAATGGGATAACTGGGGTTGCAACAAAAGTGCAACTAGGGCTAAAAACCCAATGAAATTAAATAATAATAATAAATAATTATGCTTCTTAGCAGACTTCTTAGCTTAACATAACATACCTAAGTTTGGGGGAACTAATGGGATAACTGGGATTGCAAGAAAAGTGCAACTAGGGCTAAAAACCCAATGAAATAAAATAATAATAAATAATATGCTTCTTAGCAGATTTCTTAGCTTAACATAACAGACCTACGTTTGGGGGAACTAATGGGATAACTGGGGTTGCAACAAAAGTGCAACTAGGGCTAAAAACACAATGAAATAAAATAATAATAATAATAATAAATAATATATCCTTCTTAGCAGACTTCTTAGCTTAACATGCAGGGAACTAATGGGATAACTGGGGATGTTGTTTGCTCCTGACAAGAGTCTCAAAGTCTGGGGTGATGGTAGACAAAGCAACTCTGAGGTCATGCTCAATGTCCAATCTGTTCCTCCGCTTTGTCTTCAGCTGGACCAGAGCTGAGAAGCCACTTTCACAAAGATAGGTAGTGAACATTTTTTTTTCTCACACTTCCGCGACCCACTCTTGCCGTCTTGTGTTCTTCCATGTTGCCTGTCACCAGCCCGGTGTTGTAGGCTGATGTGCGCACTTTCAGAGCCTCACGGACGGATTTATCTACCCAGGGCTTTTGATTTGGGTATATTCTAATTGTGGTAGAGGGGATTGTTTCTTCTACCAGAGTACAGACAAAGTCAAGCACTGTTTCAGTGTATTCGTTAATATTGGCTGTGTTATCACGGAATACACTCCAGTCTGTGCATTCAAGCGCACGCGGACTGGCCACGGCCTTCGTCGCTCAAGGGGTTACAACGGTTTTTGGGCTTTGCAAAATTTTACAGGCGCTTTATTCGCAACTTTAGCGCCTTAGCCAATCCGTTAACAGCTCTCACTAAGGACAGCCTGTTCACTAAGGCCTCTCTCCCTGGCTTTGAATGGTCGCCTAGGGCAGAGTCGGCCTTCTGCGATCTCAAGCGTCGGTTTACATCCGCTCCTGTATTGATCCGCCACGATGCAGAGGTTCCGTTCATTGTGGAGGTGGATGCCTCTGACATCGCTGTGGGGGGGGGTGCTCTCTCAGAGGTGCTTAAAGGATGGGAAAGTGCACCCGTGTGGTTTTTTTTCTCGCCGTCTGTCATCAGCCGAGCGCAACTACGACGTGGGTAATCGGGAGTTGTTGGCTATCAAATTGGCACTGGAGGAATGGAGACATTGGTTGGAGGGCGCGGCACATCCTTTCATTGTTTGGACCGATCATAAGAACTTGGCTTACATCCAAGGGGCTAAACGCTTTAACGCTCGCCAGGCCAGGTGGGCGTTATTCTTCACACGATTTCGATTTACCATCTCCTATAGACCCGGGTCCAAGAATATCAAACCCGACGCGTTATCACGCCAGTTTG
This sequence comes from Notolepis coatsorum, assembly GCF_963971535.1. Classification (NCBI taxonomy): domain Eukaryota; kingdom Metazoa; phylum Chordata; class Actinopteri; order Aulopiformes; family Paralepididae; genus Notolepis; species Notolepis coatsorum. Next base: position 170,675,635 of record NC_140169.1, on the reverse strand, counting down.
ATCTTCATGGCCGGGAGGAGCAGCCCCATCCCATTATTCCACCGGCCTTGATTTTGGCACCCGTGTCTTGGGGCATAGATAAGGTGGTAAGGTCGGCGCTAACGCGGGAGCCCGATCCTGGCGGGGGCCCTCCGGGGCGGTCGTATGTGCCCAAGGCGGCACGCTCACGTTTGCTGCAGTGGGCACATGCCTCATCCCTCACCAGCCACCCTGGGGCCACCAGTACCCTGGAATTTATCCGTAGGAGGTTCTGGTGGCCGACAGTGGAGGGGGATACGCGTTCCTTTGTGGCGGCCTGCCCGATGTGCGCGCGCAGTAAGACCTCTCGCCGTGCACCGGCAGGTCTCCTCCGGCCACTTCCTATTCCTAAACGGCCCTGGTCGCACATATCCCTGGACTTTATTTCTGGCCTCCCCCTTTCGGACGGGTTCACCGCCATTTTGGTGGTGGTGGACCGGTTCTCGAAGGTGGCTCATTTTGTTCCTCTCCCCAAGATTCCATCGGCCCGAGAGACTGCTGATCTGGTGATACAGCATGTCTTTCGGGTTCACAGGCTTCCGGTGGATATCGTGTCGGACCGGGGTCCTCAGTTCGCTTCCAGGTTCTGGAAGGCGTTTGCCGCCGGTCTCGGCGCCTCCGTCAGCCTTTCGTCTGGGTTTCATCCGCAGTCGAACGGGCAGACGGAGCGCGTCAACCAGGACCTGGAGGGGGTCTTGAGATGTTACGTTGCCGGTTGCCCGGCAACGTGGAGTAGGAGGTTGGCATGGGCTGAGTACGCGCATAATACCCTCCTCTCCTCCTCTACCGGTATGTCTCCCTTTCAGTGTCAGTATGGTTTTCAACCTCCTTTGTTTCCCGAGCAGGAGCAGGAGGCGGAGGTGCCCTCGGCCCAGGCACATGTGGCTTGCTGCCGCAGGACGTGGAAGCGGGTCCGGGCGGCGCTGCAGAAGGTTTCGGTTAGTACCCAGCGGCAGGCTAACCGCAAGCGTCGTCCGGCTCCGGTTTACCGTCCTGGGCAGCGGGTTTGGCTTTCCACCCGGGATCTCCCTCTCCGGGTGGAATCCAGGAAGCTGGCTCCTCGCTTTATAGGACCCTTTAAGGTGGTACGTCGGGTGAATCCTGTGGCTTACAGGCTATGGCTTCCGAGTTCTATGAGTGTTCATCCGACGTTTCATGTGTCCCTGTTGAAGCCGTTCCTCTCATCGCCCTTGGCCCCGCCACTGCCTACGGTTCCTCCGCCTCGGTTTATGGGTGGTCAGCCCATTTACACGGTGCGGAGGATACTGGGTTGTAGGCGGAGGGGTAGGAGGTTTCAGTTATTGGTGGATTGGCAGGGGTACGGGATAGAAGAGCATTCTTGGGTGCCTCAAAGGGATATTTTAGATCCCAGCCTGATCGATGATTTCCGGCGGCTGAATCCCGAGGCCCCCAGGTGAACGTCTGGTGCCGTTCGTCGGGGGAGGGTACTGTTACGATTCTGGTTCTTGACTACGGTCGGGAACCTCCCACCTTCTCTGTCATCTGTCACTTGATTACTGTCACTTGTTTTCCCTGTCATTTAGTGCTGTCAATTAGGGGTTGACTTCTGATTGGCTGTCACGGGGGTGTGTGTGGAATGTTGGTATTTGGTGGCTATATAACATTCCTTTCCTCTGCTTGTCATTTGTCAGGTCTTCACTATAGGCGTTCGGAGATAACGCGGGCAGTTCCAGTTCTGGACCACCACTAAGCTCCATTACCTAATTCTCTCGTTCCCTTGCCTTGGCATAGTATCCTAGTATTACTCTTTGTGTTCTTTACTATTAAAGGCGAACCTGTTCAAGAGTATACCTTCTCCGTCTCTGTGATTGCCTACAACAATTGGAACTCACCTACCTCCATCCTGACACCGGGTCAAGAAGGAAGCATACAGAACATTTTCACATATAGAACAACATTAAAACAAACACAAATTAAACATTTTAAAAGATAGTGAGAGAGAGAGAAAATTGAGAAAATGTCTTCACATGTCAATGACAAAAACATGCTCACTCCCTGACAAGAAAGTGTCCAATGTATTCTTTAACATGATCAATGATCAACAATTCCAATGAGGAACTCTAGCTTCAAAGAGATGAGATAAAAACCTATGTATTCATGTCCTTCATTCATTGGGGAGGAACTATTTATGACCAACTATAGCATGAGGACCATGTGTTCCAATGAGCACCCATTCTAGTATTAATTACACTACCAGTAATATAAATCATATTAACAACAGAAATGTGTTCCATCTTCATGTCAGATGATTTTCAAAAAGGAGCATGAGTCAATGCAAAAAAGAACAAGCAAAGATACTGCTGAAAGTTCAGAACGTTGAAAATTTTTCACTCCATAGATTAATCTAGATGACATTTTTTTTTTATGCTTTAAATAATTTAAATGAATCTCCAAAGTTAAAGCATTCATTTTGACAGCCTTAATTTACATTGCCATTTTGCACTGGAAATATTTGCTTATTGTTACATTAGCGACGATTAGTGGGCTAGTTCACTTGCAGGTTGCCATTGAAGCCTACATCTCATACTGAAGATCAGGAACATTTCCAATATTGGCCATTTTCTAATGGCAACAGCTGATTGATTGATTGATTGATTGATAACTTTATTAACAGATTGCAGAATGGGTACAATACAGTACAGCTCAATACACACAATTGTTAAGGGGATGCAGACCAGAGAAAGACTTTCATCTTGTTTACATCAGGGTCCCCCATTTTCAATTCATCAGGACATATATGACATACATGACATACAGATATACAGTACTGCTACATCTATACATTTATGACATACCAGATTATACAGTACTGTTTGTGATACAAAAAGAGTCCAGAAAAGAGTATATACATTTGACATAAAAACTGTAGATTGGGGGAGGTTGGGTAGGTGGGGGGTTACATGTTCTGTATGCCATCAGATTTTTCTTTCTATCAAATGTGCACATCTGACATGGACCTGCAAGAGACTTTATAGCAGGTTACTCAAAAACCTGCTATAAAGCTGCTAGGCTAACAAGCGGCTAGGCTAACAAGCTGCTTGGCTAACAAGCTGCTTGACTAACATGCTGCTAGGCTAACAAGCTGCTTGGCTAACAAGCTGCTATGCTAACACACTGCGTGGCTAACATGCTGCTACGATAACAAGCTGCTAGGCTAACTATATATATATTTTTTTTTAAGATTTTTTTTTGGTGTTTTATCGCTTTATTTCTACTGGGCAGTCCAGTAGGGAGAGACAGAGGAGGAATGGGAGACAGAGTGGGGGGAAGACATTCGGCAAATAACGACGGGTTCGGGAGTCGAACCCGGGTCGGCCGTGTCGCGGCTGAGCGTGCTATGTGGTTCGCCACTGGGGCGCCCAAAGCTAACTATTTAAAGTTCGCAAGCTCGGAATTAATCAGAATTACAACCTCAGCGCGTTTTATTTTCCAGCTCGGATAGAAATCATACTGCCCTATGTTTCCTGTTACCCGGCAATATCTTTTCATCCAAAGTGCTTTACATCTTATGCCTCACATTCACACATTCTCACACCGATGGCGGAGGCAACCATGCAAGGTGCCGACCATGCTCATTGGGAGCAGTTAGGGGTTAAGTGTCTTGCTCAAGGAACCGGGAACATTCTGATTACCAAATGGCTGCTTTACCTTCTGAGCCAGAGACACTGTCACCCCGTTCTTCTAGTTGATTCTGATTTGGGGTACTAATGCGTTGATTTCCTCTACCCTCTTCATATTGAAATATAAATGGATGGTAATTGCAGTTACTCCGGAGGGGATATTCTCTGTGCGGTGGGACGTTGGGGGAGGGAAGGCAGGAGGGGTGTAATGAAGCTATAATATTTTGCTATTGAGCTGAAGGACAGGCCTTTTGCATTATGTAATATTCACCCTGGAGGTTCATATGAACTATGCAGAATGGATGGTATATATTAACATTCATCTGCTTCAGTTATGGCTCGGCAAAGTAAGGGAATAACATTGAAATTACATGCCACGGGGAAACGGTAATCTGATTCCAAAATGTATAAACCATAGCCTAAGTTGGCTTTAATTTAAGTAAATTTTATATTCTTGTCTCTGTTCTTTGGCAAAGGTGTGTGGGACTTTTTTAGTGAATGGTTCTAACTCCCTGCAGTATGACAACGGCCCACCTCCTCCTCTGGCTGGTGCCATCTGTTTTTGGGAAGTGGGAGTAAGCTACTCTGTGTCTGTGTCTGTGTGTGTCTGTCTGTCTGTGTCTGTCTGTCTGTCTGTCTGTCTGTCTGTCTGTCTGTCTGTCTGTCTGTCTGTCTGTCTGTCTGTCTGTCTGTCTGTCTGTCTGTCTGTCTGTCTGTCTGTCTGTCTGTCTGTCTGTCTGTCTGTCTGTCTGTCTGTCTGTCTGTCTGTCTGTCTGTCTGTCTGTCTGTCTGTCTGTCTGTCTGTCTGTCTGTCTGTCTGTCTGTCTGTCTGTCTGTCTGTCTGTCTGTCTGTCTGTCTGTCTGTCTGTCTGTCTGTCTGTCTGTCTGTCTGTCTGTCTGTCTGTCTGTCTGTCTGTCTGTCTGTCTGTCTGTCTGTCTGTCTGTCTGTCTGTCTGTCTGTCTGTCTGTCTGTCTGTCTGTCTGTGTGTGTGTGTGTGTGTGTGTGTGTGTGTGTGTGTGTGTGTGTGTGTGTGTGTGTGTGTCTATGTCCATGTCTACGTGCATGCATACAATACATGCGTGTGCACTGAACATACATTTGTGTTACAATTTCCTTCAAGCATTCCCAGCTTAACCCTTTCACTGCCACATGACGCCGAGCTAATGATGCTAATGATGGAGCATCGCCGTCGGTTGTGTGACGTAAAGGGTTAATCTTCTGTATTGTCACAGTGAAAGGGTTAACCGGCTGTCGTGTGGCAGTGAAAGGGTTAATAGGAACAAAATAGCACCTCTTGTGGTACAGTAGGGCCTGCTATTAACATGTTTGGAAACGTTTGATCTAGAGTTGGAGCAGGGACTGATCTATTAACATAATTAATACTATTGGTTCTGGACCAGAAAACTAATTCTCTCATTCTCAGAAAATTTGCTCTAGTTCTGATTTATTTACAGGCGTTATTTACTAACGTTTTCCGGATACAAGTATCCCAGAAAGGAATTCAGAATGCTGTAGTGTGTAGGAAGCCAGGCTTTCTCGCACGTTTCTTTTTCTACTTTCACGATACAGACTGGTACCTCCCTAACTGCTGTGTTAGGGATGTGAGTGAATGAGGGTTCTCCACTTTTCTTTTCTTTACATCTTTTCTTCCTTTTGATTAACTTTTTGTCTAAACTGGTTTTTCATTCGGATAAATACATGGGTAAGCGACAGATTGATACATGTGTGGGAGTGAGTGTGCACGTGCACGTGTGTTCACCAGGTGCAGGACATGATCACCAATAAAGGTTAGCTGTTGTTTCAGATGGAGAGAACCTTGTGGTCTTTTACGGAGCGTATAGCGGCCGGTGGGGTATGTGGAACTGGACTTTTTGCCCCAAGAGCAAGGCGCCACTTCATTGTGACCTTCCAACCTATTGCAAAAAAACGTGAACTATCTAACGGACCGACCACAGCCATTCCATGCTGCTCTGGGGAGAACTACCGTACAACGAGGCTTTGCCACGGCTGTGAGTTTGGATGAAATGGTAAGCTGCTGATCGATCATTTCTCTGTTTCTCTGAAGAATTCTATTTTATTCTGTTTATTCTATTTCTGATCATTCTGTCACCGCTAGGTTGCTACCGTTCCTAACAAGTGGAATGCAGCCCCTGATTTGATGGCGTGAAATACAGACCGCCACTGGCAAAACGGTAATGGTCTCCTGAAGCGATGAGCAGTAACGTTAACATTAGTAGAATAACACAGCAGCCAAGTGCAGTTATAGCCAAATAGACTCAAAACAACAATTACACAACCTTCTTGACGGAAAGTACTCTGATTGTTACACAGATTGGCTTAAGGAGTTTGTCTATGAAGGGAAGTACTCCCACCCACTGAAATGGATCTAGGCGGCTAGAAGTCCAGGGTCGGTTTGCAAAGCAAATTAGCCTGGCTACCAGGCCACAGTGTACTGTAATTAGAGTAATGTGTTGTTTGTTAAAATAAATATGTGGAAAAGCAGAGCAACATCAGACCTCTCAAGTGTGCCATTATTTAAAATGTTTAATGAATGGGTTATTAAAAGATTGCCCCTATAGCTTCACCTGTGGTTCCCAGTGATATAATATATATTTCTCTCTCTAATAGGACGGTGGAGACCTCCAGCCCCACCCTATCCTAACATATGTGTTATTGTTTTTATTGTTTACACTGTTATTGTCTGTAATACTGTGTTGGTGTTGCTAGTAGGCCGAGGAGCCTAGAAGAAAATAATGTCACTCTACTGTAAAAGGATAGGGATGTGATTAATAAACATGAAACTTTAATAGATGTTATACAGAGTACTTAAGTACTATATACATAAATAAAACTCTACAAAAATGATAGAAAATAGAATAATTTAAAACTCAACAATTTCTTTATACAGAATGCTTTGAGAGACGTGCTTTGACTTGGATTTCTTTCTAGGCAGAATAGCTTGGAAATTGGACAGTAATTATTCAGGTCACTTCTGTCTCCACCTTTATGCAAGGGGGTTACATGGGCCATTTCCCAGGCATTTGGAACTATACCTGTTAATAGAGAATGGTTAAAGGTCACAATTGTTCACTATTTGGGCAATTTTACACAATTCCTGTGAGTCTATTTCAATAAAATTCCTTGTTTTGTGTTTTTAATCAAGTACTTTGGTGCACCACTTTCTCTCCTTCCAAAGTACAAGCTGTTTTTGGCTGGGCTCCGCCCATAATCGCAATGCGCTTTGATTGACAGTCACCCACCTGCACTGGCAGATACGCTAGGATGGAGGAACCTTTTCAAAGCGCACACACACCCACTCCGTCTCTGGGTGTGTGTGTGTGCGTGTATGTGCGTGTACGTGCCATAAGTTGGGTGAGTGTGTGTGTCTGTGAGACGAGAGGAGAGAAGCGCTGCCGTTCGGCAAGTGTGTGTGTGTCTGTGAGAGTGTGATGTATGTGGGTTGGTCATTATCATTATTATCGTATTTGTAACACCATGTAAACATCAGGTTAGTATATCTAGTATTTGTTATTTGTATATGGTGTACTGTGTGTCATCTTTGTATTTACCCCTGTTTCTTTCTCTCTGCCAGGTGCCGCCCGTCTCTCTGATTGTGCTGATTGCCTGAGGAGTGGCACCTGCGGGTAGTCAGCCTCGGTAGACGGGTGGTTAAAGCCTGGCATGTGACACACATCCGGGCGCCTCATTGTGTCATTTACCACTGACCAGAGTGGAGTGTGGAGGTTGCCCGTTGTTTGCCACTGTGTGTGGATACGACACTGTACTGTGCCTTTATGCCATTTACCAATTTGTGTGGACAATATATATATCGTGTTGGCCTATCCATTGTCCACTTTGTGTATATATATTAGGGATGTCCGATATTATCGGCCTACCGATATTATTGGCCGATATCGCCATTCAAATGTGATATCGGAAAATATCGGTATCGGTTTTTACATTTCTATAACCTTTATTTACCCAGGCAAGCAAGTAAGAACAAATTCTGATTTTATTTATTGTCAAAAGTATGCATAATGTTGTGTTAATTCCACAACAAGAGATATGTAATGTTAATTACCTGAAATTATTCCGTTTTTTGGGGGGGGGAAACCCTGCATATATCGGTATCGGTTGACATCGGTTGATATCGGTATCGGAAATTAAGAGTTGGACAATATCGGTATATCGGTATCGGTAAAATAATATATTGTATTGGCCTTTGATGCCAATTGCCACTGTGTGTGGAACGATATATATTGTGTTGGCCTTATTGCCACTATTTGTGTGCACTACCTACGTTATGTTATTGCTCGGTGTCTCCTGAAAAACAGCGTGTATCCCAAAAAACTGCCCTGGCTCATTGCTTGTGGAGCACGATATCATTAGGAAACGATTAGGAACACTGTCGAACACTTTTGAGGAAGTGCTGACAGTGGAACAGCTGAAGGTGGCAACTCTGCTGTGGAAACCACTTCCGCATTATTTCCACTCGCTGCTTGCCCGTTTTGCTCATACTTTCATACTTTCAACGTTATGCTAACTCCTCCAATCACAGTTGATTGTGGGCTTCTTACACGTCACAGATCGAGTCAATTCAGAATGGCTTGTTTCAGTGGGGGGCGTTATTGTCTCAGCTGAACTGCAGAAACGGGACTTGGTACAGATTTCACATTTTGTCAGTGTTGGTACAACCCCACATTGCTTGAAAACAATGCAACACACTGGAAAAGGCAATTTTTACAATAGGGGACCATTAAATATAATTGTGTTATTTGCTCCGGTAATTAATGGAGCAGCTAGTCTGAGCAGCTACTCTCTCCAGTTGATTTACTTGCATAAATGGATGGTAATGCTTCAAGAGCAACACCGGTAGAGAGAGGCTGACAGTTGAATTGGAGTTTATGCATCACAGCCTGCATTATGTCCACAAGGAGGTGGGCCTGCATAATTGTTTTCCGAACAAGTGCCCAGCATTAGAAAAGTGCTTGTTAAATGCTTGCTGGGTCTCTTTATATTCAGTAATTAACCATTAAACCATTTTGTATAATACATCCACAGAACTTTTAGAAAGGTGCGGAATAAAAGTATTACTTTTCCCCCAAAACAATTATATATTAATGAATGTATAATTTTAATTATTTCTGCTGGTCCAAAATTAATGTTGTATTTTACATGTTGCAGTCATGTATCCCTTCCCTACTTCCCATTCCCCCACGTTGAATGCACCCGAATAAATGCTGGTGCTCTAGTGCGACATCTAGTGGCTTAATGTTATAGCATCTAACTTGGGGAGGAGGTAGAAGCCTTACTTTTATTAAGAGTTACTGCTTTCCAGAACTTGATGGACCTGGTGACCAGGTCTAAATAATAATAATCTGTTTTGGTATTCTTCACCGTGGATGTGCATTTGATTCTGATTTGTCTGAATGAAGCCCAGTGGGGATTTATGTTTCTTAATTATGATTAATTTAAACAACCGTGTGTACTGTATATGTCTAGCACTCACTAGTACTCGATGCATGCACAACATCTGCCGATCCTCAGGAGACATAACTAGGGTTGTCTGGAGGAGGCATGCTCTCCTAGGAAGAACATAAAAAAACAGCTCTGGAATATTTATTCCTAGGGCCTTTTGATGAAGGATATTTGAAAAATGTGTGTTGTAAGTGTTACAGGTACCAGGATATGGCACCTGATAGCAGAGATATATTTAACCTATGAAACAGGTTGTAGTTAGTCATTTGACAAAGGAAGGTGCAGACACAGTGTTACTGTTTCTGGGTCCTCCCGGTTGTGATTTCAACAACGTTTATTTATTCCACAGAATAATCAATCAATCAATTATCATCATTGTATCATCATTCAGTTCAATTAGTTACATTACTTTAATACATTCAATTATAATCCCATTCTTGTTATTAATTTAAAAGCATATTCATCATTGCAACACACATTCTACCCTTTTAGGATACCCTGGTTCACTTCAATAGCGTTTTCCTTTTAAATGTAGTTATCCAGTATTATATACTGTACATTGTAATTACTTATGTCTTTATACATATTTGGCGTCTTAAGTATAAGCATGTGAGAAGGTAAACATTCTCCTGTTAACCTCTGTCTAGGCATGTCTAGGCATGTTGGAAGAGACCATCGTATGTCTTCTTTTAAACAACACTGTCATTCTCATTGTCTGTCAAACAATTCCTTAAATCACCAATAACTGTTACCTTTATCATCATTCGTTTATCATCAGTCATATCCACTATTCTCTAGTGTACAGAAATACCTCAACACCTCAGTGTTACTCATATTTGTGTTCCAGCTTAAGTTCTATTGAAACTCAAATGTGCAATGAAAGTGCATTTATATATATATATATGTATCTGGTTGTTCTCAACCTTACTAAGAATTTGCTAAACCGTGACCATGGTGTAACTCAAGGGAATAGATTTATATTTACATTTAACGGAGACCGCGATAGAGAGAGAGAGAGAGAGAGAGAGAGAGAGAGAGAGAGAGAGAGAGAGAGAGAGAGAGAGAGAGAGAGAGAGAGAGGGAGAGAGAAGAGAGAGAGAGAGAGAGAGAGCGAGAGAGAGAGAGAGAGAGAGAGAGAGAGAGAGAGAGAGAGAGAGAGAGAGAGAGAGAGAGAGATAGAGAGAGAGAGAGAGAGAGAGCATGTGGTACAGCTCCGGTGTTTAGCTACCTCCTAGGTAGTGTAGGCTAAAGTAATTTCCCTCTAACCGTCTTGTACACAATATACACATTTACAGCAATTCAACCCAAACAGTATGTACTTCAAAACATAAACCTTTATAATCCCCTTGGAGATACTTAACTCCGACACGTTAGTGATTAAATGGACAATTGTATTTCAACACTCTTTTTAAATGTACCACGAGACATGGCGCCATCAATAGACGGTCAACTTCTAAACCATGTTACTTGTCGTCTTAAACTTCTTAAACTTGACTCAAACATCGACAATAGTTACTTCATTTGGACCCTCGACATTGCATGTATCCTTGTTAACCTTTATGTGTGTTTTGTAGTATATAACCCACCTATGAAACAGGTTGTAGTTAGTCATTTGACAAAGGAAGGTGCAGACACGGTGTTACTGGTTCTGGGTCCTCCCGGTTGTGAGACTGAGTTTGCCTCGTGTGTCCCTAAACACAAGGTACGGTTCCCTGGAAGGCGAAGCCACTAAACACCAGTCCTATACTGCCACCTATTGACCAAATTATGTTAATGTCTCCCATTACATATAAATGACTGTTCTACCTTGTTTCTGATGGAGGTAATCCTGTACCAATATGTTCACACTGTTTTGACACATAATCTAAAGATATTAACGTGATACCACTTCTAGTGGGCATCACATAAGCAGTATTAGTATTCCTGGTCAGTAATCCAGTCATAACATCACTAACGCAATGTGATGTTTGCCTTGCTGCTAGACTAAGTAATGAATTTATATACGTTTGTGAATGTGCATACATAATTTTTAGGTCTGCTGGTGGCAATGTTAGCAGCTAGCATTCACCACCACTAATGTTAAGCTAAGCAAAAACGTTGCTGTATTCCCCAGTGTAACCATGTCCTTAGTCATGGTTAGCCCAGGAGCTCATGCAGGTAGGGGGTGGGTATTGCTGATTGGCTCGAACATGGTATGTTTATAAACATGAAACCCGTATATAGACCACTGCACTTCCACGTTACATTGAGCTCATGGAAGAGAGAGTAAGGGGTAGAAAATGTATGAATGTGGATGAGAGCCTTGACATTAGGTGGTTGTAGCTACGGCTGTGGGGGTGCGGGGGTGCGGGAGACTTGATCCAATGGAGTCTCCTGAACACGGAGAGACCAGGGCCCTCATTCATCAACGTGACGTCGAAAATGTTCTATTTCCACATGTAAGCACAGAATTTAGAATGAGTGCACGCACAAAAGAAACGGGATTTACCACACGTGCGTATGCAGGTTCTACGCACACCTGTCATGATAAATATCACCTTGGCCCTGCGCCGAGGCTCGTGCACACTTTCACGTATTTGCATACCAAAACCGCCCCGATTAACCATATACGGTAATGGACACCCCCATGAAATGTGGAAGAATGGACTAAACCGAGGGTGTTGTACACTGTCGGATATTATATCTATTAACTTCCTAAAAGACCATTGCTGCCTGCACACCGCAAACACTAATAAAGACCATTAACCACTGTTTTGCCGTTGCCCGTTAGTGTCATTAATGCATGCTGCAATAAGAATGCCTTTCTTAATTTATTTTTAATATTAATAATTATTATAATACAATAAAAGACAGCTCCGTCTTTTAATACACATATATTGTACAGTAACGTCAAATAAATACTACAGTCCCCGCTGAAATAATGGTTCTGCACGCACATACCAGCAGTGATCTACAGCATAAAAGATAGCCACTTTATAATACTATTCTGAGTAGATAATTCATCTGTATCGCAACAGAGTCACGGATCTGGTCGGGGCAGGTAGCATTATGTCGGGAAAATCCTTATGAAATAAACAAAAGTGAATTAAAGAATTTAAAAACAAAGTTTAGCATATTAAATCGTTTTATAAGCTTTCTGAGTAGATAATTCATCTGTATCGCAACAGAGTCACGGATCTGGTCGGGGCAGGTAGCATTACGTCGGGAAAATCTTTATGAAATAAACAAAAGTGAATTAAGGAATTTAAAACGAAGTTTAGCATATTAAATCGTTTTATAAGCTTATAGCTTTTTTCGTGCTGATTTGAGAAGGGTCCAGCTGCAGAGCCGGAGAGCAACTCTCAGGGCCAAGATAGCACTTATACTATTTTGAGAGAGACAGCAGAGAGACAGACAGCAGAGAGACAGACAGACACTGTTCCACAGTGTGTGTGTGTGTGTGTGTGTGTGTGTGTGTGTGTGTGTGTGTGTGTGTGTGTGTGTGTGTGTGTGTGTGTGTGTGTGTGTGTGTGTGTGTGTGTGTGTGTGTGTGTGTGTGTGTGTGTGTGTGTGTGTGCGTGCGTGTGTGTGACTACTAGTCTAATAGTAGAGACTCAGCCCCCCCCCCCTCTGGACCACCTCCTAGTAGAGACTTCTCTAGGAAGAAGACGAAGATGAGGATTAAGGCGAGACACTGCAGGTGAATAGGCAAATATCCTTTTTTTGTTGATTTTGAGATTTTGTTATATTTTGCTTCCTAAACATGTCTTCTATGAAACTAGTGACAATAAAACGTCAATAACACACATTTAGTTGTTCATTTTACTTCATTTTGCCTTATTGCATCCATAAATGTCCACATATTTAATGGGGAAGTGCCTCATTTGCATATATAAACATACATTTCAGAAAACTTGTCTCTACTAGGAGGTGGTCCAGAGGGGGGGGGTCTCTACTGGGAGGTGGTCCAGAGGGGGTGGGGGTCTCTACTAGGAGACTAGTGGTCACACACACACACTGTGGTCTGTCTCTCTGCTGTCTGTCTCTCCGGCTCTGCAGCTGGACCTTCTCAAATAAGCACGGAAAAGCTTTTAAGCTCATAGCTCCAATTTGGGTCCCAAATTGCAGTACAAATGAAGGAGGTGTCTCGGGTAGTGGACTCTAGTTAATATTATGTTCTCTCTGCAATTAGACTGCCCCTCATTCATTCATTCATCCCTATCTGATGCTATCTCTGAAAACAGTTCCTGCGAGCGCAGTCAGTGCACCCGATAACGCTATATATATAAACCTGCATTCATTCGGAGAGAAAGACCTATTCCACATGCTATTTAGGGTTTGACAATAATTACACTAATATCGCTATTTCACAATGAACTATAATGAATTACGGGGGTCATACAGAACACGTCAGTCAAGATTATTTCCACGTTGAAACTAATGCATGCAACTGATCTATGCCGTCCGTCTGCAGTCCCCATATTCTACCACTGGGCGTCAGCTACGCATGCTCCGAGCTGTGCGTAAATATAAGCACAAAGTCAAGTTCAAGTTGAAATTGATGAATCCCACACTTTGCTTAGAAATGGTCGTACGCACAGGTTAAGCACATATCTGTGCGTAAGTCACGTTGATGAATGAGGGCCCAGGGCCCTATTCCCCGTGCCTGGTTCAACTAAGTCGATCAAAAGTCCCATTAGCCAGATTAAATTAACCCGATGTTTGAATCCAGGCTTTCCCTGTTTCTCGAACACTGATTCAGTCTCGTTAATTCGAACCAGACTTGATACTCAGGATAATTGCGTGCGGCCGCCTCACCTGAAAAGACAGCAGGTGTCGATCGCAGAAATTACGGGTTATTATGGTTACATTTGTCATCGTCTTTTGTGCCACTTTTCCAGTGTGTAATAATAGGCCCCACACAGCAATCAAAATCAGTCAATTTGAAGTGGCTACTAGGACAAGCATCCTTCACTATGCTGCTCATCATTACCAATACCAACATTCACAACAGATTTGGCCGTAATCTGTTATGTGTTATTACCACAAATCAGCCTTGAGTCACGAGCGGACAAAACCGGTAAGTGCTGATGTCCCCTTGCGCATGTCCTTCAACCATAACAGCACACTTGATAATTCACCACATCCAATTCTACTTCTACAGCCATGAATCGTTTTTGTATTTTTCTTAGAAAATCAATAAAATCCCCTAATTGGGATTCTCTACTTCTCTGGAGACTGACAGTGAATAATGTAGACATAATTGACACATACTATATGTGTATCCTCATGTGGAAATATTTTCCCACAATATCTGACTTAGGCTGTTAATAAGACATGTTAAGATCCTCCCACATCTTGCCACTTAAAAATGGCACATGAGTGAACAAGGACGTTCCATTTCTTCTAACATGTTCGTTTCCTCCTCTTCTCGCATCTCTTCCTCATTTCCCTGTGACATTCCACGGAGGAATTTAATTTGAGACACGAGGAAGAGATGCAAGCACACATCTATAAACCTTTGGAATGGACCCTTTGGTACTAAGATAAGATATTCCTTTATTGATCCCCTGTCTCAGCCAGGTCTGGCCAGGTTGTGAAAGGTGGCTGTAGTTTCTTATCCCAGTGACAGTTTCCCACTCACAACTTTAGTTTTCTTTTTGTTTTAGGGGAACTCAACAACCTTGTAAATTAATCATTTGTCTGTCTGTGAATGATTTTGTTTTCAATGTCACAAACCTACTCTGAACACAGATGGAGCCATTCATAAATCCAAACTCACCATTCCATAAATGATGGAATGTCCTCTGCATCTGTGTGTGTTTGAAGGAGGGCCAGTACCAATGGCTGCAGGCAGGAAGAGGGCCTAAATCTGGACTCAGACGGGTGATTCTCATCATTTTGCTGTAAAGAGACCATCTGTCCCCTCCCTGTGTGCTGGACATAAATCACTCCATATAAAGACCTCAGTCCAAATTGAGACATAACTTTGACATCAACCAAATGTTGACATCGTCAACATTTGAAAATAGAAATGAACACATAGTTGCCTATACTACTAACATCCTACCTACATCCTATGACACCTATACTCTCACAAGACAACCGTTTTAAAGTACAACTCACTATGGAACATTTAAGTTAATTGCTATCTTGCAATCTCTTAAGAAAAATGTAAAGCCTGTAATCAGCTGTATTTAAAAATGAATTAATAAATAATAATAATAATAATAATAATAATAATAATAATAATAATAATAATAATAATAATAATAATAATAATAATAATAATAATAATAATAATAATAATAATAATAATAATAATAATAATAATAATAATAATAATAATAATATATATATTAGTGGCGTATGCATCACAGCGCTCATACATCACTATAGGCCGCCTGCTGTTCTCTGTGAAACAGAGTAGCTCCTGATGCTATATAGCAGAGGAGATGTATGCATGTTATTTACAGGATTGGCAATTCACTTTATTCAACCGAGGAAGTAATTTTCCTTCAAAGTTCAAGTGTCCTAGGCTTGAGCATGACACGTAACCCCTAAATTCTCCCAATTAGCAGGTTGGCACCTTGCGTGGTTGCCTCTGCAGTCGGTGTGTGAGTGAATGGGTGAATGTGAGGTATGAGTTGTACAGCGCTTTGGATAAAATATAAATGCAGTCCATTTACCATTTGGCATGTTTCAGCTGATAGCTGTGTTGAGGTCCAATCGTTTTTTGTATAGACCTCTTATGGGTGACGTATTTCGGTTTCTTTCTCGCTAGCCCAAAATAGTCTGGACCGTTAGCATTGCAGATCAGGTCAGTCACATCTATGGTCATTTAGTGTTAGCATTAGCAATGTGGCTCTTAAAATTAGGCTAGTTAACAAAACATATAACACTGTAAAACATAATTTGACCTCTCACCCCACGTGGCAGGGCTTGTCAAAATGATGACAGCGTGATGATATACATTTCAAGGTGGTCTATTTAGAATCTAAATAGACCACCTTGAAATGTACCTATCATCACGCTGTCGTCATTTTGAGAGGTAATATTATGTTAAAATTTTTTAGAAGGTACTTCATCACACGTCATGCTGTGCTGGTTTGCTACTGCTGCTGATGTCAACTTTTTACTTTACCACAACCCTGCTATGTACCATTATGCACCCTAACAGTGGTAATTCGTTCTTGACAATAACCTTTATTGTTCTTGGTTGAGATCCCATGTTGATGCAACCTGCTTTTGCCCTGTCCAGCCACCCATACCCAGCCACCAAATAGATTACAATGGCCTGGGTGGAGATCAAAGCAGGGGAAGCTCTCTAATATTTGTCATGGTTGCCAATTGATTTCTCATTTTATCAGTTCCACACGCCTTCAACTCACGGTAACATTTAACGGTGGAAAAGATCCAGGTCTGATATATTTGTAATGCTTCTGGGGGCAAATTGCCATTTCTGTCATTATGTTACTGTACCTACATTAATGGTTTTATTGATGAGTTTCACAAAAGCCTGCCAGGAGATTTACAGTAATGGTTGTGCATTCAAATGGATTGCAGTATTGATGCCATAAAATCTGAACAGATCTTTGTAAGGCTTATGTTTCTAGTGGAATTCTTGCGAACAGAGCCGTTGGTGTCAAACACCACATACTGTACATCCGAGACGGCATGTGCATGGATCTGAAATGAATAATTCATTGACAATCACGTGTGTCATGGCAGCTGAAGGCGCCCTTCATGCAATGAGACAAGTCAAAGGGCTTAAAAGCTAATTATGCTCTGGATTTGGTATTCAACGTGCTACTCCACTAGTCTATGTAACCTTTCTCGCCTTATTACATGGAGAATTACATCAATATTCTGAGAACAGGTTTTGAATCTGTTCCGAGTACATGGCCATCTGAAATCAGTTTGATTGCTCCTTCCTTCTGATTTTGAGGGACTAATATGTGTGTCTGTGTTTCCTGTTTGGCTAATGTGTCCACCCTTCCGTTGCCCAGAATTCCCATATGAGCAGGAACTCGCATAAATACAACCTCAACTCCTTGCTTCCTTATTCCTGTGTGCGTTAGCGTTACTTCATAGAGCAAATCCTGACGGCTACTAGATGGGCTGAGTATAAGACTGTACAGAGTAGACACTGAATCACTACAGATATAAGCTTTGCTTGGTTTTCTCTCTTCAACCCATTCCAAAGCCACCAGGATGGCATACAGCTCGACAGTATAATCACATGGGCAATTCGATGTTTGTCTGCACATCTCACCTTGACGGCTTGGTACTGCCACTGCCGAACCTGCACTTTCTGTAACTGGGTCCTTTGATCCATCTGTGAAAACCTGCACATAT
Organism: Notolepis coatsorum; assembly: GCF_963971535.1. NCBI lineage: Eukaryota > Metazoa > Chordata > Actinopteri > Aulopiformes > Paralepididae > Notolepis > Notolepis coatsorum. The sequence goes on along the minus strand of NC_140169.1, from coordinate 170,658,160 downwards.
TCTTTATACGTATACCTTCCCCATATCCATAAAAATCACTCACGAGGTCTGCATTTTTATTTTCTCTCTTGACGTGAAGTAACTTCAAATCTACCACCGTCATTTCCAACATCCACACAGGAATTACAGGCCATATTACAGTTGGACAAAACTCATTTTCATGCACTCCCCAAGTCTCCTGCTACTGCATCCCCTGTCCATCCAAAGTGTAACGTTTGCTCTCTCTGTCTCTCTCTCCCAGCTTGCCTGCAGCACTCTTTTGGTTGGATGACCGTTGCCATGTCCCCTCAGGTTTATCCAGTCATTTACTTTCAGCTGTTTCAAGACTGTAAGAGTTAACTAGAGCCAGAACCCAGATGCAGACACAAACAGGCAGAGACGATGTGGAATCAGAGAAAACCCAAATGACGGGTATATTTATTTAGAAAAAGGAGAATACAGTAACCAGGTCCTTAGACAGTCCAGGGAGTGAGCGAGTAGCATGGTAGTCCGACGAGCGGAGGGTCATAGCTGGGAGCGGGTTCTCAGACAGTCCAGGGGATTCACACAGAGAAGAGTGGTCAGGCAGGCGGAGTCTAAGCAAGAGTATACGGACTGATTGGTAAATAGGAACTACGATCTGGCAGCCTCATGACATCTGAGCCTGGTCTAAATAGGAATGGTAATCATCCGGTAGATGTCAATCAGCTGCTTCTCCGGTGTCACACACCTGCACCCCATCCTGTACTTAGGAGAGAGAGAGAGGGAGAGTAGCTGGGTAAGGATAGAGTGGGAGAACCAAGGATTATAGTGGACGGGAACCCTGGAGGTCTGGAGGTGCATGACAAAGACTTGCATTTCTCCTGCCTAAACTTGAAGTGCAAATACTGGGGAAGTTCTGACTGCCCGTAAACACACTCTTAGAGTCCGAGCTTGCACACTGTCAAGGCCTAGCACAGATGTAGCTGCTGATCATATGATACTTCCATAATCTATCCTTGATCATATTAACTCATTGACTGCCATGCTGTTTTTCCATCTTTACTCCCTGGCGCCAGCGTTATTGACCATTTTCACGATGTTCGTACCCATCGTATATTCTATATTATAGCTATGGAGACAATAGTATGGCTCATTTGACAGGCAGTATTTATACTCCAACAGGTACAAAACAGTTTATTTCTACATACCTTCGTTCGTGCGCTATCCCACGCTAAAAATCGGGGCTGGTTTTCTGGATTGCGAGATCTGGAGTGTTTTGCACGCATATGCGCAAATGGTGCGGGTTGCTCGCCTGAAACCTATATTATTTCCAGGTCAAAGGTAAACACGTCCATATGTTTCTTCATAAAGCCATCGGGGGGGGGTCGTTTTACGATGCGGCTATCGTTACAAAAGCATGTTTTATGATGGGGTTCGGTAAAATAGACGTAACCTTTGTCAGCAGATCTACTCCACTCTTGCTCCAAGTGTCTTGGATCAGAACAGGATCAGATCAGTTGTGCCTCGGAGTGCTCGGGCCCAACTATACCACGGACTAGAATAGGTTACCTCCGAGTCCCCGGCCGGTTTGACTATAGTATGTTTATGATTTACCAGAAGTGCTGAGTCCAATGAGTCCAATGTAGTCTGGTGAAAACGCACGTTATCATCCATAGGTGTGATCGTATTGTCTTCTTCTTCATAATCTCCAATAGTTCGCTCGCCATTGCATTGCAGTTGTGTTTCGGAGTGCTCGGGCCCGACTATACCACGGAGCAGAATAGGTTACCTCCGAGTCCTCGGCCGGTTTGACTATAGTATTTTTATGATTTACCAAAAGTGCTGAGTCCAATATAGTCTGGTGAAAACGCACGTTATCATCCATAAGTGTGATCGTTCATATGATCGTCTTTTTCATAATCTCCAATAGTTCGCGATCGCCATTGCTCTGGAGTGCTCTCAACTCCGGCGGTGACTAATCTGGCCAGCAGTGAGTGAGCAAACCGCCCCTCACAGTAAACTAGCCCAGTTAAAAAGGTATACAGCGATACTGCCACATATCGAGATTCGATCGTCATTTCAATTTTTTATTTTTATTTTTTTATCTTTTCCCCCCTCCTTTTTCCTCCGATTTTTCTCCCATCCCAATGTTAGTCGTTATGCCAATTCCCAATCCCCTTCCTGGTCGCTGCGCACTTACCCCCCACAGTCGGTCTGGGAGAGTGGAGGCTATCACGTGCTTCCTCCGACACACGTCTAGCCAATCAACCGCTTCTTTTCACCTGGCAGCGCGGACTTTCACTGAGAGGGCGTAGCGTGTGGAAGGATCACCGTCATTTCAATTCTAAGTTAATCAGAGGCCACGAGTTTTTGGCGCTTAAGCGCTGGCTTTCAGAAACGAGATATCTCGTTTTTCACGCTCAATGAGTTAATGCTACATATATCTATTTCAGTGATGCAACTCCAATACTGCAAGACACCTCATGACATTTATCACTTCTTTACATTCATTAACAACTATCATTATGCTCTCTGCATGTTAGCCTGACGTGAAAATACACACTCAAAAACAAAACTCTCAACTCTCTCTAAATTATTTCCACACAATTTCTAACTATCTTCCATACTTCTTTCTTGTGAAGAACATAGCTTTCGGTTTTTTCCACTGAGAATTTAACTCCCCACTGTTCACCATGATTATTTCCCTCTTGCACTTTCTTAACTATACAGTATGTGTGACATTGCTCCCTCTTTTCCACAGAGCCCTGTCGTCCGCAAACAGAGATCTCCCCATATCCAATGGAATATTCACAAGTATGTCATTCATCATAATGGAAAATACAGTTGGACTTACTAAGGCGTCCCCGGGGTGTCCCGTTATCTACAACATACTGGAGCCACACTTCTGACCTTCACCTGGATAGACCTTCCATCTAAAAGGTCCATAACCCAATTAAACAGTTCCCATTAGATATAGTTAGTTTGATTAGAAGCCCCTCTCTCCATAACATATCATATCAGCTTTCTCAACATAACTCTTTATTCACTTGAGCTTTCCTTACATTGGATCCACAGTGTTCCTTCCTCTCCTGAATCCACTTTGGTACAAAGCAACCATACCTCTTCTCTCCAAACAATGCATTAACCTCTCATTTATCATACGTTCCATTAACTTGTCAAGGCTATTAGCCTATATATTTCCTGGCCTGCTGGCTTCCTTATTGGAACAATTATCGCCGCCTTCCAGCTCCCTGGCATTCGTCCCTCTTTCCACACAATGTTATATAGTGACAATAACCTCTCCAGACTTAGATGCTTTAACATACTTCATATTTACCAGGTGCTGTCTTTACAGTTGTATCCAATGTTCTGTTTAATTCCCCCGTTGCTGAAAGGAACATTCTGCTCACCACCATCACAATCCTTTCTACATAAAACCTCCATGTTTTCACATTTTGTTTTCTCCCTACCTGTACCTCTTCTTCCTTCTACATACAGATAATTGGAGCTATATGCACCATAACGTTAGGTTATGACTATAACCAAGTTCTGTTAATTAGGGGTGACGCTTGGCATCACTCTGCACTCTCTCGCGTACGTGCACGCGCACTGAATAAATTCCACAAATGTACCTTTAATACCAGTATTAGTCTGACCACACCCCTCATCAGCTTACCTTCATAAGCAGGTGTGTGGTCACCTGCTCTCCTCCTTCCGAAGCTTTCACCACAAGGTGAGGTCAAGGGCTGCAGCGGCCGTCGGATGCCAAGCGTCACCCCTAATTAACAGAACTTGGTTATAGTCATAACCTAACGTTCTGTATCATTAGGGGCTCTGCTTGGCATCACTCTGCACAAAGGGAGGCCAAGCGGAGCCACTGGGCGACAAATACACCCCGCTGAAGGCCCCCCACAACCAACAGAACAGGGAGGGCCGAGCCCCCCCGACCCCCCCTAATGGAGGGCACCCCCCCTATTAGAGGTTTACCGGGAGGGCGACGGACCCGACTGTGCGAAGAGGCACTCAAGCAACTCAACGCACAGGGTGAGCAGACCGTGGCTTGACCCCACGACTACACACACGCACAACCCGCATGCCACCCGGGAACGAACGGAGGGAAACAACCTCGTTACTGCCCCCAGAATCACGGGATCTAGGGCAAACCCAACCCTGTGGCAAGGCCGTAGCAGCGGAGCGCGAAGGAAGACCCAGACCCACCAAAAGGACTGGACTCCCTGGAATGGGGGCCCGGAGAAGTCCATGATGCCAGCATCAAGACCCCACCAGGTGGGCACTTAGTGACCCCGCCCCCCACATCGCCAGCGTATTCGGACAAAGGCCCCTCAGCCGAGCGGGCCCTGTCCTCCCCAATAGTACACCGTCTGGCACACTGGCCCTGCAACAGGCAGACAGCATGGCCGTAAACACACAAGAGTTAACCAACGGAAGCAGGCAGTGCACCGGGAAAAAAGACCAGGCAACAGGCTGTTAACCCTAGCCTGGAGACTGCGGACGAGACAGGCGCCAGAAAGGACAGCTGAACACAGCCGCCCCGGCGGAAGGGGCGTATGCTGGCGTTGTCGCATAACCAAGCCTCCACAGAGAAGGCTGACACGATTGGCAGACGTCATGAACGTGCAGGGGCACCCTCAACCGGTGAACCCGGGAGTTGACACTGCAGCAACACACCAGAGAACCAACCACCCAGGCGTTACCCTATGCAATGGTTGGTCCCATAACCCTTCAGGAAAAAAAACCCAAAACACACCTGCGGCACTGCCGCAGCCCGTGTTCCAGTTTCCAACAGGGTTATCCCGGGCCTACGGGTCAACGAAACATTACCCCGGACCGGGCCCGGTGATACGGGGAGCACAGGGTCCCCCGAGGAGGCCAAAACCACCCCAACAGGCCCCTCTTCGCCATGCGTAAGAGAAGAGCGTAAAAAATGGAAGACCAGCCCCAGCACCCCGCACTCGGTATTCCCAGGAGGTCACCCAACCAAGTACCAACCAAGACCAACCTGCATGGCGGCCGAGATCCGACGAGATCGGGCGCGTACAGGTTGGCACGGCCGTAAGCCATTAGTGTAGAATACAATGTACCCAACAAGGGTTTCATAACGCTCAACCCTGTGACACCCGGACCGACCTAGCATTTTTTCCCCCTGAAAAAAGCCCAAGTCCCTCAGGGTACCAGAACAGCAGATCTGCATCCCCGGTGGACAACGGGTGTAACTGATCTGGACCAGCGCGACCAGAACCAGTCCCGTGCCCTAACCACGCCGACCTGCCAACCCCAGGAGAAGGGGCAGATATGCGTGTTGATCCTAAAACATAAAAAGAAGGCGCCACCCAGACGTTTCGGTACGAACCGCGCCCGGCGGCCCACCCCCAGGGCGTGAGACCCTTCCCCATATGTTCAGATCCATTCCGTTATCATCCCCTGATATGAACGGGAACCCATCGACAACCACACAGGGTGTCGGAAGAGGAAAAACCCCCATCCCAATTGCTTCATAAAAACGCTGTTTTAACCCCAAGCAATCAAGGCGCGCCAGTCAGCCAATGTCCAACAGAACAACCTGAGCTAGCACTACGTGTGCGTTTTCACATACCCACATCAACAATAGGCTATTTAGACCATCTTATTGAATCCCCAAGACGCCCAGGGGAACTACAAGAGGGGCGAGATGCAATCAACTCCATGAATGAATGAATGAAAACTTTACCCAACAGATTGCAGAAAGGGTACAACCCAGTACGGCGCAATACACACAATTGGTTAAGGGGAGGCAGACCTGAGAAAGACGTTAGTCTTGTTTCCATCAGGGACCCTCATTTCCAATCCATATAGACACATCCAACTCTTTATAATAATAAAGAAAAAGCATCACCCGTATGAACCAACTGCTGTAAGACCCTCCCAGAAACACCTTCCCACATGAGTTTATAGTCATGAAAAATGACTATATTTTTCTAATGACTAACTGTGAGTCATGTGACCAACTGACTCAAGTTTACACATAAATCGGGCGCAGCAGAACTGTGAGCCCTACGCCCTAACTCGACACCTTTAAGACACCGTAACTCATGGAAGGCGTCGCCATAGCAACACCGCTACAACGGGCGGGGAATCCTGCCGGCTCCTGTCTTGTAATAGGAGTTGGCAGAATAACCCCCCCCCCCCCCCTCCCCCCCCTGCCAAGACGTCCCACCGGCTCGGCCCTGACTGGCTCAGCAGAAGAGATCAAAAATCCCCTAAACCAATCAAGTGGGAAAGGAGGGGTTTATTCGACACCCCCTCACGAAAATACACTTCGTTCCCTACACACAGAAAAACAACCGTAGCCATTTTGAAAACCTCCGGTAGAATGCAATGCATAGCATAAGCTAATACAATGCCCGCTACCCACAAAAGTGACCAGGATTTACAACAAAACACAAGTCGCATGTGTGTGAATCCTACACCCGTTGACTATGTCGTACATAGCAAAAAACGCTGACCGAGAGTAACGGCTAGGCCGTGGAATGTGCGTGTACGAGTATTACTGCAACTAAACAACACAGCATTGTGAGACACATATACTTAGTTCAAGCAATGGAATAACACCAGTTTCTACCTGCATGTGGAGCATCAAGCTAATAGAACCTATTACTGAGTGTATGTTGCAGACCTTGCTTAACCTCGTAACACAACACGACTCATCTCACAACGTAAAAGTGCAGATTCATATATACACAACCCCACCATATGAATTGTTGAAGAAACACACAGTTTGTTCGGCCAAAACACAGTCCCCCTTATATCGGGGAACTTTTTTATTTATAATGTGTACTAAGGCACAAAAACATAGAGGGGCCGGGGAGGGTGTAAAAGAGAGGGGATACAGAGGGGAAAAGTCACTCAGCGGCGTCTGCCACCTCGCGCCGCTCGAGTCTTGCCACCCCGAGGAGCCCCGGAGGGACGGTAGGTTACTGTCTGCTGGACACGACGTTCCCTACCGTCTCCTCCGGTCGTGGATGGGCCGGCGGTGGCAGAAGCGCCGTCTCTTCCCCTGGCCCTCTTGGAAGGGCCAGCAGCGGCGACGGAGGCAGTGGTAGCGGCGACGGAGACAGCTCGACGTCGCGGAAGCCTTCTGACTCCACCGGCAAAGACGGGAGGCGGAAAATGGGGTTGGAGGATGGATCTCTCCTCTGCCATCTCTCTGCATGTTGAGGTCATCAACCGCAGGGTCTTCCCGAACAGACCAGCGTCGGAGAGGGCGGCCGTCAGAAGAGGAGCTCTCTTCTTCTCTGGCACACGGGCCTGCTCCAGCCAAAGATGACGCTGGCCCAGGGTGGCCAGGGCGCGCACTTTCCCCATGGCTATGGCCAGCACCTGGGAAAGGTGCAGGACAGCTCCCGCAGCCTGGGTGATCTGATCGCATTTTACCTCGTTCAGATCCGTGCCGCCCGTCATGAACCCCGATACAAATCTAGCCAGGTGGGCGATGTTAGACGCCGCAGCCAGCGATTGTGTACCAGCGATGAATGACTGGTCACCCCAATAAGCCAATCGCCTAGCCGATTTCCCCTGGAGGACCGGCTTGCATAGGGGTTCCCACACCATATCCGGACAGAGGAGAGCGGCCATCGGACTGTCAAGCCGAGGCACGCCCTCCCCCATACCTTTGACTAACCCAGACACCCGCGTAACTGGTACGTAGGCGGGAGTTAGTCCCATGATGTTGGACACCGCCTGACCCCGACGAACATAGGCCCCCATCGAGGGGAAAAATGGGTAGACAGCGTCCACCCCTCTCACTGGGGGACGCTGCCAGGGATGACCTATGAGATCATCAGGGACAAGTGCAGGCAATGGCAGCGGCAGCGGCACGCCGTTTGCGGCGGCGGCTACCGCCATGAGCTCGGGAAACAAAGCCTGCAGTTCCCCCTGCGGACCTTCCTCCACCGACCCCGCATCCCTCACATGCAGCAGGCTGCGACTGATTAAGGAGCCACAGTCTGATGTGGCCGACAGTAGGGCATCCTGCTGATGAGGCCAAGGTGGTTCCTCGACATCCTCGAACAGGGAGCCCCATGGAGCCATTTCCCCCCCCTCCGGGGTCTCCTGAGGAGGGATACTCTCCTCCACGGGACCATCATACAAGAATCCGTCCGCCTCTTCCATGAAGTCCTCAGTTTCCATCGGAAATCCAGAGCCAGACGCATCCTGGCTGGTCTCCAGCAGTTCCCCAAACCCAGGCCGTTCGCGTCTGCACGCTACCATCTTGCGACGTGAACGGGCAGACGCGAAAAGTTTGCGTCGCAAATCCTCTGGCTCCAAGACAACCCCCCGTTCACCAACGGGCGATTCCCCGGAACCAGAAGAACCAGAGTCGAGATCAGGCCATCGCCGGAGCGACGGCACCGACTCCTCTGCTCTTCGGAGAGGCAAACTATCCATCGGCTGTCTCCTGGGCTGGGTCGGCAACCACGAAAGTGGCAACAGCCCAGCACCAAGACGCACGACGGAGGCGGGAGGCGGGAATGGAGAACCGCTGGTGAAGAGTAGGTCTAGCGGGTCTACTCTCCGCGGAATACATTATGACCCAAACTTTTTCTTTACAACAGATGTGAGAGAAGAAAAAATTAAGCACAATGTAAACTCGTCACAACTCTTTTCAACTAACAACACGTCAAGTGGGGTACTACCAGGCACTTCCTTGTGGTGAAAGCGAGAAGGAGGAGAGCAGGTGACCACACACCTGCTTATGAAGGTAAGCTGATGAGGGGTGTGGTCAGACTAATACTGGTATTAAAGGTACATTTGTGGAATTTATTCAGTGCGCGTGCACGTACGCGAGAGAGTGCAGAGTGATGCCAAGCAGAGCCCCTAATGATACAGAACTATTTGCCAATAACTGCATTTTCCTTATTTGTTACTGCGGCCTCACTTCCCTCAGTCAGAACCGGGTGACTCCACTCTCTCCTATAGCCTCCCATCCCATCACAATACTTCCTCCAATGTGTCCTTATTGTCCTCCGTCCTACTGCCTGAGCCCGCTTGTCCCGATATCAGACGGCACAGTCTTCTTCTTCTCCCATTTTATCTCCATAGGAGCAATCCGGTTGTTGTGGTCTATTCAAAGATTGCTTTTACAGTCCCTGGTTGGTTTCCTGTAGGATTTATCAGCTTTTCAGCTATACTGTTTTTGTGCCCATGCTTTTCACTGCTGCACAGTACAGCTGTTCTCTTTCACATGTGAAACCAGTGCACATCATTAGTATATGTTTCATGGTTTGTTGTTGTTTGCACATTCCACAAAGCCCATCCTCATACTTTCCCATCTCCGCCAGGTAGAAAGCGCATCCCAGAGGCTTTATAGGCCTGACTACAGGTGTATTCGGAAATCAGTGGTTCTTATAAGAGAATGCCACCAAAACCTTAGAGCAGGCTCCATTCTCTCTGGAAACCCTCACATCATTGTTTTTTTTATCTTTCACTGTAGATGCAATTTCTGTCCCAATGAGAATTCCTTTACAGGTTCTGATTGGGGAGGTCTGTCAATGTTGTCTGTCTTCACCTGTTATATTCACTGCTATATTCATGTGCTTGCAATATTCCATCAGACCTCAGGGCTACCAGTCAACTATTTGTTTGTCACGGTGGCCCTAACAAAGGTAAAGCTCTGTCAAAACAATGCCTGTCGCATTGGTTGTGAAAGTCTTTCTATGGTCTGCATCCCCTTAACAATTGTGTGTATTGAGTTGTACTGTACTGTACCCATTATGCAATCTGTTAATTAAAGTTTTCAATCAATCAATCAAAGTTATCACGTTATAACGTGATACTGATATTTCTTTCTGTTTCTGGTGTGGCAGCAATACGCTTCCGTACCCTGGCACTTTATTTTATTTGCAGCTTCGATCTGCCTTGTGTGCTTATGGAGTTCCCTGGGGGGAAGAGGTACCTCTGCATCCAATACATAGCATACAATACAGGTCATTCTACTCAAGGTTTGGTCTCCAAAACATATTACTGTACTTGCTGTTAAAAGCAACACTGAAGCCAAGTCCGATTGACACCATATGAAAAAAAGATTTATCACTAACTAACTTTGAAATTGATTGAGCAAGAATCCGTACCAACATATCATACCAAATTATACACTATAATGTTTGTTGCTTGATATGTCCTGTGTGTTGTCACGAATGTAACTATTGTATATACCATACAGTAGTATGTCATGTATGTGCCTATGTCATAAATGTCATGATGTCATGTATGTTGTGTATTGTCATGTCATTATGAAATTAAATTGGGGGACCATGATGTAAACAAGACAAACGTCTTTCTCTGGTCTGCATCCCCTTAACAATTGTGTGTATTGAGCCATACTGTATTGTACCCATTCTGCAATCTGTTAAATAAAGTTTTAATTAATTATTCATTCATTCATTCATTCATTCATTCATTCATTCATTCATTCATTCATTCATTCATTCATTCATTCATTCATCCATCCATCCATCCATCCATCCATCCATCCATCCATCCATTCATTCATTCATTCATTCATTCATTCATTCATTCATTCATTCATTCATTCATTCATTCATTCATTCATTCATTGTTATGTGTATATTGTTTCCTCTGGCTGTCAAGTTTAATCAATGATAGCCCTGGTTGTTACCTGTTGTGTATATGATTTAATTAAATAATATAAAACATTTTAAAATGTGATCACAAAAACATTATTGACCATAGGTACAGTAACATCTGCAAGTATCCTCTCATACTGGTGGACAACCTCAGAAGATTACAAACCTCTAGCACGTACTATGAATTTTAATAAAGATTTGAACTTCAGACTGCTGCTAAAGCACCACTATCAGGACTATTGGCCCCATATTTGAAGATGCCTAGTTTGGCATAGGACTGGACCTTTTTGTACATTTACATGCATAGGAAGGATGTATAATATTCTGGCATTATTGCACCCCCTATGGAGTCATTTTAAAATGCTTTTGTCCTCATGATCATATACCTACCTATACCCAACATATCTACTGAATATAATGATGATTGTATACAATATTGATGACTTATGGCCAAGAGACGTGCTTCGTCAAAGTTTAAGAAGTTTGTTGGTTGACAGTGGCGATACCATTTACAGTATTAATATAAAAATTACTTTCTTGAGTTTATGTATCTCAAGCTCCTTAATATGCTGTCTGACAGCTTTGGTGTTGATATAGGAAAACAATTGAAGAAGCCTCTTGAAAAAGGGAGAACTGTTTTACATAAAACGCAAGTATGACAGAATAAGGGTGGTCGCAGCAACAAAGTTGTAGAGCACATGCAGCTACATTATGTGTATTACGTTTCGTATCAGTTGGGAGTTATGGCCTTTTAGGCGTGATTAGTTATTATTAGGGATGTCCGATATTATCGGCCTACCGATATTATCGGCCGATATTGGCATTAAAATCTGATATAGGAAATTATCGGTATCGGTTTTCAGATTTTTTTATTGTCAAAATTATGTATAATGTTGTGTTAATTCCAAGAGATATGTAATGTTAATTACCTGAAATTCTTCCGTTTTTGGGGGAGGGGGAACCCTGCATATATCGGTATCGGTTGATATCGGTATCGGAAATGAAGAGTTGGACAATATCGGTATATCGGTATCGGTAAAAAAGCCAATATCGAGCATCCCTAGTTATTATAGCTCCACCATCTGGCTGACGTGCTGCATGGCCCTGTCCGAGTAGTGGGGGGCCGTATAGGAACCCACCTGCCAACTGTGGTCGTGCACTCTGGGACTTAGGGTTTATATGAGCTGTACACCTTCAGCTGAGAAAGATAATCCTTACAAATATAATAGGGTTCTAGCAGCTCGGCCTAATAATGAGCACCACAGTGTCAGATTCTTAAATGAGAGCTTTCTGTATCATTTCCTATTTCCAATACAGGACCATCTACTATCCTAGTGGGAGGGCTGGACTGTTGTCACCTCCAGCTCTCCTATACTCTTCTCCATGCATTTAAAGTCTACGACTGATAATCATTTGCTCCCTTCTGCTCCTTCTAGAACTAATTTGTTTATCATTTAATAAAGAATGTAAGATTTAATTTTAAATCTGTTTCTTTAGTTTCAAATTTTTATTGTGTTTTTGTATGGTTGATTGTTCGAGATAAAATAAACTCAACTCAACTGTCTTCATCTACAGCGGTCCTGCTCTTCTTCTCCATGCTTTTAAAGTGCAGCATCACAACCTTTTTTTGAGCTGACTCTGGAGCCTGCCACACTGATTCATGTGGCTATAGGTTCATGCTGGCGAGGAAGTACATTTCCTCCCATTCTCCCCCTAGACCAGAATCGACCATTTGTGTCCTGTTTCTATTCTATTTGTACTTATTAGTATTATTATTATTAGGAGTTCAAGTGTGAATAATAATAAAGTGCTTCACAGCAGTAGACACAAAATATACAGACATAAAATGTATATTGAAACCTCCCAGAATCGTTTTAATAGATTTCTGTCATTACATTTACATTTAGTCATTTAGCTGACGCTTTTATCCAAAGCGACTTACAAGTCATCAGGAAGGGCACAACTCTATCAGCTGAGTAACAATGTTCATCAAAGTGTTGAGTGCTGTAACATTGTAGGTTAGTTTATTAGTTTATTTATAAGTGCACGACAGTAAGGTTGTTAAAATCTATGGAAACAAATAAAATAATAATAAATACATTTAGGTTAGAATCTATACAAAACAAATTTTCTGTGTTAAAATGTCAGACATGGAATGAGTATAAAATAGACAGAGCTGTGCAGCAGTGGAGGTTTCTCTATGACAACACGTGAAATACAAATTCACTCATAATTCATAATTATTATTAATTTACATATACCTATATATTTTTTTAATTATTATTATAATTATTTTATTATAAATGTTTTCCTCTGTAAAAAAATGCCAGTGAATTTTTTTTTTTTTTTTTAATGGCCAAAATTGACAGCTCTGAGCAGGCCTGCACTGCAGTATTGCCTGCAGTAATTATTTGTGCGGAATATCTGCACAGGTTGCATTTGTTAAATAAATAACAGCCAATCAAAATAGGCTATTAACTTCATCTAAGCACGGACTGTGCAGTTAAACTCTTGCCATTGAATGGAGGATTTAATGATTGACAGCCCTTGACATCCAATACACGGAGGTTGAATGATTGGCAGCCTTGCAAATCCAATCAGAGTCTGCCTGGTAAAATACATGCAGAACTGCAGCTGGGCTGGCGTCAGTGTTCTAGTCAAAGTTGTGTTCCATCATCTCATGTGTGCATTTTGCCTGAAGAAGAACATTAATTTGCCTAATATAATCATTCATATTTTAAGATCTTTATTCACTTGTTCACTTATTGTTGTGCACTGGATGATATATATTTTTTTTTTATCTCAGTTGAAGACTAGTGTAGTTGTAGTTGACGTGAACGTGCCATCTTGGACAGTGAAGGCAAGCTAACTTAATAATAATAATAATTCATTTAATTTATATAGCGCTTCTCAATAACCCGAAGTCGCTGACAGTAGTCGGGAGCAGGGGTACAAACAAAGAAAGGAAAGCAAAGAAACAAAAACAAAACAACAAAGAAACAAAACAAAAGGAACATGAGACCATGGGGGGAACGGGGGAGACAGCCTGATGGCACAAAAAAAGACTGGAGACATATCAATCAGGTTGGAGGGGAGGGGGGGGGGGTTGGGGTGGGGGGGGTTGAAGGCAAGGGAGAACAGGTGGGTTTTGAGGCGAGCTTTGAAGGTGGAGAGTGTAGGGGAGTCTCTGATGGACTGGGGGAGGGAGTTCCAGAGTCGGGGTGCAGTGCGAGAGAAGGCCCGATCTCCGAAGTTTTTAAGCTTGGATGTCGGGACAGTGAGGGAGGCAGTGGAGGAGGACCGGAGGGAACGGGTGGGGCGGTAGGGGAGAAGGAGATCAGTCAGGTAGGGGGGGGCCAGGATGTGGAGGGCTTTGAAGGTGAGGAGTAGTGTTTTAAAGTTAATGCGGTGTTTGATCGGGAGCCAGTGGAGGGAGTGGAGGACAGGAGTGATGTGTTCGCGGGACCGGGTGTTAGTGAGGAGGCGGGCGGCTGAATTTTGGACCATTTGCAGTTTATGGAGGGAGCGGGAGGTGATACCAGTGAGGAGGGAGTTGCAGTAGTCCAGGCGGGAGGAGATGAAGGCGTGAATGAGGGATTCAGCAGCGGGGGGGAGAGGCAGTGACGGATTTTTGCGATGTTGCGGAGGTGAAAGTAGGATGTTTTCACGATGGAGCGGACGTGGGGGTCAAATGAGAGGGTGGGGTCAAGGAGGCCACCAAGGTTGCGGACTAGGGGGGAGGGGGTGATGGTGGAGTCGTTGATGGTGAGTGTGATGGGTCCGGATCTGGTGAGGGTGGTTTTGGTGCCAATGATGAGAAGTTCAGTCTTGTCACTGTTCAGTTTGAGGAAGTTGTGGGTCATCCAAGTTTGGAGTTCGGTGATGCATGATTCGATGTGACTGAGGGGTGGGCTGTGGGGGGATTATGTACTGATGTAGATTTGGGTGTCGTCAGCGTAACAGTGGAAGTTGAGGTGGTATTTGCGGATGATGTGACCAAGGGGGAGAATGTAGCAGATGAAGATAACTTGTAGCTAGTAGTTTACAGTACAGCTGTAACAACACACAGTAGGCTAAATGAAACTTTGCGCCAACATTAGGACCGAAGTATAAACCAGCAACTGAGCAACATGAAGAAGTGGACTTATGCACCTGGATCAGAAAAAAGTAAGTTGTAGTGTTTGTAAAACGAAAGCCTGATTAGCCTGGATGCTAACGTTAGCTAACTGTTTAGAGAACAATACATAATTGTAGTAGACTTGATTAAGGGATTGCAACGTTGTTAACTTGGCTATGTCACACATAAACACAATGTAATGTATCACGTTGGCTGCTGGCTGCTAATGCAGCCTGCAGATAATATTTGCATGTGCACTGTGTTAGTGTAAATTAATGAATGTTGCCGCTAGCTTGTGGCTAGGCTAGCGTTCTTTGCTAATGGCTAACGTTAGCTAGCCGAATTGTTTAGAGACTTAATTAAGGGATTGCAACGTTGTTAACTTGGCTATGTCACATATAAACACAATGTAATGTATCATGTTGGCTGCTGGCTGCTAATGCAGCCTGCAGATAATATTTGCATGTGCACTGTGTTAGTGTAAATGAATGAATGTTGCCGCTAGCTTGTGGCTAGGCTAGCGTTCTTTGCTAATGGCTAACGTTAGCTAGCCGAATTGTTTAGAGACTTAATTAAGGGATTGCAACGTTGTTAACTTGGCTATGTCACATATAAACACAATGTAATGTATCATGTTGGCTGCTGGCTGCTAATGCAGCCTGCAGATAATATTTGCATGTGCACTGTGTTAGTGTAAATTAATGAATGTTGCCGCTAGCTTGTGGCTAGGCTAGCGTTCTTTGCTAATGGCTAACGTTAGCTAGTCGAATTGTTTAGAGACTTAATTAAGGGATTGCAACATTGTTAACTTGGCTATGTCACATATAAACACAATGTAATGTATCATGTTGGCTGCTGGCTGCTAATGCAGCCTGCAGATAATATTTGCATGTGCACTGTGTTAGTGTAAATGAATGAATGTTGCCGCTAGCTTGTGGCTAGGCTAGCGTTCTTTGCTAATGGCTAACGTTAGCTAGTCGAATTGTTTAGAGACTTGAATAAGGGAATGAAACGTTGTTAACTTGGCTATGTCACATATAAACACAATGTAATGTATCACGTTGGCTGCTGGCTGCTAATGCAGCCTGCAGATAATATTTGCATGTGCACTGTGTTAGTGGTGCTGCCTAAATGAATGAATGTTTGCCGCTCTCAGCGAGGAGTGCTCAGGAGTCGGACTGTGTAATCGCAGACGTTACTAGTCTGTAGCCTGTAGTAGGTAGAGTAGAGTTAGAGTAGACAACTCACTTAACGTCCGGCCGTCTGGACGGGGCTTCCACAGCACATTCCATGATAAAAAAAAGTATCTATTTAGTTAGATAGAGATGATTATCTCTCAGACTCCTGACTTACTAACAATATGAAATACTCCTGGTCCCAAGCATTATTTTCTCGACTGACGAGTCACTGAGCTTGCTTCGACCACTAGGAAACGCGCCCATATTTCATATCATATTTGAAGACCCTAATAGGCTACATTTATTTGCTTGCTGCATTTACATTGGCTGCGACGAATCGATACATTGGCTGCCTGCAGTGACGCTGACGCCCACCACAGTCACCACTGTGAGTGACGTGAATCTCAAAACAATGATTTATATTTAACTAATAATAGTCCCCACGGCCACCGGAGCAGCACCAGCCGCAGGTGTAATTGCGCCTGTAGATGATCCGATTCCCGCCTCCTGCTGCTCTGTCAGCTTCACTGTCAGTGAATAATATATAATAGTAATTTAGAGACCCCCCAAAAAATCGCAAATCAAGTTTGCAGGGGAGCTGATGTCTGATCTAGGGGAGCTATAGCGGTCCGGGCTCCCCTCGTGGATCGCACCCTGCCTCTAAGGTTATATCTTTGGAGTCCAGCTCTCTCACAGAACAATTTCTGTATCTTGTCAGGAAGGCTGTGGTGAATGACTCTGTACATGAACTGGGCAGTTTTGTAATCCACCAGGTCCTTTAATTTCAGAACTGAAAGTTTTAAAAACAAAGAATTTGTATGTGCTTTGTAGCTCTCATTTGTTACAATCCTAATTGCTCTTTTTTGGAGCATAACCAAAGGAAGTAGGTTGGTTTCATAGGTATTTCCCCACACCTCAACACAATAATTCAAATATGGAAGGACCAAAGCATTATATAAGTAGTATTGATAGTATATTAGCCACTGTATACTGTACATGGTCTGCTTGGTTTGATCGGGCCGCCGAGCCATGGTCTGCTTGGTTTGATCGGGCCACCGAGCCATGGTCTGCTTGGTTTGATCGGGCCGCCGAGCCATGGTCTGCTTGGTTTGATTTAGGGGAGTGGTCTGCCCTGCGGGGGGGCCCCGACATATTGCGCAACACCACTGCATACCATTGACTCAGAAAGGTCTGTTTTATTGAAATCGTCAGCAGTAGTTTGTTTATACTTCAGAAGGATGATATTTAAACATGGTCCCCAAAATGAATGGAAGCGAATGAGGAGCCTGACACCTGGGAGAAATGGGGGTGTTGCAGCGTTGGGGATGTTTAAAAAATATAATTTAATATATAATATAATAATTTGTGCTTCACCTAAAAATTTGGTCAGCAGCCTCCACTGCTGTGCAGTTCATTCCACAGTTTAGGCGCCCTACTTGCAAACGCCTTATCACCTTGAGTTTTGAGTTGAGATTGTGGAATGGCCAGAAGGGCCATTTCAGAGGATCTTAGCCTGTGTTCTGACTAATATGGAGTTAAAAATGTAAAAGGTAGGGCGCTCCAGTAGCACACCACATAGCGTGCTGAGCTGCGAAGCGGTCGCCCCGGGTTTGTTTTCCCAGACCCGGTGGCCATATGCCGCATGTCTTCCCCTCTTCTCCTCCCGCTTCACCCTCTCTCCTCTGTCGGTCCTGCATGGCCAAAAGGTCAAGCGTGGCCAGAAAAAGCTGAAAATGCTATAAATAAAATATTTAAAAAAGATTTTAAAGGTACAAAATGTTGCTGTTGCTCCACTTAGTTGACTGGCACACAAAAACGCTCCCCTACCCTGACCTTTACCAACGTGCCCTGGGCCAATGCACATCACCCTCTGCTGCTGCAGCGGAGCTGCGCAGTTTCCAACAGTAGAAGACTGGTTGTACTGGACAGCGTATATTTCCCCTTCAACTGCTCCCATAGGCAATAATGCAGGTTGCAGTCATGGACAAAGAAAACCAAGAGCTTCATCAACAAATCATATGGCCTCAACAACCCTTGGCATTGGAATGTGGAATATACTCCCTCACTATAAGCTTTGCACAGCAGGCCACATTAATGGGTCAACAACACATCTCTAATTGGCAATCGAGATATTTCAAGCATCCAATAAACAGTTTAAAATATTGTTACTCGACGAGTGGTACTTACAGACCGAACGTCCATTTCCGCCGTTGGTGTCACAGCACATGCGCACCAGGCAGCCTAATAGCGGCAGAAGAAGAAGTCGCCATCTTGGCAAAGTATGTTATGTGAGTACCACTCGTCGAGTAACAATATTTTAAACTGTTTATTAGCAACTCCGAGCTTCCAGACCCCACTGTAAAGCTGTGTTAAACCCATATTGTACGCTGGGTATCTTTGAAATTCATATGTGATATATTTTTGACCCAGCGCGCTCCATGTGATCACGCTCGGTACCATAAGTTGCAAATGGTCGCAGTATAGGTGAGAGTGACTGCCGTAGAGACCCAGGCTCGCTCCCATAATTTCAATATCTTCTGTCTCTGTGTCAAAACCCGTTGGCAATCGTACATGTTTAGTCAGGTTTATAATTTTTTTATTTTTATAAAAGGCCTATTCTGGGCTGTTTGACAAAAACAGGGGGTAGCAAAGTAATGGCTTACATGGAATTGAATCACAGTAATCTGATTACAAATAAGTGACTGCAATGTGTTGCCATTACTGTCAAAATCACATTATTCAGATTACACAGATAATAGTAGGCTATATCATTTTATTACTGTAAATGAATGTTGACAGTAATGGCAACACATTGCAGTCACTTATTTGTAATCAGATTAGTGTAAAAAGGCAATTTATTTGTAAGATTATGGAGGCAATTATCATTTAATATACTTTGAAATAATGTTTATAACCACGATAGAAGAAGTCAATAGTAGTATTAGCTTAATGGAATTGCAGTGCAATTTAGCTTCATTTTCTATGGATTTTGAGGGGTTACAAAACCCCCTCTTTTTTTTTTGCATTTGACAAAGAGGTTGGCAGTCGACTATGGCTCCTTTCGATCGATTAGTCGACTATTCGACTAATAGGGCTCAGCCCTACTCTATACCCTTGTTCTCCGATGTCCAGGACCTCACCTCTCCGGCCTACACCTTGACCACGGATCCCCACCAGCCTGCACCCTCATGAACCTCACTTACTCACACCATCGGCCTGTCACTCCTCCACTCCTTGTTCCCTGTCTCTAAGCTCCTCTTACGACCCCTTGGACCCTGCTTCCACCAATTAAACATTCTAAACTGCTTTATTCTCCTGTGCCTGTGTTCTGCTCCTGGGTTCTAGAAAAACACCTCACCCTAACACACACACAGAACAATACACTCGACTTGACGTTCGATCGCCAAGAAACACTGGAAGCGATTCCATGAACTACATGTCCATTTCTCTTCCAGAAACTTTTTATTGCCAAAATTGATGAAACGCTGTCTTCTTATCTGTCTTGTCTGAGTTAACTGTGATGTTCTGAAAGAGCCCTTCCAGCCCAACAGTCTTTTTGAATTCTATGCCTCCCTCCCAAACGACACTTATCCAAACATCAAAAAGCATGCAGTGAACATGTTGTCCACACTTTTTGGCAGCACTTGTATCTGCAAGCAAACCTTTTCACACGTGAAACTGCTGAAAACTCAAATAAGATCAAGACTCAGTGATAAACATTTGCATCAGGATTTGAAACTAGCTGTGACTAGAATGGAACTTGATATTAAACTTCTCACTAGCCAGATGGCGTGTTACTTTTTAACAGCGGAGCAGTGCAAGAATGTGACAATTTGACCATGTGACCGCGGCAACGCGGGAGAGCGGCAGTGCGGAAATAGGCTGTCTATTGCCATTCTCTAAGCTCCTTAACAGCGCCTAAACTTAACCGTTCTAACCTTAACCAACTCCGAAACAATGCCTAACCTTAACCTTAACCTTAACCATGCCTAACCTTAACCTTAACCATAGAAATAATATTGCCATTCTCTAAGACAAACTCTAACCTTAACCAGCTCCTTAACAGCGCCTAAACTTAACCGTTCTAACCTTAACCAACTCCGAAACAATGCCTAACCTTAACCTTAACCATGCCTAACCTTAACCTTAACCATAGAAAGAATATTGCCATTCTCTAAGACAAACTCTAACCTTAACCAGCTCCTTAACAGCGCCTAAACTTAACCGTTCTAACCTTAACCAACTCCGAAACAATGCCTAACCTTAACCTTAACCTTAACCATGCCTAACCTTAACCGGCGAAAGAATACACGGTAAAAAAAATAAAATCACGTTAAAAAAAAAAAAATTTATGGGATTCGAACTTGTCAACAACGGACCGCAGGACCGCAGGACCGCTGCGTTGCCAGGTGAGCTGAGCGTCGAATGAAAATCATGGCGGATTAGGGCGGTTACAAAAAAGCTCTGCCGCTCCGCTCTGCGGTTGCCGCGCCTGCCGCGGGGCGTGTCGCAGCCAATCAGGGAAAACGCGGAAGCAACGGCAGCACTGCTCTGCTGTTATTAAGCAATAAGCAGCCAGATGCAGGCCCACAGTTCTGTATCACACTTAGCTCACGCTCAGCGTTCATTGCATATATCTCACTTCAGCATATATACACTGAATAATTTCACAATGTACCTTTAAATGCCAGCATTCATCTGGCCACACCCCCATCCGCTTACCTATATAAGCAGGGATGGTGCCACACACTCATCTCCTTCTCAAATTTCATCACAAGCAACGTGTTGCTATATGCCCACTTGACGTGGAGAAAGATATTGCTGGGAAAGCAATGGTTACGAGGAGAGGGAGAACAAGGAGATACGTTGACATCATATCTTTATTTTCTCTCTCACTATTTTCGAGAAAATACGGCGATGTTGTCTTCGTCACTGGAGTGTCTGGAAGATGGTGATCATTCTAAAACCCTCCACCGGTTTTCGTATTGGGAGCACGCCGCTGCATGCTTCTCAACTGCAGTTCCTTGCTGTGTTTGGTTGGGGTGAAACCTTTCAGGCCACAGCTGAACTGTCGGACGCGCCGCTGTTGTGAGAAGCGGTGGGTTTCAGGTTGGGTGAGTACTGTTGCTGGCAGGCTTCACTTGTCTGTTAGTGCTATGGGGGCTACTTGACAATATTTATGGAAACCGGCCCCAGGCTAGGGTCCTTTGTTCAGCCACCTACGCGACAGAAGACCTTGGTCTGAAGACCATTGTAGTTTTAACTAGTGGGCCGCGACCATTAACACTGGTGATCCCTGTGTTTTCTGGACGAGTGGGTATCTCCCTGTCACCGTGTAGCCCCTTCTTTCATATCCAAATGAGAGTATTCCTTCACGAGGAGATATGTGCATGGATGTTCGATAGCGGAAGATCCATGTTCAAGTCAGCTACACAGGCCAGTTTGGTACTGTGCTGATTCCGTCGGGTGTTGGTAAAATCACCGTTGTAAAGCTGTGTTGACCTCTTGTTTCTCTTTTCTCTTAAAAAGTGAGGAGGGTTTCAGAACGACGGCCTGTCTGGGTGAGTGTTATATCATTGTGTACAAGTTCAAGTGATAGCTGCTTAGCTTACGGTTAGCCGGTCAGCTGTTAGCTGCGGCGTTAGCCTGCTGGGATCACTGCGGGGCCTACAGAGGTTGGGCCTACTGTTAGCCAGTCAGCTGTTAGCTGCGGCGCTAGCTGTTGTGATCACTAGGAAACGTTAGCTTGCTGCTATCGGACAAGGCCAGCGCGAGGTAGCTTCTGCTACTCGCGCGCTGCCGTGAGCTCCCCTCTGGTCGCGTGCGCCGTTCGCTCGGCGTCTCGCGAGCAGGGGTAATAGCGACCGACGGTTGGAGCGGCCGTTAGCTTAATGCTACTCTGTTGAACGTGCTTTGATTATAACATGTTTTACACTCTTGACTACGACGTCATCTTTGACAGGGGATGTTCGTCGACCCTGCCCTGAGCCAGGACGGCAAGGATTGCGTCAACAAAGGGACCGTTGCGACGGGTAGAGCGGTGACGCTGCCCGGATCGAACAACACAGGACGGCTGTGTTTCTACGGTGTCTTGAGACTGCACTTCGCTGATCTACGTTCCGGGTAGGACAAGGTTTGACCAGACCTTATAACACGTCTTCTGGTTTTTACCTTTCTAAATGTTTTGTGAATAACGATGTTTTCCCAAAACGTGTGTTGCTGCAATGCATTTAGGATACGACACGAGTTATGTGTGAACTGTCTTTGTCACTGGCAGTTAGCTTCTCCGTGCAAATCGGGTTGTTACAGATGTGAAAATGATCTGGTTGTTGTGTGAGAAACATCATGTGTGTTTATATGTACCGTGTACTCACAACTAAGGTAACTAACCTATGAAGCTATGCTTAGTGACAAGTGAGTAAAAGAATGTTCTTTTCTCAGCCTGTGATGACAATGAACAGTGTTCACATATTAACAGGTTTTCCTGTTTTAACTGGCCGTATTAAGGGTGAAATAAGAGGATTGTGTTTCCCCCTGGTTCCCTGGGGACTTTTTCATCCTCCTATCAGACATGTTGTTGCATTACATTGTGTCTTTTGTGTGGTAGGGATGCGATGTTAGCTTGATTGCTGAGGTTGTGCTAAAACTGCTGGAGAAACTTTATTTTCCTAAAAGAAAAGATTGTTTGGTCGCTGTCGTGTGTGCTTAGCAAGGCCTGTGGCCAATACTAATCGAGAATTATGTATTCTCTCATTATGAAAAACGGCGTTCCTCTGTAGAGTGTTTTTGCCATTTTTTGTAGGTGATGATGGGTTGTGTGTGTCATGTGACCTACAACTGGGTTGGACTGGCCACAGAAGCACATGTGTATGTTGGACCGGGGCTCTTAGAGAGCCCTCTCTATTCTGTGTTTTTTCCTTAGTAAAAATCAGATAGCAGGTTAGCTCATGCGCTGTGTGAAGCTGTCAACCGCTTCATAGAGCTGACTATGACTGTGTCATATTCTCTTTTTGTCATTACATCGTATCATGGGTGTGGGGTCGTAAAGGGGTGAACTGGTAACCTTTCCTCTCCCCCTTGTTTCTGTCGGTCAGGGGTACACCCCTGTCCTTCAAGGTTCCTGTCACGTTGCGGTTCGGCACGTTATGGGGGGGGGGGGGGGGGGAGTTTCCTGGTCCCACGGCCTGGAATATTGGGCGTGTGCACCGTATAAATTCCCCCGCCATAGAGTATGTCACCGTGCGCGTCTCTGTTGGTAGGACTTCCGTGTGCTGTTCAGGTCCATGTGATGGATCTGTTTCAGGGGGGTGGTCAGGGCTCCTCCTCACCAAGCGCCTATTCGGGCCTTCTGTGAGTTCGGACTCCTCCTTCCTCCTTCCTCCTCAGATTGTCAAAGTGAGTGGACCCTCTAGAAGGTGTCCTATTCTATTGTGTATGTATTCGATTCAATTCGATTATTGAGTGTGTATGGGTTCAGTGCCTCTTCCCCGGAGAGCCCTAAAACCAATTTTTTACATGGCTCAAGGTGCAATATATTCTTTTCAATCTGTACAGCTCGCGTGGGAAGTCTCTCTGGGGATCCCCGTCTCCTTCCTATGGGAGGGTGGTGGGATGTAAAAATGTGAATTTTTTTTACCCCCGGCTGTGTAGACTGGGATACATACTGTTGGTGCTTCCTTCTTTTCTATTCAAAAAGTGTTGGAGTTAGGAAGTGTCACACCCCTCTTGTCGTTCCCCTGGGCGCCTTGGGGATTCAATGACAGGTCTAAATAGCCTGTTCATTGATGGGGGTGTGTCCCGACGCACGTATAGTGCTAGCTCGCTGTAAACAGGCGACTGACTGGCACGCCTTGGTTGCTTGAGGTTAAAACGCCGTTTTTATAAAGCAACTGAGATGGGGGTTTTTCCTCTTCCGACGACCACATCCCACGACCTGGGTTGGTTATCGACGGATTCTCGTTCATGTCTGGGGGATGATGACGGAATGGATCTGAACATATGTAGAGGGGTCTCACGCCCTTGGGGTGGGCCACCAGGCGCTGTTCGCCCGAACGTCTGGGTGGCGCCTTCTTTTCATGTTAAGATCGACACGCATATCTGCCCTTTCTCCTGGAGTAGGCATGTCGGCGTGGTTAGGGCACGGGACTGGTTCTGGTCACGCTGGTCCGGATCAGTTGAACCCGTTGTCCGCCGGGGATGCAGATCTGCTGTTCTGGTACCCTGAGGGACTTGGGCTGCTGTTCTGGTGACCCTGTGCTTCCCGTATCGCCAGGCCTGGTCCGAAGTAATGTTTCGTCGACCCTTAGGCCTGGGTTAACCCTTTTTTGAAAAACTGAAACACTTGTACTGCGGTATAGCCGGTGTATACCCGCAGGTGTGTTTTGGAGTTTTTTCTTGAGGGGTTATAGGAACAACCACCGCATTGGGTAACGCCAAGGTGGTTGATTCCCTGGTGTGTTGGAGCAGTGTCAACTCCCGGGTTCACCGTTTGAGGGTGCCCCTGCGCGTTCATGACGTCTGCCAATCGTGTCAGCCTTCTCTGCCTCAACCCCTCTGGGTGGGTTTTTTTAAATGGAGGCTTGGTCATGCAACACCGCCAGCTTCCGCTCCTTCCGCCGGGGCGGCTGTGTTCAGCTGTCCCCTCTGGCGCCTGTCTCGTCCGCAGTCTCCAGGCTAGGGTTAATAGCCTGTTGCCTGGTTTTTCCCCGGTGCGCTGCCTTCTTCCGTTGGTTAACCTTTTTTGTGTGCTTACGGCCATGCTGACTGCCTGTTGCAGGGTCAGTGTGCCAGGCGGTGTACTATTGGGGGGACAGGGCCCGCTCGGCTGAGGGGCCTTTGTCCGAATACGCTGGCGATGTGGGGGGCGGGGCACTACGTGCCCACCTGGTGGGGTCTTGATGCTGGCATCATGGACTTCTCCGGGCCCCCATTCCAGGGAGTCCAGACCTTTTGGTGGGTCTGGGTCTTCCTTCGCGCTCCGCTGCTACGGCCTTGCCACGGGGTTGGGTTTGCCCTTGACCCCGTGATTCTGGGGGCAGTAACGAGGTTGTTTCCCTCCGTTCGTTCCCGGGTGGCATGCGGGTTGTGCGTGTGTGTAGTCGTGGGGTCAAGCCACGGTCTGCTCACCCTGTGCGTTGAGTTGCTTGAGTGCCTCTTTGCACGGTCGGGTCCGTTGCCCTCCCGTGAAGCCACCAATAGGGGGGGTGCCCTCCATTAGGGTGGGTCGGGGGGCTCGGCCCTCCCTGGTCTGATGGTTGTGGGGGGCCTCAGCAGGGTACATTTGTCGAGCTTCTAGCTCCCGCTCAGCTCCTATTATGCAATGAACGCTGAGCGTGAGCTAAGTGTGATACAGAACGTTAGGTTATGACTATAACCAAGTTCTGTTAACACTTAGTGAACGCTCAGCGTTTAGACGACGCTGCAGGCCCTTGATCTTTCATTGTGATGAAATTTGTTGGGAAGGAGATGAGTGTGTGGCACCATCCCTGCTTATATAGGTAAGCGGATGGGGGTGTGGCCAGATGAATGCTGGCATTTAAAGGTACATTGTGAAATTATTCAGTGTATATATGCTGAAGTGAGATATATGCAATGAACGCTGAGCGTTCACTAAGTGTTAACAGAACTTGGTTATAGTCATAACCTAACGTTCATACTGATAAACATGCATATAGGTAAGATCACTGTTCTGACTTTATTATGAACATGCTTAGGTAATATCACTGTTCTGACTTTATTATGAACATGCATAGGTATTACTTGGACTGTTACCTTTATATCTCTGTACACACCTTACCATTTCATCAAACTCGTCCTACAGCTTGCATTCTCAGGACTTTCTATTCACCTCAGTCCCCACGAGTTCACACTGAGTTTGGGAAGAGGGCTTTTATTTAATAAATTTTTTTATCCACTTTTTCTCCTCTTTTTCAATTTTCTCCCATCCCAATTTAGCCGTGCCAATTCTCCCCTCCCCTGTATTGATTGTTGCTCGCATGTGCCCCCCACTGGCCGGTTGTAGGGAGGATAGAAGCCCATTGCATGTCCCCTCAGATACATGTGTAGGCAGCCAGTCACATCTTTTCACCTGCCAGCGCGGACTCTCATTTGGCGAGGAGTAACGTGTAGGAGGCTCACACTGCCCCCGCCATTTTCCTGTCTCTGCTTTGCAGGCGCCCCAACCGACCTATAGGAGTCGCTGTTTACAACGTCCAGATTACCACCCATCGACTTCCCACCCGCTAACTCTGCCAATTGAGTTTGTATGACGGCCGTCCCAAGCCGGACGCAACGCCGACAGCCGGATTCGATACCGGTGTCTCATGCGTTGACAGAAGTTCTGTATGAACCGTAATTCATTATAGTTCATTGTAAAATAGCAACAGTAGTGCAATTATGGTCAAAACCCTATAAATAGCATTTGGAATAATAGATCTTTCTCTCAGAATGAATGCAGCATGGTTTATATAGCGGTATCGGAATATACGGGGTGTAGGCTACTGACTGACTGCGCTCCGCGTATCTCAACTCGTTATTATTTTGCGCACAGACCGCAGAAACACGGGAACGTTTTGATTATATTTAAAAGGCTTTACGTTAAACGCAACAAGTGGAGTTTCGAAGCTGTAAGCAGAGTCATATGAACACCCACGATATAGTGTTCTTCCCCCTTTTTACTGCATAAGAAAGAATAGAAAACGCATTGCAATGACACCAGATAGTGGACAGACTATGTATATGATGGGATTCAAGTTCGCGTTTTTGTTGATCATAGGCATGCTGTCAGAGTATGATATCTTAATCAAACATTCTAGAACATTTGTCGTCACAGATCATGTCCTAATAGAACATAGGCTATGGCATGGTCCATCGTGATATTGTGTGGACTGTTATTATTACTGTACCGGTACCACCCATTGTGACAACAGCCTTGTGAGTCCCGCACACAAACATGATGGAATTCAAGTTCATGTATTGAAAGGCAGGCTACATCATACATGCAGTGAGATTCATTGTTCTTGTATATCGCTGCTGTCAAGACAAAACCTCATAACTCCATTTTTTTATTTATTTTTTTATTATATAAATCAACTCCGTAGATCATCCTCCATATGTGTGTGTGGGTTTTACAAAGTTTAAACAATGGGAAAGCATTCAACCGATCATCTGTCTAAACCTCCTAACTCTATTCACCCTCAAATCTGTGTTAGTTTTTTTCATCTGCTGAAAAGTTGGGTTTTTGGAGTTATGAGGTTTTGTCCCGACAGCAGCGATATGCTCTCGTATTATTGTTTATATAGGCTACCCAATACTGACATCAAAATAGATTGTAGTATGCCTCTAGAAATCATATGCAGCAGGTAGAAAATTGACGGAAGATCCATCGCGATTTGGAATAAAATTGAGGAGAACTTTAATCCCTGGGTATTAATCAAACAACACGGGAAAAGGCAGTCATATTCCAGCGCGGTCTTTGTGTTTGCGCTGCCCAGGCAGCAATGGTTAATAGATATCATATCCGACATCACCGTAAGTGTACACGTCTGTCAGCCTGTCGAACGAGTTGAGTTCTAACAAAGAACATATTACATGCTGGTATGCTGATAGAGTAAACTATTATATGAATATGATATGATACAAGGTATACACTGGTCCGTCGCATACACTGGTATGCGCAAGTTACTGTTGCATAATGTAGGCTATGGCTGCTATTATATGTAATTCATATAGGCTACCTAATAGTATATGATTTTTAGAGGCATCTATTTTGTTGTCGGTAATACCGACAACAAAATAGATGCCTCTAAAAATCATATAGCCAATCGAACACAACTAATAAAGGCATTCATATTACAGCACGGTTATAATGACACACAACCAACGCCAAACAGTGGTCAACGAACGGTCTTTATTAGTATTTTGAGCTGTCCAGGCAGAATTGCAGCAATGGTCTTAGGGAGCCATTGATATCTGACATCACCGTTTACAAGTCCGCCTTTTATTTATCCCATAAACACGCGCGTTGTGTCTTCTTGGTTCGACAGCAGTGAAAAATCTCCATGAAGCTTCTCAGAGTTCCGCTCGGGTCAGTCCATTATTTCACATCCCATGGGGGGTGTTTCCTCACTTTCATGACCATATATGGATAATCATGCACGAGCATTGACGGTAGAACAAAGTGGTATTCATCAACACGGAGGAGCATAGGACCTGTGTACGCACGGTTGATGAATCCCAATATTCCTGTGCGTACACTCATTCTAAATTCTGTGCTTACGTGTGGAAATAGAACATGTTCTACGCACACGTTGATGAATGAGGGCCCTGGCTTTTATTACTTTGCACAATTTTAAAAGCCTAATTACTGACCTTTTAATGACCGATATGGGAGTGTGCAAATGCTTCTCTGCTTAATTCCTACTGGTTACTGAACACGCTGCATTAATGTTATGTTTGATGCTTATGAGTGCATGCTTACCAACTGTCCGTCTGCAACACTACTATCACCAACATCTAAGAAGTGAGATCCCCCCTTGAATGGCCCTTCTAAGGTTTCTCTCCTCCACACTGCCTGTGGAGCTTTTTTCCCTATTGTTAGGTTTTAGTGAGTTTTTCCTTACCTTCGCGTGGGGTATGTCTGGGAGTGCTTGCATTCTTTCATTTATCTGCATTCATCTAAACAATTTTGGACCTTATGGTGTTCTTGTTCTGTTCTTGACTTATTGTTATGTTTTCTTCTTGACTTGTTTAAAGAAGACCTGTACGGCCCATGGGGACATTAACGTGTGTTGTCGGGCCTTATAAATAAATTTGATTTTGATTTTTGATTTGATTTAGCCTAACCTGACCTTCCCTCTCAATCAATCTGCTGTAACCCCCCAACCCTCTTACCCACCCCCCTGGCTGCTGCTTGATTTCTCTTTTTGTCTATACATTTACATTTAGTCATTTAACTGAGGCTTTTATCCAAAGCGACTTACAAGTTTTGTACAACAAGACAGCAGGAAGGGATGGCGCCGCTATGCCCGGCCGCCTGTCTGTGCGCTCCGTCGAGATTGTGCTTACTTTTGTTAATATTTATAGTTTTAAGAGTTTTGTCTGTACCAACAGTAGGTGCATTTAATGTGTATGACCGTCAGTCACTTATAGACATCGGATTATGGGAAACTTACCGACTAGATTACTCCCTGGATCAGCTTTCTGAACCGCAGCAATGGCCTGTTGAGATCCTGAGAACACCAGGACCAGGTCTTGACCCAAGGAACAAAGGAACCATCAGACGGCATGGGAAGAGAGCTGGGATCCGTAACAGACTGAGAACCAGACGACACCGAACGCCACTACCCAGTATATTGCTAGCCAATGTACAATCAATTGACAATAAACTGGACGACATCCGAGCAAGGATTCAATTCCAGAGAGACGTTAGAGACTGCAATGTTCTCTGCTTCATTGAAACGTGGCTGTCGCCAGGAACCCCAGATCACGCCATCCAACCAGCCGATCACTTCTTCATCCACCGCAAGGATAGATCAGCAGAGTCCGGCAAACAGCGTGGAGGAGGTATCGCCTTCATGTTTAACAACAATTGGAGCGATCCAGCCAACGTGAAGGAATTATCGAACCACTGCTGCCCAGTCCTGGAATATATAACCATCAAGTGTCGTCCTTTCTTCCTCCCAAGGGAGTTAACGGCGATCGTCCTGGTCGGAGTGTATATTCCACCGCAAGCCAGCAATAGTGTCGCGCTTTCCAGACTCCACGATGAGGTAAATAGAATCCAAGCGGCGAACGTTAACGCCGCCATTGTAGTAGTGGGTGATTTCAATAGCGCCGATCTGAGAAAGGTTTTGCCTGACTTCTATCAGCATGTGACTTGTAACACCAGAGGCGGTAACATCCTAGATCACTGTTACATGCAATTCAAGGGTGGCTACAAGGCTCATTCTGCTAGTGGCTTTGGTAAGTCTGATCACGCGGCCATTTTCCTTTCACCAAAGTACAAACAAAGAATCAAGAGCACTCCTGTAGTCTCGCGAGAGGTGCAGAAATGGGATGTGGAGTCGGGGGGGATGCTCCAGGCTGCGTTTGAGTGCACAGACTGGAGCGTGTTCCGCGACACAGATACCATTAATGTCTACACGGAGACAGTGCTGGACTATGTTCGTACTTTGGTGGAAGAAACAATCCCCACTACCACAATTAGAGTTTACCCAAATCAAAAACCCTGGGTAGACAAATCCGTCCGTGAAGCTCTGAAAGCGCGTACCAAAGCATACAACGACGGCCTAGTGGCAGGCAACATGAATGACCACAAGGTGGCGCGATACAACGTAAGGAGGACAGTGACAGAGGCCAAACGGCGCTACAGGGATAAAATTGAACTCCAGTTTGAACAGGCTGACTCCAGAGCTATGTGGCAGGGGCTCAAAACGATGACAGACTACAAAGGCACCTCCCTCAAACTGAACAGTGACATCTCCTTAGCAAATGACCTCAATACCTTCTATGCGAGGTTTGAAGCTGGTAATAACAACACCAGCCCACAAGCCACGGCAATGGGGGGGGGGGGGTCTGCTGCTGATGGAGACTCACTGTTCAGGGTAACAGAGCATGAGGTGAGGCGGACCTTTAAAAAAGTGAATATCAGGAAGGCAGCAGGACCGGACGGCATCCCCGGCCGCGTCCTAAAAGTCTGTGCCGACCAACTGGCCCCGGTATTCACTGACATATTTAACATGTCCTTAGAACAGGCTGTCATCCCCACCTGCCTGAAGAAGTCCACTATTATCCCTGTACCCAAAAAATCCAAGCCTGCTTGCCTCAACGACTACCGCCCTGTAGCTCTCACCTCCATAGCCATGAAGTGCTTTGAGAAGCTAGTAAAGGGCTACATCTGCTCCTCCCTCCCCATCAACATGGACCCCCTGCAATTTGCATACCGCCCCAACAGGTCCACGGAGGACGCCATAGCCCATGTGCTGCACACAGCAGCATCACACCTGGACAAGAGGAAGGGGAACTATGTGAGAATGTGTTAAGTACGAGTCATAAGCCTAGGTCAGATTGATAATCCCATAACTCATTGGTCCGCATCTCAGCTTCAAGCAGCGTCCTGCGACGTCTGGGATGTCTAGGACTCAATGCGTCTATAAAACTTCAGGGCTTAAAACCAGCCGACCCAGGCTCACACACATGCACCCCTCCATCCCCCCCAGTCATACGGTTGATTGATTGGAGTTGCGGAGTATATTTTTTATTCTATTTTGCTTTAACTTACTCGGTTGGCCGTATTACCACTGTATGGCATTACTTGATAATCACAGTTATACGGAACCCACCTTTAGTCCTTATGCATAATCATATTTCTCCTTAGGCCTCCGTATGGATAAAGCCCCACTTCTAAAGTTTTTACATCATAAATCAGAAATATTACGGGACCGCGTGGTTGACATATTTCTCCTTAGGCCTCCGTATGGATAAAGCCCCACTTCTAAAGTTTTTACATCATAAATCAGAAACATTACGGGACCGCGTGGTTGACATATTTCTCCTTAGGCCTCCGTATGGATAAAGCCCCACTTCTAAAGTTTTTACATCATAAATCAGAAACATTACGGGACCGCGTGGTTGTCGGCTGATTTCTAAAGTCTTTACATCATAAATCAGAACGCAAAGGGTGAAGTTACAATGCAAACAACATTTCGATGCTTACCCGTCCGTCTGGTCAGAAGAATGGATACAAAGGATATATTTATAAAGAAGTATTTTTAATTAGAAAAGGCAAGTTACAAAAGAGACTTAAAAGAAGTATAAAACAAAACATCTCATCTGGCACGGCTTGTGCCCGGTGTCTGCAAGCACCATCTTCCAATGTCTCAAAAAAAGTCTGAGCCTAGAATGGGCAACAGTCCTTTTTATATTGATATTGTATCATATTTCCGATTGGTCTAAACACAGTGATGTCACAGGGATGTCATTTTCGTTTAGCAAACCAAAACACAATACATAATCCGTATGGACTCCTCCTCCTTTTTACTAGCGTTACTTTTAGTTACCTAGTGTTTTTTTAAGTAAGAGAAAGTCCCTTATTTCTTCAGAACAAACAACTGCTTTGTCTGTGGTAACAACGTGGTATGGTACCAGGCAGTACCGAGTGAGGCCATCCATAAGGTTTCTTATCAAGACTCCTTAGAGATGTCCTCCAGAAAACAGTTTTTACACATCATTTTAGTATTATTCTCTACTGACAGTTAATTATAAGCATGCTATTATGTAAACTTTTACTGTACACATTAAACATTTAATTGTTATATAGTTTTTAAGATTCTCTCTATCGTTTCAGGACTCCATGTTTCTCTAAAACTTCACAACCTCAACCTTTAATTCCCTTCCCTTCTGTAAGGGTTAACATTGCAGCTTTCTCTCCTCTGCTCACATTCCCCAGGTTAACTCCCCATCGGGGGCCTGCTCTCACAGACAACAGGCACCTTCTATGCAGACATTAAAGGCTCAGTTTCATTTTTATAAGTAGAACCATCATTTCACTATCCTCCAGAGTTCAGTTTTTAAAGTCTATAAAGGAATATACTGGTCATATAGGAACAAATCAGGATGTCAATTCCCAAAAGTGTCACTTGTTGTTCTGTGGCACTTCACACCCTCTCTGTCATCCTGGGAGGTCATTGTCCATCGTCAATTGAATAATTGAATAATGAAGCATATAATTACATGTGAAAAATAGGTATATACGGCTATATTGGAACAAATCAGGATGTCAATTTCCAAAAGTGTCACTTGTTGTTCTGTGGCACTTCACACCCTCTCTGTCATCCTGGTTGGTCATTTTCCATTGTCTTAATAGCGTCTGTACTGGGGGATGAGATGGCGATTGTGGGGTCACGTGGCTGTGACTCTCCACACCCCCTCTGCCATCTTGGTACCTTGTTACCCTGGTAGCCGGCGGGAAGACTTGCATCTGTTGTTCCCTGGCTGGACGGCTCGACAGGATAGGGGTCACGTTGTTGCTTGGTATCCGGCGGGAAGACTTGCATCTGTTGTTCCCGGCCGATGCACCCAGGTTGTTGTCGTCTTCGTCATCTTGGTCATCTTGGTCATCTTGGTCATCTTGGGGTCACCCCCTCTGACCTCTTGGATCTCTCCCATAGTTTGAGGTAGGTTGATTTGTCACTTCTCGGGCGACCCCCACGGGTCCCCGAGAATTGTAGCAGCAGTCCTCTATTGAAGTGTGGTTGGCCTGGTCGTGTGACCCTGTCCGTAGGCCTCGCAGGACATCACAGATACAGTCCACAGAGGACTCATTTCTTTTCTCTCTTTCAGGTCTATTCAGGGCTCTCGTCGCCCTGTAACCTGGGCCCAGGCCGATGTCTCTCTGTCCGGTCTAGGAGGTCTGGGAGGTCTGGGAGGTCTGGGAGGTCTGGGAGGTCTGGGAGGTCTAGATGAGGACCTTGAGGATGCTCTGGAGCTTGACCTATCCCTTCCTCCATTTCCGAGTTCTGACCTGAGTCAGTATATTCCTTCTTGCCATTCGCTGCATCGTCCGCTGACTCCGGGGGACCCCCCCCCCGTCTAAGAATGCTCCTGGCCCACAATAGGGCAGGTTCTGATCCTTCCGGTCCGAACTGTACTGTCGGTCTCCTTGGTGTATCCTAAGGAGGGAGGTCGGTTCATTCCAGGATCGCAACATATCCACTTTGATCATCTGATCGTAGTGATGCACCGATGTGAAAATTGTGGCCGATACCGATAACCGATATTAATATTGCTGTTCTGGCCGATACCGATATTTACCGATGTCGATATCTCTGTATAGAAAACACTTTTTTATGATAATCAAATAAAGAGCTATTTTCCAAAACGCATAATTTTTTTAACTTTTGTAACTTATTTTCAGAAATGACTGATATTTTGAAACTATTTAAGGCCAAAACATGTAAAAAGAAGGAAAAATATATAAAAAAAAATAAAAAATAAAAAAACATGTTTTTTTTTTTGTTTTTTTTTTAATATCGGCCCTATCTTGATATCGGACCGATACCGATGTGTAAAAAAACGGCCATATCGGCCGATATTATATCGGCGGCCGATATATCGTGCATCACTATCTGATCCTTCATATAGCGTACAGCTCTCTCTGCCACCCCGTTCGTATTGGGCTGGTAGGGTACAGAGTATTGGGCCATTACACCCGCTTCCTCCAGTAGTTTCAGTCCTGCTCTCAGATACTGCTATTCGTCTCGATGGCACTGGTTCAGGTTTTGTCCCCCTTACCAGCGCACATTGTTCACAGGCCTTTCGGACTGTTGTTTCCGTCCACTTCCTTCTTGCACAGGGGGTCGACCCTGTGTTGTGCTTGTCTCGGTCCAGACTGGGTAGTTAGTTACTGTTATGTCTGGTGTTAGCTCTGGCTAGTTAGCCAACTTGTAGATTCAGGCTATGTAGCCTCTTATAGACTCGGCTCCTGCTGATAACACCAGCCTGTATTATTACGCTGGTTCCACTTCCGTCACATTAGCAGGACTTATGCAGGACTTTACGTAACTTTTTAGTCATGAGTAAACCTTTTTACCGTAATCACAAAAATATACTTTAAGTGTGATTCTTTCTTTGAGTAGAACCTTCTACGTTTTCGACTGTAAGTAAACATTACGTTACCCTTTAGTCGTGAGTAAACGCTACTTCAAGCTGTTACTTATCAACCCTCTCTTGTTCCTGATAGATTTTTTACCAATTTACTTTTAGCTGTCTGCTGCGCTCTGCAGACCATCTACGTCACCATCGTTCCAGATCTCGAACATTAGGAAGAGTCTTGGTTGGAGAGGTTCTGCCGATAAGATCAATCTTGAGTAAGGTTGACTCAAATCTGTAACTAATTCTACTCCAGAGGCACCTGACAGCAGTTATTTCAGTTAATATTCATTCGGCTGTTGATACCTATTTAATTAGTATACAGCCCAACTCACTTGAACTCATGTTCTAAGCCCCGGAACCTCCAATCCGTTTTGACAGACCTATAAACCAGTGACTTGGCCGCCTAAGCACCACAGCATCCTGTATGCTGAGGCTTCCAAGTCTCCACAAATCTGATAGGCCCGTCGGATACAGAGACCCTGATGCTCGCTCTGTCCCCCCGCGTCAAGGTGCTAAGCTTGATGAGAGTTTGCAGAGTCTCAATTTGTTACCCATAGGCGCTGGTGAGTGTACATCTCATGCAGCTGATATGGTTGGTAGGGTGCTAACCTACCAAATGGTTGCTGTCAGGAAATCCCTTCTGAATGAAATAGATTACAAATTCACTTTACTTTACTCTGGGTTTAGAGCAAGGACGGACATCTTTACATATTATACTTAAAATATATACAAAATGCATGTAGTATTCCATGTCATGTTTCTTCCTAAATGACAACAACACTATATATTATTCCTCTTGACAGATGAGCGGTATGTCAAGTGCAGTTTACACTTGCTTGAGTGTCATGTGTCAGGGCCCCAGAAGGTAATTTCTCCCTTTGTTGCCCTCATCTCTGCTTGCTGCTCTGGGGTTAGTTTCTCCCCCATGTGTTTCCCGTCAAGTGCAGGTTGCACTTGCTTGAGTGTCATGTGTCAGGGCCCCAGAAGGTAATTTCTCCCTTTGTTGCCCTCATCTCTGCTTGCTGCTCTGGGGTTAGTTTCTCCCCCATGTTTTTCCCATCAAGTGCAGGTTGCACTTGCTTGAGTGTCATGTGTCAGGGCCCCAGAAGGTAATTTCTCCCTTTGTTGCCCTTATCTCTGCTTCCGGGATTTGAATTCCTCCCTTGTTGTCCTCACCTCTGCTTGCTGTTCTGGGGTTAGTGCGGCCCACTCGTCTGCAGGTAGGTATTGGTACTTCTTTTTCCCTGTTCTGTCCTTGGTTGTTTTCGGGGGGAACTCCTGGGAGGCCCCCCTTTTGTCAGATAGCATTTTAACTTAGTCATACAGCATACATTCGATACGTAACTGGTCTTGTGACCATGCTGCGCATCGGGCTGCCAGTGGGTTGCCCCCTGGGACTCCTCTGAATAGCTTTTCAAGCAGTAAGCATGATCCTTGCATAGGTGTTCCATTCATGACTGATCCTGCTGCATCATTGAGAGACATGCTCCCGCCTCGCACCTGTGGGATTAGTTTCTCCACCATCTTATCCCCTGGATCTTGACCGGGGGTCCTTACTTCTCTTTCCATCGGTTGGTCCATTGAGGCCCTTTCGGGGATCTCTAGTCCTTTGAGATGTCTCAACATGCGAGCTAGCGTCTCGTGTGCTTGTATCTCCTGACCGAGCATCTGCTGCGCCAGCTTCTCATGAGCTAGCATCTGCTGCGCCAGTTTCTTCTGAGCTACCCGTGCCAGCTTCTCCTGAGCTAGCGTTGGGCGTGCCAGCTCCTCCTGAGCTAGCATCTCCTGGGCTAGCTCCTCCTGAGCTAGCGTTGGTTGTGCCAGCTCCTCCTGAGCTAGCTTCTCTCGTGCTAGCTCCTCCTGAGCTAGCTTCTGTTGTGCTAGCTCCTCCTGAGCTAGCTTCTGTTGTGCTAGCTCCTCCTGAGCTAACTTCTGGCGTGCCAGCTCCTCCTGAGCTAGCATCTCCTGGGCTAGCTCCTCTTGTGCTAGCTTCTCCTGAGCTAGCTTTGGGCGTGCCAGCTCCTCCTGAGCTAGCTTCTCTTGTGCTAGCTCCTCCTGAGC
The DNA here is from genome assembly GCF_963971535.1 of Notolepis coatsorum. Lineage (NCBI taxonomy): Eukaryota > Metazoa > Chordata > Actinopteri > Aulopiformes > Paralepididae > Notolepis > Notolepis coatsorum. Next base: position 170,621,549 of record NC_140169.1, on the reverse strand, counting down.
TAGCTTCTCTTGTGCTAGCTTCTCCTGAGCTAGCGTCTCTCGTGCTAGCTCCTCCTGAGCTAGCTTCTCTTGTGCTAGCTCCTCCTGAGCTAGCTTCTGGCGTGCCAGCTCCTCCTGAGCTAGCATCTCCTGGGCTAGCTCCTCCTGAGCTAGCGTTGGTTGTGCCAGCTCCTCCTGAGCTAGCTTCTCTTGTGCTAGCTTCTCCTGAGCTAGCGTTGGTTGTGCCAGCTCCTCCTGAGCTAGCTTCTCTTGTGCTAGCTTCTCCTGAGCTAGCGTTGGTTGTGCCAGCTCCTCCTGAGCTAGCTTCTCTTGTGCTAGCTCCTCCTGAGCTAGCTTCTCTTGTGCTAGCTCCTCCTGAGCTAGCTTCTCTTGTGCTAGCTTCTCCTGAGCTAGCGTTGGGCGTGCCAGCTCCTCCTGAGCTAGCATTTCCTGGGCTAGCTCCTCCTGAGCTAGCGTTGGTTGTGCCAGCTCCTCCTGAGCTAGTTTCTCTTGTGCTAGCTCCTCCTGAGCTAGCTTCTCTTGTGCTAGCTCCTCCTGAGCTAGCTTCTCTTGTGCTAGCTTCTCCTGAGCTAGCGTTGGGCGTGCCAGCTCCTCCTGAGCTAGCATCTCCTGGGCTGGCTCCTCCTGAGCTAGCGTTGGTTGTGCCAGCTCCTCCTGAGCTAGCTTCTCTTGTGCTAGCTTCTCCTGAGCTAGCGTTGGTTGTGCCAGCTCCTCCTGAGCTAGCTTCTCTTGTGCTAGCTTCTCCTGAGCTAGCGTTGGTTGTGCCAGCTCCTCCTGAGCTAGCTTCTCTTGTGCTAGCTCCTCCTGAGCTAGCTTCTCTTGTGCTAGCTTCTCCTGAGCTAGCGTTGGGCGTGCCAGCTCCTCCTGAGCTAGCATCTCCTGGGCTAGCTCCTCCTGAGCTAGCGTTGGTTGTGCCAGCTCCTCCTGAGCTAGCTTCTCTCGTGCTAGCTCCTCCTGAGCTAGCTTCTGTTGTGCTAGCTCCTCCTGAGCTAGCTTCTGTTGTGCTAGCTCCTCCTGAGCTAGCTTCTGGCGTGCCAGCTCCTCCTGAGCTAGCATCTCCTGGGCTAGCTCCTCTTGTGCTAGCTTCTCCTGAGCTAGCTTTGGGCGTGCCAGCTCCTCATGAGCTAGCTTCTCTTGTGCTAGCTCCTCCTGAGCTAGCTTCTCTTGTGCTAGCTTCTCCTGAGCTAGCGTCTCCCGTGCTAGCTCCTCCTGAGCTAGCTTCTCTTGTGCTAGCTCCTCCTGAGCTAGCTTCTGGCGTGCCAGCTCCTCCTGAGCTAGCATCTCCTGGGCTAGCTCCTCCTGAGCTAGCGTTGGTTGTGCCAGCTCCTCCTGAGCTAGCTTCTCTTGTGCTAGCTTCTCCTGAGCTAGCGTTGGTTGTGCCAGCTCCTCCTGAGCTAGCTTCTCTTGTGCTAGCTTCTCCTGAGCTAGCGTTGGTTGTGCCAGCTCCTCCTGAGCTAGCTTCTCTTGTGCTAGCTCCTCCTGAGCTAGCTTCTCTTGTGCTAGCTCCTCCTGAGCTAGCTTCTCTTGTGCTAGCTTCTCCTGAGCTAGCGTTGGGCGTGCCAGCTCCTCCTGAGCTAGCATCTCCTGGGCTAGCTCCTCCTGAGCTAGCGTTGGTTGTGCCAGCTCCTCCTGAGCTAGCTTCTCTTGTGCTAGCTCCTCCTGAGCTAGCTTCTCTTGTGCTAGCTCCTCCTGAGCTAGCTTCTCTTGTGCTAGCTTCTCCTGAGCTAGCGTTGGGCGTGCCAGCTCCTCCTGAGCTAGCATCTCCTGGGCTGGCTCCTCCTGAGCTACCGTTGGTTGTGCCAGCTCCTCCTGAGCTAGCTTCTCTTGTGCTAGCTTCTCCTGAGCTAGCGTTGGTTGTGCCAGCTCCTCCTGAGCTAGCTTCTCTTGTGCTAGCTTCTCCTGAGCTAGCGTTGGTTGTGCCAGCTCCTCCTGAGCTAGCTTCTCTTGTGCTAGCTCCTCCTGAGCTAGCTTCTCTTGTGCTAGCTCCTCCTGAACTAGCTTCTCTTGTGCTTGCTTCTCCTGAGCTAGCGTTGGGCGTGCCAGCTCCTCCTGAGCTAGCATCTCCTGGGCTAGCTCCTCCTGAGCTAGCGTTGGTTGTGCCAGCTCCTCCTGAGCTAGCTTCTCTTGTGCTAGCTCCTCCTGAGCTAGCTTCTCTTGTGCTAGCTCCTCCTGAGCTAGCTCCTCTTGTGCTAGCTTCTCCTGAGCTAGCGTTGGGCGTGCCAGCTCCTCCTGAGCTAGCATCTCCTGGGCTGGCTCCTCCTGAGCTAGCATCTCTTGTGCTAGCTTCTCCTGAGCTAGCGTTGGGCGTGCCAGCTCCTCCTGAGCTAGCTTCTCTTGTGCTAGCTTCTCCTGAGCTAGCGTTGGGCGTGCCAGCTCCTCCTGAGCTAGCTTCTCTTGTGCTAGCTTCTCCTGAGCTAGCGTTGGGCGTGCCAGCTCCTCCTGAGCTAGCATCTCCTGGGCTAGCTTTGGTCGCTGGCTCCGGCTACTTAGCCTGCGGTTAGCTCCTGGCTTTGTTAGCCTGTTGTGAGCTAGTTAGCTCTCGTCTGGCTAGGGCCAGCTCATGGGTGTTAGCACTGGCTTGTTAGCCGATGGCGGGCTAGTTAGCTTCCGTCTGGCTAGGGCCAGCTCATGAGTGTTAGCACTGGCTTGTTGGCCGATGGCGAGCTAGTTAGCTTGCGTCTGGCTAGGGCCAGCTCATGTGTGTTAGCACTGGCTTGTTAGCCGATGGCGAGCTAGTTAGCTTCCGTCTGGCTAGGGCCAGCTCATGGGTGTTAGCACTGGCTTGTTAGCCGATGACGAGCTAGTTAGCGTCCGTCTGGCTTCGTGTCACGTAGCTTTGGGCTAGGTAGCCATCCAGTTCGCCTTTCTGTGAACGGCCGTTTTGGCTGCGCTTCACATACAGTAGCTTTGGGCTAGGTAGCCATCCAGCTCGCCTTTCTGTGAACGGCCGTTTTGGCTGCGCTTCACATACAGTCTCCCCTCCTCACATACAGTATCTTTGGGCTAGGTAGCCATCCAGCTCGCCTTTCTGTGAACGGCCGTTTTGGCTGCGCTTCACATACAGTCTCCCCTCCTCACATACAGTATCTTTGGGCTAGGTAGCCATCCAGCTCGCCTTTCTGTGAACGGCCGTTTTAGCTGCGCTTCACATACAGTCTCCCCTCCTCACATACAGTGGCTTTGGGGTAGTTGGCTCTCGTCTGGCTAGGTCCAGTTCACTTCCTGTGGGCAAAGCACGAAATTATGCTGCACTTGTAACTCCCCCCAGAGCTCTATAAACATTACGTTACCCTTTAGTTGTGAGTAAACGTTGCTTTAATCACAAAGATAGAGCTTTCTATTCATTTGTGATATCCCCGAGTAGAGCCTTCCACTCGAGTCGCCAGTAGAGCTTTCTACTTTAGGTTTTGCCAAATCTGTAAATTAATTTTACTCCAGAGGCTTTTGACAGTAGTCCTGTCTTCTTCGGCCGTTTAGCACCTATTTTGGTTAGTATAAATGCACATCGCCAGGGACGCCATGTTAAGTACGAGTCATAAGCCTAGGTCAGATTGATAATCCCATAACTCATTGGTCCGCATCTCAGCTTCAAGCAGCGTCCTGCGACGTCTGGGATGTCTAGGACTCAATGCGTCTATAAAACTTCAGGGCTTAAAACCAGCCGACCCAGGCTCACACACATGCACCCCTCCGTCCCCCCCAGTCATACGGTTGATTGATTGGAGTTGCGGAGTATATTTTTTATTCTATTTTGCTTTAACTTACTCGGTTGGCCGTATTACCACTGTATGGCATTACTTGATAATCACAGTTATACGGAACCCACCTTTAGTCCTTATGCATAATCATATTTCTCCTTAGGCCTCCGTATGGATAAAGCCCCACTTCTAAAGTTTTTACATCATAAATCAGAAACATTACGGGACCGCGTGGTTGACATATTTCTCCTTAGGCCTCCGTATGGATAAAGCCCCACTTCTAAAGTTTTTACATCATAAATCAGAAACATTACGGGACCGCGTGGTTGACATATTTCTCCTTAGGCCTCCGTATGGATAAAGCCCCACTTCTAAAGTTTTTACATCATAAATCAGAAACATTACGGGACCGTGTGGTTGTCGGCTGATTTCTAAAGTCTTTACATCATAAATCAGAACGCAAAGGGTGAAGTTACAATGCAAACAACATTTCGATGCTTACCCGTCCGTCTGGTCAGAAGAATGGATACAAAGGATATATTTATAAAGAAGTATTTTTAATTAGAAAAGGCAAGTTACAAAAGAGACTTAAAAGAAGTATAAAACAAAACATCTCATCTGGCACGGCTTGTGCCCGGTGTCTGCAAGCACCATCTTCCAATGTCTCAAAAAAAGTCTGAGCCTAGAATGGGCAACAGTCCTTTTTATATTGATATTGTATCATATTTCCGATTGGTCTAAACACAGTGATGTCACAGGGATGTCATTTTCGTTTAGCAAACCAAAACACAATACATAATCCGTATGGACTCCTCCTCCTTTTTACTAGCGTTACTTTTAGTTACCTAGTGTTTTTTTAAGTAAGAGAAAGTCCCTTATTTCTTCAGAACAAACAACTGCTTTGTCTGTGGTAACCACGTGGTATGGTACCAGGCAGTACCGAGTGAGGCCATCCATAAGGTTTCTTATCAAGACTCCTTAGAGATGTCCTCCAGAAAACAGTTTTTACACATCATTTTAGTATTATTCTCTACTGACAGTTAATTATAAGCATTCCATTATGTAAACTTTTACTGTACACATTAAACATTTAATTGTTATATAGTTTTTAAGATTCTCTCTATCATTTCAGGACTCCCTGTTTCTCTAAAACTTCACAAACTCAACCTTTAATTCCCTTCCCTTCTGTAAGGGTTAACATTGCAGCTTTCTCTCCTCTGCTCACATTCCCCAGGTTAACTCCCCATCGGGGGCCTGCTCTCACAGACAACAGGCACCTTCTATGCAGACATTAAAGGCTCAGTTTCATTTTTATAAGTAGAACCATCATTTCACTATCCTCCAGAGTTCAGTTTTTAAAGTCTATAAAGGAATATACTGGTCATATAGGAACGAATCAGGATGTCAATTTCCAAAAGTGTCACTTGTTGTTCTGTGGCACTTCACACCCTCTCTGTCATCCTGGGAGGTCATTGTCCATCGTCAATTGAATAATTGAATAATGAAGCATATAATTACATGTGAAAAATAGGTATATACGGCTATATTGGAACGAATCAGGATGTCAATTTCCAAAAGTGTCACTTGTTGTTCTGTGGCACTTCACAGAATGCTATTCATCGACTACAGCTCGGCATTCAATACCATAGTCCCCTCCATACTCATAGCCAAGCTCAGGGACCTGGGCTTGAACTATGACCTCTGCCAGTGGGTCTTGGACTTCCTGACGGGCAGACCCCAGGTGGTGAGAGCAGGCAACTGCACCTCCTCATCCATCACCCTCAACATAGGGGCCCCCCAGGGCTGTGTTCTGAGTCCCCTCCTCTACTCCCTGTACACACACGACTGTGTGGCTCAGCGGAGTAGCAACACAATCATCAAATTTGCTGACGACACAGTGGTGGTGGGCCTGATCTCTGCCAACGATGAGAGGGCCTACCTGGAAGAGGTTAAGGTCCTGGCGGGATGGTGCCAGGAAAACAGCCTCTCCCTGAACGTCAGCAAAACAAAGGAGATGATTGTGGACTTCAGGAGGTCGGGGGTCAAGGACTACAGCCCCCTCAGCATCGACGGGGCACCGGTTGAGAGAGTCAACAGCTTTAAGTACCTCTGAGCCTACATATCCGAGGACTTGACATGGACCACACACATTGACAGTGTTGTGAAGAAGGCACGACAACGCCTCTACTTCCTCAGGCGCCTAAGGAAGTTCCAAGTCAGTCAGAAGATCCTTAAGAACTTCTACTCATGTACAATAGAGAGCATCCTGACTGGCAACATCACCTTCTGGTTTGGGAATAGCACTGCACAAGACCGAAGCAGACTACAAAGAGTGACACGTTCAGCCGAACGCACAATTGGAGGGGGGCTCCCCACCCTCCAGAACATTTACAACAAGCGGTGCAGGGGCAAGGCTAAGAGAATCATTAAAGACTCCAGTCATCCGAACAACTGCCTCTTTAAACTGCTGCGGTCAGGCAAGCGATACCGGAGTCTCAAGGCAAGCACAGAAAGACTCAGAAGAAGCTTCTATCCCCAGGCCATCAGGCTGCTAAACGAACAATGAACACTACACAACAACAACCATCAAACGCACATAGCACACACATCCACACGCACACACTCACTTTAAACAAACACACTGTAGCACCCACTCCACACACTTTATAGCACACACTCACTTTAAACAAACACACTGTAGCACCCACTCCCCACACTTTATATTTATTGATGAAGGATTGCACTACAACTCATACACCTTACTGTAAATTGTACCTAAATTGTACCTCATCCCATTTCTGCTTTGCACTATATAGTATTGTACATTAGTACACTGCATAGTATTGTATATTATATGGTAACTCAGTTACGTCTATTCTGCATCGAACATTGTACATATGTCTATACTGAACACTGTGACCTCATTTTCTACTTCTAATTTACATGCTATACTATGTTATTTGATACTATCTTGTCTAGCACAGTCTCTGGAGCATAACAGTAAGAAGCATTTTGTATGAAAGTATTCTGTACTTCTGTATGACAACTATTAAAGAAACTTGAAACTACAACTCTATCAGCTGAGTAACAATGTTCATCAAAGTGTTGAATGCTACAGTGTAGGTTAGTTTATTAGGACAAGTGCATGACAGTAAGGTTAGTTAGGTTTTTTTTTTTTTATTATTATTAATTTTTTCTCATTTCAGATAATGATTGAAGAAGTGTGTCTTTAGTCGACGGCAAAGGATTGGACGTGATTCGGCTGTCCTAACTGGGGTTGGTAGTTCATTCCACCATTGTGGGGCAAGGACTGAGAATAGGCGACTTCTCTTTGATGACCCTCCCGGAGCTCGGATAGGAGTAGGTCTGAGGCGGCCAGAAGATGCAGAGTGTAGGGATCTTGAGGGTGTAGTTAGAGACCATTGACCGGAGGTAGGCGGGAGCGGTTCGCTTTGCCGCACGGTATGCTAGGTCGAGGGCCTTGAAGCGGATTCATGCAGCAATGGGGAGCCAGTGCAGGTCCCTAAGAAGTGGGGTGACATGGGCCGACTTCGGTAGGTTTGAGATCAGGTGGGCCTCTGTGTTCTGAATGAGTTGAAGAGGCTTAGTGGCAGTGGCCGGGAGGCCAGCGAGCAGTGCGTTGCAGTAGTCGAGGCGGGATATGACTGTTGATTGGACGAGGAGTTGGGTGGCTTCTTTTGTCAGGAAGGGGCGGATCCTTCTGACGTTGCTCAGGAGGAATCGGCAGGTTCTGGTCGTCGCTGCGATGTGAGCAGAGAAGTTCAACTGGTCGTCGAGGACAACACCAAGGTTCTTGGCGGTCGGGGACGCAGTCACAGCTGCATTCTCGACTGTGATTGAAAGGGCGGTTAGGGGGGAGGATTTGACCGGCAGGTGGAGCAATTCTGTTTTGCTTAGGTTCAGTTTGATGTGGTTGGTCATCATCCAGGCGGAGATGTCGGACAGACAGGCCGAGATCCGCTCAGAGACGTGGATATCTGAGGGAGGGAAGGAGAGGAAGAGTTGAGTATCGTCGGCATAACAATGGTAGGAGAAGCCATGAGACGTGATAATGTTACCCAGTGATTTAGTGTAGAGGGAGAAGAGAAGGGGTCCTAAAACCGAGCCCTGGGGACACCCGTCCGCAGGGGGCGTGTGGCCGACAGGGTCCCTCTCCATGACACTTGGTAGGAGCGGTCATTGAGGTATGATGACAGCCATGTCAGCGCAGAGCCAGCAACTCCCATTCCTGCGAGGGCCGCAAGGAGGATCTGGTGGTTGACTGTGTCGAAGGCTGCAGATAGATCTAGGAGAATCAGGACTGAGGAGAGGCCTTTCGCTTTTGCTAAGTGAAGTGCCTCTCTGACCGCAATGAGGGCTGTCTCTGTGGAGTGACCAGTCCTGAAGCCTGACTGATTAGGGTCTAGGAGGTCATTCTGTAAGAGATAAGCAGTAAGTTGGTTGGATACAGCACGTTCAAGTGTTTTAGAAAGGAAGGAGAGAAGAGAGACAGGACGGTAGTTGCCTATGACGGTAGGGTTCAGGGTTCAGGGTTTTTTATGAGCGGCGTGACTCTGGCTTGTTTTAGGGAGGTGGGGACCACCCCCGAGTTGAGTGAGGAGTTGATGGTTGCCGTTAGGAATGGGAGGATGTCTGGTGCTATGGTCTGGAGGAGTGGGGAGGGTTGCTGGTCCAGCTGGCAAGTAGTCGGACGGTTCGACGTTACCAGTGTCAGGGTTTCTGCTTCTGTAATGGGAGAGAAAGATGACAGAGTGAAGGATGAGGTTCTCGATTCAGCATTTGGAATGGGTGGGGGTTGGGAGAAGGAGCTGCGGATGTTCTCCACTTTTTCCTCAAAGAAGATCATAAAGTCTTCGGCAGAGAAAGATGAGGGAGGGGGGGGTGGGGGGGGTGGGGGGGGAGTTAGGAGGGAGGACATGGTAGCATGCAGTTTGCGAAGATTCTTGGCAGAGGCCTCTATCCTATGGTGGAAGAAAGAAGCTTTGGCATTAGTGATGGTTTTGGAGAATGTCAACAAGAGGTTGTGATATGTGTCGATGTCAGCAGTGAGGCGTGACTTTCTATACTTCCTTTCAGCTGCTCTCAGGACCTGTCTTTGTTTTCTCACTGGATCTGTCAGCCATGGACTGGGTGGGGAACGGCGGGCAGGTTTCTCAACAAGGGGACATAGCTTGTTGAAGGAGGTTGCAAGGGCTGAAAGGAGGGTGGAGGTTGCCATCTCTGTGGAGAGAGCAGACAAGGTGTCACTCAAAGGTAGAGCGGATAGTATGTCAGAGGAGAGGGTGGAGGGGGATAGGGAGGGCAGGTTGCATCTGAGTGAGACTGTTTGAGTTGGGGTGAAGACCTTTCGGTTAAGCATGAGAGTTAGTGAGAAGGATATGAAGGAATGGTCAGATACATGTAGGGGAGTTACCGTGGTGTTAATGATGCTGGAGTTACGGGAAAATATGAGATCCAAGGAGTTGCCTGCTTTGTGGGTGGGAGGCATGGCAGTGGGAGTCAGGTCAAACGATTGTAGTTTAATCTGGTTAGTTCAGATAGGATGTCTGTTTATTTGCTCCCATGTCTGCTTGTTGCAGATTTTCTAACCCCTGTCTCTGTCTCTCTGAGTGGATGTATCGAGTGATACCTCAACTGTATCTGAGCAGTTCTCCTGCCCCCCTGGGGAATATGACTCTGATACTTTGAGCTCCGAGCCTTGACTTTTAGCCTTTATCTTATTTTGTTTTTATGTACCTTATGTGTATATGTATATTGTTACAAAGGATCAGATTAAACCGAATATATATATTTATTGATTGATATATATTGCATAGTATTTGTATATCGTTTGATATCCCTTGTATATTCCTTGTACATATACACGGAATATCCCTTTAGCCTAGTGCAGACCATGGTATTTCATTCTCCTATTGGACAGCGGTCCACAGGCGCCGGGGCCGTGCCTCCAGAGTCAGGTTCAAAGCCACCGTCAAGACATGTCTGTACATGCCCGGCCTTGCCCAGGGATACGAGACAGAAATGAGGTTGGCACTAGATTGTTCGCCGTGCATATAAATATGGCGCAGGTGAATACAGAAGTAGAGTTACCCAATAAGTTGAAGCCTCACCCACGATACTCCGTGCGGTGAAGTATGGCCTGTTTGGCCCCAAAATAGAGCATTGAGACCGCGTGCGAATTAATAACTGAATTGTCAGAGTTTGGCGCTATACCGTCGAGTGCGACATATTTCTATTAAGTCAGTAATAGTCTATTTGTGTATAGTGTATCGTGCGGCTAAAGTTCTACAGTGACCAGCATCACCAACGCTTCCTCGTACCAGCTAGAGTGCTTATCCAGGCTGGGCTGCTTTCATGGCGCTTTCACCCGAGGAGACCTAGACGAGAACCGTGTGGACATGTACACTGGATTAATCTACCCGACGACTACATAGCTCTTTGCGGCTGGATTATATTTGTTTTGGTCCTGTGATTTATGGAGCGGAGAATCGCCGACGCCTACACGTGTTGGATTTACCCTGTGAGGAGACCGGTCGAGTCTGCGCCTCAGAGAGCCTGAGGCCGGCTAGCTTTCTTCACTGTGGAGCTACAGTCTACGGAGAACAGCTGTATTCGTCTGTGGATCAAGAGGCTATTGCACCGTCTCCTGTACTTGGAGTCTCCTTAGTCATCGTTGACCAGACTCTCTACTACCGACAGATCCTCTACCCCTGCTGGCTTACAACCGGGGGGACCCTTCCAGTATCTCCCGCTATATATTACTAGTGTACCATAGATATAATTCCCTAAGATTCAGGTTGTATAATTACCTCCTGCGTAACCAGAGAATGGACATTCATTATTGATTTGCCTACGCACATTCCTTTGCCTTATAAGCGCATCCAAAGTAAAATACAGAGAAGTATATTATGTACCTTTTGCTGCAATAAATACTTGATTACACCTTTGTGTGGAACCGATTCATGGGGGAAGTGTTCATCATATTTATATATCATGTACTGTATGGCCAGTAATTAAAGTACATAAAGCGGTAGTGGTTTAATGATACCATACTTATCAATACAGTCAGGGAATTGTACCCCTCAGTTACATATATGTTTCATTACATATAATTCATCATTATATGTTTCATTATGTGTATATATGCTAGGTTTTAGTGAGTCTTTCCTTATCTTCATTGGGGAAAATCTGTGAGTGTTTTATATTTGGATTTTATGGTGGTTTTTGTTTTTGTTCTATTGTGATGTTTCTTCTTTACTTGTACATCCCATGGGGGCAATACCATGTGATCTTGGGCTATACAAATACATTCGATTTGATGATTTGATGATCTGCCACTGACAGCAGACCTTTTTTTGACAAGCCTACCTTTTTGCATATTAGGTTAACTCTGGTCTTCTGGGCCCTTGTTTATGTGCATTTTGTGGATGGTAACAATTATTGTCATTGTATGACACACTGCATGTTTGTTTGTTTTTGTAGAGTTCTGTGTTCCTTCGCTCTCCATGTTCAATGTAGAGGGTTCTGTTTCTTCGTCATCAGTGTTGTTCAATGTAGAGCGTTCTGTTTCTTCGTCACCATGACTCATATCTTATCATATGTATTTATCCACACAAAGAACGCCTGATCCGTTTTGTTTCTTTTATATGAATAGTTTATTTACAATAAGTGAACCAAACTTCTCCTCCATTACAAACACCCCAAACATTCCCAGCTGTGACACACCCCTTTCACCCCTGTGCGCACTGACAGCTGACCGATGACAGCTGACAGCTAGATATACGTGCTCGGCTTCCCGCCACTGCGTCATACCGTCATGTCTTTACGTACTGCAAGTACAAGAACAAAACACAATACTTAGAATAGAGTTGCACCACATTTCCAATACAACACATGCATATGAACGTCTAGGCTACTCACTACAAAACATAACAACCATAACATATGATCCCATTTTCAACATATGAGAACATATATCTCAACACCCCCACTTGTTCTCATCATCTCAAGCCGAAAATGACGATACTCATGTTAGTTTCCAAAAAAGAAACTCTTGAATTTATTAAACTTGAACTTAACTACCGGTTTTGTAAGTATGTCTGCAGCCATATCTTCTGTTGGGCAGTAAACAATATCGATTTTCCCTTCGGTGACTGCCTCACGAATAAAGTGATACTTTACATCAATGTGTTTGGACCTCTGTCTGTTCACTGGGTTCTTACTGAGTGCAATGGCCCCCTGGTTGTCTTCATGAATCTTTGTACAATGGTAGACTCTCTTATCCATGCCATTTAATAGTAGAGTTAGATACATGCTTTCCTGAGTAGTAGTAGCTAGACTGATGTATTCAGCCTCACATGATGAGAGTGCTACTGTTGGTTGTTTCTTTGACTTCCAGGATATTGCAGGGCCTTGTTTAGTCAGGCTAAAACAGTATCCTGTCGTACTTCGTCTATCTTCCACAGAAGATGCCCAGTCAGAATCACTGTAAGCTATAAGACTTAAGTCTTCATCTGATTTCTTGAAGCACAACTCGTAGTCACTGGTTCCCTTTAGGTATCTCAAAACATGTTTAGCAGCTACTAAGTTCTCTGTTTTTGGATTTGCCAGTGTTTGTGTTAATTTACTAACAATCCAGCTAATATCTGGTCGGGTACAAGTCATTGCATAGATCAAACTGCCTATGATCTCACGGTATTCTTTGGGATTAACATTGTTGTTGTCACTCTCCTCAATTCTATCAACTTCCATTTTTAATTCACATGGTGTATATCTAGGTTTACAGTTTGACATTCCAAATCTATCAAGCATTTTTAGAATGTATGTTTTCTGATTCATTTTTATTTCTTCTCCCTTTTGTTCAAACTGAATACGCAGGAAGTATGATATTTTCCCCAGATCCTTCATGTTAAACTGGGCTTTCATGTTTTCCTTGAAACTGTTCAGAAGTTCGTTACTGCTAGCGGCGATGATTAAATCATCGACCCAGATTAGTACGATAATTGTTTCATCACCCATCTCTTTTCTGTATACACAGTGATCAGATAGATTTCTTGTAAAATTGTCTTTCTCTAGATGATCATTTAGGAGTTTGTACCAGTTCCTTCCAGACTGTTTCAGACCATAAAGGGATTTCTTTAATTTACATACCAACTTCTTCCCAGTCTCTGATACCTCTTCATAACCCTCAGGTTGTTCTAGGAATATGTCATCCTCTATAGGAGCAAGTAAGTATGCCGTTTTGACGTCCATTTGATGGACAATGAGGTCATCTTGTACTGCGACCTGCATCAATGCCCTTACTGACGTAAGGTTTGCTGTTGGAGCAAACGTCTCATGGTAGTCTATGCCTTCTGTTTGATTGTAACCCTTATCAACGTATCTAGCTTTATATATTTCGCCTCTTTCAGCATTTTCTTTAATGGCATAGACCCATCTACCCCCCACTGTGTTCCTGCCCTCAGGCAAAAAGGTCAGTTCAAAAGTGTCATTTTCTTTCAGTGAGTCGATCTCATCGTTCATCGCTTGTTCCCATTTGGGTGACTCTGGTGACCTCAGAGCTTGTCTATAGGTTTGAGGGACTCAACAAACCGCCCTGTAACAGTAATCAAGACATGTATTGGTTACATCATCATCTGTAAAATCTGATACATAGTCGTGTAAGTATTGTGGTTTCCTCCTCTCTCTTTTTGGATAGCGGCATTTTTCACTAGGACTAGGTTGTGGATCTGCATCGTTTTCATCCTGTTGATCTGTATCTGTATTTACAGTCTCGTCGCTCCCCTCTAGAACCTGACTCTCTGTGTTCTCCTCACCCTGTGGCTGTGGTACATGAGTGCTGTTCTTACTACCAGACTCTCTGCCTTGTGTCAGGAATTCTGTATCATCCTCATCAGTTTGAGTCTGTTGTTCCACACTGTTCTTTCTAATGAATTTTACTAGCCTGTGTTTTGATACCTTTCCTGTATGCGGTTTGTATACTAGGTATGCCGGGCTGTTTTTACTGTATCCCACAAATATCCCCTTTTCACATCTGGGGTCGAGTTTCTTATGATCGTGTTTATATGCATAACACTCTGAGCCGAACACCCACATTTTTGAGAGGTCTGGTTTCTTTCCTGTTAACATGAAGTAAGGGGTATTTTTGGTCCTTTCGTTGTAGCATCTATTTCTGGTGTGAGCTGCATTTTGTACAGCATAAGGCCACAATGTCTTTGGTAATCTCTTTTCTAATAATTGGCACCTTCCCATTTCAAATAAAGTCCTAAACTGTCTCTCAGCTGTGCCGTTTTGATGAGGGGAATAGGGGCATGATGTCTCATGTCTTATCCCTCTATCTCTCAACAGTGACTGAAAGGAGTTGCTTGTGTATTCCGTACCGTTATCTGACAGTATGGTCTTGACCATATGGTGCACTGCCAGGAATTGTTCAATTGTCAATGTTGTTTCACCCTTGTTTTTGAGGAAATAAACAGACACTGCTCCTGAGAAATCATCTGTGAATGCGATTGCATATCTATGTCCATCTTGAGTAGTTGGGTCAATGGGACCTGCTAAGTCAGTGTGAATTAACTCTAGGGGGGCACTAGCTTTTGCATCAGGTTTCCTATTTCTGTTGTTGGTCAATTTTCCTTCAGTACAGACACTACAGTCTATCTTAGTGTTACCTGTTATCTTTATACCCTCTACCACCTTTGGTAATTTCAACACATCATCTACGTTACAATGTCCCATGATCTCATGCCAAGTTTTTACATCACAAGTTAAGCTCACTTTGTCTCTGGACATCATAGCATTAATTGAATGATCAACACATGTTTAATTATTTACCGTTTCCAGGTAGTACAGTCTCTCATGCTGCTCTATGCGGAAAACAGCGCCATCTCTGTTGGTGACCAGGTTCTGTCCTTCTTGGAATGTCACCTTGTCTCCGTCTGCTGTGGCTGCTTGCACGGAGAGTATGCTCTGTGGATACAATGGGATGAACAGCACATTCCTCAGTGTGATTCCGACGCATCTTCCATCTGAGTCATGTAGGAACACCTCTGCGTCGCCTCGTTTCATTGCCACATTGTTCATCCTGGTCCCGTCAGCTAGTTCCATGTAGTGAGACTTTGGGTCAAATGTCTCGTCAAATCTTATGAACTTGTTTTCTTCTGTTATGATGTGGGATGTAGCTCCGCAGTCTACCATTAATCCGTTTCTTCTGATAGTGTCTGGGAGGAATCCTTGACTGACTGTGAATACAAATGTATGTTTTTCACCAGGGCCGCCTGGGAGAAATGCGAGGCCCTGTGTGGGATTTAAACGCGTGTTTTGCCTGGAAAAAAACATCGTTATTAACAAAACATTCGGGAGGGGGAGGAAGGAAGAGTGGGGTAATGTCCAATGGACATCTTACCTGCACCAAGGAACGCAGGGCGAAAGGCCGCAACACAGGTCTCCACGTTGACGAAAGGCCTCTCGCTGGCGGGACAAAAAGAAGCTATGGCCGGAGCCTTGTCATGGTGCAGGCCCGACTACATCTTCTGTCAAAGATGATGTCGTAGTCAGAGTGCCAGGGCCTGCTATTCTCACGGCTAATGTCAATGGTCGTAGCACAAGCTAACAGCTAACTCTAGGCTAACTGATAGCATCAAGCTAACGTTCGCAGCCGAGCCAAAACGAGCAGCTAACGTCGTAGCTAAACAGCTAACTGGCTAACAGTTAGCTCAACCCGGCTATCGCTAACCACTAGCTAACGCAGAAGCAAGCTATGCGGCTACCACTGAAAAACTGTACAATGTGAGAAAAGCAATACAGGCCAACACTTCAGACAGCCGCTGTGTTTTCCTCTTCTCATCCGAAGAGGGAAGGGAAAAAGAAGGCAATACACGTCCCACTACAGAGTGGTGTTTACCATAGCGGTGCCGGCAACAAGTCCCTCGCGGACTATAGCTGACTTGAGCATGGAGATATTCTCATAATGAAACACCAAGCTCACCTCCCTCGCACCAGGTGCTGACACCAGGCCACACACCGTTAGCTACTACAACAGCTAGCCGGCCCGTTTGGCTCCCGAGAGAGAGAGAGAGAGATATATATCCACGGCGGGAATAGAATAGAGTGCATTAAAAACTCACCAAACGTCCAAGAGGATGGAGACAACCGCGTGGAGTTGACGAAGTTCATCTGCCGAATGACCGTCCTCTTCATCTTGGCATAACAATGCTGCACGCGCTCTCTCTAGGTTAGCTAACGCTAGTTAGCCTTTAGCTAAGCTAGCTACTAGCCGACATCATCATGGCTATCCCGACTGAACCACACGTTAGCACTCAATATTATAACGTAGCTAAAGCTAACTAGCTGTCCCTGCCTTTAGCCGGGATGGCTAGCCTGACTGAACTGTCTAACATGCAACAACTTTCATCTTCAGTCCATCTGCCGAATGACCGTCCTCTTCGTTTTGGCTGGCATAACTAAGCATAACCTCCAAAGCTGCACGCGCAAAATAGTCAAACGCAGCTGACGCACGCCAGCGTACACATAATGTAACCCCTCCCTTCTTGAAACCAATAGTATGTCTGCTGCAGAGCCCCAGAGCTCCAATAGAGAATAGTGCAGAGCCGCAGAGCCAGGAACATTCTACAAACGCGTCTAATGTGAAATATATAAGCATATAAGCAAAACTAGATTTGAGGTCTTTGATGAAAAAGGGCCTCGCGGGAAGGGGGGCCTCGCAAAAAAAAAATAATAATAATAATAATAAAAAATTATAATAAATAAAAAAAAAAAAAAAAAAAAAAAAAAATGCGAGGCCCCCCTTCCCGCGAGGCCCTGTGCGACCGCACTGCTCCCACACCCCCTGAGGCGGCCCTGTTCTTCACGTTATTTTCTGTCCGCCGTCTGTTTTGCGTCATCTCTCTGCTGGGGTTTTGGGGGATGTCTCATCGCTGTGTGTAGAACTTTTATGGTAGTTACACCACTTCGCTACACTGGTTCCTTTTTGCCGACACTCTCTTGCTATATGTGACCCCGCCCAGCGTGCGCGCCTACAACTCGGCGACCCAGGTTCCTGACGAGAAGGGAAAGTATTTTTTATTTTATTTTATTTTTTCATTTCCGTTTTTATTTTTTTTATATATATATATATATATATATATATATATATATATATATATATATATATATATATATATATATATATATATATACGTACAGTTCGAGGGTTGAAGAACATATTTAGTATAACAGCGAACATATATAATAACTCTAATTGTGTTTAAATTGTGTTTAAAAATGGCTCCTTGAGACAGACTCTGATCGTCTCTCACAAAGCTCTGGGGGCTGTTCCCTCGGGCTGTCCTATTTTTGCATGTGAAAGGCTGCTGTTAATGTGAGGTACGCCCCCACACTGTGTGGTGTTTATATTCACAGCACCTGTAGCCCACAACACTTGTTTGCTGCTCAGATAACATCGACATGGACGCACAAAGATTATCAGTTGCTCTTAATAGAGGAAGAGATGGAATGAGTATAGACTCCTCGGCGTTAATGAGTGACCACATCACAGACTACTTCGGTGACAACAACGAAGGTGAGCGGCCACAAGCTCTATCATCCGACGACGAGGAGACCGAAGGTGCAGGTGAAATTGTCCCAGATCCAATCGAACCTACCGACGATGCTGAAACAGAAGAGGAAGACGGGGACATTTGCGTTGAAACTGTAGCATTGGGCTTTTCAGCTGAATCGACCATGCGATCAGTTGAAAAGATGTCTGGTTTAACGGTGGAGGGCGAAATCGAAGAGGAACTCCGAAAGATACACGCTTTCAACTGCAAGTGCCAGGCGCGCCGAAAGGAAAATTCAGAACGATCTGCCCTGTCTTGTTCAAAAAAACTGTCGGTTGAGCTAATTTACCAAAACCGATTGGACACCGCGTCGTTGACACCAAGAGAAAGGGACATGTGTCTGTTGTCCATTATTGGAACATGCCAAAATGTTTCAGAGAAGACGCAAAGTACAAAGAGAGTAAACGCTGTCCGTGTGGCTTCGAGGACAACATACAGATTTCACGACGTTGTTGTCTGTCGTCCAACGTTCTGTTTCATTTATGGGTAAGTGTCTTTATGCTTGTATATTGTATTGGACGTAGATGTATTGTATTGGACGTATATGTATGTTTAGCAATAGCAATAAATAGGTTTAAATAGGTTTTAAAGTGTAGAGATAGTCGTCGAATCCTATTCTACCCTGCGAGGGCGTCCATTTTGGATATTCTGGGTAGTGTAGTTTTTGTGCGGCCATTTTGTAATGCACATCGCTAGGATAGGGATTCTTAAAAACTACACCTGAATGTAAACAAGAGTGATTGATTGATTGATTGAAAAGTTTATTAACAGATTGCAGAATGGGTACAGTACAGTACAGCTCAATACATACAATTGTTAAGGGGATGCAGACCAGAGAAAGACTTTCATCTTGTTTACATCAGGGTCCCCCATTTTCAATTCATCATAACATAATATATGACATACATGACATACAGATACAGTGTGTACAATGTGTGTATTTCATTCATTAATTCTCTTCCCTATTGTTAACATTTTTGTTTAGGATCAGCAATGCGCTTCTCAAAAGCCTTTTCAAACACTACAAGACAGATGGCCTCACACCGCGGGAGAGGAAGAAACAGCCGAGAAATCACAAGCGTTTTTTGTCTCTTTTTGACGTAAAAAGGGTTGTGAAATTTCTGATCAACTATGCTGTCCTCCATGCGATTGTGTTGCCTGGCCGTCATGCTGGTCACAAGGATTTCACTGCAAAGTTACTGCCAACCAATCTGACCAAAGCTTCCCTGTGGGGCCGTTACAGCAGTATAGAAGGTATGTCACAAAACCACCCCTTGCTCTCTCTCTTTCTCTCTCACACACACATGGTTCTAGGGCTGACCTTCGAAGCTTTTTTTGGCAATCGAAGCTTCGGGGCCGAGCTTCGATTTTAATTCGAAGCTTCAAAAAGAAAAAAAAAAAAAAAAAAAAAAGATCTTATGTTGTGGGACTTGTACAGCACTTTCGTAAACGTTGTTGTTTTTAAATGTGCTCTATAAATAAAGTGGGTTGGATTAATTAATTAAGTAGCCCCTTTCGTGACTGACGCATCCAACAAGGTTTCACTCGGCTGTGTGATTTAATTCAAGGTGGATCGCTGTTGTCGTTTGAACAACTTCAGATTTCATGGGAACTACCAATCCCCCAAATCAAGAATGTTTAAGATGAATGAAGTAAGATTTTGATTATTTGAAATATGGCCTGTGTAGACTAAACTATGCACAGCATTATGTCAGTCTACAAGGTCCGGATTCTACATGGTCCGGCAATGTAGACCTTGTAGACTCCACTACAGACCAATTATCAGTGAATGTTCATGCATTTTTAAGAAGGGCAACTTCCACAAAAAAACAAAGAACTCACCAAAACATCTCAGTAGCACCTTATCTAAATGTTATATTTCATATATGGAGATTCATATTTATTTATGTATTGCATGCATTTCTACATTTTATTTCCTATATTGTTTATTCATCCCAGTATCTTTCTTTCTTATGTGTGGAATTCTACAAGGTGCGCGCACACACACACACACACCTACACACACACCTACACACACACACACACACACACACACACACACACACACTTACATTTAGTCATTTAGCTGACGCTTTTATCCAAAGCGACTTACAAGTTCTGTACGACAAGACAGCAAGAAGGGTACAACTCTATCAGCTGAGTAACAATGTTCATCAAAGTGTTGCGTGTTACAGTGTAGGTTAGTTTATTAGGACAAGTGCATGACAGTAAGGTTAGTCAGGGTTAGATTTTTTTTTTTAATTATTATTATCATTTCAGATAATGGTTGAAGAAGTGAGTCTTTAGTCGACGGCGAAAGATTGGACGGGATTCGGCTGTCCTAACTGGGATGGGTAGTTCACACACACACACACACCTACACACACACACAAAGCGAAGTAAAAAAAAAAAAAATTAACAATTTTTTTTTTTTTTTTTTTTTTTTAAACTTACATTTACATTTAGTCATTTAGCTGACGCTTTTATCCAAAGCGACTTACAAGTTCTGTACGACAAGCCATCAGGAAGGGCACAACTCTATCAGCTGAGCAGCAATGTTCATCAAAGTGTTGAGTGCTACAGTGTAGGTTAGTTTATTAGGACAAGTGCATGACAGTACGGTTAGTTAGGGTTAGTTTTTTTTTTTTTTTTTTTTTTTTTTTTTTAATTCAGATAATGGTTGAAGAAGTGCGTCTTTAGTCGACGGCGAAAGATTGGACGTGATTCGGCTGTCCTAACTGGGGTGGGTAGTTCATTCCACCATTGTGGGGCAAGGACTGAGAATAGGCGACTTCTCTTTGATGACCCTCCCGGAGCTTGGATAGGAGTAGGTCTGAGGCGGCCAGAAGATGCAGAGCGTAGGGGTCTTGAGGGTGTGTAGTTAGAGACCATTGACCGGAGGTAGGCGGGAGCGGTTCCCTTTGCCGCACGGTATGCTAGGTCGAGGGCCTTGAAGCGGATTCGTGCAGCAATGGGGAGCCAGTGCAGGTCCCTAAGAAGTGGGGTGACATGGGCCGACTTCGGTAGGTTTGAGATCAGGCGGGCCGCTGCGTTCTGAATGAGTTGAAGAGGCTTAGTGGCAGTGGCCGGGAGGCCAGCGAGCAGTGCATTGCAGTAGTCGAGGCGGGAGATGACTGTTGATTGGACGAGGAGTTGGGTGGCTTCTTTTGTCAGGAAGGGGCGTATCCTTCTGACGTTGCTCAGGAGGAATCGGCAGGTTCTGGTCGTCGCTGCGATGTGAGCAGAGAAGTTCAACTGGTCGTCGAGGACAACACCAAGGTTCTTGGCGGTCGGGGACGCAGTCACAGCTGCATTCTCGACTGTGATTGAAAGGTCGGTTAGGGGGGAGGATTTGGCCGGCAGGTGGAGCAATTCTGTTTTGCTTAGGTTCAGTTTGAGGTGGTTGGACGTCATCCAGGCTGAGATGTCGGACAGACAGGCCGAGATCCGCACAGAGACGTGGATATCTGAGGGAGAGTGGGGAGGGTAGCTGGTCCAGCTGGCAAGTAGTCGGACGGTTTGACGTTACCAGTGTCAGGGTCTCTGCTTCTGTAATGGGAGAGAAAGATGACAGAGTGAAGGATGAGGTTCTCGATTCAGCATTTGGAATGGGTGGGGATTGGGAGAAGGAGCTGCGGATGTTCTCCACTTTTTCCTCAAAGAAGATCGCAAAGTCTTCGGCAGAGAAAGATGAGGGAGGGGGGGGTGGGGGGGGAGTGAGGAGGGAGGACATGGTAGCATGCAGTTTGCGAAGATTCTTGGCAGAGGCCTCGATCCTATGGTGGAAGAAAGAAGCTTTGGCATTAGTGATGGTTTTGGAGAATGTTAACAAGAGGTTGTGATATGTGTCGATGTCAGCAGTGAGGCGTGACTTTCTAAACTTCGATTTTTTTTTTAATGTTCGAAGCTTGTGCCATCGAATCGAACGTTCGAAGCTTCGAAGCATTTAAGACAGCCCTACATTGTTCCCACTTTTTCTTATTCTACCAATCTAACAAAAACACTTGTCTTTTCAGGATTTCGTGTTGTTGGTCAGAGATCCTTCCTTCGGTTGTGGAAAGCACTCCTTCCGCAGATAATGATCACAAAACCCAGGACAGATCTGTGTTCTCAATGCTACTCCAACAATCACCAATTACAGCAAGCCGCGGGAAGGCCAGAGAAGTTGCAGGTGGAGAAACTCCAGGTGTGTACAGTCTACTTTCACTACTACACTACAGACTGTTTTTTACCACCATCTATTCCCCTGTACCCCCGTCCATAGTGGCTTGTTTACAGCCTTACGTCTATGTTGCTTCAACACACATGACATTAGGATAACCTGAGGATAACTGAGCACTGCCACCTCATTAGCCGTGTGTGTGTGTGTGTGTGTGTGTGTGTGTGTGTATTGAGCTGTACTGTAATGAGGCTTGTGTCTATCACTCCGCTGGCCAGTTCTACCAACTATGCATTAAAATTCCCTGCGGTCAACATAATTTCTTCCTATTTTGGTTGTAATTGTGTAATGATAGATGTATAACCTGAACACTGTACATATCTGTTTTCAGGAAACACTGGGCTATACAAAGAATATGCTGTGATGTCACATGAATGTATAAATATATGGCCATGGATTTAATCTCTCTCTTTTTTATAAAATCATTATAGCCAACATGCAATATATCCCATTGATTGGTACAATGGGACAGACATTTGTTTTATACAGCTATAACCTGCATTCTTTCAAAATATATCATTAATCAATAAAACAGATATTGGAATACATAAATAAAGGTTTTCAATTCAATAACTGAAATATACATTATTCAGACTAGTAGTTATATTACTACTACTGTAACTGAGGGGTACAATTCCCTGACTGTATTGAAATAAGTATGGTATCATTAAACCACTACTGAGTTATGTACATTACTACTGGCCATACAGTACACATGTATATGAGATGAACACCTCCACAATAACACGGCTTCACAACAAATACTGTTTATAAGAATATTTATTAGCAGCACGAAGATTATCTTACATTACTTTACTTATCAAGATTGAGAGTTGCGCTTGTAAGGCGAAGAATGTGCATGAATAGGTCAAGAGCGTAAGTCCATGAGAATATTACGCAGGAGATAATTAATACCACCTGTATCATAAGAATTATATATGGTACACTAGTAGGGCAGCTGGAGATACTAATAGGGTCCCTCCGGTTGTAGGCCAGCAGGGGAGAGGATTTGTTGGTAGCGAAAGTCTGGGTCAACGAGGAATAAGGAGACTCCAGGTACAGGAGACAGTGCAATAATCCCTTGATCTGCAGATGAACAACAGCTATTCTCCGGTATGCAGTGCCGCATGGAGGAAAGCTAGCCAGCCTCAGGGGTCCTAGAGGCGGGCTCGACGATGCTCCTCACAGGGTAAATCCCACACAGTTGTGGGTGTAGACGATTCTCCGCTCCATCAGCTACAAGACCAAAGCAAATATAATCCAGCCGAAAAAGGGCTCTGTAGTCGCCGGTGTAGGTTATCCAGTGTACATATCCACACGGTTCTCGTCTAGGGCTCCTCGGATGACGGCACCAGGTTAGGCCGCCCAGCCTGGATAAGCACACTAGCTCGGTACGAGGAAGCGTTGGCAATGCTGGTCACTGTAGAACGGTAGCCGCACGATACACTATACATAATAGACTATTACTTAATAATAGAATAGGTCGAACTCGACGATACAGCGTTAAACTCTGACACTTCAGCTATCAATTCGCACGCGGTCTCAAGGCTCTATTTTGGGGCAAAACGGGCCCACTTCACAGCACGTTGTATCGTGGTGTGAGGCTTCAACTTATTGGGGTAACACACTGCTGTATTCACCTGCGCCGTATTTATACGTAAGGTGAACAATCTAGTACCAGCCTTATTTCTGTCTCGTATTCTTGCGCAGAGCCGGTCATGTCCAGGCATGCGGTGACTTTGAACTAGACCTTGGGGGTATGGCCGTGGCGCCTAGGGGATCGCTGTCCAATAGGAGAACGAAATATTATGGTCTGTACTAGGTAAAGGGATATTCTGTGTATATGTACAAAGAATATACAAGGGATATCAGACGATATACAAATACTATACAATATATCTCAAGTAATAAATATATATATTCGGTTTAATCTGACCCTTTGTAACAACTACAATACAAAATGTTTGATTTTGTATCTGATCTGTCAGCATGGCTGTCACAGCACTTAATTATGTTAATACTATTCAGGGGAGAGGTGTGGCTGGGAGGTATTGTTTACGCCCAGCAGAATCCTGGCAAAAGGTGTCAAATCTTTAAGAGCTGTTTTCTCTGCTTAGGTCTCTGGGGAAAAAAGACTGCTACAAGATTTTAAATTAGCACATCACAATAATAACATTCTCAGATTTCAAAGTATGACACATCATTTGAAAGCTTACATTCTGTACTTTCACAATCTGGAAAAATCTGGAAAATGAAAAAATAGACATGTAGGCTATAGCACTGGTCGCGGTCACATATGACCACGGCCTCCGCATCCGTAACATGTCACAGATGATACGTTTACTTTCATCACATTGTCTGATTTTTCTTTAGTGTCAAACTTTTCTGTCTCCTCGTAACTCCGTAGTTTCCTCTTGAACTGGATAAACGTCAGTTCATCACTGCTCTGTGTCGTATGGATGGCAACAGGCTTATACGTATCTGGAAGTCCTTTTAGAATCATGGCTATAATTAGCCCGTCACTAATAACTTCCTTTGCATTTCTTAGGGAAGTTACTGCCTTTTCAGCTCGAATGATATAATCTGTCACCGTTTCACCAGACTCTTTCTTCAGTGACGTTAGTTCTGTGTACAGGGCAATAATTCTTGGCTTACCCTGACTTGCGTAATGACTTTGTAGTATTTCGAGTGCTTTGTTACCGTCATCTGTCGCCTCTCTCATAACCAACGATAGACTTTTGTCATCCAGGAATTGTATTAGCTCTGCGTAGCATTCTTCGTTCTTGTCGTCATCTGGACCGTCCTCACTGGTGCAGAGTATCGTGTCTTTTAGTCCCATCATTCTCATGTGGCCGAGAAACTTCACTTCCCAAAGCTCGTAATTGTTTTCATCTCCGTCGAAAACTAATCTCTGCCATCGTCCTCCTGCGGTACCACCACGTCTGGGCCCATAACCTGTAGAGTTCCGTGTTCCTTCGCTCTCCATGTTCAATGTAGAGGGTTCTGTTTCTTCGTCATCAGTGTTGTTCAATGTAGAGGGTTCTGTTTCTTTGTCACCATGACTCATATCTTATCATATGTTTTTATCCACACAAAGAACGCCTGATCCGTTTTGTTTCTTTTATATGAATAGTTTATTTACAATAAGTGAACCAAACTTCTCCTCCATTACAAACACCCCAAACATTCCCAGCTGTGACACACCCAATTCCCCCCTGTGCGCACTGACAGCTGACCGATGACAGCTGACAGCTAGATATAAGTGCTCGGCTTCCCGCCACTGCGTCATACCGTCATGTCTTTACGTACTGCAAGTACAAGAACAAAACACAATACTTAGAATAGAGTTGCACCACATTTCCAATACAACACATGCATATGAACGTCTAGGCTACTCACTACAAAACATAACAACCATAACATATGATCCAATTTTCAACATATGAGAACATATATCTCAACAGTTTTATTGACTCTTGGCAGTAAAGCAAATTGGTGATATTACAGATTGTATTAGACATGGTATACTGGCAAACTCACTCACTCACAGAGTCACTCATGGTTCAACATATTCTCATAATGGATTTGAAGCATATGCTACAAAACACTTGTTTGTATATGTGTGTCCTGAGTGTGGACATAAAGTATGTGTGTGTGTGTGTGTGTGTGTGTGTGTGTGTGTGTGTGTGTGTGTGTGTGTGTGTGTGTGTGTGTGTGTGTGTGTGTGTGTGTGTGTGTGTGTGTGTGTGTGTGTGTGTGTGTGTGTGTGTGTGTGTGTGTGTGTGTGTGTGTGTGTGGTGGTGTGTGTGTGTGTGTGTGTGGTGGTGTGTGTGTGTGTGTGTGTGTGTGTGTGTGTGTGTGTGTGTGTGTGTGTGTGTACACATCTGAGAATTTCTGTAGATGACAGAAGGCAGTGCTGCGTTGGAAATGCAAGATGTTGTAGCACATTGCCTGGCAGAACTGCCAACACACGACTTTAATACCCATGTACTAACACCGTCCGTCAGTGTGTGTGTGTGTGTGTGTGTGTGTGTGTGTGTGTGTGTGTGTGTGTGTGTGTGTGTGTGTGTGTGTGTGTGTGTGTGTGTGTGTGTGTGTGTGTGTGTGTGTGTGTGTGTGTGTGTGTGTGTGTGTGTGTGTGTGTGTGTGTGTGTGTGCGTGTGTATGCGTGCGTGCGTGCGTGTGTGTGTGTGTGTTTGGGAGGACTAGATTTAACTGTAAATAACACTGGTACAGTATGGAGCACATTTGTTGACTAATAAATAGTTGTAAACCATCAAGGGTTTGAGGTATCAAACCAGGCAGTCTTGATATTAACAGGCGACAAAATTATGAAGATGAATAGTTTTATTTTCGGTATTTGTTTACAGATAAATCAAAAACACACATGTGTGGACCTTCAAAAGGAAAAGAAAAAAATCACAAATGTACATATTCAAAGTAAGCTCACACACAAAATCCAAACTCGAAAAAAGGAATAGGCTGAAGCACATGCTTATTTTTGCCTATCCTTTACAATTCTTAAAAACTAAATATACTTTATTGAAAACTAAATATACTTTACAAAACACAAAATGTTAAACTACCTTCAGTTCCCGCTCTTATCTAGTTCTCTCTGGTGTGACGAGCAGTATTGTGGTTGACTTCAGGCCACTTCTGTAGCGTTACCAAGTGGGGAGTAAAAATTTAGCTAGCGGTTCAAGGCAATGTCTGACAAAGAGTGGCAGTGGCTAGAATGAGGGGGACCCAAAGAAAACAAGGGACTCCACAACAGGAAGTGTGTTGATTTATCGCTAGTTTAGAACGAGGCCCCCAGAGTTAAACCATGCTAGCAGAGAGAATAAATCTCGGCTGATCCCTCTGAACCCCTGGCCTGAAATATAACAGTCCATTTGGCCTCACCGGTCACCTCGGCCGGCCTTGGGCCACCGTCGGTAGTTAATCTTCAGCTCTTTGCCCCGCAGCTAGAGCGCAGGTAATCTGAGCCCGCACAGTCACACATGATCATCGGGAGACAATATGTGAGCATCCGTGAACTGAAACGTGTTACTTGGCCCACATACTCTCACAGACAGACGTGTAATTGTTTCCTAGGGAGAGCCCTTGGCTGGTGAATGCTGTGACCTTGACCACTTTTCTTTATTCCATCTTTGTTCTAAACCAACTGAGGATTCCGTTTCAGACGTGGAGAGTAAACCATTCTACTGATATTGTGTACTGCAACAGAACATCTTTCACTGTAATACTATGTACTACAGTGAAAGTACTACTAATTTTTACAGTCCACTGTGTTCATTCATTTGACTTTGTCCCGTCCAAATAAACAAATAAAGTATCGTGGCAGCTATCATCCCCCGTCCCATGGCTACCTGATGGATGGGAGATACTACTGCCACGGGAGGAGGAGAATCAATTAGGCAGCTGATTAGGACTGATAGAACACACCTGTGCACCACAAGATCACACACACACACACCAGACACACATAACATAAAACACTAGGAAAGATAGAGTATTGTTGAGTGGAGGTGAGGTAGGAGCGAGTAGAGAGAGAGAGAGAGAGAGAGAGAGAGAGAGAGAGAGAGAGAGAGAGAGAGAGAGAGAGAGAGAGAGAGAGAGAGAGAGAGAGAGAGAGAGAGAGAGATTGAGATACAGAGTTTTGTGAGGTGAGAGGTTGTTGAGAGGAGAGATGAAGGCGAGAAGGTGTTCATTGTGAACTGGAACCTAGACTGGCTGAGAAACCCCCTTGTGTACTGACCCTGGACCGAAAGACAAACTCTGAGTATTGAACAATCCCTTTTTTTTCTGTGTACATCCAGAAATAAGCAGAAAAAAGCCATATACAATCACACAGCATATACAATCATAGCAATAAGAGAACAAGGCGAGAGTAAGCATAACAAATAAATTAAAACACGTACAACTTGATTAATAATGGCTGGAGATCAAGGTTTTATATTATGCAACATAGGGGAGAATCTCAAGCTTTAAAGGCAAGCCAGTGTTATGGATAACCTGAGCATCTAGCTAGCACATGACCAGGCCATATTCCTGTCATTAAGCAGAGTTGACAGCTCATTCGAGAACCAGGGTTGTATTCTATCTTTAATTCTGAGTCTCTTGAGAGGAGTCCCACGGAAATGGAATGTTTTACAAAGGTTTTTGTAATGTGTGTACCATGATTATACAAAATGGCCATCCGCTGCCATTTATTTCGATGCTCCAGAGTCTAGTCAAAACAATGGACTTCTTCGTCTTCTTGTGTCACCTTCCCCCACTGTCAGCGCTCATCTGGGATCGCTTTCGGAGCAGACGCTCCTTGGCTACAATGGTGGTGGTCAATAATTTTCGCCATCAGCGGTGACTGGTCACCGCTCACAACCGGACGTGGTCACTCGTCCGAATGGCTTGTCAAATGATGCTCGCCGGATGTTTCGTCTTGTAACTCGAGAATCGAATCACACAATAGGTTGAGTGTGGTGATGATCGAAAGGTGGCGAATTCAACTTTCCAACAATGTATTGATTGATCGGCGAAAACTCAACCCTGGAGCCGACAGACGAGGGCAAAGTATTCGGGCCGTCCGATCCTCACGTGGTTAAATAAATGTTTTGCTACTCTCGCGTATCCAAGTTTAAATACGCAACTGTATGGAGACTGAATCTAAAATGGATACTGATATACTTGCTTTGACATAATATGACCACTCCACCCCCCCTCCTAGCTCGATCCACCCTGTACAGTGTACAGATCATAGTCCATTATAGCTATATCTGAATCAGCAATGCTTAAGCCATGATTCACTAAGGACAAGGATATCAGGGTCAGATTGTATAATGAATGTATTTTCATTTCTTCTGATATTTAGGTGGATTATACCCAGACTGTTCCTGCCCTTAAAGCTGGCTAGGTCAAGTTGGGGCCTAGATTCATGTTGAAGTCTGAACCATTTCTAAGTTACCAGGACTTTTAACCAAGTATGTTAGCCAAGTATTGTTTTCTACAGTATATTTCAGATTACACTGGTACACACAAACATCCATTGATCAGGATGTATGTGCTCCTGACATTCCTCTAAGGAAATAACCATAATAGTCAGAGAGCTTCAAAAATGCATCACATCTTTCAACACTGCCGCATTGACCTCTGATGATCAAAGATGTAATTTATCTGTGCAACTGTCACTGCGGAGCACCTTGTGATGTTTGCTCATTTGCAGGGTGGCTTTCAAGTCAAGTCAAGAGTTTTAATTGTCACGGCATACAGGTATACAATGAAATGCGGGTGGTCTTGCCCGCAACGATGTGCAATACAGTAGTACAACATATAATAGAATCAAAATTGAAAAACAACATTGTGCAGTAAACAGGTAACAGGTAACATGGAGTGACATCTCGGTATCTGTACATAGTTATTTACAGAGCATATGGGACATGCTAGTTAGCTTTGGTAGTGCAATACACTGTTCCTGTTATTCTAATTTAAAGTGTCCTTTCCTTTGGCCATAAGTGTGTGTGTGTGCGACATGAGTGTGTGCCCGCTCATGTTAAAGTGTTAAGGGGCTGCTCGTGTGTGAGCGTGCACAGCGTGCGTGTCGTGTGTGTGTTCATGTGTGCTTGTGTGTGGATAGTTCAATGTTCTGAGCACTCAATGTTCATTGTTCATGGCTCTGATGGCCTGGGGGAAGAAGCTGAGCCTAAGCCGCTCTGTCCTAGTAGCTGGGGTTCGCAGGCGTCTGCCTGATCTCAGCAGCTGAAACAGGCTGTTATTGGGGTGGTGAGGGTCTTTCATTATCCTGCAGGCTCTGGATTTGCACCTCTTGTTGTATAGAACCTGCAGGGGGGGTAGTGCAATACCCATGGTACGCTCGGCTGAGCGCACCACTCTCTGTAGGGCCTTCTTGTCCTGTGCCGTGCTGTTTCCATACCAGGCAGTGATGTTTCCGGTCAGGATGCTCTCTACAGCTCCTGAGTAGAAGGACTGGAGTATCTTCCCCGATACTCTGAACTTCCTTAACTGTCTCAGGTGGTAGAGGCGCTGTTTCGCCTTCTTTACTACTGTGTCTATGTGTGTTGACCATGTCAGGTCCTCTGAGATGTGGACCCCCAGGTACTTAAAGCTGCTCACCCTGTCCACGGTAGCCCCGTTAATCATCAGTGGTGTGTGCGTCTCCTGCTGTCCTCTCCTATAATCCACGATCAGCTCCTTGGTTTTACCAATGTTCAGGAGCAGGCTGTTGTCCTGGCACCAGCGTTCCAGTACCTCAACCTCCTCCCGGTAGGCCTTCTCGTCGTTGTCCGAGATCAGCCCCACCACCACCGTGTCGTCTGCGAACTTCACTATGGAGTTGGAGCTGAACTTGGCCACACAGTCGTGTGTGTAGAGGGAGTACAGCAGGGGGCTCAGAACACAGCCCTGGGGGGACCCGATGCTCAGGGTGATGGTGTTGGAGGTCTGACCCCCCACCCTGACCGCCTGGGGTCTTTCGCTCAGAAAGTCCAGTACCCAGGCGCTCAGGGCGGAGCTCAGACCTAGCTCGATCAGCTTGTCCACCAGTCTGGTGGGGACTATGGTGTTAAACGCTGAGCTGTAGTCAATGAACAACAGTCTCACATAGCCCCCCTTCTGACGGTCAAGGTGCGAGAGGGTGCTGTGCAGTACCTGGGAGACCGCGTCGTTGGTGGACCTGTTTGACCTGTATGCAAATTGCATAGGGTCCATATCACTGGGGAGGGAGGCACAAATGTGGTCCTTGACCAGCCTCTCGAAACATTTCATGACCACAGAGGTGAGTGCCACCGGTCTGTAGTCATTTGGACATGTTGGGGAGGGTTTCTTCGGTACAGGGATGATGGTAGACATCTTGAAGCAGGCAGGGACCACTGACTCCGCCAGGGATTGATTAAATATGGCGGTGAACACTGGGGCCAGCTGGTTGGCACAGGACTTGAGTATGCGTCCTGTTATGCCATCTGGGCCAGCAGCCTTCCTGGTGTTCACCTGCATAAATGCTCTTCTCACACTGTGTTCCGACAACGAGATTTCCTTTTAGATGTAATCGCACTGTATGACGTCGATAAATGCAATGCAACTTAGATTTCAGGCACAGTCGTTTCATATTTGGACCAATTGACTGTGGATATCTCCTAACCTTGGCCCATCTGAAAGGACCGTCTTTGTGTTTCCATACAATCCCTTTTGGATTTAGTTACCACGTTTTATACTCACAGTCAGGGCCGCCTGGGAGAAATGCGAGGCCCTGTGCGAGATTTAAACGCGAGCCCCCCCCCCCCCCCCCCCCCCTAAAAGGTAATACAAAAAAAATTTAAAAAAATTCATACAGTCAACATATTCATAAATAATAGCATTGCCCGAGGCTGGGCATGATACAGTCAACATATAGCAAGAGAGAGAGCGAGAGAGAGCTCCCGTTCTACAGTCAATATACAGTGTTATCGCTGCACAGACCCGGCAATGCCCCTGACCCTCCACCAGAGCAAGGCCAGAGAGAGAGATATAGAGAGAGCATGTCTGTTTGTGTGTGTGTGTTAGAGAGAGAGCATGTATATGTGTGTTAGAAAGAGAGAGAAATATATAGAGAGAGAGCATGTCATTTTGTGTGTTAGAGAGATATAGAGCATGTCTGTGTGTTAGAAAGAGAGAGAGAGAGAGAGAGAGCATGTGTGTTTGTGTGTTAGAGAGAGAGAGCATGTCTGTGTGTGTGTGTGTGTGTGTGTGTTAGAGAGAGAGCATGTATGAGAGAGATAAGCAAAGATGAGCCCCTAAAGGATATTCAACTTTTAATGGAAGAACAAAACAGAAGGAAAAGATAACTTCACAAAGGCAACATGAATATACATAGATCCAAAAGGACAAAGATCAACACTTAAATCCAAAGAGAAGAGGGTCTATACCAGAGAAAACAAAGTAGCAAGGAGCCAATGGCGGACATCAGCTAAATAGGCTAACTGCAAATAGAGTAGCCAGGTACTGACACCAGGCCACACACAGCTTTGGCCAACGCTACCCAAGCTACACAAACGACCAAGACAATTCACACACAGCACATGTCGTATCTCCAAATGTTTTGAAGTAACATATGTTTTGCCTGGAAAAAAACATCGTTATTAACAAAACATTCGGGAGGGGAAGGAAGGAAGAGTGGGGTAATGTCCAATGGACATCTTACCTGCACCAAGGAACGCAGGGCGAAAGGCCGCAACACAGGTCTCCACGTTGACGAAAGGCCTCTCGCTGGCGGGACAAAAAGAAGCTATGGCCGGAGCCTTGTCATGGTGCAGGCCCGACTACATCTTCTGTCAAAGATGATGTCGTAGTCAGAGTGCCAGGGCCTGCTATTCTCACGGCTAATGTCAATGGTCATAGCACAAGCTAACAGCTAACTCTAGGCTAACTGATAGCATCAAGCTAACGTTCCCAGCCGAGCGAAAACTAGCAGCTAACGTCGTAGCTAAACAGCTTACTGGCTAACAGTTAGCTCAACCCGGCTATCGCTAACCACTAGCTAACGCAGAAGCAAGCTATGAACTATTTACCACTGAAAAACTGTACAACGTGAGAAAAGCAATACAGGCCAACACTTCAGACAGCCGCTGTGTTTTCCTCTTCTCATCCGAAGAGGGAAGGGAAAAAGAAGGCAATACACGTCCCACTACAGAGTGGTGTTTACCATAGCGGTGCCGGCAACAAGTCCCTCGCGGACTATAGCCGACATGAGCATGGAGATATTCTCATAATGAAACACCAAGCTCACCTCCCTCGCACCAGGTGCTGACACCAGGCCACACACCGTTAGCTACTACAACAGCTAGCCGGCCCGTTTGGCTCCCGAGAGAGAGAGAGAGATATATCCACGGCGGGAATAGAATAGAGTGCATTAAAAACTCACCAAACGTCCAAGAGGATGGAGACAACCGCGTGGAGTTGACGAAGTTCATCTGCCGAATGACCGTCCTCTTCATCTTGGCATAACAATGCTGCACGCGCTCTCTCTAGGTTAGCTAACGCTAGTTAGCCTTTAGCTAAGCTAGCTACTAGCCGACATCATCATGGCTATCCCGACTGAACCACACGTTAGCACTCAATATTATAACGTAGCTAAAGCTAACTAGCTGTCCCTGCCTTTAGCCGGGATGGCTAGCCTGACTGAACTGTCTAACATGCAACAACTTTCATCTTCAGTCCATCTGCCGAATGACCGTCCTCTTCGTTTTGGCTGGCATAACTAAGCATAACCTCCAAAGCTGCACGCGCGAAATAGTCAAACGCAGCTGACGCACGCCGGCGTACACATGATGTAACCCCTCCCTTCTTGAAACCAATAGTATGTCTGCTGCAGAGCCCCAAAGCTCCAATAGAGAATAGTGCAGAGCCGCAGAGCCAGGAACATTCTACAAACGTGTCTAATGTGAAATATATAAGCATATAAGCAAAACTAGATTTTAGGTCTGTGATGTAAAAGGGCCTCGCAAAAAAAATTTAAAATAAAAAATAATAATAAAAAAAATAGTAAATAAAAGATTAATTTTTTTTATTTTTTATTTTAATTTTTTGTGCGAGGCCCCCCTTCCCGCGAGGCCCTGTGCGACCGCACTGCTCGCACACCCCCTGAGCCGGCCCTGCTCACAGTATATGAGGATGCAAATATGAAGACAGCTAGTGACAGCTTCAGTATGAGCCCACCAAGGTATTCACAGTCATGTGTGCATATGAACTTGTGCATGCGTGTGCCTGTGTTTGTAACAATGCTGGGGGTGATTAAGATGCACAATTCTAATCACCTCACATTTACAAGACCTCAGCCGTGGCTTGCAAAGGCAGATACAGAACTTATCAGGCTGAATGTCAAAGGCAGACAGCCCCCGAGCATTACACACACACACACACACACACACACACACACACACACACACACACACACACACACACACACACACACACACACACACACACACACACACACACACACACACACACACACACACACACACACACACACACACACACACACACCCAAGCTTTTCTTACAGGACGACTGTCGAGGACACATTACCGTTACCATTTTTTACCTCACAAAAAGACTTGTTGTGGCAAAAGGCATTGTTGTGATTAATTTAAACTCTGTATGTATACCATCTGTTGTAGCAGTGCATTTCAATAGATTCAATAGATTGTCCTTGCACAGTTGCTACAGTGTACTGCAGAACACACTTTTCTTTTTTCATTCTAGCTTGTGGAATTGGTATGAAATTGAAAATGTAAAGGATTTGGTTGTGCATGTTTATCCTCAGACCATTTCCACTGGTTTAAAATGGAGAACATCTGCCTTCGCATGCAAATGGTACCATGATTTAGTCCCTGTCTCCAACCTCCTGCCCAATGTTCCCTCTAATTATTTTTTGGTCTGAGCAAACACTCAAACCTCCTGAGCAGACATCAGCAACTACTGAGCAACATACGTCACCTGCCGATTAACCGGTTAGTTGATAAGCGGCGGATTGTAAAAAATTTTTTTTGCTGATACACAGAGAAATAATACAAAAAGGCATATTATATTCCTTAATCAAATATTTATTTGACCATTGATTGACGATACAGAGCATAGTCCTTACTTTGGCTGGGTTGGCGGCTGCGGTGTGAGTCGTGTCACTAACTTTTGTCTTTTTAGGAGGCTGACTCGTCATTATTTTATTAAGTGAATTATAATGCGACTTCAAGGGTGACCATATTGTGATTTTTTTTAAAGAGGACACTCTGCCTTCAGCCTCAAGATACTTAATCAAAGTTTACTCAAAGATGCCTTATCATTATAATATATTTAAAGTATACCTCCTCTGTATGGATATAAAATTATTGTTTATATTATTTTATATAACAAAATAATATCTCTCTATAACAAAAGTTACTCAACATGCTGTATTATGCCTAAAGTAATCTATCTGACAAATCTCAAGAAAATAACTAAATCGACCTATGACAAAATAATATATATTTTCAAGTCTTACTGGACAAAATAAATAACAAGAAAAATATGAATTTAATGTTCTAAACAATACCTCTTCTGCATTAGAAAAACCAGCTTTAAAATATATATATTTATCTTTTCAATGTAATGTAAATTATAAAACAGAAACCTCACAAAGATACTAATTTTAAAGTGCACTATGCAGTTTCAGATTTGTTGCAATTAGTGTACTAAACTAATTTATTACACACAGAATCCTTAGAATGATTGTATCATAAGCATCTTATCAAACCAAAACATCATTTTGAGGCATCAAAATAGTTTTCAATTATTTTCTTTCTCTCTCTGTATAGCTAAATTCTTCAATCAATTCGGTCAACTTTGCCATCAAACTCTCGCCTTGCACTGCTTTGTTTGTAATGTTTTGCTGTGTCCATGTGAGCTTTGAGATCGCCAGCACCTTTATTAGACACATAAACATATGGTCAAGCTTTGCACACGTTGCACTCCGCTTCCAATTAGTCTCGACCGGGATGATAAATTGGACATTTTCTCTGCAGTTCATCTGTAATGTACATTTTCGCGTTTGCATTGTGAGGAGCCAGCAATGCTGGTCGGATCTGTCCACTTCCTCATCTGTTGTGTGTGTCTGTGTGAGCGTGCAGTAGCGCTGCCCACAAAGCACGGAAAGCGGGGTTTCTCTTGGTAACGTCACACGCAATAGGTTACCGGATGTCCCGATCAAATTTTTTTGCTCCCGATCCGATCCCGATCATGTGATTTTGAGTATCTACCGATACCGATCTTTCCCGATCCGATCAACAAAAATATATATATTTTTTATTTTTATAAAATTTTGTATCCCAATTTCTCACATTACATTCACCCTGAATGTTGACGTTA
Source organism: Notolepis coatsorum (assembly GCF_963971535.1). Lineage (NCBI taxonomy): Eukaryota > Metazoa > Chordata > Actinopteri > Aulopiformes > Paralepididae > Notolepis > Notolepis coatsorum. The sequence continues at coordinate 170,586,110 of NC_140169.1, read as the reverse complement.
TCGAGGTGAAAAGTTTACTTCATTCAAACGAGGCATTGCAATCCTTGACATAAATCATTTGATGTATAATTAAATCAAAGGAAATGCGTTTGGGTTTGAGAGTGTGGCTGGTCTGCCATTCTGCAGCTGGATACTATTGGTTTGTTTTGGCAAAATTCTTCTGCTCTGTGTGACAATAAATAAATTAATGATGATATGCAATTTAAAACCAAAACTAAGGCCTCAGTATGAGTTTAAGACGTGAACATGGTCATGTTTGTTGAATAAAAAAAAAAGTAAGGTGCACGGGCGCACCTTAGGGGGAAGGTTCCTCCTGCCATGTCCACCGTGACCATAGGCCCGCGAAGAAATCTGATGCCTCTTTTTTAAAGGCACCTATTTTACCCATGTTCCTGATCAGGCCTCATGATTTAAATGTGTATTCATTCACTAAATTACCGCTCCTTCCTCAAAAGGTCTCTTCAGGGACAGTCGTTATACATGTGTGTCTGATTATTCCGGTTCTCAGTGGCTAAAAGGCCTTTCTGTCATCATATTCCCAGAGAGAGCGAACTGGGAGCTCAAACAGTGAGGCAGAGCCATTATATTCATGAGGCTACAAGGACAGGCAGTGAGCTCGGATTGAGAGAAGCTTTTCTAATGAGACGCCTTTCTCTGAAAAACCCTGTGTATTCGTACCACTGGAGCTCAGAGTCAAACAAAGACCATTTGCGAGACAAATAAAGGCACGACTGAATGGTTTACACTCGTCTGTATATTTCATATACAGTATGACTGATTTTAAAGGATAAGTTCAGAATTTGAAACCCCTATTTTATAATGTTGTTGATTGGTTGAGTAATTTCTCAGCACAACCCATGCTGTTTTTCATACTGGATACCCGCAGCTCTGGCTAGTTAGCCACAAATCTACTGTAAAGTAACAGGGCCTTGTCTTTACAAGCTACCCCGAAATACTGTAGATGCCGGAACCTAGTCCACGGTGCACCCAAAGCAAAGAAGTGGTGTTTTTGAGTATGACCTTGTTATGTACCATGAGCTTGATCACTCCTGTGTCACTGGGCATGCAGGTGAGGGCTGCTAATTAGCTAATTGCTGCTGATTGGTTACCTGCTGGCAGGTTAAAACCAGTCTCTGAGACACACATGCACTCTGTCTGTGGCTAGAGGAGTGTGTGTTAACAGAGAGTTGTCACGTTCTCTCATTCTTTGTTCTTTAGTTTGTACCAGTAATTCATTGTTACAGTAGTATTTTGAGTTAAACACAGGTTTTGGTGTCGGTTTGCACATAGGTTGCGTCCCTTTGAGCCAGGGTCGTAACAGTTGGGCGCTCGACCGGGATGAATTTGGAAACAAATACCCCTAGAATTTGTTTGGTGTTTTTTTTTGTTTTGCATGGTGTGTCGTGGTGCTATAGTGTGGGTGGTGTTCGTTACATGTTGTGTAACGTGGGGGCTTGAGCCGATCATCAAACAGGTGAGTATGCCCTTATTTGTTTGTAATTTGATGTGACTACTTATTGCTGTTAAAATATGTAGTTTAGTGGGCACCACATGTAGGTAGGGGCTTTATTTTCTGGTTGTTTGTTAGCTTCCTGTGCACCACATACTCCTGGGGCAGTCAGAGAAGTGATTAGCACCATCTACTTGTCGTGTACCATTCCATATACTTGACGGGTGGATGGTCAATATGATCTTTGGCTGGTAGCAGGTGTGGTTGAAGAGGGTTAGGTCTACAGGGCATTCGTTTAAGGGTAGGTAGGATAGGGGGCCAGAAAACACAGGTAGTGTGGTAGGGCTTGATGTAGTTTTTTGTGGTGGGCCGTTTTGACAGCAGTTTAGATGTAGAAGCTCTAAGACGTCATATCAGGTTATAAGGGGCACCTGTTTGAATTTGTTTGTTGTATTTATTTTGTTTGTTTTGAGTGTTTGGATAGCCTACCTGTTAGCACCTGACCTCCTGCGCGTATGACACATCTATTTATTTCAGGGTGTTTTTTTTTTTTTTTTTTTTTTTTGAACTAGAAAGGTGCGCTCAGTAGAGCACACATTTCCACCGCGTCTCCTTATGATTATTGGGATTGGCATTAACATTATTTATGGTTCTTCAGTGGTTCTTCGTGGTTCTTCAGTGGTTCTTTGGTGGTTCTTCAGTGGTTCTTTAGTGGTTCTTCAGTGGTTCTTTGTGGTTCTTCAGTGGTTCTCAGGTAAATTGTGTGTATGCTAGGGTGCTTTTGGTGACTCTAAAGTGAGCAGGTTGTGGCGCTGGTGCAGTAAAGATGGCTTCCATTAAGGATTTTGTTGATCGCCCTTCGCATGACATGTTGGAGAGGTTTTCCAAAGAACAGCTTCTGGAGCTTGCTGTGCACTACAAGGTAGAGCTTACAGCTAGTGAGCAACGTTTGAAACCAACTGCCTTGAGTGCTTTGAGGGTTTTGCTCGTTAGGGAGCAGGTGCTTGCGGCGAGGGTGGAGGAGCCTACTTTGTCTGACGCGTCTCCGCTACTATCTGGTGCGGAGGGTGAGTGGAGGCTTAGAGAGTTGGAGTTTAAGGAAAGACAGCTGCTAAAAGAGCGTGAGGAGAGGAGAGAGGAGCGTGAGCTAAAGGAGAGGAGAGAGGAGCGTGAGCATGAGCTTAACCCTTAGGGATCACGCTGGAGCTTTGAACCCGTCGGCGGACAACAAAAGAATTAGAATCCCTCTTAAATGCTCAAAAAGGACATCTTTTCAGAAATCGATAAAAATAGAAAAATGGCCATTTCTAGTGCTTTGACATGTAAGGTATACGTCCCCCAACTTGCTAAACCTAATACGACTTGTAAATAAGATTAATTCTTGCTAGATGGTATGATTGTAATAATCTCCATTTGCGATAAGAACTACATCGCGTCACGAAACGCACATACATGGACGCGCGCACACACAAACAGCGCATAGGTGTTAATCACTGAGTGATCTAATATGCATATTCTTCAGCGCGAGAGGGGGGGGGTTGTGTTTCTCACTGTCTGTCATTGATAATATAATCTGAAGAGGTCCTGCATTATTATTATTATCATTCTCGAGAATACACGGGACCCGACGGAATGTTAATTTATGTATTAAAAGTAGTCTAACATAGTCTTCATCCTCGCCCGTGTATATACCCACGTCGCGCTAAAACAACATAACTACTGTATGACAGAGACAGAATGCGTGTGTGTACGAGTTATGAGTTATCTCGCAGTTCATTCAAGCGCGCATCACGGTGATGACAGCTCTCTAGAGTAGAAAGGTGCGCTCACAGGGGCGTAGCTGGAGATTCTGGGCCCCATGAAAGAATCAATTTGTGGGCCCCCAATCTATTAAAAAATGTGGGGCCCCCAATCTATAAATAAATTTGGGGCATTTGCTGGGCCCTTGGAATCATCCTAACCCCCCCCCCCAGCTACTCCCCTGCACACACACACACACACACACACACACACTCTCTCTCTCTCTCTCAAACAGAGAAATCAAAAGAAATCAGTACATTACAGAAGGAATTTCTTGTACAGTCTTGTACAGTGGGTGACAATATTGTCACAAGGAAATATGAAATTACATACCTAGGTTTCATGTCTATCTATATCTCCCTCTCTCTCCCTCCATATCTCCTCTGTATCTCCCTCTTTCTTTCTCTTCCTCTATATCCCTCTCTCTCCCCCTCTCTCCCTCTATCTCTTCTTTCTTTCTTTCTTTCTTTCTTTCTTTCTTTCTTTCTTTCTTTCTTTCTTTCTTTCTTTCTTTCTTTCTTTCTTTCTTTCTTTCTTTCTTTCTTTCTTTTTTCTTTCTTTCTTTTTTCTTTCTTTCTTTTTTCTTTCTTTCTTTCTTTCTTTCTTTCTTTCTTTCTTTCTTTCTTTCTTTCTTTCTTTCTTTCTTTCTTTCTTTCTTTCTTTCTTTCTTTCTTTCTTTCTTTCTTTCTTTCTTTCTTTCTTTCTTTCTTTCTTTCTCTCTCTTTCTATTATATTACTATTATATATCTATCTAAATATCTAAACCTCTGTCTATCTATGTGTGTATGCATGGCATCAAATCAAAGTGTGTGTTGCTGTAGGCCTGCCTGTATTGATCAGTCACACTATACCCCCATTCAGCCGTAATTGTTCCCTGCTGGGCCTTTGTTTCATGGTGTGAATTAGTCATTGACATTGACATCACATTGCATTCTGGGAAGGAGTGTAGTTCCCTTATCATTAGCTGAATTCACTGAATTCTCTTCAGAGGCTCCTGCTGCAAATTGGTAATGACTGTACCAGAATGTTTGATAGGACATTGATTGAAAACTATCGTCTCAAATTTGACAATTGATGGCTTATTTTGAAGGTATGAATCTGTAATTTTACATTATGTAACAACAAAAAAAAGAGAATATTCTGAGAAGGTGGAGCTAGAAACTCTAGACCTCAGGGGGTTTTAAGGAGAGAGAGAGGAGAGAGGAGCGTGAGCTTAAAGAGAGGAGAGAGGAGCGTGAGCATGAGCGTGAGCTTAAGGGGAGACACTACAGGTGAATAGGGTAAAAAAATTAACTAATAGATATCACAATGAGACTTCCCCAGTTGATTACTTATATTAAGACAAGACTTTTTTGTATTACAAGTTTTCTGAAATTGTATGTTTAAATATGCAAATGAGGCATTATCTACTTAAATATGCACTAATTTGCATATAATTCCAGGACAGAAATCTGAACATTGGATAAAGCCATTTTCAAAATTATAGTTTAATTTTGTTGACATATTAGAGCCAAAGGTTATTACAGAGGGGATTTTGGATATCTCTTTTTATCACTCCATAAATCAGAAAATACTCCATTCAGTCCATTTTTATGGTAAAATTCCATATTTCGCCATGTTTTTAGGAATAAAATGTGATATAAATCAGGGTATGAATGCGATATCAACAAACCCTTCTGTAAATACCTTCAGAACATAGATATGAATAGAACTGGAAGGTTTGGTGTATGTGAGTACTACTGGCTCAGAGTATGAGGAAAAACTCTTAAAACTCATTTTTGGGAAAACGCCTTCAAAGTTCTGTATTGTAAAATGCCATGCTTTTTTTTAAACAGATATTTACAAACACAATATCTAATCAAACCATTAGTAATTGTTACGGACTCTGTCCTTATATCATTATGTATGCATGTAATATTATATTGTATGGGGGATTATATGTATATAATATGTGTTATGTATGTAGGCAGGTTGTATTGTTGTTTTTTTGTCTCCCTCCTGTATAACCTATCTATCTCTCAGGGTCAATCACCATCCCACTCCAAACAGCAGAAGCAGCAGCAACAGCAGCTGAGGCTCATCAGACTAATTGCCTCCACATCCCTTCATATAATCCCTGTGTATGCAATGTTAGCCAGAGCCCGGTCGGTGTAACTATCTGGTGGTGTTGTAATAGGGCTCTCATTTGATTTGTGTTTGGGCTCATGTTTGTTACATGAGCCAGTTAAAGCTCTGTTGGGCTCGTATATGTGAGAGAGATAGTTAAAGCTCTGTGGGGCTCATGTTTGTTACATGAGCCAGTTACAGCTCTGTTGAGCTAACAATTGTGTGAGAGCTGGGCAAGGCTCTGGTGGTTTAGCCACTTACCCTAGTATTGTACCTTGTGTGATCCTGCCTATTGTATATTTTCTGTTTACCCATAACCTGTATTGTGTATTTGTTTATTAATTCGTCACCCAGTTTATGGTGATTGTTTTTCTTGTTGATAACCTTTTGTTTCGCACACAGGGACATTGAGGGCAGGAAGATACCCTGGGTCTACATTCTGCATCACGTAGGCGACCTACTGTTAAAGACACCAGCTTTAGAGTGAGCACCACCACCTGTACTTTGGGGTGTCCGCGCCTGTAAAGGGGGGGGTGGGTTTTTGTTTCCTTTTAATATTTGATTTGGTGCTCACTGGTAGGTCCTCTTTGCTCTCTGTGTTGCTGATCCTTATTTGTGAAATAAATATTATTATTTTGCAATTTGTCTCTGGCATTTTGTGTCACTGCACCCTCACCTACTGTGTCTGTGGCCTTGTGTTGCATCTCCCCACGGGTGTACGTAACATAAATGGGGGCTCGGTAGTGGGCAACAGTCAGTAGGTGTTGGTGTGCGGTGGGCACGTTGGTTGGTTTGGGTTTTGGTGGTAGTTTGGTCAGTGGGTTTTTGGTGTGTGTTTGCGCTGGTGTCAGGGTAGGCATGTCGTCTTTTGGGGTGGAGGAGTTTCTGAGTGATCCCTCAGTTGATCGTTTGGATCAATGTAGGAGGGAAGACTTGTTTGCTATCGCCTCGCATTTTCAGGTCGCCCTTGCTAAGAGTTTGGCTAAGGCTGACCTGAGAGAAGAGGTGGTGCGCATATTAGTGTTGAAAAAGGTGCTCGGTGTCGGTGAGGGGGTGTCTTTTGACTCTTCCCCTCTAGTCTCAGACGAGGAGCGGGAGGGCGAGGTACCTCAGATGGTAGACCCGGTTAAAGACGGGGTAGAGGATAAGCCTCCCCTTTCGGGTGTCACGTCTCCAGTGCTCAGACATGCTTCACCTATCCCTAGTGGGAGTACTGAGGAGGCCAGTCTTCAGCTAAGTTTGGCACGGTTGCAATTTGAGGCGCAGAGAGAGGCACAGAGGGAGGAGAATAGTCACAGGTTAGCTGTCAGGAAGATGGAGTTGGAGGCTGAGGCTAAGGCTCTAGCCCGCCGGATGGACACTGAAATTAAAATGAAGCAGCTGGAGCTTGAAGCTGCTAAAATTGGGAGTCCTGCTCAACCCTCTTCCACGGCTGTGGGGGCTTACGACGTGAGTAGACTGATTTCTCTTGTACCTCAATTTCGTGAGGCGGAGGTAGACTCCTATTTTAATGCTTTTGAGCGAGTTGCTACATCTTTAAAGTGGCCTAAAGAGGTCTGGTCTCTCTTACTGCAATGTAAGCTCACGGGAAAAGCCCAGGAGATTTTGTCTGCCCTCCCTCTCAGCGACAGTTTGTCTTATGACTTAATCAATACGGCTGTACTTAGAGCCTACGAGTTAGTGCCAGAGGCGTACAGGCAGAAATGTAGGATTCACAGAAAGTTGCCTGGCCGGACTTTTGTGGAATTTGCTCGGGAGAAGGAATCCCTATTTCATCGGTGGTGTAGGGCTTGTGATGTAGCTGATTTTAATTCTCTGTCTGAGTTGGTGTTACTGGAGGAGTTTAAAAATAGTCTAAATGACCGTTTAGTAATGTATCTCAATGAGCAAAAAGTTGAGACGGTGCTCGCTGATGAGTTTGTGCTTACTCATAGACAGTCATTTGGTACTTTAAGACAGGAGGATAGAGGTTTTTATCCCTCTGCTCAGACTCCAGCTAAGGTGCACACTAGCCCACCACGTTTGTTATCTCCCCGCTACAGGGAGGAGCGGGAATGTTATCATTGTCATCGGGTGGGTCATATTAGGACTGTCAGGCGACTGTCAGGCGTTCAAACGCAAGCAGTCTACGCCAATTAGATGACCAAAGGAGGTTGGTTTGGTGCAGACGGTGATAGTTCCGCAGTCAGTAGTCCCCACAAAAATGTGTGATGGCCTAGAGCCCAGTTACGAACCGTTTATGTTGGACGGCATGGTTTTTCTCAGTGGTAGTGAGTTGGACCAGCGTCCGGTGCGCATACTGAGAGATACTGGGGCAGCACAGTCTTTTATCTTGTCAGACGTGCTACCGTTTAATCATGAGTCGTCAAATGGCTCAAGTGTGTTGGTGCAGGGGATCGAGATGGGTTTTGTGTCGGTGCCCCTCCATCTGATACACTTAAACTGTGGTTTAGCACAGGGGGTGTTCAAAGTGGGCATTCGCCCGTCGTTACCGGTACGATGTGTCACTTTCCTGTTGGGTAATGACATAGCTGGTGGCAGAGTTATGCCCATTTTGGAGGTTTTAGAGCGCCCTGAGGTTTTGCGTCCAGATGTTTACAGTTCCCTGAGGTGTTTACAGTTTGTGCAGTCACCCGTGCTCAAGCACGTAAGTTGGGTGAGGTAGTTGACCTGTCGGAGACTGTGCTAGCTACTAAGTTGTCTGGCGCACCTATTTCCCCACTTATGTTTGCTCCACCTGCTGTTGAGACGAGTGACAGTAATGCGCTTCAGCAGGATACGCTCACCTCTGAGACAACGCATTTACCCATGACTAGAGGTAATCTGATCATTGCTCAGAAGGAGGATGCTAGTTTAGCCACATGTTTTGCTGCTGCTCTTGCCCCAGAGACAGCTAAGAACAAGGGAGTGGCCTATTTTGTTGAGAGTGGTGTGCTAATGCGGAGGTGGAGATCGCGGATGGATTTTGGTAATGAATGGAGTTATGTTACACAGATTGTTGTGCCTACACAGTATCGACAGTCTGTTTTGTCTTTAGCTCACGATCATCCTTGGTCGGGACATCTAGGCATCACCAAGTCCTATGACAGGGTTTTGAAGCATTTTTTTTGGCCCGGGTTAAAGGGGGATGTGACCAGATTCTGTAATACTTGTCATGTGTGTCAAGTTACAGGGAAGCCTAATCAGGTTATTAAACCTGCCCCGCTTCACCCAATCCCAGCGATGGGGGAGCCGTTTGAGCATATGCTAGTGGATTGTGTTGGTCCCATGCCGAGAACGAAGTCTGGTAACGAGTTCCTTTTAACAATTATGTGTGTAGCGACACGGTACCCTGAGGCTATTCCTCTTAGAAAGATAACATCTCAGTCTGTAGTGAAAGCTCTGATCAAGTTTTTTTCTACGTTCGGGCTGCCAAAGGTCGTACAAACCGACCAAGGTACTAACTTCCTTTCAGGAATATTTGAACAGGTGTTATCGTCATTGTCTATTTCTCACAGGATCTCAAGTGCGTATCACCCTGAGTCGCAAGGTGCCCTGGAGAGGTGGCATCAGACCTTCAAGTCGGTGTTGCGCAAGTATTGTATGGAGAGCGGTAGAGACTGGGATGAAGGTGTTCCCCTAGCTCTGTTTGCTGTGCGAGAAACGGTTCAGGAGTCACTGGGTTTTAGCCCAGCAGAGCTGGTGTTTGGGCATTCAGTGAGGGGTCCTTTAAGGGTATTAAAGGATCAACTTATGGGGGAGGCTCTGCACACCATACCTCCAAAGAGAGGGGTTTTGAACTATGTGTGTAGGTTTAAGGAGCGGCTGCATGAGGCGTGTAGTATCGCTAAGGAGAGTCTCTCTGCTGCTCAGGGTTCAATGAAACGGCAGTTTGACAAAAAAGCGCTTCCACGTTCTTTCCAGTCTGATGACTTGGTTTTAGTTCTGTTGCCCATCCCAGGCTCTTCTTTGAGTGCTCGTTTTTTTGGCCCTTATGCTATCGAGCAGAAGTTGAGTGATACTGACTATGTTGTCAGGACGCCTGACAGGCGAAAGAAGACCCGTGTTTGTCACATTAATATGTTGAAGCGTTATCTTCCCAGGGACAACCTGCAGCTGGAGAAACAAAGTACGCCCCCAGGGGCCACTGTGGGAGCTGCAGTACCAGTGACTGTGATTTCTGTTCCTTTTACTCTGCCAATGGGTGATGAGGATGGTTTGAATGGTTGTGAGGTCCAGCAACAGACTCCTCGTTTGTGCAACTCGGAGATGTTGTTGATCCTTCCATCCCTGATGCCACACTTGGGTAAGGAGCAGGAAGCTGACATGGTGGCGCTCATTCGCAGTTATCCTATTTTGTTTGGAGATGTCCCAACCCGCACTACCGTTCTGGAACACGACATTGATGTCGGTAATGCAAGGCCAGTCAAACAGCATCCTTATAGGGTAAATGCGGTGACAAGGGAAATAATGAAGCAGGAGGTGGCATATTTATTGGAGCATGATTTGGCTCATCACAGTTTGAGCCCGTGGAGCTCACCATGCCTGTTGGTTCCGAAACCAGACACCACTCATCGGTTTTGCACTGATTATCGAAAAGTAAATGCAGTATTCATTCCTGATTCTTTTCCTATGCCACGCATCAACGATTGTGTGGATACCATTGGGTCAGCCCGGTATGTGACACAATTGGATCTTTTAAAGGGTTACTGGCAGGTGCCACTCTCGCCGAGGGCCTCTGAAATATCTGCGTTTGCTACGCCCGATGCTTTCCTGCAGTATTCTGTGATGGCGTTCGGGATGCGTAACGCACCGGCTACGTTTCAGAGACTGGTCAACATAGTGTTGGGAGATGTGCCCAACTGTACAGCATATCTGGATGATGTGGTGGTGCATTCATTGAGTTGGTCTGCTCACGTGAGCTCGCTGGGAACCGTGTTCCAGCGGTTGGCAGACGCTTCTCTGACACTAAACTTGGCAAAATGCGAGTTCGGAAAGGCGACAGTGACCTACCTGGGAAAACAGGTGGGCGGTGGTAAGGTGCGTCCTCTTGGAGCCAAGATAGAGGCCATAACCTTGTTCCCAGTACCGACCACACGGCGGGAGCTACGTCGTTTTCTCGGGATGACAGGTTACTACAGGGGGTTCTGTAAGAATTTCTGCTTAGTTGCAGCCCCTCTGACTGACCTGATCAGTCCCTTGGTGTCATATGTGTGGACAGCCAAGTGTCAAGCGGCTTTTGAAAGCTGTAAGGCCCTTTTGTGTAGTGCTCCAGTCCTTAATGCTCCTTATTTCAATAGACCTTTCTCTGTTGAGGTTGATGCAAGTTGTGTTGGTGCTGGTGCGGTTCTGACACAGGTGGATTCGGAGGGTTTGGTCCATCCTGTGGGCTACTTCTCAAAGAAGTTTAGTGGCAGCCAGACACGCTACTCTACAATAGAGCAGGAGACGTTGGCATTGCTGCTTGCGCTCCAATTTTTTTAGGTTTATGTGGGGTCCAGTGTGGAGCCTGTGCACCGCATGTATAACCACAACCAGCGGTTGATGCGGTGGTCTCTGCTTATGCAGGGGTTTAACGTTGTGGTCCGTCACAAGAAGGGCACAGATAATGTGTTTGCCGATGCCCATTCTCTGGGTTAGCTCGTTGAACAGGTGTTTTGCTGTTCAGGACGGTTGGGTGTTTATTTCTGTGGTACTGATGGTGTTATGTTTTAGTCGGCCATGGGCTGACTCCTTGGGGGGGGGGAGTGTTACGGACTCTGTCCTTATATCATTATGTATGCATGTAATATTATATTGTATGGGGGATTATATGTATATAATATGTGTTATGTATGTAGGCAGGTTGTATTGTTGTTTTTTTTGTCTCCCTCCTGTATAACCTATCTATCTCTCAGGGTCAATCACCATCCCACTCCAAACAGCAGAATCAGCAGCAACAGCAGCTGAGGCTCATCATACTAATTGCCTCCACATCCCTTCATATAATCCCTGTGTATGCAATGTTAGCCAGAGCCCGGTCGGTGTATGTTGGTAACTATCTGGTGGTGTTGTAATAGGGCTCTCATTTGATTTGTGTTTGGGCTCATGTTTGTTACATGAGCCAGTTAAAGCTCTGTTGGGCTCGTATTTGTGAGAGAGCTAGTTAAAGCTCTGTGGGGCTCATGTTTGTTACATGAGCCAGTTACAGCTCTGTTGAGCTAACAATTGTGTGAGAGCTGGGCAAGGCTCTGGTGGTTTAGCCACTTACCCTAGTATTGTACCTTGTGTGATCCTGCCTATTGTATATTTTCTGTTTACCCATAACCTGTATTGTGTATTTGTTTATTAATTCGTCACCCAGTTTATGGTGATTGTTTTTCTTGTTGATAACCTTTTGTTTCGCACACAGGGACATTGAGGGCAGGACGATACCCTGGGTCTACATTCTGCATCACGTAGGCGACCTACTGTTAAAGACACCAGCTTTAGAGTGAGCACCACCACCTGTACTTTGGGTTGTCCACGCCTGTAAAGGGGGGGTGGGTTTTTGTTTCCTTTTCATATTTGATTTGGTGCTCACTGGTAGGTCCTCTTTGCTCTCTGTGTTGCTGATCCTTATTTGTGAAATAAATATTATTATTTTGCAATTTGTCTCTGGCGTTTTGTGTCACTGCACCCTCACCTACCCTGTCTGTGGCCTTGTGTTGCGTCTCCCCACGGGTGTACGTAACAGTAATAGACAACCTAAACACATGCCTGATAACTGAATAATAATAATAATAATAATAATGATGTTATTGAACTGAACAGAACTACACACAGGCTACAAACAGTGTAGTACAGTGTAGTACCCCCTAATAGGCAAAACATATTTAAATAGATATCACTATGAAACTTTCCCAGTTTGTTATGTACATATAAACTAAGAAAAAATATATTGCAAGTTTTCTGAAATGTATGTTTATATATGCAAATGAGGCACTTCCCCATTAAATATGTGCACATTTATGGATGCAATAAGGCAAAATGAAGTAAAATAAACAACTAAATGTGTGTTATTGACGTTTTATTGTCACTAGTTTCATAGAAGACATGTTTAGGAAGCAAAATATAACAAAATCTCAAAATCAACAAAAAAAGTATATTTGCCTATTCACCTGCAGTGTCTCGCCTTAAGGAGAGAGAGAGGAAAGAGGAGCGTGAGCTTAAGGAGAAACACATGTTGCTGGAGCACGAGCGTGCGCAGAAGGAGCTTGAATTTAAGCATGCTGCCTTGCAGGCGGGGGCTCTGCAATCATAGTCGCGTTCCGGTTTTGATGTAGGCAAGAATATTAGGATGGTGCCTTTTTTTTTTGAGAAGGATGTGGAAAGGTATTTTCCCTTTTTTGAACGGGTGGCAACCACATTGAAGTGGCCTGATACAGCCTGGACACTGCTGCTGCAGTGTGTTCTTGTTTGTAGGGCGCAAGAAGCCTATACTGCTATGTCCCTTGAACAAAGTGCTGACTATGAGTTTGTTAAAGCTTCCATATTGAGGGCTTATGAGTTAGTCCCAGAAGCCTATCGTCAGCGTTTTAGAGGTTATCGCAGGTCGGAGGGACAGTCGTATGTTGAATTTGGAAAAGAGAAGGAGAACCTGTTTGACAGGTGGTGCACCTCTCAGAAAGCAGAGTCAAGAGAGCAGCTTAGACAGTTGATTCTCCTAGAGGGATTTAAAAGATGTGTTCCTGATACCGTTTCCACTCATCTAAACGAGCGTAGGGTATTGAAGATAGGCGACGCTGCTGTCTTCGCTGATGAGTTTGTGTTGACACACAAGTCCGTTTTTGTGGAGGACTTCCGTGTTGAGTCCAGGGATAGGTGTCCTTTTCAGGGGGGCCGTTTCCCAAAACCTGTGTCTGCTGGTCAGTTAACTTCACCTCCTAGGCGGGGTGGCTCTGCTAGTGCATTCCCAGAAGGGATTATATGTTTCTACTGTAAAGAGCCTGGTCATATCGTTGTTGGGTGCCCGGTGCTTGAACAGAAAAATTTCAGAACGGTGGCTCTGGTAGAAACCATATGCGGAACACCTATGCCAACGCTAGAGGGTGATGGGGAAAGTATCAAACGTGTGGACAAGAGCTTGAGGGTTCCTCAAGATTTATGATGGATGGATTTGTTTCCCTGACTAATGAACTAGAGTCCCAACAGGCTATAACAATTTGGAGAGATACCGGAGCTTTTCAGTCCCTCATTCGGGAGGGGATTTTGCCGTTTTCAGAAAAGTCTTCTTTGCATTCCGGTGTCGTTGTTCGTGGCTTTGGAGGTGGATTGGTGGATGCACCTTTGCATGAGGTCACACTCAATTCTCCCTTAGTATCAGGCAATGTTGTTGTGGGGGTATGTTCTCACATTCCCATAAGAGGGGTGTCCTTCATTCTAGGGAATGATTTGGCTGGTGACAAAGTGTTGGCTACTCCAGTTGTAACTCCCATTCCTGTGGTTTCTGAGGTCCCTAATGAGCTGGCACAGAAACATCCAGGAGTGTTCCCTGTGTGTGCTGTGACACCGGCAATATCAAAGGCCAAAAGTGATGTTGTTGATACTTCGACTTGTGACATTACACTTAGTGACACATTCTTTGTTGAATTGAAAAGTGTACCTGTTGAGAATTTTGGAAAGCACACTGTGGATGTACCTCTGCATAATGATTCTCTTGGTTGTGCCTTTGTGTCAGGCCCGGTGGTGAAACCAGAGTTGACATGCGTGCCGGATAAGCATGTGGCAGGAGATGATCTGGCAGCACAGTGTCTCAAGGTCTTCCCAGCCTGTATGGTGGCTGAGGCCACGAACGAATTGGAGGATGAGTGTGGGAAGGATGCTATGAGAGATGCTGTTGATTCATGTGACACCGTTCTAGTTGAAGAGGCTACAAGGCCTGGCTTAGGTTGCCAGCCTTCCCACAGTAGCTCTATTGTTCCTGATGGTTCACGTGTGGGCAGGGATGGTCCTAGTATGTCAGTTGATGATTCTGACATTGATTCACGTGCCCACACTGACTCTCTGCCATGCACTAGGTGTGCTAGTCAACCTAGTTACCTGTGTCCTGTGGAGCAGGAGCCGCCTTCGCGACCTGGTCTGATGAGTGGCAACCATTTTGATCAGGACAATGTTATTTTGTGTGACGCCATTTTAGATGGTGTTCCAGACGCTTTTGTGACTGATCTATTGCCATGTTCCAGGGACGGTGGGGCTGTACCTGAGGCGGTGCATCCTACTCTGGATGTTCACGGTTTGCAGTATCCTGAACTGCCAGTGCCAGGTGGGATGGATATGGGCGCTGTAATGGTATCAGAGATCTATGGTTTTTGTTTTTCTGTGTTCTGTCCTGTTGAGCGCAGTGAGCTTAGCTCTCAAATTGATTTTGGTTTGCAGTCTATTTTTGACAGGTCGGTATCGGTGGAGGGGCCTGTTGAAATGGAGCTCATATATGATAAGGTCTTGGTTTGTCGATGGGGTCCTAAGTCTTACACCTCAGTAGAGGAGGCGCCTGCCCCACTCCAGCCATATACCGCAGTGGCGGAACCTTTTGTGAGGTCTAGCTTGCCCGAGAGTTGGGACAGGGTTGTTTTTTGTTTTACACAGCATTGGCAAATGTTCCACAGTGGGGAGCATGCGACACGGTTGGTGGTCGTGTTCGACAGGGGCCGGCCCGTTATCGCTGTTGTGGTAGTGGCCCTGACAACTAATGGGTCACAACATTTTGTGTTTATGGGTTTGATGTGTGCACTGTAAAAAGTAACCAGCATTTCACAACATTTAACAGTATTATCTTACAGTAACATATTGTAATTAAGGCCTCCTGTAATATCCCAACAAATACATGTAAAAAAGACAGTATCTTT
The DNA here is from genome assembly GCF_963971535.1 of Notolepis coatsorum. NCBI lineage: Eukaryota > Metazoa > Chordata > Actinopteri > Aulopiformes > Paralepididae > Notolepis > Notolepis coatsorum. The sequence goes on along the minus strand of NC_140169.1, from coordinate 170,570,909 downwards.
TGATTTCACATTATATTATTCTTATTTCACAATAAAATACCGCAATCAAAATCCTCTGTAATATCACATCAGATGTTGTAATCTCACAATAGCATATCAACATATCACATTATATTATTCTTATTTCACAATAAGATACCGCAATCAAAATCCTCTGTAATATCACATCAGATGTTGTAATCTCACAGTAGCATATGAATATTTCACATAATTTATTTATTATTTCACAATAGAATATTGCAATCAAAATCCTCTGTAATATCACATCAGATGTTGTAATCTCACAGTAGCATATCAACATATCACATTATATTATTCTTATTTCACAATAAAATATTGTAATTTTATACAAAACAAGACGAAAGTCTTTCTCTGTAATATCACATCAGATGTTGTAATCTCACAGTAGCATATGAATATTTCACATAATTTATTTATTATTTCACAATAAAATATTGCAATCAAAATCCTCTGTAATATCACATCACATTTTGTAATCTCACAGTAGCATATGAATATTTCACATAATTTATTTATTATTTCACAATAATATATTGTAATTTTATTAAAAAAAACAAGACAAAAGTCTTTCTCTGTAATATCACATCAGATGTTGTAATCTCACAATAGCATATCAACATATCACATTATATTATTCTTATTTCACAATAAGGTGTTATAAGTGGTTGCTAGGGTGTTTCTAGGTGGTTGCTAGGGTGTTATGGGTGGTTGCTAGGGTGTTTCTAGGTGGTTGCTAGGGTGTTATAAGTGGTTGCTAGGGTGTTTCTAGGTGGTTGCTAGGGTGTTATAAGTGGTTGCTAGGGTGTTTCTAGGTGGTTGCTAGGGTGTTTCTAGGTGGTTGCTAGGGTGTTATGGGTGGTTGCTAGGGTGTTTCTAGGTGGTTGCTAGGGTGTTATAAGTGGTTGCTAGGGTGTTTCTAGGTGGTTGCTAGGGTGTTTCTAGGTGGTTGCTAGGGTGTTATGGGTGGTTGCTAGGGTGTTTCTAGGTGGTTGCTAGGGTGTTATAAGTGGTTGCTAAGGTGTTTCTAGGTGGTTGCTAGGGTGTTATATATGGTTGCTAGGTTGTTTCTAGGTGGTTGCTAGGGTGTTATAAGTGGTTGCTAGGGTGTTTCTAGGTGGTTGCTAGGGTGTTATATATGGTTGCCAGGTTGTTTCTAGGTGGTTGCTAGGGTGTTATAAGTGGTTGCTAGGGTGTTATATGTGTTTGCTAGGGTGTTTCTAGGTGGTTACTAGGGTGTTATAAGTGGTTGCTAGGGTGTTTCTAGGTGGTTGCTAGGGTGTTATAGCTGGTTGCTAGGGTGTTTCTAGGTGGTTGCTAGGGTGTTATAAGTGGTTGCTAGGGTGTTTCTAGGTGGCTGCTAGGGTGTTATAAGTGGTTGCTAGGGTGTTTATAGGTGGTTGCTAGGGTGTTATAAGTGGTTGCTAGGGTGTTTCTAGGTGGTTGCTAGGGTGTTATAAGTGGTTGCTAGGGTGTTTCTAGGTGGTTGCTAGGGTGTTATATATGGTTGCTAGGTTGTTTCTAGGTGGTTGCTAGGGTGTTATAAGTGGTTGCTAGGGTGTTTCTAGGTGGTTGCTAGGGTGTTATATATGGTTGCTAGGTTGTTTCTAGGTGGTTGCTAGGGTGTTATAAGTGGTTGCTAGGGTGTTATATGTGGTTGCTAGGGTGTTTCTAGGTGGTTGCTAGGGTGTTATGGGTGGTTGCTAGGGTGTTTCTAGGTGGTTACTAGGGTGTTATAAGTGGTTGCTAGGGTGTTTCTAGGTGGTTGCTAGGGTGTTATAGCTGGTTGCTAGGGTGTTTCTAGGTGGTTGCTAGGGTGTTATAAGTGGTTGCTAGGGTGTTTCTAGGTGGTTGCTAGGGTGTTATAAGTGGTTGCTAGGGTTTTTCTAGGTGGTTGCTAGGGTGTTATAAGTGGTTGCTAGGGTGTTTCTAGGTGGTTGCTAGGGTGTTATAAGTGGTTGCTAGGGTGTTTCCAGGTGGTTGCTAGGGTGTTTCTAGGTGGTTGCTAGGGTGTTATGGGTGGTTGCTAGGGTGTTTCTAGGTGGTTGCTAGGGTGTTATAAGTGGTTGCTAGGGTGTTTCTAGGTGGTTGCTAGGGTGTTATATATGGTTGCTAGGTTGTTTCTAGGTGGTTGCTAGGGTGTTATAGGTGGTTGCTAGGGTGTTTCTAGGTGGTTGCTAGGGTGTTATACATGGTTGCTAGGTTGTTTCTAGGTGGTTGCTAGGGTGTTATAAGTGGTTGCTAGGGTGTTATATGTGGTTGCTAGGGTGTTTCTAGGTGGTTGCTAGGGTGTTATAAGCGGTTGCTAGGGTGTTTCTAGGTGGTTGCTAGGGTGTTATGGGTGGTTGCTAGGGTGTTTCTAGGTGGTTACTAGGGTGTTATAAGTGGTTGCTAGGGTGTTTCTAGGTGGTTGCTAGGGTGTTATAGCTGGTTGCTAGGGTGTTTCTAGGTGGTTGATAGGGTGTTATATGTGGTTGCTAGGGTGTTTCTAGTTGATTGCTAGGGTGTTATAAGTGGTTGCTAGGGTGTTTCTAGGTGGTTGCTAGGGTGTTATATGTGGTTGCTAGGGTGTTTTTAGGTGGTTGCTAGGTTGTTTCTAGGTGGTTGCTAGGGTGTTATAAGTGGTTGCTAGGGTGTTATATGTGGTTGCTAGGGTGTTTCTAGGTGGTTGCTAGGGTGTTATAAGTGGTTGCTAGGGTGTTTCTAGGTGGTTGCTAGGGTGTTATAGCTGGTTGCTAGGGTGTTTCTAGGTGGTTGCTAGGGTGTTATAAGTGGTTGCTAGGGTGTTTCTAGGTGGTTGCTAGGGTGTTATATGTGGTTGCTAGGGTGTTTCTAGGTGGTTGCTAGGGTGTTATAAGTGGTTGCTAGGGTGTTTCTAGGTGGTTGCTAGGGTGTTATATGTGGTTGCTAGGGTGTTTCTAGGTGGTTGCTAGGGTGAAATGCATGGTGAAGAGGTCGTGACCCGGGTGGGCGGGGTCTGCCATGATCTTCCTCGCCCTCCTCAAGGCCCTGGAGGAATGTAGGGACTCGAGGGAGGGAAGGGGGCAGCCGATCACACTCTCCGCTGATCGTATCACCCGCTGCAGCTTGGCCTTGTCCCTGACCGTGGCTGCAGGGAACCAGGTGATGATGGAGAGGGTGAGGATGGACTGGATGATGGCAGTGTAGAACTGGACCATCATAATCCTAATTTGCAAAATGCATATTCTGTTTGGTTTTACACAATAAGTCTATTGGTGTGTTGTGTGTGTGTAGGGGCAGGTATATATAAGATTTTTTCTTCTTCCTGTTCCTTTCGGCCATGGTATTTGGTGAATTATATGAATATGTACTGTTGGACTGTGGTAATTCCATGTACGAATAAATAAATGATGATGACGATGTATGTCCTGATGAATTGAAAATGGGGGACCCTGATGTAAACAAGACGAAAGTCTTTCTCTGGTCTGCATCCCCTTAACAATTGTGTGTATTGAGCTGTACTGTATTGTACCCATTCTGCAATCTGTTAATAAAGTTTTCAATCAATCAATCAATCAATCAATCAGTACCCGTTCTGCACCTGCGTATTGGGGGCCACTATATAATGCATGATTAGGAGACATGTTGAGACTTGTCTAGGCTGCCTGCACACACACCAGCTTCCTGGGCGGGCGCCTCCCAGAATGCACTACACCTGTACCCCGCCTCCCAGAATGTACCTGTAACCTTCCTCCATTGTTGTATCAGCGTGTGCCGTGTCTCTGCATTGTTAATCGACAATAAAACGTGAGTAGTGCATGATAAAGTCGATGGTGGATATTATGTTGTATCTATGATTTCGATTGCAAACGCCAGCGGAGTAGTGCTGTGCTCGTTTTTTACATGGTTATGCGTTTTTACACGTTATGCGTGCCTGCTGCTAATTTAGCTATGTTAGCTGTTAGCTATGTCTGGCCTCTGCTGGGTAATGCAACGTTGCCTACCAAACAACGGGACCACTGTGTTTTTTTTTTGTATTGCTCCTGGCTGTTCAAACTAATTTTACCGTGTGAAAGAGAGGAAAGTTGGTTCATTTCCACAAACTACCAGTGAAAAAGTGTTGTTCTGAACTGGAGCTATATAGGTATAGCCAGCCATTTAGCTACCTGGCTACCTATATAGCTTCAGTTCAGCTAACTAGCTACATGCAGCATTTAGCCAGTGATGGGCAAGCTACTTGGAAAATGTAGTAAGCTACACTAGTTACTCTCGATTAAATATAGCTCAACTACAATACAACTTTTTTTTTTTACTTTACTTTATGATCAGGTTTCCACCAAACAAATACAGTAGGCAGGCAAAAAAAAGTTCAGTTTGATTGTTTATGAAACAAGCCCTCGTCTGGCTTTTTGTGTCATCATTTTAACATGAACTTGTATTATGTACAAAATGTTAATAAAGTATGAGGAAATAACTGTGGAAACGTAATAAATAAAAGGCCAAATCAATCAAATAAACACTAAAATATATACTCTCTCTATTGGAATGGAGACTTTTCAGCACAGGATAAACTGCCCACTTTATCAACCAAAACGTCTTCAATATCAGAATTTTAACTAATAATAACTGTCTTACTGAATTTTACTATTATGCTACCATGTCTATACTACCACCAACTATGCTGTCTATACTACAGTATGTAATCAGAGTATAACACTCAAGCTCGACACTGCTAGACAAACAATACTAATTTATAGACTATATTTGTTTCCTGTGCAGTACACCTGAGATTAATCACCTCATCCAGTACTGTTTGACATAAATGTATGCGTCGTTCCCTGTGTTTTTTTTCTTACTGCCTTGCCTCCATCCCTTGTCCTAGGGCCTGCCTACTGATTGCCTGCCTGAATCTTCCGGCCGACAAGGCGTACAGGACAGTAATCTGCACTGACGGGTTCAACCTCTCCCCAGATCCATGCACGGATTGCTTCCTGGTTGTATAGGTAGGCCTATATGCAACACAGATCGTAGTTTATAGACTATATTTGTTTCCTGTGCAGTACACCTGAGATTAGCCTATAGTATACGTTCATAATCTGCATGCAAACTGTAATCTCTCCTTTCTCTGGTTTCCTTTTTTCTAGGTCATCAGAGAGGTCTTTAACATACAGTATCCTGTTCAGTGGCATCTTGTTCAGTGAGGCAGCCAGGCTAACCAGTGTTCAGTGTGAGGCAGATGTAATGATTGGGTAGGTAACTATAGCACGCACAACAATGTTCCACTGTAAATATATTCGATGTCAGCATGTGTCTGAGAGTGTGCATACCTTTGTCCAGCACGCGCAGCTCCACAGTAACGCCCCCAATTATCATTATCAGTGCGGGGTACCTGACTGCTCACAGAGGTTCAGAAAACATGCAGCACTGAGATCTCATATATATAGGCTGCATAGGTGCTACCTGCAAGCTGGTCAGCCGCCTAGACCTAGATCAGCTCTACCACCTGACACATCCTTGAAATGTGTGCTTGAGGCTTGTGCATTTAAGTGTGACACTTTAGCCTCTCTTATCAAGCATTTGAAGACACACATAAAGGGAGGAATGGAATTGCCATGTCCATTTAGAGGTTGTGATTGCAGGTTCACAAACGTAATGACTTTTGCTTCACATATTTCCAGGAAACACAAGGATTCAGTTTTAGATGACTTGGTACTAGACAAGTCTACAGAGTCATTGCCAGAACCCAGTCAGACGTATTCAGAAGCTGCTGGTGAACATGATGAACCAGAAGTGCCATTAGCTGTGGACGAAACCCTTTTTTTACATAACCTTACACTTTTCTATTTGAAATTGCAATCTAAGCTACTCTTACCGGCAAGCACCATACAAACCATTATTGAGGACTTTCAAATTGCTCATGAACTTGGCCTGTCTCATTCACTTAACGTTCTGAGTGAGAAATTGAAGAAACTTGGAATCCCTCAAGCCACTATAAGCAGCATGGTTGATGAAGTGAACAGAGATGATCTACTCACACTTTTTAACAAGGGAAGACTCAGTACAGATACAAAGAGGAAGTCTGCTTTTAAAGAGTGTTTCAACCATGTTCATCCCGTGCCTTTGCTCTTGGGCAATGATGAAAATGACAAAGAATGCTTTGCTCAGTATGTACCTATACATGAGACATTGGTGACACTGTTCAAAAACGAGTCTCTACGAGAACAGTATAACATGACACGTTTGCAGCAATCTATTGATGCTGTCTATCAGGATGTCAAGGATGGAGAAGGATTTCAAAGTAATCCAATGTTGAAAACTGACCCTTCCTCACTTGGTTTGATACTGTACCAAGATGCCTTCGAGGTTGTTAATCCACTGGGCTCAGGGAAGAAAAAGCACAAGGTCTTAGCTGTTTACCTAACCCTGACTGACATCTTGCCTCACAATAGATCTTCTATAGATCAGATGCAACTTGTTCTCTTATGTAGGGAGCAGGACTTTAAGTATTTTGGGCTAAAAAAGGTTTTTGCACATCTGATTTAGGACCTCAAAATCCTGGAGGAGAGAGGTGTAGTCATATCTGATGGCACTGTACTAAAGGGCTCTTTGGTTGCCATTGCAGGAGACAACTTAGGATCCCATTCTATTGGGGGATTTTTAGAAAACATCAGTCGATCTAAATATTTTTGTCGCTACTGTCAGGTACAGAGAGAGGATTTTGTGAAGAATTCAGTGTTGTGTGGTGCCACAAGATCGGTCCAATCATACACAAGTAATTTGCAAGACCTGGAAACTAGTGCCACAGACTCTGTATGCGGTATCAAGTTTGACACTCCTTTCAACCAGCTTTCTCATTTCCATGTTTGCCAGCCTGGCCTCCCACCATGTCTAGGCCATGATTTATTTGAGGGAGTCATGGCTTATGACCTTCCTTTATATATTCGCCATTTAGTCCAGGAGAATCATTTTACTTACCTGCAGTTAAATCGGTGCAAAAACAAGTTCCGATATGTAGGGAACGATGGTAGGGACAAACCAGCAGACCTCTCTCCCAGCAGTGACAAACTAAGTGGGCATGCAGTTCAAAACTGGTGTTTCCTTAGATTACTCCCTCTCTTGGTGGGTGGCAGGATTAAAGATCCCTGTGACAATGAGGTGTGGCAGCTCATTTTGCAGCTGAGAGAGATGGTTGAGCTTATCTGTGCACCAGTCATTACAGAAGGCCAGGTAGCATATCTGAAAGTCATCACAGAGGAGTACATATGCAACAGGAAAAGGCTCTTCCCCAATGCCCCCCTGAGGCCAAAGCATCACTATATTGGCCATTATCCAGATCTAATCATCCACTTTGGCCCACTTATTCGCCTGTGCACTCTGCGGTTTGAAAGCAAACACACTTTTTTCAAACAGTGTGCCAGAAAATTGCACAATTTCAAAAATCTGTGCAAAACACTAGCAGAGAGACACCAACTCCTCCAGGCCTACCTGAGTGCGGGAAACTTGTTTCCTCCTGTTATACAGGTAGAGAAGGGGACTGCCTTTTATTTGGATGATTACAACAACAAGATCAGGGCATCTGTAGCCAGTTGTCAATTTGAGTCTCAGTCTGCAGTGGCTTGTAACAATGTTACAGTCAAAGGCACAGACTACAGAAAGAGGATGTTCATCTTGTTTGGGAACAGTGATGAAGGACTTCACATGGGGAAGATTATGCTGGTCATTGTTGCCCAAAACTCTGTCCACTTTGTCTCGGAGAAACACATTTGTGTGAAGTTGATTGACATGGGTGTGTACTGTGACTTAGGAGTGACCCAAGAGGATTACGTGTGCATTAAGCACAAAGATGTACTGGACTACTATCCTCTTCCAGCATACAACGTGCACGATCAGATGCTTATTGCGCTCCACCATTCTTTTCCAGGAGCAGTTTAAACAGGAAAGGGAGGATATGACAGATGTGAGGACAGACGTAAGTGGAGCAGGATATCAAGTAACCTTAAGATAGTTGATTTTGTATTTAAATTTGTATTGTTGATTGTATAGCGAGCACATGTTCTCAGTTAACCGCATATAGTGCACTGCAAACAGACAAGTAGGGAATATGCACAAACTGATTCATGATTGACCCTAATCAATGAGACTAGGTAATGGAAGCTATAAAGGAAGCAGTTTGGTCATATTTACCGGGCCTCCCTGATGACTTACTGACCACCCTACTTGAGGATCTTGGAGTGGAGAGTGTCGAAGATCTGACCTTAATGGAGAGGGTGGATCTGGTCCGACACCTCAAACCAATCCAGTGTCGGAAGCTGATGGATGGTCTTAAGAAAGGTAAATTCATATTTAGACTCGCGTGACACTTGGAACTATGCCCTTGGAACATTGGCATAACTGTTTTTGTCCCTTCTAGGGTTAGTAACCCTTAATATGGAGGTGCTCCCTCCCCATCCAATTGCTTCAAGTTCCCCAACAACGAGCTCTGTGAACACTCTGTCCTCTCCGAACACCTCTATGCAATCATTCCCGCACTCTCTGTTGTGCAGCCCCCCAAGCACTTCAAACTCTTCACAGCCTGGCAGCGCATGGCATGTAGACTTTTGTGTCAACTGGAACCGGATGTCAACAGCCATTCAACGTGCAGTGGAAAAAGAACAGAGACCAAAGCCAGATGAGAGAAGGGCCTTTGTGAACGCTTTGGTGGATCAGATGATGGAGCACGAGCACAACCCAACCAGAACCACGTGCCTCAGTATCGTCCGAACAATTGTCAGGAACCATCCTGACACCTTTGCTGACATTAGCAGGCGAGGTGAAGTTATTGGAGACGGATGCCACTCTCTTCTCCAACAAGTAAAAACAAGAGTGGAGTATAAAAGCAGGAACAACACTCTGGCTAGACGCCGCAGAGGCAGAGAGGAAAGACGGCCCACTGGTGTGGCAGGAGAGTCCAGGCTGACGAGAGGTCCTGTTGACCAATACGGGTAGGGGTGGCAAAACAAACGGCGCCAGTGTCCTCTCCATTCACGCTCGCAGCAATTAGGGGTTAAAGTGGCACTGCCAATGCTAGACTAACTTAGGTTATTTGGATTGAATGTTTAAATTATGTGTAGATTTTTTTTTAATATAATTTCTAGGGCTGTCCCTGACTAAGGATTTGGATAGTCGACTATGATTGGCCAAAATGTGCAGTTAGTCGACAAAAATAAAATAAAAAGTAGAATATATATATATATATATATATATATATATATATTTATATCGTTTTTTTTTATCATTCCATTTGGGCTGTGGGGGGTGCTTAATGTCTGGAGGCTTCTTGTCCTCTGCAAAAGCATGCAATTGGTCCACTGATGGATACATCTTGATATTTGTCTAGTCTAGTGTGTTCATTAGATGGGTGAAATCCTCTTTCAGTGCTTCTGTGCCTGTTTTCGTAGGCAGTTAGCTTTTTTATGTATTCCACTAAGAGGTTGCCTATGATTCCTTCCTATCCCTAGGTGTGTGAGGTGGGGCCCAGCAAGCTTACCGGACGGGGAGACAGAGGAAACCTTGGCGGCTTTGAAAAGGGATCTGCGGAACATCTACTCAGGCATGCAATCTACTTTACTTTTGGTGAATTGACACCTGAATAAATATCCCACATTAAGCAAAAAGGCCACCTTAATATTCAGAATGAGTAATGATGAGAGAGCATACAATTAAAGGTTTGCCACTCAATTTCCCAGATGTGGCAACATCAAATCTAATTGTTGTTACCTGGTTTGTATGTCTGTACACAGAGGAAGGGATGGGTGGGACAGCGAGAGCAGAACTTCTGATGGAGAGGACCTACGTCATCCTGCGGCGTTACTTGAATAAAATGCCTGCACCAACGATGGTGGCGGTCAAAGAAGAATGGCCTTTTCTCTTCTCTCAGACGGGGCTTTTCTCCCACTTTGGCCTCCTGACAGACACCGATGTCCTTCAAAAGATCAAAGATGCCCTGTGTCATCGAGGACGGACCATCCTGCAGTTCTGCCAGAAACTGGACAACACGAAGATCAGGGATGTTCTGGCCAGATATCATCCAGAGGTTTCGGAGATCAGTGCCTGCATCGTCCTGCTCCTTATGGTGTACTTCAAGGAGCCTACGGAGAAACTACTGCTCGAAGTTGATGTAAGTTTATTTAAATATTAAAATATTTGAAATGCGAGTGATTACATTAGGGGCGACTGAAGCTCAGTTGGTAGAGATGGTCGTTCATCGACCGTAGGGTTGGTGGTACGAATCCTGGCTCTGACTGTCCGCATGTCGGAAGTGTCCTTGAGCAAGACACTTAACCCCCAAGTTGCTCCAAATGGGCCGAGCTGATGTGTGGTGAGCTGTAGTGCGTGGATTAGCTTATCTTCATCCTTTCATAATGTTAAATCTGCTATTGTGTGTTACTTTGTTGCAGACCTGTGCCACTGCTGCTGATGTGAATACTGCAGCACTCCCAAGCACCCCCTTTGATAATTCAAGGTAATAATGTTCAGGGATGAGCTTGTGTTCCTTTGCATCGAGGGGGAAAATCTGACAGAAGGCAGTTTGTGATACGGCACACATATGACGCTTATAAATAATATCCTGAGCTGGCATGTCTCATGTTCAACTTTGTCAGTGCTGTAAAGTTGAAACCTTTTTAAATCTTAGACAAACAAAACACTTTGCTTTCATGAAATATTGTAAGCCGTCATTTGAGGCTTTATAAAAGCAGCACAATGAACACAAATCTGTCAGTGCGACCTCATCTTAAATAAGAGACAGCATTGCTTGTTGTTATTAACAAAGAGAGGCAGAGTTGATTTGGCAAAAATATATATATATATGCATTTTTTTTCTTTTTAATAATCAAATTTTATTTTTATATTCGAATCCCATGCCCATCGAACGAAGCTTTGAAGTATTTAAGACAGCCTTAGTTCTGTGTCATGTCCTTGCAGGAATGTATACCTATCCACAACAACGCATGACGGGGTATCTGTTCATTTCAGGTGACACAATGCAGCCTTCTGGATGGATGCTATCCATCGAGGGAGAAGTTGTGATGGGCCCACACCCATTATTTTTGCATGGGGTAGCTGCTTTATTCACCAGCTACTATGTCTTCAACCTGGAGTATCCTTCCGTTGGATCATCCACACTTGAGTTCATCCAAAGGTATTTTAACACTCTGAACACATGATCAATGTCATCAGTAAGACTTATCATGCAAAGACTATCTGGCTATTAAGTCCATGCCTTTCTACAGAGGCCATAAAGTAGATTAAATGCTTTGAGTATGAAGCCTGGAACCAACTATGTGAATTGGGACCACACCATCACTTGATGTTGCTGCTATCTTGTTAAGAAATTGACATAATGGTTTAATTCACATTATAGTATGGCTTCAAAATTCGGATGAGTAAACATTATGTTAGAGGTACCATGAAAAAACACAGGTGAGCACCTTGATAAACTCTCATGCTTAACCGAAAGGTCTTCACCCCAACTCAAACCGTCTCACTCAGACGCAACCTGCCCTCCCTATCCCCCTCCACCCTCTCCTCTGACATACTGTCCGCTCTACCTTTGAGTGACACCTTCTCTGCTCTCTCCACAGAGATGGCAACCTCCACCCTCCTCTCAGCCCTTGCAACCTCCTTCGACAAGCTCTGTCCCCTCGTTGAGAAACCTGCCCGCCGTTCCCCACCCAGTCCATGGCTGACAGATCCAGTGAGAGAACAAAGACAGGTCCTGAGAGCAGCTGAAAGGAAGTATAGAAAGTCACGCCTCACTGCTGACATCGACACATATCACAACCTCTTGTTAACATTCTCCAAAACCATTACTAATGCCAAAGCTTCTTTATTTCACCATAGGATCGAGGCCTCTGCCAAGAATCTTCGCAAACTGCATGCTACCATGTCCTCCCTCCTCACTCCCCCCCCACCCCCCCCTCCCTCATCTTTCTCTGCCGAAGACTTTGCGATCTTCTTTGAGGAAAAAGTGGAGAACATCCGCAGCTCCTTCTCCCAACCCCCACCCATTCCAAATGCTGAATCGAGAACATCATCCTTCACTCTGTCATCTTTCTCTCCCATTACAGAAGCCGAGACCCTGACACTGGTAACGTTGAACCGTCCGACTACATGCCAGCTGGACCGGCTACCTTCCCCACTCCTCCAGACCATAGCACCAGACATCCTCCCATTCCTAACTGCAACCATCAACTCCTCACTCAACTCGGGGGTGGTCCCCACCTCCCTAAAACAAGCCAGAGTCACGCCCCTCATAAAAAAACCATCCCTGAACCCTACCGTCATAGGCAACTACCGTCCTGTCTCTCTTCTCTCCTTCCTTTCTAAAACACTTGAACGTGCTGTATCCAACCAACTTACTGCTTATCTCTTACAGAATGACCTCCTAGACCCTAATCAGTCAGGCTTCAGAACTGGTCACTCCACAGAGACAGCCCTCATTGCGGTCACAGAGGCACTTCACTTAGCAAAAGCGAAAGGCCTCTCCTCTGTCCTGATTCTCCTAGATCTATCTGCAGCCTTCGACACAGTCAACCACCAGATCCTCCTCGCGGCCCTCGCAGGAATGGGAGTGGCTGGCTCTGCGCTGACATGGTTGTCATCATACCTCAATGACCGCTCCTACCAAGTGTCATGGAGAGGGACCCTGTCAGCCACCCGCCCCCTGCGGACGGGTGTCCCCCAGGGCTCGGTTTTAGGACCCCTTCTCTTCTCCCTCTACACTAAATCACTGGGTAACATTATCACGTCTCATGGCTTCTCCTACCACTGTTATGCCGACGATACTCAACTCTTCCTCTCCTTCCCTCCCTCAGATATCCACGTCTCTGAGCGGATCTCGGCCTGTCTGTCCGACATCTCCGCCTGGATGACGACCAACCACCTCAAACTGAACCTAAGCAAAACAGAATTGCTCCACCTGCCGGCCAAATCCTCCCCGCTGACCGACCTTTCCATCACAGTCGAGAATGCAGCTGTGACCGCGTCCCCGACCGCCAAGAACCTTGGTGTTGTCCTCGACGACCAGTTGAACTTCTCTGCTCACATCGCAGCGACAACCAGAACCTGCCGATTCCTCCTGAGCAACGTCAGAAGGATCCGCCCCTTCCTGACAAAATAAGCCACCCAACTCCTCGTCCAATCAACAGTCATCTCCCGCCTCGACTACTGCAACGCACTGCTCGCTGGCCTCCCGGCCACTGCCACTAAGCCTCTTCAACTCATTCAGAACGCAGCGGCCCGCCTGATCTCAAACCTACCGAAGTCGGCCCATGTCACCCCACTTCTTAGGGACCTGCACTGGCTCCCCATTGCTGCACGAATCCGCTTCAAGGCCCTCGATCTAGCATACCATGCGGCAAAGGGAACTGCTCCCGCCTACCTCCAGTCAATGGTCTCTAACTACACACCCTCAAGACCCCTACGCTCTGCATCTTCTGGCCGCCTCAGACCTACTCCTATGCAAGCTCCGGGAGGGTCATCAAAGAGAAGTCGCCTATTCTCAGTCCTTGCCCCACAATGTGGAATGAACTACCCACCCCAGTTAGGACAGCCGAAACACGTCCAATCTTTCGCCGTCGACTAAAGACGCACTTCTTCAACCATTATCTGAATAAAAAAAAAAATAAAAAAAAAAATATTATCTAACCCTAACTAACCATACTGTCATGCACTTGTCCTAATAAACTAACCTACACTGTAGCACTCAACACTTTGATGAACATTGTTACTCAGCTGATAGAGTTGTGCCCTTCCTGATGGCTTGTCGTACAGAACTTGTAAGTCGCTTTGGATAAAAGCATCAGCTAAATGACTAAATGTAAATGTATAAATGCTGAGTCTATTTAAAACTGAAACGTATCTTTGCTTATTAACAGGTGCTTCTTGGGCATCAACCCGGAGAAAGGCTCCAGGGCAAAGAAGCGAAGCGCCATCAACCCTCAAGTGACCACCCTTCTTCGTAAGCTCATAGACTTTGAATGGTCTGCATCTGCATAGACCAGGGGTCAGCAACCTTTTTGACATGGAGTGCCTGTTTGAAATATAGTTGTAACTAGTGTGCCTCAACAATATTCCATGCATCGTAATTTTTTTTCTCATAATCAAGTATTTTTAATGATAATATTTACATTATTACATCATTATTGTTATTATTAACAATATTATTATGATGGTTGTATCAACCCTAAATCTGAGTTGAGGGGGGGGGGGGGGATGCAATGCAGACAAACGGCTGCATACAGTGCGACCATTTCACTCACATTTGCCCATTCATTTTTGGACACATCACACACCATCGGTGTGTGTACTGTACGTGTGCTGTCATAGCTCCACCTACAGGCCTAATGGAGAACACCAGGAGTACACCAGGATGTGAATGGAGGGTGAATGTGAGGTATATCGTGTAAATAAGTTTTGATTGATCGCAAGACTACACTGTAAAAAAAATTATAATAATAAGTTATAAGTTAACAATATAAAAATATTGAGTTCAGTTACTCTGCATTAAGGTTTTCAGTTTTCAATCCATAATAAGTTAACAGAAAAATAAGTACACAACCACATTATTTCAACCTAATAAAACTATGTTTATTGTCATTGTTTTAAGAACACAAGTTGACTTGGTAATACTCACATTTTGAGTAAAAAAAATGGCTTTTAGCATGTGCAATGTTCAATGAAATGGAAAAATAAATAATAAAATGTGTTGATTAATCCCACTGGTCACAATGGTGACCGTAATAATGTTTTTGTTATAAGGCTCTGCAAATGTTACTGAATGATGTAGCAATGTATTTCCAGCTAAATTGAAATAATAAACAAATAAGGGATCTCAATTAAATATGTGGTAGGATTTCAACAAGATAAATGTGACAACAGTGCAAAATAGTTCACTATAATATTTCAAAGCAAAAAAAAAAAAAAAAAAAAATTATATATATATATATTTTTTTTTAACTGCTGCCCCCTGTGCCTATGCAAATGCCCCCGCGTGCCTATGCAGGCACGCGTGCCTAGGGTTGCCTACCCCTGGCATAGACAATCGTCCTTCTCCTGTCGTCCCCTGACGTGAACACCCTTCTTCGTAAGTAAGCTCATAAACTTTGGTCTGCAAAGACAATTGTCCTTCTCCTGTCGTCCCCTGACGTGAACACCCTTCTTCGGAAGCTCATAGACTTTGAATGGTTTGCAAAGACAATTGTCCTTCTCCTGTCGTCCCCTGACGTGAACACCCTTCTTCGGAAGCTCATAGACTTTGAATGGTCTGCATCTGCATAGACAATCGTAATTGTCATGCTCCTGTCGTCCCTGCGCCTCTTTTGTTATTTTGAGTGCCTCTTTTGTTCTTTTGAGTGAGTGCATAAAGTGTATTCATTAGTTCCATTTTCGGGTAAGACCTGGAAGTACTAGTTTCATGGCGACAGTGGCTCAGGAGGTAGAGCAGTCGTCTGGCAATCCGGAGATTCCCGCTCCTCCCCGGGCAGCGTGTCGATGTGTCCTTGAGCAAGACACTTAACCCCTACATGCTCCCGTCGGTGTGTGAATGAGTAAAATGTGCACAAATTGTAAAAAAAAAAAACAGCCATTTACCATTTTACTTACGAATATTATTACTTTGTCTTAGTTTTGCCGTTTTGAGCAGTGTTGACCAGCAGTTTATAAAATAATATTTAAAATGTTTATTAGCAACGCCGAGCTTTCAAACCATTGCGTTTCTCTGTCCGAAACTCTCGTGCAACTGTGTACCTTTGAATTTTCTCTGTGATACTTGTACAACAAGCGTTTCGCAGAGGACCAGTTCTTCAGAGTTAATATGGGATTTTCCTATGGGTCAAATGTGCACAAATTGTAAAAAAGAAAACAGCATTTACCATTTCAAGAATAAGAATATAATTCTTTGTAATATAATTCTTTGTAATAATTCTGTCTTTTGACAATAAAATCCCATAATTAACTCTGAAGAACTGGCGAAACGCTCGTCATACAAGGTGCATCAGTCAGCTAAAGCCGTTTTGAGCAGTGTTGACCAGAAGTTTATAAAATAATATTTAAAATATTTATTAGCAATGCCGAGCTTTCAAACCATTGCGTTTCTCTGTCCGAAACCCTCATGCAACTGTGAGTACCTTTGAATTTTCTATGCGATACTTGTACAATGAGCGGGATTTTCCTATGGGTAAAATGTGCACAAATTGTAAAAAAGAAAACAGCCATTTACCATTTCAAGAATAAGAATATAATTCTTTGTATATAATTATTTGTAATAATTCTGTCTTTTGACAATAAATGCCGGCTTACCTCGTGTAATTCTTGTATATAATTATTTGTAATAATTCTGTCTTTTGACAATAAATGCTGGCTTACCTCATTTGTGCGTTTGGACTGTTGTTTTTAATGTACAATAGCCTACGTGCATTTTTTAAGTCCAGCGCAGTATACTTCCTGGCAGAAGCTCACACTTTGGTTTTCTGTCATGATTAATCACGTCATCCAATAGTATTTGACAGGAACCTATTGTATGAGCTTCCTCCAGAAGTATACTGGAGCTGGGGACTATACAGTTATGCATACCATTGTAAATTGACAGTTATTTTCCCAAATTATTTATAATTATATAATATAATAATTATTATTATTCAATTATTTTGTTGGCAAGTCTGAAAAGTAATGCAAAAGACTTGCCAACAAAATAATTGAAAAATAATAATTATTATATTATATAATTTGGCAAAATAACAGTCAATTTACAATGATAGACATGCATAACTCTATAGTCCCCAGCTCCAGTATACTTCTGGAGGAAGCTCATACAATAGTTTCATGTCAAGATACAATAGGATGACGTGATTAATCACGACAGGAAACCAAAGTGTGACCTTCAGGAAGTGTACTGGAGCTGGACTACAAAAATACATGTAGGCTATTGTAAATACACAATACATTGTTGTAATATATATACAACAAAATAATGTGATATCACAGTAATTTCTTACAATTTGATGTTGTGAAGTCACAATACATTGGTAATATATATACAACAAAATAATGTGATAGTACAGTAAATGTCTTACAATTTGATGTTGTGAAGTCACAATACATTGTTGTAATATATATACAACAAAATAATGTGATATCACAGTAAATTCTTACTGTAAGAAGTTGTGAAATTACAACAATGTATTGTACTACCATTACTGTGAAATTACAACACATTGCTGTGAAGCCATTCACAGTAAATTATTGTGAATCTTACTGTAAAAGTCATGCAACACATTGCCAGAAGGTATTGTAATATCACAGTAATTTCTTACAATATGATGTTGTGAAGTCACAATACATTGCTGTAATATATATACAACAAAATAATGTGATATCACAGTAATTTCTTTCAGTAAGAAGTTGTGAAATTACAACAATGTATTGTACTACCATTACTGTGAAATTACAACACATTGCTGTGAAGCCATTCACAGTAAATTATTGTGAATTTTACTATAAAAGTCATGCAAAATATTGCCTGTAAGCTATTGTAACTTTACGGTGAAAATGTTTACAGTGTGGTGGTTGCCTCTTGGGCAACCATTTTGGTGGGGGAGGTGTTATGTACCATGAGCTTGATCACTCCTGTGTCACTGGGCATGCAGGTGAGGGCTGCTAATTAGCTCATTGCTGCTGATTGGTTACCTGCTGGCAGGTTAAAACCAGTCTCTGAGACACACATGCACTCTGTCTGTGGCTAGAGGAGTGTGTGTTAACAGAGAGTTGTCACATTCTCTCATTCTTTGTTCTTTAGTTTGTACCAGTAATTCATTGTTAGAGTAGTATTTTGAGTTAAACACAGGTTTTGGTGTCGGTTTGCACATAGGTTGCGTCCCTTTGAGCCAGGGTCGTAACAGACCTCTTAATGTTCAACGGCCCTCATACGCACATGTGTGCGGGACGTTTGCATGGCGCAGCAATTTGCTCTCGTCTGTCGGCTCCGGGCTGCGTTTCTCCCGATCATTCAATACATTGTTGGAAAGTTGAATTTGCCGCCTTTCGATCGTCACCAGACTCAATCTATTGCATGCTTCGGGTCTCAAGTTACAAGACAAAATATCTGGCGAGCGTCATTTGACAAGCCGTTCCGATGAGTGACCACGTCCGGTTGTAAACGGTCCTGAACTGACCAGTCACTGCTGATGGTGAAAATGATTGACCACCGTTGTAGCCAAGGAGCGTCTGCTCTGAAAGCAATCACAGGCGAGCGCTGATTGCAAAGAGAAGGGGGCAGAAGAAGGCAAACAAGTTCTTTGTTTTGAGTTGCGCGTCTGAATGAATGGAAGTGGACGGCCATTTTGGATAATCATGCTGAATTATTGCGGTACACACATTACAAAAACCTAAATTCCGTGGGATTTCTATAAACTTTGGACCTGTATGACTATTAGTCTTCAGGCTATGGAACCGTTATGTTTTCCAGCTCCCACCTCTCAGCTGGAACCCAAAAACAGGCATCTGGCAACAAGTCAACACAAAAGTAAGGAGTATATCTTTTATTTCAGTGTGTTAAAAAATAATGAATTTTTTTTAATTATATCTTGCGGCATATTTTAAGGTTTTCTTTCTTATATTAAAGTATATTTAGTTTTTAAGAATTGTAAAGGATAGGCAAAAACAAGCATGTGCTTCAGCCTATTCCTTTTTTCGGTCATTGAGTTTGGATTTTTTTGTGTGAGCTTACTTTGATTATGTACATTTGTGATTTTTTTCTTTTCCTTTTGAAAGTCCACACATGTGTGTTTTTGATTTATCTGTAAACAAAGACCGAAAATAAAACTATTCGTTCATTCATGTTAAAACCTCTGTTTCTCCATTACATTAGCACTCAAAGTGATTTTTCCATACCAGACCAGACTCATTCATGTGCTGTAAATATAAAGTATAATACATGGCAAATTACTTTGGGTATGCAATCGACAGGCGTTTTATGCAAAAATTGCAGGACTGTTGAGGGTTAAGTACTTTTTACCATGGCCCCAATTAACTTTACATTAGTATTGTGGCTAATTAAGGAAGAGCTGGGTATCCAGTATGACCAGTGGCGTCGCGTGGGTAAAATAATAGGGTATGCCAAAAAAAGCTATTAAAAAAAAAAGAATTATAATCTTTTTTTTTTTTTTTTTTTACTTAAGCCAAGCAGTCACCATGTACAGTATGGCTCGGCGGCCATTGCCAGTCAAACCAAGCAGTCACCATGTACAGTATGGCTCGGCAGCCACTGCCAGTCAAACCAAGCAGTCACCATGTACAGTATGGCTCGGCGGCCATTGCCAGTCAAACCAAGCAGTCACCATGTACAGTATGGCTCGGCAGAGTTACTACTATGAAGAAAACAAAGCCAAGAGAACAGTTTTGAACAGTTATTTTTCCAAATAGTTAGCATACTGTAGCATTTAACCCTAGGAGGACGGACCAATATACTAGTTACTGTACTACTAGCATCATGCAACATGACACTTCACTCCTCCTTCACAGGGATGTGACTAATAAACATGGACATGACACTTCACTCCTCTACTGTAAGGACAACTCAGTCATGGCTTTGTCAGTATTCCAATGTACAGTGTACAATGTGTGTGTGTCCACTACCCAACCCCCCCCCCCCCCACCTCCAATGTACAGCCCCCACCGACCCACCCAACCCCACCCCACCCACCCAACCTCCTCCAATGAACAGTTTCTACGTCAAATGTATATACACTCTTTTTCTGGACACTTTTGTATCACAAACAGTACTGTATTTGCAAAATCTGATATGTCATAAATGTATAGATGTAGCAGTACTGTCTATCTGTATGTCATGTATGTCATATATGTTATGATGAATTGAAAATGGGGGACCCTGATGTAAACAAGACGAAAGTCTTTCTCTGGTCTACAAACATCCCCTTAACAATTGTATGTATTGAGCTGTACTGTACTGTACCAATTCTGCAATCTGTTAATAAACTTTTCAATCAATCAATCAATCAATCAATCAATCAATCAATCAATCAATCAATCAATCAATCAATCAATCAATCAATCAATCAATCAATCAATCAATCAATCACTCAGTTAGCATCCAAGCTAGCCATAATGTTACATTAGTAGCTCTAGCTTAGCATGCAAGCTACAGTAGAAACTGCATCTTCAATGGTCAATAAACTTGGTCAATAAACTTGCTCCTCCTGGACAGATAGATAATATCCACAGTCACAGTGGTGTGCTGTGCTGCTGGTCTTCAATAAATGTACCGCCGGCTAAAACTAAGTGGCTAATAAAGTGCTAAATGTTTGATAATAGAATACAGGATTAGTCTGAATGTGCCTGCTGTTAATAAAAATTTCAAACAATCAATCAATCAATCCCGCGAGGGGATGACGTCACCTATGGTTCAGCCGTTGTCACGTGATTCACGTTAGATGCCTGTATGTAGACTCAAAACTAATTATTCCTTCTCAAAGCCCCGTTTTAAGGTGTGGGCAGTGCTTTAGTCAGCTCGAATCACGGAATCAGATTGGCCAGTATTGGTTTAACATGGGACGCTGGAGAAGGACGTCCCGCCTCCCTCCTCTCCAGTCTACTCTGCTGCAGTGTGCACAGTGTGTTAGAGAGAGTGAGAAGGAGAAGAGGGAGACATTTAAAAAAAAAATATATATATATAACACAGTTGAATTTTTTTGTATTATTATTGTAAACTATATATACAAAAATATATATAAAAAAAAAAAAAAAAAATCATATTTCATATTTGATATTAATTCATATTTTCATATAGGGAGGCCTGGCTTCCGTTGGCTTCCATGAGGATTTGCCACTGAGTATGACGCACAGTATAGATTATGCTGAGAAAGGACTCTACCTTGCGACAACATCATCAGTGAATTGTAAATACGACTAGGGCTAAAAAAATTCTGAGGTTACCCTTTAATTAGTAAGGGATAATCAACGAGTAGGTGCACGTTACATGGCTTTAAGGTTTGACGTGGGGAGCGAAGAACCACCCGACACGCATTGAACGCACATCTACAAGTTGATTATTCCGCTTATACCATGGTCATCAAACAAAATATGTGCCATTTATTCATATTTTCAACATTAAAATATAAAGACATGTGTTATTTATGCTTTACTCACTGCTGTCTTTCACTATAGTCCCCCTCTGCGCTACCTTAGCAACTGCTTGACAACCACCTGTCACTTGACTGATGCCAGTGACTATGACCCAGAAAGCAAACTTTATGTCAATAACTTTGCCTATGGTTAACAAACAGTGAATATGATCTGCCAGTATGTTTGACAAAACGGCTGGCTTGCTAGGCAGACATCTCATTGTCCCCAAATGAATATAGATATATTTGTTCAAACATGAGCGGTCAGTCGTAGTCTCAATTACAGCCATTCCGAGTTCAATTGCAAGAACGGGATGTGCCATGACATGAAGGGATTATGCAAATCCAGGAATAAATTGCCTCTCCACATACTAATCTGCTTTGCTAGCTCTATCTTGGAAATATAATGATTGCCCAAAAGAATAATACTGCCTGCGTAATTTCAGAATAACTATGTGCGTTACACAGCAGCGCAAAACCATTCATCATGTAAGCGCACTGATGCCAGAGTGCATTTGGCTGAATAGCGAGATGTAGCACCATCCTACCTAGTCAGCAACATTGTTGTAAACCTTGTCCCAGAGACACTATTCCAGAGGTAGTCTAATATACTATTGTATTAACACTCTGACAGACTGACTAGGTTACTAGGTTACATATGTGTGCAAGGATTTCTCTCTCTCTGTGTACATCCCGTTCTTGCAATTCAACTCGCAACAATTAATGTACTTGATGAATCGACTGACAGTGATACAGCTACCACCTATATTTGATGTGGAAAAAAAGCTATTGATTTGAGGACCATGAGATGTCTGGCTAGCGAGCCAGCTATGGGTTACAGGTTGGGTAGCGGATGAATTTAGAACAGTAATAATAATAACTTTATTTGTATAGCACTTTTCATACAGAAGTTGCAGTTCAAAGTGCTTCACAACAGTAAACATACAGGAATAAGCGAGCATAAAAAATTATAGATAGAGAGGTAGCAAGGTGAGGGAAATCACAGTTCTTCAGTAATACAAATAATAAAATAGAATTAGAATTAGAATAGATTAGATAGAGTAAAAAAGTGCGGTTTGATTCCGTTTAAAATAGGCTAAAAATTATTAAATAGAACGGACAGTAAAAAGTGTGATAAGATTGTTCAATAAAAAATATATAACAACAGAGCAGTGTATCGCTCTTAGTACTTTGAGTTTCTTTACAAAGTTCTAACATACAACAGAGCCGTCCATCGCTCTAACATACAACAGAGCCGTCCATCGCTCTAACATACAACAGAGCCGTCCATCGCTCTAACATACAACAGAGCAGTCCATCACTCTAACATACAACAGAGCAGTCCATCGCTCTAACATACAACAGAGCAGTCCATCACTCTAACATACAACAGAGCAGTCCATCGCTCTAACATACAACAGAGCAGTCCATCGCTCTAACATACAACAGAGCAGTCTATCGCTCTTAACACTTTGAGTTTCTTTACAAAGTACAGTTCTAAGTTACCTTATAGAACAACAGAGCAGTGCGTCGCTCACAACAACTTAACAACAGAGCAGTGCGTCGCTCACAACAACTTAACAACAGAGCAGTGCATCGCTCTTAACTTTGAGTTTCTTTACAAAGTTCAGTTTTGAATTACAACAGAGCAGTGCTCTTAAAATGACAGTGCATAGGAGGTAGTGAGATATAATTTGCATAGAACCGACATATGAATTTGATTGGAAGTGTATGAAAGTAGGTAGGGTAAGAATAGTGCAGGTAAAGTACAATTTGTCAGGATATCCCTGATGTTTCATTGAAATGCCTGAGCAACAGTGATTAATCTTGAGCCGAACTATGTGTGCATTAAACAGGTTTAACACACACCTGCCAGCCAATCAGAACAGAGTATTCACCCAGGCCATTATAATAAATTAATAAGCAATATAAAAAGGTTTACAGAATTTCCAACCAGGGATGAAACAGCTTTTGTATAAAAAATAAATAAAAACATGTAGATGGCAGATGTTCAGGAAGTAGAGTATTTATTGTTGGTCCCTTAGCAGACGTGATAGCTCTATGATACAAAATATATTTAAACATTATTGGCATTGTGTGACGTCTCTAAAGGCAGGATGTACTGTATGTGTTTCATGGATATTAGGATAGATGCCAGGCACATGCACTCATAAGACATTAACTCATTCACTGTCAACGACGAGTATACTCGTTATTGGGCGCCAATCGTTGAACGCCAACAACGAGTATACTCGTTATTTGATCGTTATTTCTTTTATTCAATATTTCTATTCATTACAGGCACACAGACTCGGGGTTAACATGGGGTATCAGCCTGATAATGTAAAAGTGCAATACTGGCTGCATCACACTAGACGGCGGTATCGAGCACCCTTTATACCCTTGTATCTTTCTCTGTGGGATGGAAATTTTTTTCGGGTTTCATGTTTTCTTGTCGGGCGAGGGCAGCCGTTCTGCCGGTTCCATCGAAGCGCGTCAAATAACCCCTATCCATATGTTGTGGTGGTTTATGCCGTGGGCCAAATGGACATTGGATATACCAGATGGCAATCAAACAATTGGAATATTATTTTTGGAATACTCCCGATCACAGGTAAGAATGATCTGACGTCAATTTTAGCTTGATCCTGCAATGCTTTTACACCGATCTGGCTGATAAGCGTTTTTAGTGTTCAATGCGAATGGCGTTACTGACAATCAAATTATCAGGAACGACCCCCCCCCCCCCCCCCTTTCATGCATTCAAGATGGAACATAATACCTATGATATAGATTTAATTTCGGGATAATAGCGTATACAGGCAAGAAATGGCAACATCTATAGTGGAATCAACGTATAGGGCTTTAACTCAGGATTTCATGAATTACCATAGACAGCTCTAAAACCATACTTATATTCACCACGGTATAACACGCAAACGTATACATGAAAACATTTATTCTTTTTCACATATTAAACGATGGATAGTTGATGTCAAATGAGCCATAGTATTGTATCCATAGCTATAATATAAAATATAGCCCTGCAAACACCGCCACGCATTCCTATCTCTTAGAGCGGTGGCACAGTAGGAACAAAGATGCTCTAGGCCCGCGCCGCTGAATGAGTTATTATTCCTCAATGGTAGAGGAGGAGAGTTCATACTCTGGGGGATATATATGATAAAAACCGCCTTCGATCATTTCAGGACCTAAGAGATTTTTATGACCTCCCCGGTGTAAAATTCGTCCTCTACTTGCAACAAAAATAAATAAAAAAAAAAATCTATTCTATTCTATAACTAAGGTCGCCGCTCAGGGTGCATGGGGTACTGTGGGCTCAAGCACTACACCCACACCCTTTTATTAAGCTTATCAGGGACAGGACAACCTCAAGAGGATTTGTCTCAGATTTGTATGTAACAGAACCGTCACTTTCTTCTACCATGAGTCATGCTTGCTCTAACCAGTGTTCAAACTGTTCCTCACCTGATGGAGCGGACAAGGTCCCAGAAAACAGACGTAAGTGCCGATAGCTGTTATGCTCAGTGGGAGGTTTTACTTTGTCCATCAATTCACAAAGTGCGCACAGGATAGATTCGGTTGGGCTAACGGGAGGGGGAGAGTCTGCTCTCTGAAACATGTTCAGGATGTCTTCCTCCATCTTACCCTCAGCATACAGTAGTCCTGCTAACTTCTCGCTGAATTTAGCATCATCCACAGGGGCTGATGGGGTCTCTCCTACTAAGACTAGGCCACGCCTCGTCACCATCAGTAGGCATAACTTCAGGGGGAGCATTCTCACTCTTTACCTCCTCCCGACATTCACACAGGATCATAAACTTTTTTCACCATGTACTGAACCACCTGCCTCTGTCTGACACACACGTGACCCAGACATTTGACTGTCTCCAGGGTCTTTTCTATGTTAGTGACATCAACATCATCTGGAATGAAGACCATAAGCACATGAGCCACATTTAATACCTCCCCACTGCCACAGTCTTTAAGCTCCATCACTAGCTCAGCTTGACTGTCCATTTAGTCTATTTAGATTTTCCTTTTCTTTTTATAAATAAAAAAATATTATATATATTTTTTTCTATGGTGCTACTGGCTTGAATTTGAACCTATATTTAGTTATAAACCCAAACAAATCCCAGCAGTGCCTCCATTTAAGTAGCCCCTTTTACCCCGATTGAATAGAGGGCAGGGCCCTAAGTCCTTTATGCAATACAATACCTAGCTCGTAATACAATCTAATAATAATAATAATAATATGTTTGGGTTATAGGTTTAACTCAATACATTTAAAATACGAATGATCAAGCCAGACACTTAACTTTAAATATAAAAATTATCTGTATTGAAAGGTTACGTGTATTATATATTATATACAATGTAATGTTAATACAATGTTAATGTATATATATATATACACACATTTACAGAATAAATAAAATAATCATTAAATAAAGTATCCGAGCTCTTACTTAATATTGGCTCAAAGGCACCATAGCTCAATATCCAAAAGGAAGCAAAAAAAACAGAGCTACTACTCTGCAGCACTCAAGTTCAAACTCAACTCAAAATCGAAATGTTACAATGCATGTCAAACAACACTTCTAGAATATTATTAATGATATAGATAATTACATTATACATATCATATACATTAATACAATATACACCTAAGCCGGCATCTATTAACCCTGGTGGCTAGGGTTGCCACCCGTCCCGTAAAATACGGAATCGTCCCGTAATTGGAAACTAAAAGACGCGTTCCGTATTGAACTGATACGGGACGCACTTTGTCCCGTATTTTAAGGTCGGGAATGTAAGAGCTCCGCTCTCCGCAAGTCAGTCAGTGTTGCCAGTATTGTGAGAGAAATGAGCCAACCGACTTACAAAAACAAGCAAAATTGTGTCCAAAACTTGCGGAAAATAAACAGACTTGGCAACTCTGGATGATGGGTGTGCACTCAGCAGCTCACGACCAATGAGAATTAGCGCTTTCACGTTGCTAAGATATGTTCTGTGCCATTGTGCCAATCCTCTGTCTGTGCGCTGCCTGTCATGGTTGCTATAGCAGACACTCCACCACGTCCTAAAAAGACAAACGCCTCCAGACCTGAGTGGGAAGAGGCAAACCCCTGGCTTGATAGCATCAGTGGAGATGTTTATAAGGCAAACTGCAAAGTATGTATGTGTTTTCTGTGGCACATGGTGGACTGACTGACATCAGACAGCATGCCTCAGGAGAACAACATTCCCGAAATATAAGAACGCAAAGGACCCAAGCACAGGTTTCACAGTTCTTCATGACTGAAACATCCCCAGAGATTGATTCGGTATTGGATATTACATCGTATTTATCTGGTTGTGTTTTTAACTAGATGTCAGTATTTCTATTTACCTGCCCTGGCAGCCTACATATTGGCTGCTGATGTGGGCATAGTCTAGGCCAGTGGTCACCAACCTTTTTAAGCCCAAGATCACTTTTTTTTTTGGTGAAGGCAAGATCTGGAACGAGTCCTTTGTTGTACCAGCACGGCGCGGGACCCGACCCCCCCCTCCACCCTTCCCACCCACGACAACAAAGCCCCCCCAACCGGCAACCCCACGGTCAAATCGCCTGCTAAATTAGCCAACCTAGCCAGGCTGGCTATGTTTACCAGCCCAGGAGGACAAAGGGTTGCCGCCAGAGAAGACACAGGACAAAGGACCCCCCCCTCCCCCCTCCCCACACACCAACACACAGACCTCACGGAGACAACAACAAAGCCCCCCCCACCCTCCCCCACAGCAGCACCAGACACAGACGAAGACAATTACCTGGAACTTGACGACATCAATACCACAGCAAATAAAAACGGACTACACATTTTTCACCTGAATGTAAACAGCATAAAGCATAAGCTGGATGAGATAAGAAACCTGTTTATGAGCGGTAAGGTAGACATAATATGCTTTACTGAAACTAAACTTGACCAATCTGTAACAGACCCTGAAATAGAGTTAGAGAACTATACTATAGTCCGTAATGACAGAAACCAGTATGGAGGTGGTGTTTGTATGTACATACATAAGGACACCAAATTCATTACCCGTACTGACCTTCATCATGAGACAATTGAAACTGTATGGGTGGACATTTTATTTTAAAGGGCAAAATCTGTTCTAGTCGGCACAATATACAGACCGCCAGATCAAACTGGCTTTTATGATACTCTGGATGTGTGCTTAGCTGGAGCTGAGGATGCGGAAAAAATTCGTATTGGGGATTGGAACACGGATATGCAACAAAAAGATGCACCCGTCTTCAAATCCTTCAATAGGTTTTGTGATCTGCACGGCCTCAGCCAACTAATCACCCAACCCACAAGGATATGTGAATCAACTCAGACTACCATTGACCTCATACTGACCTCTGACAAGTCCAAGATCTCCAATAAAGGGGTTATAGCATGTGGGTTAAGTGATCATTATATGATATTCTGTACCCGCAAAAAGCTAAAACTAAAGGCTGGCTGTCACAAAACAGTCACATCTAGAGACCTCAAAACCTACTCTAGCGAGGCCTTTAACCTTGAACTGGAGAGTCTGGACTGGTCAGATGAACTCAATGGTACACTGGTTGAAGAAACTTGGCTTGGCTACAGAACCAAATTCTCATCAATACTAAACAACATGGCCCCCCTAAGAACCACCAGGGTAAAAAATCGCGCTGAGCCATGGATGCACACTGAAATACTGACCGCTATGAAAGCCAGAGACAAAAAATGCTCTGAGTTTCGTAAAAGCCAGTCAAAGCTTACCAAAAGCACGAGCAGTGAACTCCAAGACCACGTGACTGAACTCAAACTAGAAAGAAACAGACTAAGAAATGACGTAAACTCCATGATCAAAACTGCTAAAAAAAATTTCATCAATGAAAAAACAGAGGAAAACAAAAATAAACCATGTGAACTTTGGAAATTACTCAACAATCAACTAGGCTGCAGTAAAAAACTTAAAACCAGGTTCTCAAACATAAACATAAAGACGGACAACACGCTCATCACAGACAAGCTGGATGTAGCCAATTACTTAAACACTTTCTTCACAAACATAGCCACAACACTGGTAAACAAACTACCCTCCCACTCAGGGCAGTATGGGGTAGAACACATAGTAGCATACTACAAGAACCTAGGCGTCCACAAAGACGACTTCAAACTGGAAATGGTAACTACAGATGAGGTACTCAAAAAACTGAGTGCCCTCCAACCAAACAAGGCCACTGGCCATGACAACATCCCCTCCAAATTCCTCAGAGACTCAGCAGCAGCCATCACCCCAGTCATCACACACATAATAAACCTCTCCATAAAACAGGGACACGTCCCCAAGGATTTCAAAATTGCGAGAGTAACACCCCTGCACAAAAAGGGCAGCAAATTAGACCCGGGCAACTACCGCCCTGTTTCTATCCTTACATCCATCTCGAAAGTCATGGAAAAAATAGTATACGAACAGATCGAAAAGTACCTTGCGGAAAGAAATCTAATCTACGAATTCCAATCTGGCTTCAGAACATCCCACTCCACTGACACATGCCTTCTCTACTTGAACGACCACATCAAACAAGAGGTGGACGCGGGCAAATACTGCGGCATGGTCATGCTGGACCTACAAAAGGCCGTTGACACTGTCAATCACACCATTCTGATTGACAAGCTAAAAGAAATTGGTTTTGATTGGAGTTTATCAGTGAGCTGGATACAATCCTACCTGGAGGGGAGGGAACAGATGGTGGAGGTAAACGGTACCCTATCCCCCCCCCTCACAGTGAGCTGTGGTGTTCCACAAGGAAGCATACTAGGACCGCTACTATTCCTAATTTATGCAAATGACATGTCGTCAGCTTGTGACTGCAACTTGTTCCTGTTTGCGGACGACTCAGCCCTGCTGGTCTCTGACAAGAACAAGTTACAGGTTGAAAAAGCCCTCAGCTCGGAACTAGGCAAAATCTGCATATGGCTCGCCGACAACAAACTATCATTACACATGGGCAAAACAGAGTCCATTCTCTTCGGTTCAAATAACAAACTCAGCAAGACCGACGGCTTCTCGGTTACAGTGGGTGACATTATTATCACAAGGAAAGATGAAATTACCTACCTGGGTTCCATCCTAGAGGCTAATCTTTCCTGTGACAAAATGGCATCCAATGTAATAAAAAAAGTCAACCAACGAACGCGATTCTTGTACCGGATCTCCTCTTTGGTAAACAAGAATACCCTGAAGACTCTAGCAGGAGCACTCATTCAAGGGTACTACGACTATGCTTGCACCTCATGGTACCAAAGCACCTCAAAGGCACTAAAAAACAAATTACAAACATCTCTAGTCAGCTAGTCAGACTACTGCTTGACCTGACTCCTAGAACCCACCTCACCCCTGCCCACTTTGACAACCTAGGATGGCTTAGAGTAGACGACAGAGTACAGCAACTTGCAATGGGCCTGGTCTACAAGATACACTATGCGACCAAGGTACCCATGTACATGTCAAAATACTTCCCAAAGGTCAGTGAATACCACGATCACAACACCAGAGGGAGCTCCACAAATCATGTAAAACCCAGATTCGGCTCAAACAAGGGACTAAACACGTTTCGCAATTATGCCACATCAATGTGGAACGCCCTACCTAAAGCTGTAAAGGAATGTGAATCACTACCCACTTTCAAAAACACTCTCAAAAAACACCTACGTGAGACTGCAATTCGAAACTGGCCCCCACAAATGTCCTAACCTAGTTGTACAGTAAATGACCAAGTAAGGCTTTGTCAGTATTCCAATGTACAGTGTAAAATGTGTGTGTGTCCCCTACCCAACCCCCCCCCCCCACCTCCAATGTACAGCCCTCACCCACCCACCCAACCCCACCCCACCCACCCAACCTCCTCCAATGTACAGTTTCTACGCCAAATGTATATACACTCTTTTTCTGGACACTTTTGTATCACAAACAGTACTGTATTTGCAAATCTGATATGTCATAAATGTATAGATGTAGCAGTACTGTCTATCTGTATGTCATGTATGTCATATATGTTATGATGAATTGAAAATGGGGGACCCTGATGTAAACAACTTTCTCTGGTCTGCATCCCCTTAACAATTGTATGTATTGAGCTGTACTGTACTGTACCCATTCTGCAATCTGTTAATAAACTTTTCAATCAATCAATCAATCTACCTATTGAAGCGTTGAGAGGTTTTGAGAGTTACGGCGTCTTCGGCAGAATGAGCATGGCTCCGAATGACGTGTAGACTCGTCCGCGGCGGTTAAAGTGTTAACTTGAATGGGTTTATGATGAATATCTGTTTGTGGGTATGTTCAAAGTAATATATTATTCATATCTTTCATATTTGATACAGAAATTATTACAAAAATCTTGTCCGCCCGCCTGTTACTGTTCCGCAACCGTTCCTACTTCCGGGGTAGGCCTGATTGGCCGCGACGGCCACGTGACCAGGCGCGACCACGCCCCGCGGCAAAGGCCGGTGTGTTGACGCTAGGCTGCTGTGTTTCCTGGTTGTCGCGCCACGGTAGTCAGTTAGTTCTGTGTTCCGTGTTGCAATAAACGTTCAACGATGTCAACAAAACGGTATCTTATTACGGCTTTCCTCCCGACGACAAAGAGAAGAGAAGGTGGTTGAAGCCTGAAGTTGATACAGTAAGTTTGATCGCGGTCTCGTGACCAGAATACAAAACATTACCTGTTGTTATTGTTAAGTCGCTATCTTGTGATAGTAACATGGTCGTTCTTAATGTAGCCTACTGTATATATCCACATGTGTTTGTACATATAACTGCATATAATCCTTTTACATATCTGTAGATACTACGCTATCTATATCTGTACATATCCCTTACCTACTCTTACTAGTTACGCTGCTGGCCAGTATGACTACCATAGTGTCTTTATACCTGCTGCATCAATGTACATAATAATACTACAACTCTGTACATACATATGATCTGATTAGCATTATTACTCAGTAGTACTGATTTATATATTTTAAACAATATAATGAATTAAGGTTTTGTTTTATTTGTCACATAAGGTATGCATACATTACAGTGAAACACTTGGTTCTGTATGAGCCTCCTGAGATTGTGCTTTCTAGAAGTTAGACATCTCTTTGATCCAATGACCTGAGTCAGGTCTCTGAATCTCCTTCCATTTTAAAGCAATCACATGTTTAGCTTGTAGTAGACAGAAATATATTTGTTTGTTTCTTCATATCACAGTTTACAATTTATTTTCTTTTTGCAGGCATGACTTCACATCAGCTATCCCATTCCCACCAAACGGAAAAAACAAATGCTCCCTGCGAGTGTGGAGGATGAACGAAGAGCTGAACAAGGCCCAAACCACCTTGACATTGCTACGACCCCTAGTACTTCATGTGTTGTGGTGCTTGAATTATGCCTCTAATCGATCAGCTACTCCTGACTTTGATGAAGCTCCGACTGAATTGTGGCATCCTAGACCTTGCTATGAGGTTTAATTGCTGCCGTGCCAGTCACCAAGTAGTTGTTTTGAAGTAAAGCGCAGACTCCATACTCTTCTGCTCGTCTCATTTATTAACTTCCACAATCTATTCTATTTTTGTATTGTATTTTTGCACAATCGAAGGCAGGCATGGCCACCTTCATTTCACTATTATCATCATTTATGTATTGTGTATGTACTGTATGTGACGATTAAACCTCTTGAAGTGCAGGTAAACATGGCATCTTAAGACATTCACAAATCTAGGCTCATCCACCTGATATTCAATACACTTGAATCACAAAGTTTCTTCACACACTTTAAAATGTTGTGGCAGACTGTCACAAACAAAGGTCTATAATAACACATACCTGGACGGGGCTGTTGTGAAGCCAGCCCATCCAGTGAGTGCTTTAAGCACAGGACAGGTCCCGGCAGAAATAAACAACGTTTTCCAAAAGTAAATGATATTTATTATATGAAGGGGAATGAAACCTGTAAAGACACACACAACAGGGAGAACAGCTGTGATCGCCTTGTCTGAGGTACTTTCTAGGTCACTGGTGAAGGTTATAACTGCATTGGGAGCCACACCGATCAGAGCAGTAAGTGTGGTGCGTCCTTTGTAATGACTGTACAGATGGGGTGAAGTCATCATGCCTGTAAAAAGAAAATACATTGTAAACTGAAGCACAATCTCAGGAGGCTCATACAGAACCAAGTGTTTCACTGTAATGTACGAGTACCGTATGTGACAAATAAAACAAAACCTTAATTCATTATATTGTTTAAAATATATAAATCAGTACTACTGAGTAATAATGCTAATCAGATCATATGTATGTACAGAGTTGTAGTATTATTATGTACATTGATGCAGCTGGTAACTAGTAAGAGTAGGTAAGGGATATGTACAGATATAGATAGCGTAGTATCTACAGATATGTAAAAGGATTATACATATATACATATATACACATGTGGATATATACAGTAGGCTACATTAAGAACGACCATGTTACTATCACAAGATAGCGACTTAACAATAACAACAGACCAATGTTTTATATTCTGGTCACGAGACCGCGATCAAACTTACTGTATCAACTTCAGGCTTCAGCCACCTTCTCTTCTCTTTGTCGTCGGGAGGAAAGCCGTAATAAGATACCGTTTTGTTGACATCGTTGAACGTTTATTCCAACACGGAACACAGAACTAACTGACTACCGCGGCGCGACAACCAGGAAACACAGCAGCCTAGCGTCAACACAGCGGTCTTTGTCGCCTGGTCACGTGGCCGTCGCGGCCAATCAGGCCTACCCTGGAAGTAGGAACGGTTGCGGAACAGTAACAGGCTGTCCGCCCACCACATTTCAACAAACAACTTCATTCTGAATTAATTTAGCCTTGTAGTTTCTAATCCCATCGTTTATTAGTTATTTTTGTATTGATTAAACATAAGTCAGTTACTGTACATGTCAAATATGCTAAGGTAATTAGATTTAACTTATTGCTTATGGAGCAGTGTCCCCATTTATCCCAGATGAGTTGATGAACACTGCAGCTTTATTATCTAAGAAATACATACAATATATAATAATTGTAAAGTGTTTTTTGATGTTTTGGTGTAAATCTAATCTAATATATAATCTATAAATGCTAAATTATCTGATAAAGTATACAGTATTCACATGAGGTGCTATAGGTTCCTAGTTGGAGGTCTGGTAGCAGTCCCTGCCCACTGTTGTGGAGTCTGATGGCCGCTGGTATGAAGGACTGGCCGAGGCGGTGAGTGTGGGGGGGGGGGGCTTCTCATCTTGACTAGCCCGTCATAGAGGGGGTGGGAGGGATTCTCCAGGATAGCAGCCAGCTTCCTTCTCATCCTCCTCTCTGCCTTTAGATTGGCAAGAGTATAGGGTTTTAGGATGAGGTGGTCATATAAGTTCCTTGGGGTACACCTGAACAATAAACTGGATTGGTCGGACAACACAGAGGCCCTCTACAGGAAGGGACAGAGCAGACTGTTCTTCCTGAGGAGACTCCGGTCCTTCAATGTTTGCAATAGACTGCTGCAGTCATTCTACCAGTCTGTAGTGGCCAGCGTCCTCTTCTATGCTGTGGGGGCTACATCAAATCGAGGGAATTTGAATTTGAATATGATTACAGAAAATTATCACTAAAGTGCTATCTGTTGCAGCTGCAGTTTTCCCTAAAAATACCCTATTTGGATAAGTTTGACAATTTCTCAACACTGAAAATCATTATTTTTAAAATAGTCTTTAATATGTCTTTGGTAGCTTTTTCATTTGTTTATTGGACAAGTCCGGCAGAGAGGAAGGATGGGAGAGAGATATGGGGGAAGAAATTCAGCAAAGGTCAGGACGGCCACGTTGCACTGCAGCACAGTTACATGGTGCACCACCCTGGCGCCCTGAAAATCATTATTTAATAAAACACAGAAAAGTTCAAGTTCAAGTTCGTTTATTATTTGTCATACAGACAGAATACCTTGCATGAAATGTTTCTTTCTGTTCTGCTCCTGAGAGTGTGCTAGACAATAACAGATAAATAGAAAGTCAAGAGTCAAGTAAAACAAGTGTAAACAACAATTGTTCAGTATACCTCTATTTACAGTATGTACATCTGGTACACAAATGGTGAGGCAGGATGCATGTTTTTATGATTTATGAAATACAGATTGAGTGGTGTGTGTGGATCGTTTTTACGATTGTGGATTCTAAAAGGATCACCAAGTTACTCTGGATAAAGAACCCCTTTACAGACAACATTGAGACAAAGCTTTCTGACACATCTCCATCCAAACTCTTGGAAGAACTCATTTAAATTTAAATCTCATCTGATACCACCTGGAGAGCTCGTTTCAGTGAAGTGCCCCTGGAAACATTTTGGTCTGAGTGTGGTGCTGAGTACCAAGTATCTCATGATGCAGCAGTTAAAAGGGGACATGCATTGCTATTCCTTGCACTATTTGGGCAACTTTACACAATTCCTGTCAGTCTATGGAAGACATCTGTAAGGTTTATTTAAAAAATAAAATCAGTTTTATAGGCCAAGTCATATTCTTATTTTAACCTCCACTGTATTTTTTTTTAATAGCGTTAGCGTTTTAAGGGAGCCTACTTGTAGAGCCTACTGTCCTGACTTATTTTTTTTCTTTTTAAGTTTTAAAGTTAAATGCATCAATCTGGTGCACTTTGAGAGCAAAATTAAAAGGCTAGATCTATGATGAACGTTGTGCTCGAAACACAAAATCGACTAGAGACTACATTTGAGCCATCAAAGAAATTAAGCAAAAGTGGTTACCTGTGTTGAACTAGTTTATTTTTTTAGAAAATTTAAATAGACTGGATTACTATTACGACTACTACCAATACTACTGATACATCCCTATTGGGAAACTTTATATTAAAAAAAAGAAAAATCTAAATATTATATAAATATATATAACATTTACAGAAATCAGTCTCAAGACGGAACGCTTTAATGCCTGTATATATAATATACGAAAAGAAAACGTTAAACTCTGGTTACCTGATCAGCTTGCGATTTGTGTCTATGTGCACAAGGTACTTTGGACAGGGCACAGAGTATGTACACCTGATGACGCATCCCAACTGAGTCATTCTGGACAAAACCCCAAGACTGTCCACACGGTGCATGGATGCTCTCACTCTGTCCCATTGCAGATGGTGTCCCTGTGCCTGCAGGCTCCCTTTCACAAGTCGATAGCCGACATGGGGCATCCTCGTCTTAATTGTATGTTTATTTTGCAGCAATTCTTTGTCATTGCCGCCATCTTTAGTGTTACAGTACATCCCCTCACACTCCAGTTCTCAGGCTGCAGCTGGTTTAAAAGCGAAAGTAAACCGGCTTCTCTGCTGGCTGTGGCTCCAGGGGAGTTGAACAGTTCTGGCTCTGCTAGTTTATTTTCGATCTTTTGGCGCTTTTTTGGTGGACAAACCACCGCACATGTGCACCGTGACTCGTGACTGGAGTCTAGTTCTGCTAGCACACATAGCCTACTGTGTACAGACGGATTCAAACTGTACGGTTTCAAAAGAGAAAAATAAATCTCAATTTGGTCAGTATTGTCATTTGGACAAGCAAAGCCATTACTTTAAGTTGCAGGCAAGAAAGACAAGTCTGTCCACTGTCTCTGGTTTTAAAACTGCCCTGTTGCAGGTCACAAAAAAAAAATATATATATATATTTCGATATTCGATATCGATTATTAAAATATATCGCGATATTTATCGTTATCGTTATATCGCCCAGCCCTAGCCCTGACTGATATGTTGTTGTCTTGCATCCTTCTGTAGAGGGTGGCACATCCCCAACAAATCGGCGATGCAAGCCACAGGCAGCCCTATCTCAAGGAGATTAACCAAGCGATCCATGTTGACTACTACCCTTGGGCGTCCAGGTCCAGGTCCTCTTTCCAGGTGTATCTCTGGAGGTGGCAGTTGGTTTTGTCTGTGTCTCTGAATCATGTTGTGCAGCTCTGTCAAACATTCCATAAACCCCTCAGACATTTGAATGTGCTGTGATATGGCATCAATAAGCACTTATTGTCTTTTTCAGGATAATTTCAAATAAAAAATTTAATGTTTTTGACTACACAAAATAGTTGAATAAGACTTATTCAGGAATACCTCTCTCACCCGTTATACGAGACCAAAGCCACTCTTCACGGAATGCAGGCATATCATCATGTGGGCTTTCAGAGCAGAGTAAGTTGTGTAGTGGCTTGGCAGGCGCTCATAGCAGGTGGAGGAGGTAGGTAGGCTAGATGGGGAATGCACAATTTCAAGCCTGAGGACTGGGGCTGGCACTTCCCAACCAACCCAGAACCTCATAAGCTGCCGCAAGTCTTCTGAGGATGCTAGGATGAAAGAACATTTAAAATTACTAAATAGTAGATTCATATATTTCTTAACAAATTGATTAGAAAAAGAGGATGCAGACCAGAAAAAGACTTCCGTCTCGTTTACATCAGGGTCCCCCATTTTCAATTAATCAAGACATTTATGACATACCAGACATACAAATACAGTACCGTTTAAGAAAAATACTATAAAAAAATATATACACATTCGAAGGGAAATAAACTGTACATTGGAGGGGGGGTTGGACATTAACCGGGGCCAGTTTCTAATTGCAGTCTCCCGTAGGTGCTCTTTGAGAGCGGTTTTGAAGGTGGGTAGGGATTCAAATTTGTTTTACGGCTGTGGGTAGGGCGTTCCACATTGATGTGGCATAATTGCGAAACGTGTTTAGTCCCTTGTTTGAGCCGAATCTGGGTTTAACATGATTTGTGGAGCTCCCTCTGGTGGTGTGGGCGTGGTATTCACTGACCTTTGGGAAGTATTTCGACATGTACATGGGTATCTTAGTGGTGTAGTGTATCTTGTAGACCAGGCCCATTGCAAGTTGCTGTACTCTTGTCATCTACTCTAAGCCATCCTAGGTTGTCAAAGTGGGCAGGGGTGAGGTGGGTTTTAGGAGTAAGGTCAAGCAGTAGTCTGACCAGTTTGTTTTGTGATGTTTGTAGTCTGGTTTTAAGGGCCTTTGAGGTGCTTTGGTATCATGAGGTGCAAGCATAGTCATAGTACCCTTGAATGAGTGCTCCTGTTAGAGTCTTCAAGGTATTCTTGTTTACCAATGAGGAGATCCGGTACAATAATCTTGTTCATTAACACGAAAATACACGACTTTGTATAGCCCTAAGCCCACAGTTAAAATTATGTGAAAATGATACCTTCTTCAATAAAAGTGTGAAGAAAACCCATAATCAGTGTCTTTGTCACATCCAGCACGTCGTCATCGTGGTCGTGGTCATTGTCGTCATCGGTCTGTTGAGCCTCCGGCCATTTTGTTGACTGCAGGACCATCTGTAATAGTGTGTGTGAACATACAGTCAGTACCGTATCACTACTGTTTTAGCTTTTCAAATATATACAATTGCCATTAATAGAAACACTACAATTTGCAGAATGTTTTCCACCCACTATCAATTCACCTCAGGAGAGAGGTCCACATCAGACTCCCTGGGGAAGAGTAGTGGCACCACATCTGGCCTGCAGGTAATAAGCGGCCAGATGCATGTATCCTTCAGGCCCTTTCTCAGCTGTTTCATTTGGCCCATCACTCGAGTAAGGACCTGTATTTGAAGCAAATCAGTTAGCATTCATACACATGCAGCTGGAGAAAATGATTTATTGTTCTGTTGTTTGTCAACTTCTGTAAGGATGCAGATCTTAACACAATAACAGAGTTCCACTCAAGGCCTATTGGTGCCAAAACTAGACCCTGCCTAGATTGAGCCTAAAGCTGTTTTTTATTCCACTGTTAGTGCTACACATTTAGCATGGAACAAACCAGTCATACTCCGCCCTTTTTACACCCACTTAATGTCCTCCTTGCTTTTATGTACGGAGCCTACAACCAAATCTCATCTCATGAACTTGTCAATTTCACCCCAAAGGTTGTGATTCATCCATTTGAAATAATCATATCAGATTTCAAAACGGTATATGTTCTTGAACATGCATGAGGCATGTTAAGGTGAATGGCAGAGGATACATTGGTTATAAACTGAATTAGGGAAGAGACAGGGGGCATGTGTTAAAAAATCATCACAACATGTCAAAATGCAGGATAGACAATCACAGGGACATCATTTCCCACAGCTGGATGAACACGACAGCTACTAGAGTTTACATTTAATATTACATACAATTTCATAGGGCAGTGATTAAACAGTGAGTACATTACCGCATAAATGAGGAGCTGCTGGAACGGCAGCAGTCTGTTTGACCGGGTGGGGACTTGTTGATCCCATGCCAGGCACAGGTTGCGCAGATGCCTCCTCCTCTTCAGTCAGCTCTTCCTTTAGCCAAGAATAGCATATTTACACTCTTACATGTAATTTAAAGCAGAGCCCCATCGCCGTAAGCGGGCCAGACATCCAGCCCAGCCCACCACAGCCAGGAAACACACCCCAAACACAATCAACACACTACTCCCAAACGCACCTGCAAACATGCCGCGACCCGCGCATCCACCACGCCCCCCAGCCACACAAGCCACACGAGTCTCCCAGTCACACGAGTCTCCCAGTCACACGAGTCTCCCAGCCACACGAGTCCCCCAGTCACACGAGTCTCCCAGCCACACGAATCCCCCAGTCACATGAGTCTCCCAGTCACACGAGTCTCCCAGTCACACGAGTCTCCCAGCCACACGAGTCCCCCAGCCACACGAGTCCCCCAGTCACACGAGTCTCCCAGCCACACGAGTCTCCCGGTCACACAAGTCTCCCAGTCACACAAGTCTCCCAGTCACACAAGTCTCCCAGTCACACAAGTCTCCCAGTCACACAAGTCACACAAGTGTCCCAGTCACACAAGTCTCCCAGTCGCACAAGTCTCCAAGCCACACAAGTCACCTGAGTCTCCCAGTCACACAAGTCTCCCAGTCACACAAGTCTCCCAGTCACACAAGTCACACGAGTCTCCCAGCCACACGAGTCCCCCAGCCACACGAGTCCCCCAGTCACACGAGTCTCCCAGCCACACGAGTCTCCCGGTCACACAAGTCTCCCAGTCACACAAGTCTCCCAGTCACACAAGTCTCCCAGTCACACAAGGCTCCCAGTCACACAAGTCACACAAGTCTCCCAGTCACACAAGTCTCCAAGCCACACAAGTCACCCGAGTCTCCCAGTCACACAAGTCTCCCAGTCACACAAGTAACACGAGTCTCCCAGTCACACAAGTCTCCCAGTCACACAAGTCTCCCAGTCACACAAGTCACACAAGTCTCCCAGTCACACAAGTCTCCCGAGTCTCCCAGTCACACAAGTCTCCCAGTCACACAAGTCTCCGAGTCACACAAGTCTCCCGAGTCTCCCAGTCACACAAGTCTCCCAGTCACACAAGTCTCCAAGTCACACGAGTCCCCCAGCCACACAAGTCCCCCAGTCACACAAGGCCCCCAGACACACAAGGCCCCCAGACACACAAGTCCCCCAGACCGGGAGACCCGTGCGACCGGGAGACCAGTGCGACCGGGAGACCAGTGCGACCGGGAGACCCGTGCGACCGGGAGACCCGTGCGACCGGGAGACCCGTGCGACCGGGAGACCCGTGCGACCGGGAGACCCGTGCGACCGGGAGACCCGTGCGACACGCACGACCGGGAGACGCGGCAAACACACAGGCCACAACACGTCCACAGGAACGCCCGGGAGCCGCACCCCGACTGCACCCGATTGTACACCTCCCGACTGCAGTGAACCAGGCCAGACGTCCGGCCCGCGTGTATACTTTTGACAACAAATGTTTGTTTCCGCGTTCGAGCTCCGATTGGCCAGGTCATGTGACATTT
This sequence comes from Notolepis coatsorum, assembly GCF_963971535.1. Lineage (NCBI taxonomy): Eukaryota > Metazoa > Chordata > Actinopteri > Aulopiformes > Paralepididae > Notolepis > Notolepis coatsorum. Next base: position 170,530,796 of record NC_140169.1, on the reverse strand, counting down.
GCGCCAATCGTGGGACGGCAAGTTCGGTGCCTATTGCCAGGTCTAACAGCCTGCAAACGACCTAACGCCTAGTTTATCACTGGTTAAGCTTAGGTTGGTTAAGGTTAGAGTTTGGAATCAGGGCAGGCGTTCTATCGCCATGCTCTAAGACAAACTCTAACCTTAACCAACTTCGAACGAGCGCCTAAGCTTAACCAGTGTAGAAACTTGCGGTTCCACGATTGGCGCACATGTCACATGACATGGCCAATCAGAGACGCGGAAACAAACATTTGTTGTCTAAAGTATTCAGGCGTCCGGCCCAACTCCAGCGACGAAGCCACGCCCGGCCAACGGTCCAGGCGCTCCCCCCCAAATGAGCTCTACTCGTTCATCCCGATGATCCAATCGAAAAAAGTTATACTGCACTGATCCCCATGTAGTGCAAGCATCTGGAGCGGCATTTTGGTCCCACATGTGACACAAGGCACCCGAGGCATCTTTGAGAACTCCACCGAGTCATATGGCAATGCTTCTGTGCTCATCTCTTCTTGAAGAGGAACAATAAATAATGTACTTTTTCCGTTACTTGACGCCGATTTGAGCAACCGATATCAGTAGCCCTCAACTTCTGTAGGGATTTCACACAGCTTACGCCGACCACCTCCTCCTGGTTTGTAATGAGGGTAATAAAAGTTATTTCAGTAAAAATATTATGATCACTTTCACGATCGTCCCAAATCCACATCCAGAAGTTTTAACAAAATGTATGTCACTGTTTGAACAAGAAAAAGACATTTGAATAAACGGAAATCAACCGCTGTAGTTAAAAAAAATTACTTTCACAGTTATACATGTTGAGGCGAGAAAATCTGGACTTTGAAAATGGCTGGAGGGTCACTTGTAAAAATATATTTCTTTATTATTATTACCTGTAGATTTGTAGAACATCCATCTCTTCTCAATGGCTCGGAGTTTGGGCAACGCCTCCTCCTGAATTTTCACTATCTAATAACACATTAAAAATACAATGTCTGTTGTGTATTGGGAATCGTATGGGAATGGAAAACAGCAGCATCATAGGGTTTCTGTTTGGTACTCCTGTAGTACTTCTTCACCACCGGACTTGCCTCTTAGCACAGCTTCAATTAGGGCTGCAACTAATGACTATTTTGGTAGTCGACTAAAAAAATAATTCACTACCTATCTTTGTGAAAGTGGCTTCTCAGCTCTGGTCCAGCTGAAGACAGAACAGAGGAACAGATTGGACATTGAGCATGACCTCAGAGTTGCTTTGAGACTCTTGTCAGGACCAAACAACATCCCCAGTTATCCCATTAATTCCCCGAAACTTACTGTCGGTCTGTTATGTTAAGCTAAGAAGTCTTCAGCTGGCTGGACCAGAGCTGAGAAGCCACTTTCACAAAGATAGGTAGCGCAAAAAAAATAAAAATAAAAAAATTATAATAATTTTTTTTATTTCTTTATGGTGATGAAGAGCTTTTTTAGAGACTCAGGGTGATTTGGTCAATGTCAAACATCACGCTAAAATGCCCCTTTTGAGTGGCGAAAATGAAAGGATGTGCCCATTGGTGCCTTTCCAATGGTCTAAACTTGACCATGTGCCCCGACGGTTAAATAATGTCACGCAAAAGTGTTAGCTACTATTCTGAGCAGCCCCGTCACTACAATCCATCCATTTAAGTTTCCAGTCTTAGACATATCCCCTCTTGAATGTTCAGATGCCAGAGGGCTTAATGCAGTCTGAGCTGTAACCCTGCATCCTACTGCTGTGTGTGAGGTAGGTAATACATCAAGCTTTCTTTGAAGTTGCAAAGATTGAGTTTGTTTTACCAATTATGCATTACTAAATACTAATGTGTGTACACTGCAAGTGCTTTTATTGATGGCAGTATGTTTTAGCCTAGGCTACTGTAGCTAGATAACTAAGCAGGTACCTTGCTTAGCTGATTCTATGCTAACCTGTGTTCTCAATTTAGAAATAAAGTGTACAAATTATTTTAGGACTATTTGCACGAAATATACCCATAGCACTTTAAAGTTCAGTGTGAATTGCTTTGGCCTATGTTCTATGATTACAGAATGCCAATGAGAGAAAGAAATCGGAAGAATATTAAAAAGCAGCTGAAAAATTGGGTCCAAAGCAACAATAGTAATGGAGGAAATAAGGATACAGGTATGTATTTGTACTGTATGTCCTCACTACTAGCTACGTGTACAAGCTTGTCGCACAGAGCCAATAGTTTGGATTATAACTGAGAATCTGGTGATAACTTAGTCAATAATGCTTATTTTGGACAGAAAAATAGATCCCTTTTATTCCAATCAAGGCAAGAGGGCTAGTGGTGGTAGTGATATATGACATATTATTTTATAATAATTATAACATTGTCGGCTATATGAATATTATATACAGTACAATTATATTACTATTATAAAACAAATATTATTTGCTCCACTTTAGATAAAGACAGTAGGGCCTACAGACAATGAAGATGGAGACATTCAAGAGGGAAATGATATCAGGAAGAGAGATGGTGAAGAAGTGGAGGAAAGAGAAAATGCAGATGATTCTATGGAGATAAATTATGAAGAAGTGGAGGAAAGACAAAATGCAGATGATTCTATGGAGATACATTATGAAGAAGTGGAGGAAAGACAAAATGCAGATGATTCTATTGAGATAAATGATGAAGAAGTTGAGGAAAGAGAATGCAGATGATGCTATGGAGAGAAATGATGATGAAGATGGTCATGGAGATGCTAAAGAAAGCAAGGATGAAAATGATGATGGGGAGAGAAATTATTCAAACGACACAAAAACAAATAACTTGAATGCTATCCTGTTTCCATTCAAATATCCCACTGATCCAGCCAGTATCCAGGTACAATATATTAACTTTAATGGAGATGGAGAGCGAGAGAGAGAGCGAGAGAGCGAGAGGACAGGAGGAGAGAAGGAGAGAACAGGAGGAGAGAAGGGGAGTACAGGAGGAGAGTACAGGAGGAGAGTACAGGAGGAGAGAAGGGAAGGAGAGAAGGAGTTAGGAGAGAGAAAGGAATAAGTTCAACGGCACTCAAATTTACTTTAAGTGTTAAACTGTTTTATATCCTGTAAAATATATGTTGTAAATAGCTTTTAAAGAATAGGTTCACTATTTTTCAACCCAGACCATATGAACCCAGAAAATGCTTTTTCCCAAATATTTATATTCCTCACTGATATCTTTAGCATTGAGAAATGTACCACTGCAGCAATGGTTTAGGCCTTCAAACACCATGATAATCTACTTTTCAAACACCATGATAAATCTAAGTTTCAAACACTATGATAAATTCACTTTTCAAACACCATGATAATTAACTTTTCAAACACCATGACAATGAGGTGAAATAAACATTTGAAAGGTGTATTGTTCCCTGTGTTTTTATCATAGAGGTGTGGTTATACTATTAATCTGGATTGTCTATGTTATTCTAATATTAATCTTAATCAAGGATGAAGACTATTTCACCATACATGACTCATCATAGCTTTTTGCTCACTGATGGGGTCCCATGTTGTGCAGTAGGTGCCCTTTTTTTCTTTTCGCCCCTGCCCTTCAAACAGCCTGAGTCCGCCACTGGTGTTGATCCAATCAACCTAGGACTTGATATCGAACTAACCCTCCCGAAAGGAGAGGTTACTGAAAGAACCAAAAAGGGATACTTCAAACCACTACTTGTACTTTACGTCTGTATGTATTATTACTGTCTAGCTAGCGCGCTTTTAATTAAAACACCGGTCATTGTTATAACTTTGTCTCTGGTCAACTATTCTTTTAATTGTGTATATTACTCCTCTCCTCATTCGAACCTAGAACTGTGCCTGTGGCGAACAGCTGTTACTGTTAGTGACACGAGTGCTACACATGTCCTCGTGTTGGGCGGCCCCTTTCATGTTTGTTCACGCAAAACCCACGTTAGCTCCAACCTCAAACAATATTTTATACAGTAAAACAGATGGATGCGTTTTTCATGGCTTTGAGCTAGCATGTGAATTGTTGTTAACTCATCACTGATAAAGTTGTAGACGGTTTTAGTAACTAGACTTAGCAGCTAAGAAAATGTGTCCAGGTGATCAGCTAACAGCAGTCTAGCTAAGTCTACTACTGTTAGCTCACCTGGACACATGTTCTGTTCAGTCCTGGCAACAAACAAGTCTTTGTAAAGCATATATTCTCCGTAAATGTTTCATTATACTAGTTACTGCAGATCCTAACACACATTTCTAATGGTTTCAGTATGTTTTTTTTATTTTTTTTTTTATATATTTTTCAGTATGGTTTCAGTATGTTTTAAATGAATTGCACTTACCATGTAGAGCTGCATGAGAGGAGGAATGGCGGAGATGTCTTCTTGTCTAATCGAAGAAGTGAAGTGGAGGGGGAGGCGGAGCTTAATTACATCTCAACGCGCGGAAAGTACGGAAGTATCTCGAAGTACGTCTGCGCCAGTGGCGTCGTTAGCCCTGGGCTTCCGGGGCTTTAGCCCCGGATGTTTTTCTCCTAGCCCCGGACTTTTTTTTTTTTTTTTTTATGTCAGCATCCCCATTGTCTGTGCTGAATGTTTGTTAGTGTTTGATATTTTTTGTTGGTTTTTAGTACCTTTAAACATCCATTTTTAGTAAGTAGTTTTCATTTGATCCTATAATTTTTTCATTCACCGATTTGTGGACTTTTTTTTTAGTGTCCTTTATTATTATTATTATTATTATTATTATTATTATTATTATTATTATTATTATTATTATTATTATTATTATTATTATTATTATTATTATTATTATTATTATTATTATTATTATTATTATTATTATTATTATTATTATTATTATTATTATTATTATTATTATTATTATTATTATTATTATTATTATTATTATTATTATTATTATTATTATTATTATTATTATTATTATTATTATTATTAATTATCAGTATTATTATCATTGTTATTATCATTATTATTATTATTATTATTATTATTATTATTATTATTATTATTATTATTATTATTATTATTATTATTATTATTATTATTATTATTATTATTATTATTATTATTATTATTATTATTATTATTATTATTATTATTATTATTATTATTATTATTATTATTATTATTATTATTATTATTATTATTATTATTATTATTATTATTATTATTATTATTATCATCATCCAGGAGGGAAAAGACACTTTGGATAGTAGGGACTGCATATCTGCCTGTCCTGACCAGGAAACACTTTGCAACTGTGATCTCCTCTGGCAATAGTTGGATATTGTAATGTGTGGCGAGGGGTTGCAGCAATTCCACTGAGAGAAACTGGTCTGAGGCTGGATAACATGCCTGCATGCCTCTCATAAGTTGTTATCCAACTCATGAGAACCTGCTCTCAAGCTCTTGCAGCATTCTGTCGACGACTGGATAGAACAGTCTCTGTCTCAGCTGATCTCCTGAGATGAGGTCTGAGCTTGTGCCACAAGATGACTCAACTACACACTCGTCCATCCTTTTCTGCTTCCTCCTTTGGCTGGTAGTATGTTCCTCAATCCAAAGGCCATTACATATGGCCTTTGTCCTGTCATACATGTCCAATGCCATCTCTGAGGTGCGATAACCTTTGAGTGTGTCCTGCACTGTGCTTTTAGATGTGCACTTTAACGCAACAGCACCTGGAGCCATCCATACCCATGTCCAGTGTCCACTGACAAAGACATGCTCATGATACTGTGATAAACTAAAATAAGCTTTAATCGAACCCTGGTTCATTTCCTCGGATAGTCCGGTTGGTTTCGGGTGGTGTGAAAGCTCATTCACTCTTGCAAGTGAACCCTGCTGCGGTTCATTTGAGATGTGAATGCAAAGCGGACCAAAGGCAGGAAAAGACCCAAAAATCTAAAAAAATTTATGAGAAGACTGAAACATATGTATATAATGAAACACACAATACAGTTTTTTTCGATTGCTTAAGCATGATTTTGAACGGGAGCTCCAGTAGCTCACCGCGTATCTCGCCGCTATTTCTGCGTCGGGAGGAGCCGTGCTGCGTCACGGTTCTGGTTGACTCCGAGTTCGATTCCCGGACCCGCCGTCATTTGCCGAATGTCTTCCCCTGTTCTCCCTCCCGTTTCACTCTACAACTGTCGGTCATGCTGGCCCAGAAAAGCGATAAACGCTAAAAAATAAAGTATATAAAAAAAAGCACGATTTTGAAAACGGGGCCCGCTGTTTCAAAACACACAATTAGCACAACCACACACACAATTATCAGAACACCTCAGATCCTTTGCTAAATTAAACACTTGTCAAAACCATACACTAATTTATAAAAACTACATTTTGTTACCATATGAAACACACGTTTCATTTTTGTATTTAATTTTTTTATTATTTTTTAAACAAACACATAAACAAACATGACAACACACGATAAGATATACAAGCATTAATTGTCAGGGCACATCCAATGAGATCACATTTTAGTTAATTGTCTTATATAAGATATACCCCTAATACCTGTTATCTAAAAAACCTACACACATATGCTCCAGCTCGAACCCCCCCCTCCCGGACCCCACCTTGAGAAGTACCTCCACTATCCCTTGCACCTAACCAGACACTACCATTACATAATAAGCTAGCTTTTATTCTCTCCACCACTTCTAACCACATTGACATTTTGGATTCATTGAGACCCAGAATTCTTGCTGTAGATATTTCTTGGTAAATTACATCGAGATATGTAAGAAACCAAACTTTACAGCACATTTTTTCCGGTTGAAACCAGCGTGATGCGATCAGCTTTTTAGCTACTGTGATACCCGATAAAACCAATCTCTTTAGCTGTGGATTCACTGCAAACTCAAAAACATCATTCAATAGTAATACCGAGGGGTGTACAGGTATATTCCAAGATACGAGTTTTGATATTTGTTGGGTCACATCTTTCCAGAATGCCTTAACTGGTGAGCAGTCCCAATACATGTGCATAAATGTTTAGTGCCAATTGCTTAAGCATGATTTTGAACGGGAGCTCCAGTAGCTCACGGCTTATCTCGGCGCTATTTCTGCGTCGGGAGGAGCCGTGCTGCGTCACGGTTCTGGTTGACTCCGAGTTCGATTCCCGGACCCGCCGTCATTTGCCGAATGTCTTCCCCTGTTCTCCCTCCCGTTTCACTCTACAACTGTCGGTCATGCTGGCCCAGAAGAGCGATAAACGCTAAAAAATAAAGTATAAAAAAAAGCATGATTTTGAAAACGGGGCCCGCGGGTTCAAAACACACAATTAGCACAACCACACACACAATTATCAGAACACCTCAGATACTTTGCTAAATTAAACACTTGTCAAAACCATACACTAATTTATAAAAACTACATTTTGTTACCATATGAAACACACGTTTCATATGACTTAATTCAGTTTGAACCAGTTACACACACTGCTGTGCTTAACCTAAAACACATTTAGCAATTCTACTTCTCAGTGATTAGAGTACTGTGAGTGAAGTACGCAGAGAATGTGCACATATACAATAAATTCACCAAACACTACACAAGACCAATGCTGTAGACTGATGAAAATATAATTTATTTATCTACATATACCCAAATCAATGATGCAGACTGATGAAAAAATAAACATTTTCTCTCCATATACCCAAATCAATGATGCAGACTGATGAAAATATAAATGTTCTCTCCATATAACCAAATCAGTCAACATTTCAACATGGAGAATCACAACAAAACATGTCCCAGTTTTCATGCTACTATGTGCATAACACTGTAAGCTCAGCAAATAACAGACAAACATAAAATACTGTATCCAGTACAGGTTAAAATTACAGTAAAACAAAAACTATTTTGAAAAAATGTAAATAGAGTACAGAAAATACTAGACATTATCTCTTTGCCTAGCTGGATCTGGCAAGGTAATTTTTTGTTGTGATTCTCCATGTTGACATGTTGACTGATTTGGGAAAATGTATATTTTCATCAGTCTGCATCATTGGTTGTCTTGTGTAGTGTTTGGTGAATGTATTGTATATTTTCACGTTCTCTGTGTACAGTACTGAACTCACCTGCTGCATTTGTATAGTGCTTAAACCTGATTGGTGTATCTACAATTAAGCAATGGTGTGTTTGTGCATCTGGTGTTTAACCAATTGGCTCATATGTGTGGTAATTTGACATTCTGTGTCTAATGTAATGCAAGTGTGTTTAGTGTTTTGCAAATCACTGTGTGTATTGTTTTGCAAAAAGTGTGAGGCTGACATTGTGCTTAAAGGGGTGCAAATCTGGGCCTATGTTTTGCTCCTTGAGTGTAAGGTTTTGATAATTGTGTAATACTTTTGATTTGAGTGTTTATGCAATTGAAGAAAACTGTAAAGACTAGAGATGAACTGTTTATTTCTTTTGTACATAGGCTGTGCATATGTTTGTTTGTTTGTTTATTTGCTTATTTGTATGATTCTTAACTGTGTTTTTATTTTGTTATTGGTGTATGTGTGTATGTATGTACAGTATATGTATATATATTATATATATGTATATATATGTGTATATATGTATATTTGTACTCCTGTTGGGGCCTCTTGGACCAGATCAATGTTTTATCTGTTTAAATAAAGGTTAAATAAATAAATAAGAAACTGATGATTTGGTCCTGTTAACTTTGAATTTTCTATGGGGACTGCCCAGATCCCTCTCATGGACATGGGCCTCACTTTGAGAACCTTTAATGATTCTAGTTATTCAGTATTCATCTCTAATTACTCTAAAATTGCGTATTTCTGAAGCCCCCAATGTTTTCTAACCCTAGAAACGCCCCTGGTCTGCGCGCTGATTGGCGGAAAGTACGGAAGTTTTCTCGAAGGCAGCCGCGAACCGTTTTAAGTGAGCGTGCTCACCACCGCCATCTGCTGGGATGGTGTCAGCATTGTGTTTTTATCATAGAGGTGTGGTTATACTATTAATCTGGATTGTCTATGTTATTCTAATATTAATCTTAATCAAGGATGAAGACTATTTCACCATACATGACTCATCATAGCTTTTTGCTCACTGATGGGGTCCCATGTTGTGCAGTAGGTGCCCTTTTTTTCTTTTCGCCCCTGCCCTTCAAACAGCCTGAGTCCGCCACTGGTGTTGATCCAATCAACCTAGGACTTGATATCGAACTAACCCTCCCGAAAGGAGAGGTTACTGAAAGAACCAAAAAGGGATACTTCAAACCACTACTTGTACTTTACGTCTGTATGTATTATTACTGTCTAGCTAGCGCGCTTTTAATTAAAACACCGGTCATTGTTATAACTTTGTCTCTGGTCAACTATTCTTTTAATTGTGTATATTACTCCTCTCCTCATTCGAACCTAGAACTGTGCCTGTGGCGAACAGCTGTTACTGTTAGTGACACGAGTGCTACACATGTCCTCGTGTTGGGCGGCCCCTTTCATGTTTGTTCACGCAAAACCCACGTTAGCTCCAACCTCAAACAATATTTTATACAGTAAAACAGATGGATGCGTTTTTCATGGCTTTGAGCTAGCATGTGAATTGTTGTTAACTCATCACTGATAAAGTTGTAGACGGTTTTAGTAACTAGACTTAGCAGCTAAGAAAATGTGTCCAGGTGATCAGCTAACAGCAGTCTAGCTAAGTCTACTACTGTTAGCTCACCTGGACACATGTTCTGTTCAGTCCTGGCAACAAACAAGTCTTTGTAAAGCATATATTCTCCGTAAATGTTTCATTATACTAGTTACTGCAGATCCTAACACACATTTCTAATGGTTTCAGTATGTTTTTTAAATTTTTTTTTTTATATATTTTTCAGTATGGTTTCAGTATGTTTTAAATGAATTGCACTTACCATGTAGAGCTGCATGAGAGGAGGAATGGCGGAGATGTCTTCTTGTCTAATCGAAGAAGTGAAGTGGAGGGGGAGGCGGAGCTTAATTACATCTCAACGCGCGGAAAGTACGGAAGTATCTCGAAGTACGTCTGCGCCAGTGGCGTCGTTAGCCCTGGGCTTCCGGGGCTTTAGCCCCGGATGTTTTTCTCCTAGCCCCGGACTTTTATTTTTATTTTTTTATGTCAGCATCCCCATTGTCTGTGCTGAATGTTTGTTAGTGTTTGATATTTTTTGTTGGTTTTTAGTACCTTTAAACATCCATTTTTAGTAAGTAGTTTTCATTTGATCCTATAATTTTTTCATTCACCGATTTGTGGACTTTTTTTTTAGTGTCCTTTATTATTATTATTATTATTATTATTATTATTATTATTATTATTATTATTATTATTATTATTATTATTATTATTATTATTATTATTATTATTATTATTATTATTATTATTATTATTATTATTATTATTATTATTATTATTATTATTATTATTATTATTATTATTATTATTATTATTATTATTATTATTATTATTATTATTATTATTATTATCATCATCCAGGAGGGAAAAGACACTTTGGATAGTAGGGACTGCATATCTGCCTGTCCTGACCAGGAAACACTTTGCAACTGTGATCTCCTCTGGCAATAGTTGGATATTGTAATGTGTGGCGAGGGGTTGCAGCAATTCCACTGAGAGAAACTGGTCTGAGGCTGGATAACATGCCTGCATGCCTCTCATAAGTTGTTATCCAACTCATGAGAACCTGCTCTCAAGCTCTTGCAGCATTCTGTCGACGACTGGATAGAACAGTCTCTGTCTCAGCTGATCTCCTGAGATGAGGTCTGAGCTTGTGCCACAAGATGACTCAACTACATACTCGTCCATCCTTTTCTGCTTCCTCCTTTGGCTGGTAGTATGTTCCTCAATCCAAAGGCCATTACATATGGCCTTTGTCCTGTCATACATGTCCAATGCCATCTCTGAGGTGCGATAACCTTTGATTGTGTCCTGCACTGTGCTTTTAGATGTGCACTTTAACGCAACAGCACCTGGAGCCATCCATACCCATGTCCAGTGTCCACTGACAAAGACATGCTCATGATACTGTGATAAACTAAAATAAGCTTTAATCGAACCCTGGTTCATTTCCTCGGATAGTCCGGTTGGTTTCGGGTGGTGTGAAAGCTCATTCACTCTTGCAAGTGAACCCTGCTGCGGTTAATTTGAGATGTGAATGCAAAGCGGACCAAAGGCAGGAAAAGACCCAAAAATCTAAAAAAAATTATGAGAAGACTGAAACATATGTATATAATGAAACACACAATACAGTTTTTTTCGATTGCTTAAGCATGATTTTGAACGGGAGCTCCAGTAGCTCACCGCGTATCTCGGCGCTATTTCTGCGTCTGGAGGAGCCGTGCTGCGTCACGGTTCTGGTTGACTCCGAGTTCGATTCCCGGACCCGCCGTCATTTGCCGAATGTCTTCCCCTGTTCTCCCTCCCGTTTCACTCTACAACTGTCGGTCATGCTGGCCCAGAAAAGCGATAAACGCTAAAAAATAAAGTATATAAAAAAAAGCATGATTTTGAAAACGGGGCCCGCGGGTTCAAAACACACAATTAGCACAACCACACACACAATTATCAGAACACCTCAGATACTTTGCTAAATTAAACACTTGTCAAAACCATACACTAATTTATAAAAACTACATTTTGTTACCATATGAAACACACGTTTCATATGACTTAATTCAGTTTGAACCAGTTACACACACTGCTGTGCTTAACCTAAAACACATTTAGCAATTCTACTTCTCAGTGATTAGAGTACTGTGAGTGAAGTACGCAGAGAATGTGCACATATACAATAAATTCACCAAACACTACACAAGACCAATGCTGTAGACTGATGAAAATATAATTTATTTATCTACATATACCCAAATCAATGATGCAGACTGATGAAAAAATAAACATTTTCTCTCCATATACCCAAATCAATGATGCAGACTGATGAAAATATAAATGTTCTCTCCATATAACCAAATCAGTCAACATTTCAACATGGAGAATCACAACAAAACATGTCCCAGTTTTCATGCTACTATGTGCATAACACTGTAAGCTCAGCAAATAACAGACAAACATAAAATACTGTATCCAGTACAGGTTAAAATTACAGTAAAACAAAAACTATTTTGAAAAAATGTAAATAGAGTACAGAAAATACTAGACATTATCTCTTTGCCTAGCTGGATCTGGCAAGGTAATTTTTTGTTGTGATTCTCCATGTTGACATGTTGACTGATTTGGGAAAATGTATATTTTCATCAGTCTGCATCATTGGTTGTCTTGTGTAGTGTTTGGTGAATGTATTGTATATTTTCACGTTCTCTGTGTACAGTACTGAACTCACCTGCTGCATTTGTATAGTGCTTAAACCTGATTGGTGTATCTACAATTAAGCAATGGTGTGTTTGTGCATCTGGTGTTTAACCAATTGGCTCATATGTGTGGTAATTTGACATTCTGTGTCTAATGTAATGCAAGTGTGTTTAGTGTTTTGCAAATCACTGTGTGTATTGTTTTGCAAAAAGTGTGAGGCTGACATTGTGCTTAAAGGGGTGCAAATCTGGGCCTATGTTTTGCTCCTTGAGTGTAAGGTTTTGATAATTGTGTAATACTTTTGATTTGAGTGTTTATGCAATTGAAGAAAACTGTAAAGACTAGAGATGAACTGTTTATTTCTTTTGTACATAGGCTGTGCATATGTTTGTTTGTTTGTTTATTTGCTTATTTGTATGATTCTTAACTGTGTTTTTATTTTGTTATTGGTGTATGTGTGTATGTATGTACAGTATATGTATATATATTATATATATGTATATATATGTGTATATATGTATATTTGTACTCCTGTTGGGGCCTCTTGGACCAGATCAATGTTTTATCTGTTTAAATAAAGGTTAAATAAATAAATAAGAAACTGATGATTTGGTCCTGTTAACTTTGAATTTTCTATGGGGACTGCCCAGATCCCTCTCATGGACATGGGCCTCACTTTGAGAACCTTTAATGATTCTAGTTATTCAGTATTCATCTCTAATTACTCTAAAATTGCGTATTTCTGAAGCCCCCAATGTTTTCTAACCCTAGAAACGCCCCTGGTCTGCGCGCTGATTGGCGGAAAGTACGGAAGTTTTCTCGAAGGCAGCCGCGAACCGTTTTAAGTGAGCGTGCTCACCACCGCCATCTGCTGGGATGGTGTCAGCATTGTGTTTTTATCATAGAGGTGTGGTTATACTATTAATCTGGATTGTCTATGTTATTCTAATATTAATCTTAATCAAGGATGAAGACTATTTCACCATACATGACTCATCATAGCTTTTTGCTCACTGATGGGGTCCCATGTTGTGCAGTAGGTGCCCTTTTTTTCTTTTCGCCCCTGCCCTTCAAACAGCCTGAGTCCGCCACTGGTGTTGATCCAATCAACCTAGGACTTGATATCGAACTAACCCTCCCGAAAGGAGAGGTTACTGAAAGAACCAAAAAGGGATACTTCAAACCACTACTTGTACTTTACGTCTGTATGTATTATTACTGTCTAGCTAGCGCGCTTTTAATTAAAACACCGGTCATTGTTATAACTTTGTCTCTGGTCAACTATTCTTTTAATTGTGTATATTACTCCTCTCCTCATTCGAACCTAGAACTGTGCCTGTGGCGAACAGCTGTTACTGTTAGTGACACGAGTGCTACACATGTCCTCGTGTTGGGCGGCCCCTTTCATGTTTGTTCACGCAAAACCCACGTTAGCTCCAACCTCAAACAATATTTTATACAGTAAAACAGATGGATGCGTTTTTCATGGCTTTGAGCTAGCATGTGAATTGTTGTTAACTCATCACTGATAAAGTTGTAGACGGTTTTAGTAACTAGACTTAGCAGCTAAGAAAATGTGTCCAGGTGATCAGCTAACAGCAGTCTAGCTAAGTCTACTACTGTTAGCTCACCTGGACACATGTTCTGTTCAGTCCTGGCAACAAACAAGTCTTTGTAAAGCATATATTCTCCGTAAATGTTTCATTATACTAGTTACTGCAGATCCTAACACACATTTCTAATGGTTTCAGTATGTTTTTTAAATTTTTTTTTTTATATATTTTTCAGTATGGTTTCAGTATGTTTTAAATGAATTGCACTTACCATGTAGAGCTGCATGAGAGGAGGAATGGCGGAGATGTCTTCTTGTCTAATCGAAGAAGTGAAGTGGAGGGGGAGGCGGAGCTTAATTACATCTCAACGCGCGGAAAGTACGGAAGTATCTCGAAGTACGTCTGCGCCAGTGGCGTCGTTAGCCCTGGGCTTCCGGGGCTTTAGCCCCGGATGTTTTTCTCCTAGCCCCGGACTTTTATTTTTATTTTTTTATGTCAGCATCCCCATTGTCTGTGCTGAATGTTTGTTAGTGTTTGATATTTTTTGTTGGTTTTTAGTACCTTTAAACATCCATTTTTAGTAAGTAGTTTTCATTTGATCCTATAATTTTTTCATTCACCGATTTGTGGACTTTTTTTTTAGTGTCCTATTATTATTATTATTATTATTATTATTATTATTATTATTATTATTATTATTATTATTATTATTATTATTATTATTATTATTATTATTATTATTATTATTATTATTATTATTATTATTATTATTATTATTATTATTATTATTATTATTATTATTATTATTATTATTATTATTATTATTATTATTATTATTATTATTATTATTATTATTATTATTATTATTATTATTATTATTATTATTATTATTATTATTATTATCATCATCCAGGAGGGAAAAGACACTTTGGATAGTAGGGACTGCATATCTGCCTGTCCTGACCAGGAAACACTTTGCAACTGTGATCTCCTCTGGCAATAGTTGGATATTGTAATGTGTGGCGAGGGGTTGCAGCAATTCCACTGAGAGAAACTGGTCTGAGGCTGGATAACATGCCTGCATGCCTCTCATAAGTTGTTATCCAACTCATGAGAACCTGCTCTCAAGCTCTTGCAGCATTCTGTCGACGACTGGATAGAACAGTCTCTGTCTCAGCTGATCTCCTGAGATGAGGTCTGAGCTTGTGCCACAAGATGACTCAACTACATACTCGTCCATCCTTTTCTGCTTCCTCCTTTGGCTGGTAGTATGTTCCTCAATCCAAAGGCCATTACATATGGCCTTTGTCCTGTCATACATGTCCAATGCCATCTCTGAGGTGCGATAACCTTTGATTGTGTCCTGCACTGTGCTTTTAGATGTGCACTTTAACGCAACAGCACCTGGAGCCATCCATACCCATGTCCAGTGTCCACTGACAAAGACATGCTCATGATACTGTGATAAACTAAAATAAGCTTTAATCGAACCCTGGTTCATTTCCTCGGATAGTCCGGTTGGTTTCGGGTGGTGTGAAAGCTCATTCACTCTTGCAAGTGAACCCTGCTGCGGTTAATTTGAGATGTGAATGCAAAGCGGACCAAAGGCAGGAAAAGACCCAAAAATCTAAAAAAAATTATGAGAAGACTGAAACATATGTATATAATGAAACACACAATACAGTTTTTTTCGATTGCTTAAGCATGATTTTGAACGGGAGCTCCAGTAGCTCACCGCGTATCTCGGCGCTATTTCTGCGTCTGGAGGAGCCGTGCTGCGTCACGGTTCTGGTTGACTCCGAGTTCGATTCCCGGACCCGCCGTCATTTGCCGAATGTCTTCCCCTGTTCTCCCTCCCGTTTCACTCTACAACTGTCGGTCATGCTGGCCCAGAAAAGCGATAAACGCTAAAAAATAAAGTATATAAAAAAAAGCATGATTTTGAAAACGGGGCCCGCGGGTTCAAAACACACAATTAGCACAACCACACACACAATTATCAGAACACCTCAGATACTTTGCTAAATTAAACACTTGTCAAAACCATACACTAATTTATAAAAACTACATTTTGTTACCATATGAAACACACGTTTCATATGACTTAATTCAGTTTGAACCAGTTACACACACTGCTGTGCTTAACCTAAAACACATTTAGCAATTCTACTTCTCAGTGATTAGAGTACTGTGAGTGAAGTACGCAGAGAATGTGCACATATACAATAAATTCACCAAACACTACACAAGACCAATGCTGTAGACTGATGAAAATATAATTTATTTATCTACATATACCCAAATCAATGATGCAGACTGATGAAAAAATAAACATTTTCTCTCCATATACCCAAATCAATGATGCAGACTGATGAAAATATAAATGTTCTCTCCATATAACCAAATCAGTCAACATTTCAACATGGAGAATCACAACAAAACATGTCCCAGTTTTCATGCTACTATGTGCATAACACTGTAAGCTCAGCAAATAACAGACAAACATAAAATACTGTATCCAGTACAGGTTAAAATTACAGTAAAACAAAAACTATTTTGAAAAAATGTAAATAGAGTACAGAAAATACTAGACATTATCTCTTTGCCTAGCTGGATCTGGCAAGGTAATTTTTTGTTGTGATTCTCCATGTTGACATGTTGACTGATTTGGGAAAATGTATATTTTCATCAGTCTGCATCATTGGTTGTCTTGTGTAGTGTTTGGTGAATGTATTGTATATTTTCACGTTCTCTGTGTACAGTACTGAACTCACCTGCTGCATTTGTATAGTGCTTAAACCTGATTGGTGTATCTACAATTAAGCAATGGTGTGTTTGTGCATCTGGTGTTTAACCAATTGGCTCATATGTGTGGTAATTTGACATTCTGTGTCTAATGTAATGCAAGTGTGTTTAGTGTTTTGCAAATCACTGTGTGTATTGTTTTGCAAAAAGTGTGAGGCTGACATTGTGCTTAAAGGGGTGCAAATCTGGGCCTATGTTTTGCTCCTTGAGTGTAAGGTTTTGATAATTGTGTAATACTTTTGATTTGAGTGTTTATGCAATTGAAGAAAACTGTAAAGACTAGAGATGAACTGTTTATTTCTTTTGTACATAGGCTGTGCATATGTTTGTTTGTTTGTTTATTTGCTTATTTGTATGATTCTTAACTGTGTTTTTATTTTGTTATTGGTGTATGTGTGTATGTATGTACAGTATATGTATATATATTATATATATGTATATATATGTGTATATATGTATATTTGTACTCCTGTTGGGGCCTCTTGGACCAGATCAATGTTTTATCTGTTTAAATAAAGGTTAAATAAATAAATAAGAAACTGATGATTTGGTCCTGTTAACTTTGAATTTTCTATGGGGACTGCCCAGATCCCTCTCATGGACATGGGCCTCACTTTGAGAACCTCTAATGATTCTAGTTATTCAGTATTCATCTCTAATTACTCTAAAATTGCGTATTTCTGAAGCCCCCAATGTTTTCTAACCCTAGAAACGCCCCTGGTCTGCGCGCTGATTGGCGGAAAGTACGGAAGTTTCTCAAAGGCAGCCGCGAACCGTTTTAAGTGAGCGTGCTCACTACCGCCATCTGCTGGGATGGTCTCAGCATTGATATTATAGACCACCGCAACACTTCCGGTATTTGCTTAGAGTTTGGAATCAGGGCTGGTTTTGATTGATTGATTGATTGATTGAAAACGTTTTTAACAGATTGCAGAATGGGTACAGTACAGTACAGCTCAATACACACAATTGTTAAGGGGATGCAGACCAGAGAAAGACTTTCGTCTTGTTTACATCAGGGTCCCCCATTTTCAATTCATCATAAATATGACATATATGACATACAGATAGACAATACTGCTACATCTATACATTTATGACATACCAGATTTGCAAATACAGTACTGTTTGTGATACAAAAAGAGTCTAGAAAAGAGAGTATATACATTTGAGGTAGAAACTGTACATTGGAGGAGGTTGGGTAGGTGGCGTGGGGGGGGGGGGGGGGGGGTGTTTGGTGGGGGAACTGTACATTGGAGGTGAGTGGGGTGGGGGCGTGATTTTTTTACATAGCCTATGTTTGCAAAGACGCTCTCTGATTGGCTCGCCGCGTACAGCGAAGACCCTCTCTGATTGGTTTAGCGCCGAAAGGTCTCTTCCGCATATTCAACAACAATTTATATGTTGTTCCCTAACCCTAACCTTAACCCTAACCCTAACCCTAACCCTTACCTTAACCTTAATCCTAACCTTAACCTTAACCTTAACCCTAACCTTAACCTTAACCCTAACCTTAACCTTAACCCTAACCGTAACCTTAACCTTAACCTTAACCCTAACTCTAAGCATAACCAACTTCGAAAGAGGGCCAAAGCATAACCACTTTGAAGCAGAGAATATATATGTACACATATCTTTGTATGTGATTTATATGGCAATTAAATCAATGGTGTGCTTGTTTGTTTGAGGAGTTTGACCTACAGTTAATGTGCCTACCACGTGAAGGTGCATGATCAATGGACAGCACAAAAACAATTTGTGTAGGTGGAGACTAGAGCTACCACAGATAGTAATAAGTTATAAGAGTAAGTAATCCATACCATATATATCATAATAGTTACCTTATTACCATACTTGTGTAGCAGGGTGGATTATCCCTGCTTTATGGGAGTGGTTGTACACGGCCACCTGGTAGCGGGACACAGCAGAGCTGTAGGCCAGGAATGTCAAAGTGGAGGTCGAGCAGCAGGAGCGGATGGGGCCTAGGATTCACTGACCTAGGGATGGTACTCTGGTCCTTCTTGCCCTCCAGGGCGATCAGCAGTAGCTCCCCACACACCCCCACTTCCCCAATATTTCCTGAGCCCTCCCACACCCGATGGCAGTAAGATGGATGATGTATTCCCTCCCCAAAGCAGTACCCTTCCTTAATGACCTGTAGAGACCTTTAACCATGAACTATAGGCAGGGGTGGGGAAAGGGTTAAATAATAATGAGCATTACCCGGAGAGAAAAGGGTTAGGCAAAGTGCACATTAAAGACTCACACACAGTGTTCCCATTTACATCTCCTTTTATATAACCTGGTTCAAGGTATATAACAAGTATCACTCAATTAGAAAAGCTATTTCCTCACTGGCACCAAGTGCTCTCGCTCTACAATACACAAGGACCAAAGTGATTCCCACAATTGGCACCTAGTGCTCTCACTCTATATTACAGACACAGTAAGAACCTCTTCCCTTTATGGGTTATCTATTGCTCCGCTTCGCGGTAGGGGAGAACCAGGTAAGGGGTAAAGGAGTTCAATGGGAATTTTATAAAGAACCACACATTATTATTACACTCAAAAGAAATTAACAGTGGGCCCACATTTAGCAAATAAAGTCCTATCTAAAGCCGGCTCTAAAGTCTAAAGTCCTATCTCCAGCGTTCGTTCAAAGCACCGTTTATCTTCACTCTGACAGAGCCTGCGCCACACAGTGGACTGTCTACCGAACACGTTTCAACACTCAGAGCACCGCTGGTACTTATCCAAGATGGCGGGCCCAACCTCTGCACCACTAGTCCGGGTGCTAAGATGGCCGATGGAGATCCCGCGATAACAGCCAGCGGGGCGGAGTAGACGCTGGGGCAGGTGCTGCTGGGCAACGGCTTGGAGAGGCTGGAGAAGCGTGCAGTGTAGTGGCGTCCTCTGCTGGGCTGAAGAGGTGGGCCGGCACGCGTGCTAAACTGTGGTACTCGCCTAAACACAGCTAAACTGTGGGTTGTGTTGAACCCTCCTGCTATGACGCCTATACACAGCTAACGCAAGGTGGCCATTGTCTACCACCTGGTCTTCGGCGATGCTCGCCTGTTGATTCATTCACAGTGTCTCTGGCACATTAACCAAACGCTAAGCTACCGCAGATATTTCTAGGATAACCCGTTGTGTAAATGAGTTCATCTGGCGCATTAATCAAACGCTCAACTACCGCATGTATTTCTAGGATAACCCGTTTTGTAGCTGATTCGGTTCCTCGCGTGCTGACTCGCTGGTGCTCCCGTTTTAGACGTCCTTCTTCCTCCGTGTAGAACGTCAAAGAGGAAGTTCCTCTCTGCTGCACTTGGCGTTGAACCCATTCTTCTTCGCCTGATGTCCTTCCTGCCCAGCGACCACCACCGCCCCCTGGCGGCACCTGTAATCCTGTCCCGCTATGAAACGTCAATGTTTTGAAGAAGGATAATCAAAGAGCAGCAAGTTAATAGTCAATGTCGGGGTAGGTATGATCAAGAGCGGTCAACTGGTTACAACGTCCTCGTGAACACAGGAAATGCAAAAGATTAACGTTAGCCACCCTGTTACAAAGGGTCAGATTAAACCGAATATATATATTTATTGCTTGAGATCCCTTGTATAATATTTGTATATCGTTTGATATCCCTTGTATATTATTTGTATATATACACGGAATATCCCTTTACCTGGGTACAAACCAGAGTAATATTCGCTCTCCTATTGGACAGGGACCCCTAGGCGCCAACGGCCAAGCCCCCAACGGCAAGTTCAAAGGCAACTCCGGGCATGTCTCAACATGTCCAGAGTCT
The DNA here is from genome assembly GCF_963971535.1 of Notolepis coatsorum. Classification (NCBI taxonomy): domain Eukaryota; kingdom Metazoa; phylum Chordata; class Actinopteri; order Aulopiformes; family Paralepididae; genus Notolepis; species Notolepis coatsorum. The sequence continues at coordinate 170,510,281 of NC_140169.1, read as the reverse complement.
GCGCAGTAATACGAGACAGAACTGAGGTTGGCACTAGATAATTCACCTTACGTATAAATACGGCGCAGGTGTAAACAGCAGTAGTTCAGTTCAAAACCTTGATGCCTTCACCACGAGACAACGTGCAGTGAAGTGAGCCACTTTGCCTCTAAATAGAGCATTGAGAACCGCGTGCGAATAGATTGCTAAATTGTCAGAATTTAACGCAGTAACGTTGAGTTCAACTTAATCTAATGTGAAGTAATAGTCTATCATTTATAGTGTATCGTGCGGCTACAGTTCTTCAGTGACCAGCATCACCACCGGTTCGTCGTGTATATAGCTAGTGCACTTATCCAGGCTGGGCGGCCTAAACTCGTGCCCCCACCCGAGGAGTCCTAGGCGAGAACCGTTGGATATGTACACCGGAGAACCTACACCGGCGACTGCAGAACCATTTCTGGTTGGATTATATTGCTTTGGGACCGTGACCGCTGGAGCAGAGAACCGTCGATCCCACTGTCGTTTGGGATTTACCCCCGTGAGGATCATCACTCGGGCCTGCCTCTAGGAAGAGGCTGGCTAGCTGTCATCCATGCTGGCGAGCATACTTGGATTACAACTGCTGCTTTGTCTGCTGATCAAGGGAGTACATGCACTGGCTCCTGTATCTGGAGCCTCGTTATTCCTCGTTGACCCAGACTTTGTACCCGAACATTCCTCTACCCCTGCCGGCCTTACACCCGGAGGGAACCCCCCAGTGTCTCCAGCTGGTACCAGTGTGCCCTATGTAATTGCTATACCACAGGTGGCGTCAGTTTAGACCCATCCTAGTATTCATACTATTCTCATTGACTTACGCTCTTGACTGACTTTACGTGTGTTCTTCGCCATACAAGCGCGAGCCTAATTCTCAATCTGTAACCTAACGTTGCTTAATAATAATAAATACCCTCCAAATAGAACTTTATGTGTCAATGCCGTATTCTTGTGTGGGTGTTCACCATATATATTCATGTACTGTATGGCCAGTAGTTAAAGTACATAACTAGTAGTGGTTTAATATATCACAATCTTTAATACAGTCAGGGAATTGTACCCCTCAGTTACAATTGGTCCTTCGAGCCGGAGGGTATCAGTGTAATATCTAATATAATATTGATATTAACCATGGCCAGCGGTGAACACTCCCCAAGCGGCTCTCCCAAGCTAGACCGCCCGCAGCGCAAACGTCAGCCACCTCCCTATCTGGAGGAATACGCTGTCGTTCTAATACCTAGCTTGGGAGAAATACCTTGCGGAAAAAAATCTAATCTACGAATTCCAATCTGGCTTCAGAACATCCCACTCCACTGACACATGCCTTCTCTATTTAAACGACCACATCAAACAAGAGGTGGACGCGGGCAAATACTGCGGCATGGTCATGCTGGACCTACAAAAGGCCTTCGACACTGTCAATCACACCATTCTGATTGACAAGCTAAAAGCAATTGGTTTTGATAGTCTATCAGTGAGCTGGATGCAATCCTACCTGGAGGGGAGAGAGCAGATGGTGGAGGTAAACGGTACCCTATCCCCCCCCCTCACAGTAAACTGTGGTGTTCCACAAGGAAGCATACTAGGTCCGCTACTGTTCCTAATTTATGCAAATGACATGTCGTCAGCTTGTGACTGCAACTTGTTCCTGTTTGCGGACGACTCAGCCCTGCTGGTCTCTGACAAGAACAAATTACAGGTTGAAAAAACCCTCAGCTCAGAACTAAGCAAAATCTGCATATGGCTCGCTGATAACAAACTATCATTACACATGGGCAAAACAGAGTCCATTCTCTTCGGTTCAAATAACAAACTCAGCAAGACCGACGGCTTCTCAGTTACAGTGGGTGACAATATTGTCACAAGGAAAGAAGATATTACCTACCTGGGTTCCATCCTAGAGGCAAATCTTTCCTGTGACAAAATGGCATCCAATGTAATAAAAAAAGTCAACCAACGAACTCGTTTCTTGTACCGGATCTCCTCACTGGTAAACAAGAATACCCTGAAGACTCTAGCAGGAGCACTCATTCAAGGGTACTACGACTATGCTTGCACCTCATGGTACCAAAGCACCTCAAAGGCGCTAAAAAAAAAATTACAAACATCTCAAAACAAACTGGTCAGACTACTGCTTGACCTTACTCCTAGAACCCACCTCACCCCTGCCCACTTTGACAACCTAGGATGGCTTAGAGTAGACGACAGAGTACAGCAACTTGCAATGGGCCTGGTCTACAAGATACACTACACGACCAAGGTACCCATGTACATGACTAAATACTTCCCAAAGGTCAGTGAATACCACGATCACAACACCAGAGGGAGCTCCACAAATCATGTTAAACCCAGATTCGGCTCAAACAAGGGACTAAACACGTTTCGCAATTATGCCACATCAATGTGGAACGCCCTACCCAAAGCTGTAAAGGAATGTGAATCACTACCCACTTTCAAAAACACTCTCAAAAAACACCTAAGGGAGACTGCAACTCAAAACTGGCCCCTGTAAATGTCCGAACACAACCCCCGCCAACACCCCCCCCCCCCCCCCCCACTCCTACCCCCCCCCCCAACCACCTCCAATGTACAGTCCCACCCCCACCTACCCAATCCAATGTACAGTTTCTACGCCTAATGTATATACTCTTTTCTTTCTGGACTCTTTTTGTATCACAAATACAGTACTGTAATTGCAAATCTGGTATGTCATAAATGTATAGATGTAGCAGTACTGTCTATCTGTATGTCATGTATGTCATATATGTTACGATGAATTGGAAATGGGGGACCCTGGTGGAAACAAGACGAAAGTCTTTCTCTGGTCTGCATCCCCTTAACAATTGTATGTATTGAGCTGTACTGCACTGTACCCATTCTGCAATCTGTTAATAAAGTTTTTCATTCATTCATTCATTCAACCAGACGTTAAATACGGATAAAGCGGATAGTCAAAGCATGTCAAATCCTACCGACCAGGCGACCCTGCCAGTAGAGACCCCAGTGTGTCACGACGGGGTTAGGTAGAATGCAATAATACAGAAAGGGAAGGAATGGAGGAGGCAGAGGCGAGGAGTGAGGCTTGGAGAATGATGTTTAATGTAGAATCCAGTGCAATACAAGGAAAAATACAGAAACTTAATAACAAACTTCACAATACAAAACAACAAACACTAAGACTTACTAGAGGGAGAACGGTGCGACACGACGTGGAGGAACAGGGGGTAACTGGAGGAATGTCGCCACGCAGAAGGGAGGACAGACAGAACCCTATATACCCCAACTAATTAACAATTAAGAACACCTGGCCAACACAGAATCACAAACAACCCCTAGACAATAAGCAAAGAACAAATAAACACAACTAAACACAAAGGCAACTCCTAACAACCCAACACAGTGCATGACATCACACCAGGGAAGGGAAAGACAATGACAGCACACACCAGGACACCACATTGATTACACAATTAATTATTGTTAATACAGTGGTCAAGATATTTGTCATTGTAGCGTGCACCAATTGTTTGTGACCACTAGAGGGTGGTAGGGCGCCAATATCAGGCCGAGGGCCAATGTCAGATGTAGGGCATTGCCCAAAGTTTGGTGGAGGGTACTGCCCACTGTCAGGTGGAGAGCACTGCTCAAAGTTACCATCCTGACCCGTCCAACCATGACCGGGCCTAGGATCCTGACAGTACCTCCCCCTCAACGGGGGGCTTCCAGACCACCGAAGACAACGTCCATAGCCAGGCGAGGGAGGAAGCTGGAACCCCGGAGAGGATCCAGGGAGGAGACCCGAAGACCAGGGGCCGGGAGGCCGAGCGAAAACCCCAGGCGGGGCATAGCAGCCAGGGGGGTAGAAAACGGGCGCAGATGCCCGGAGAGGGGGGGTGGGGACGGGAACAGAGGCCCGGGGAGGAGGACTGGACCTGCTGGGAACAGAGGTCCGACGAGGGGGGGTGGGGATGGGCACCGAGACCCGGGGAGGGGGGCAGAACCTGAGAACCGAGGCCCGGCGAGGGGGAGTGGGGACGGGCACCGAGGCCCGACGAGGGGGGGTGGGTACAGGTGTAGAAGCCCGGGAAGAGGAGCTGGACCCTGGAGCAGGATCCCGGGCGAGAGACCCTCCAGCCGCCGGACTCGGGGCCGGTTCAGGAGAGCCGGACCGGAGGTGCGGCGGCGACGACCCCTGGAGCAGGATCCCACGCAGACCACGGCGAAGACCACGGCGAAGACCCCGGCGAGGACCCCGGCGAGGACCAGGACGCTGATCACGGCGCAGAGCTGGACCAGACGGGGAGCCAGGATCCGTCGAAGAGCCGGGAGCCGGCACGGCAGCCGGACCAGGTGGAGAGGCCGGGCAGGGCGTGGAGACCGGATCGGTCTCGGCGGCGAGGCGTGGTGTAGGATCCGGGGATGAGGAGCCAGGACGCAGAGCAGAGGCTGGACTGGGCGTGGAAGCTGGACCAGCTGTGGAGGCCTTACTAGCCATACTAGCCTCGGGGGCTAGGCTAACTGTGGGCCCTGGACTCACTGTGGGAACTGTGCTAGCTGAGAATGCCTGGCTAGCTGCCGAGGCTAAGCTAACAGTCGGGGAGAGCCTAGCAGCTCCTGTCCTAATAGCCCTCCTAGGCCTGCTAGCTGCAGAGACCTGACTAGCTTGGGACATCTGGTCCGTCTCAGCTACCAGGCTCACCCTGAACCTGGAGCCTAGGTTGGCAGTGGGCGTCTGGTTAGCTACAGTAGCGGGGCTAACAGGCGGAGCTAGGTTAGCTGGGAGTGGCTGGTTAGCTATTGACACGAAGCTAACGGGCGGAGCTAGGTTAGCTGGGAGTGGCTGGTTAGCTATTGACACGAAGCTAACGGGCGGAGCTAGGTTAGCTGGGAGTGGCTGGTTAGCTATTGACACGAAGCTAACGGGCGGAGCTAGGTTAGCTGGGAGTGGCTGGTTAGCTATTGACACGAAGCTAACGGGCGGAGCTAGGTTAGCTGGGAGTGGCTGGCTAGCTTGGGACATCTGGTCCGTCTCCGGTACTAGGCTCACCCTGAACCTGGAGCCTAGTCTGGCAGTGGAGACTGTGCTAGCTGGAGACATCTGGTCTGTCTCAGATACTAGGCTCACCCTGAACCTGGACCCTAGTCTGGCAGTGGAGACTGTGCTAGCTGGAAACGGCCGGTTAGCTATTGACACGAAGCTAACGGGCGGAGCTAGGTTAGCTGGGAATGGCTGGTTAGCTATTGACACGAAGCTAACCGGCGGAGCTATGTTAGCTTTGGACGTCTGGTTAGCTATATGAGCGGAGCTAACGGGTAGAGCTGTACCAACTGGGGACGTCTGGCCATCTATAGTGGCGGAGCTAACAGGCGGAGCTGTGCTAACTGGAGACGACCGGTTAGCTATTGGCACGAAGCTAACGGTCGGAGCTATGTTGGCTGTAGACGACAGATCGGCGATGGACATCCGAGCAGCCTCAGCGGCTGTGGGAGGATCTAGGCTGACCGTAAGCCTGAGAACAGTCGGCAGGCTAGCTACCCTAGCCTCCGACTTGTGCTTCTCCATGAGGCCAGCAACATGTTCAGCCATCTCCCACATCGCTGGCTCCAGTGTCGGATTCTCCATGGCGACCTGGTCGATCTCCCGGAGCAGGAACCCCCACTTGGCCGGTGAGTAATGCTTCATGTCAGTCTCACCGGCCATCAGGCTCAGGACGACCCGAATGGTATCGCTTGCCCTTTCTGCTGTATTCATTATTGGTGGCGACATTCTGTCACGACGGGGTTAGGTAGAATGCAATAATACAGAAAGGGAAGGAATGGAGGAGGCAGAGGCGAGGAGTGAAGCTTGGAGAATGATGTTTACTGTAGAATCCAGTGCAATACAAGGAAAAATACAGAAACTTAATAACAAACTTCACAATACAAAACAACAAACACTAAGACTTACTAGAGGGAGAACGGTGCGACACGACGTGGAGGAACAGGGGGTAACTGGAGGAATGTCGCCACGCAGAAGGGAGGACAGACAGAACCCTATATACCCCAACTAATTAACAATTAAGAACACCTGGCCAACACAGAATCACAAACAACCCCTAGACAATAAGCAAAGAACAAATAAACACAACTAAACACAAAGGCAACTCCTAACAACCCAACACAGTGCATGACATCACACCAGGGAAGGGAAAGACAATGACAGCACACACCAGGACACCACATTGATTACACAATTAATTATTGTTAATACAGTGGTCAAGATATTTGTCATTGTAGCGTGCACCAATTGTTTGTGACCACTAGAGGGTGGTAGGGCGCCAATATCAGGCCGAGGGCCAATGTCAGATGTAGGGCATTGCCCAAAGTTTGGTGGAGGGTACTGCCCACTGTCAGGTGGAGAGCACTGCTCAAAGTTACCATCCTGACCCGTCCAACCATGACCGGGCCTAGGATCCTGACATCAGTGGGTTCTAACGAAACTGACCAAGCTCACGGGGGGGACCAGGGGGGACATGACATGACTATACCCCCAGACAACGTCAACGGGATAGTCCCCGGAGAGCTCCAGGATAAAGAAAGCGCTCCAGGGACAGAACCCGACACACCACCAGAAGAGAAGCGCGCCCAGGAGATGGACCTTGGGGCGCGCCAGGAGAACAGATCTCCAACGAGCACTGTCAGAAGCCGATCACCTCCGTCAGTGTCATCCCCCAGCGAGGCGGACCAGATACTGGCGCAAGCCTTCATCGCCACCCTGACAGCCTCCACCGAACGCGATCGACTTCAGGGTGAACGCGATCGACTTCAAGCACAGACGCTTAGTGAGCGCGAACATTCTTCCATGGAACAAGAGCGCCTCCGGGCGCAACAATTAAGTGAGCGCGAACACTCTACCATGGAAAGAGAGCGCCTTCAGGCTCAACAGACGAGTGAACGCGAACACTCTGCAACCGAGCGAGAGCGCTTCCAGGCGCAACAAAGGAGTGAAGACGACCGCATAAGACTGGAGACCAGACGCCTTCAGACGGAAGAGAACATTGAAAGAGGCCACGCCGATGCACAACGCGACGCCGCCAATGCACAGCGCGACGCCGCCAATGCACAGCGCGACGCCGCCCATACCCAGCGCGAAGCAGAGTGCGACGCCGCCCATGCCCAGCGCGAAGCAGAGCGTGACCGGCTGCAGGCGCAGATGATGGAACAATTGATTGCCAGGGCGACACCCCCTCTCTCCGCACGGAGCTCCCGGACATCATCACGACAAGGGTCTAGGGCACCTTCCCCTACCTGACCAAGCGACCCGGAACCCGGCCAACAGAAGGATCCTATCTACGTCTCCGAACCCCCTCCCCGACCGGTCCATACGAGACCCAGCAACCGTGAAGAACCGGCCTACGGCGCTGAGAGACTGAATAGAAGGCTTCAGGACCTAGAAGAGGAAGAGGAAGAGGAGGAAAGTCAAGCCCACCAGCAGCAACGTACTCAGGACCAGGAGGCCCAGTACAGCCCAGACTTCAGCCCCGAGTCACTGCGCTACAAACCCCCGACCCGACTCACGGGTGAGTTTGACGCACAGTCAGCACTGAGGAACAGCACCTGGGTACCCGGCCTCTGGTACCCACCAAGTACCAGCCCACGACAACACGTACGGGGAGACTCGCCCAGGAGGCCTCTTCCCCTACGCTCACCAATGTGCCAGCCATCCATGGCATCGTACCTTGGCACACCTACGTTCCCAGACTTTACGCACGAGGACAGAGCACAGTACACGGAATTACGGATGTGCTTGGAGACTATGATGTCCGACGTCCCTGATGAGTCGTACAAATATGCCATCCTCCTCAAGCATCTCAAGGTGCCCAGAGCGCATAATATAGCGCTGGCATATTCCAACTCAAGCACCCCATACTCCGCGGCTCTAGTGGCCCTCGATCAGCGTTATGGACGCATATGGGACTACGTGATACAAGAAATAAGAGATATCGACCGCCTCCCCCCAGCCAAAGACAATAGAGCATTGGATGACCTCTCTATCAAGGTACAGTCCCTGGTAGGGATGCTGGGGTCCCAAAAGGAGAAAGGGAGATATGAACTATATGCTAACTCTAATGTGGAACGAATACTAGAGAAGCTCCCTCCAGCCCGCCAAGAGCGCTTTCGGCGGCAGAGAGACGACCGTGATCCCGACGGTCCCAAGCCATCCCTCCTAGACCTGGCCGCCTTCCTCGCGAGGGAAGTCAGCAGCCTACGACTGGATACGTTCATGTGGAGTGGACCAAGCCCAAGAGATGGACCTCGGAGATCTAATGATAACCGCCGGTCAGTGACCGTTATGCACCAAGCCGAGTCAGTACCGCAGCACAAGAACCACAGCACCCCCCCGACGAAAGGGAAGTGGAAGATTGTATGCCAGTACTGTGAAAAGGAACATTGGCTGTCTCAATGTGACACTTTCAAGAAGATGACCGCTGATGAGGTGAGTCAGTAGATCAAAGCCAACCGCCGCTGCTTCCGCTGCGCGCGCAGCCATATGGCAGCCGAGTGCCGTTTAAAGAAGAAATGCAGCAAGTGCGACGGCGCCCACTTGGATGTCTTACATGACAGCAACAAGAAGAAACTCGTACCCCCAAGCAGCTCGAGAGTGAACGTCATGTATATCGACCCTGCGAGCAGCGGGAGCTCCCGAGTGCTCTTGAAAGTGGTCCGAGTGATATTAAGCTACGAGGACAAGGTCATGGACACTTACGCCGTCCTGGACGATGGGTCAGAAAAGACTCTCCTCCTCGCATCCGCTGCAGCCCGGCGTGGGAGCGGAGAAACAATGACAATCCGTACTATTAGAAGAGACATGAAGACCATAAAGGGTGAAAATGTCTCCTTCACGATAGCAGCAGTCGGGCAGCCCGAGAAGCAGTATAGGATTACTAACGCCTTCACCAGCCAAGACATAGGCCTGTCACAGTACACCTACCCCATCCCAAAGCTGATGGAAAAATACGTGCACCTACGTCAACTACCTATACCGCTCATCGACGGCGCCACCCCGACCCTGCTCATAGGATCCGACCACGCACACCTCATCGTCCCAACGGACCGGGTCCACATCGGGCCCAGAGGCTGTCCAGCAGCGGTCGAGACCCGCCTAGGTTGGACACTACAAGGCCCCCTCTCCGGGTCTTCCAACCGACCAGCAGCCACTTGCTGCCTCCACTCAAGAATAAAAGAAGAAGACACCACCCTCTTACAGCACGTCGAGAGGCTATGGACATTAGACGCGATGCCCTTTAAGAATGAAAAGAAACTTGTTCGCTCAAAGGAAGACACTTATGCCATAACCCTCCTCGAGCAGAGGACAAAGAGAGTCGAGGTCAATGGAGTGATGAGATACGCAACTCCACTCTTGAGGCGAGAGGGTATGCCCACCCTCCACGCCTCAAAAGAAGCGACAGAGCGATATCTACTGAACACAGAGCGGCGTCTAGCCAAGGACCCCACTCAAGCCACTGTGTACCGCGCTGAGATTGACAAGCTAATCACAGCGGGACACATAAAGAAAATTGACATTCAAGAGGCCGACCAGACGACCGAATCATGGTACGTGCCCCACCACAAGGTCCACCACAACGGCAAGGATCGTATTGTGTTCAACTGCAGCTACCAGATCGGACTACATAATCTGAATAAAGAACTCTTGCCCGGCCCAACACTCGGCCCCTCTCTACTAGGCGTGTTGCTACGTTTCCGCCAAGACAAGGTGGCCATCAGCGGCGACATCAAAGGGATGTTCCTGCAGGTGCGACTAGTGGAAGAGGACAAGCCCCTGCTGCGGTTCTTATGGAGAGAGAGGATCGGGGATGAGCAACCATCCATCTACCAATGGGAGTTCCTCCCTTTCGGAACCACATGCAGCCCATGCTGTGCTACGTTCGCACTGCAAAAACATGTCACAGAAGACCCAGAAGCTGACGAGGAGGTCAGACAAAGTGTAGAGAGGAGTTTCTACGTGGACAACTGTCTGCAAAGCGTCTCGACGCCAGAAGAAGCCGAAGCCCTCCTACGCAAGCTCCGCGCCTCACTGATCAAAGGCGGCTTTGATCTCCGGCAGTGGGCAAGCAGCGACCCTCAAGTACTTCGCAGCCTCTCCCCAGAGACAAAGGCAGCAAGCAGCGAGACCTGGATGGCGACCATCCCAGGTGAAGCACAAGAAATGACATTAGGACTAGTCTGGCGCTTCAAAACAGACTCGCTCCATTACAGATACACACCCCTGACCACGGAGCAGGGAAGGTCGACCCCTCTACCGACCACCAGACGGAGCGTATACAGAACACTCGCCAGGCAATATGACCCGCTGGGGTGTATCCTACCTTACACCACCAGGGCGAAAATGATTGTACGAGAGCTGTGGGACAAGGAACAGGGCTGGGACAACCCCATACCCGACCACCTCGCTTCCACCTGGAGAGAGTGGGAAAAAGAACTCAACTCGCTCCAAAATGTGAACATACGCCGAAGCTACTTCCCACCCACAGTGCGGCTGGAGACGTGCCAGATAGACCTGCACGTCTTCAGCGACGCCTCAGAAGTGGCCTACGGCTTGGTGGCTTACTTGCGGGCCCGAGAGGAGGGAGGAGAAATACACACAGCCTTCATCCTGGTTCGCTCAAGTATAGCCCCCCGCAAGCAACAATCGATCCCGCGTCTAGAGCTCTGCGCAGCCCTGGTATGCGTGCAACTTGCCACGTTAATCCAACATGAACTCACCATCCCGGTGCAAAGAACAATCTTGTGGTCAGACTCCATGACCGTACTCACATGGATCCAGTCCGATTCGTGTAGATACAAGGTCTTCGTGGGAGTCAGAATCACAGAGATCCAAGACTTAACAGAATCAGCATGCTGGAGGTACGTGGACACGAAACAGAACCCAGCAGATGTCATCACACGGGGGATGTCCCTAGATGACCTCACACGTCACAATATCTACAGTGACGGTCCTGAGTTCCTCAAGCTCCCGGAAGAAGAGTGGCCTAACCCCACCCCTCGGGAGGCTAGTCAAGAGGAGGCAGAGATCAAGAAATCTATGTTCTGTGGGTTGACGCACACACCAGTCCCCACCGACCCTAACATAGACGACTGCCCCACCCTTGAGAGTGCGCAGTTAAAGACATTCCTGTGGCACCACCCTGAGGTTCCCCCACTACCGACATTAATGCAGCTAACTACGAAGAAGCAGAACTCCTTCTGCTACAGCGAGCCCAAAGAGACTCGTTCCCCGACGAGCTAGACTGTCTGCAGGGATCAAAGCCAGTCCCGTCAGACAGCAGACTGCTCCACTTGGCCCCTGAGCGCGACGCCCATGACCTCATCAGGGTGGGTGGTCGTCTGAGACGAGCCCCGGACTTAACGGATGACGTCAAGTTTCCTATAGTCCTCAACAGCCGACACAAGGTCACCGAGCTCATCATAAAGAAATACGACGAGGATGTGCACCACGCTGGGGCAGAGAGAGTCTTCGCTGAGATCAGACGTCGCTATTGGATACTGAATGGAAGAGAAGCAGTACGTCGCTTCCAGCGGACTCGACCAGACTGTCGCCAATGGCGAGCACAGCCCAGTATACCCAGGAGGGCCGACCTGCCTCACCGCCACACCCGACCCGTGGCGAGGCTGATAGAGTTGCCAAGGCTCCCTGACTCCCTTGATGACGATCATGACCCACTGACTTTGTAGATTGCCCTACTCCCCACAACAGACATTGAGTAGTTGACAGGACGATTAATCTGTCTTTGCTTTAACTAATTAGGTGCGCACTAATTAGGAGGCGGCTGTTACAAAGGGTCAGATTAAACCGAATATATATATTTATTGCTTGAGATCCCTTGTATAATATTTGTATATCGTTTGATATCCCTTGTATATTATTTGTATATATACACGGAATATCCCTTTACCTGGGTACAAACCAGAGTAATATTCGCTCTCCTATTGGACAGCGACCCCTAGGCGCCAACGGCCAAGCCCCCAACGGCAAGTTCAAAGGCAACTCCGGGCATGTCTCAACATGTCCAGAGTCTGCGCAGTAATACGAGACAGAACTGAGGTTGGCACTAGATAATTCACCTTACGTATAAATACGGCGCAGGTGTAAACAGCAGTAGTTCAGTTCAAAACCTTGATGCCTTCACCACGAGACAACGTGCAGTGAAGTGAGCCACTTTGCCTCTAAATAGAGCATTGAGAACCGCGTGCGAATAGATTGCTAAAGTGTCAGAGTTTAACGCAGTAACGTTGAGTTCGACTTAATCTAATGTGAAGTAATAGTCTATCATTTATAGTGTATCGTGCGGCTAAAGTTCTTCAGTGACCAGCATCACCACCGGTTCGTCGTCTATATACCTAGTGCACTTATCCAGGCTGGGCGGCCTAAACTCGTGCCCCCACCCGAGGAGTCCTAGGCGAGAACCGTTGGATATGTACACCGGAGAACCTACACCGGCGACTGCAGAACCATTTCTGGTTGGATTATATTGCTTTGGGACCGTGACCGCTGGAGCAGAGAACCGTCGATCCCACTGTCGTTTGGGATTTACCCCCGTGAGGATCATCACTCGGGCCCGCCTCTAGGAAGAGGCTGGCTAGCTGTCGTCCATGCTGGCGAGCATACTTGGATTACAACTGCTGCTTTGTCTGCTGATCAAGGGAGTACATGCACTGGCTCCTGTATCTGGAGCCTCGTTATTCCTCGTTGACCCAGACTTTGTACCCGAACATTCCTCTACCCCTGCCGGCCTTACACCCGGAGGGAACCCCCCAGTGTCTCCAGCTGGTACCAGTGTGCCCTATGTAATTGCTATACCACAGGTGGCGTCAGTTTAGACCCATCCTAGTATTCATACTATTCTCATTGACTTACGCTCTTGACTGACTTTACGTGTGTTCTTCGCCATACAAGCGCGAGCCTAATTCTCAATCTGTAACCTAACGTTGCTTAATAATAATAAATACCTTCCAAATAGAACTTTATGTGTCAATGCCGTATTCTTGTGTGGGTGTTCACCATATATATTCATGTACTGTATGGCCAGTAGTTAAAGTACATAACTAGTAGTGGTTTAATATATCACAATCTTTAATACAGTCAGGGAATTGTACCCCTCAGTTACACACCCTGAATAATAGCCAGACATATTCAGGTGGCTACACTTGGCTGAAAATAAACTTTGCTGCCTGTTGTGAATGTGTTTTTCCCTGTAGGCTAATGCATACATTTTTGCAGTTGAGCAAAAATTAGCAGTTGAGTAGGCTATATGTGCTGTGTTTTTATGTCTTCCATCGAGGACCACCTTGGAAATAAGTGTTAATGAATGCTTTTAGGTGAGATCCTCAGGAATACAAATTGATGTGTGTGTGTGTGTGTGTGTGTGTTGTAATCAATGCTATTTCATTTAGCATAGTCCCAATTCCATTGATAGCACACACACACACACACACACACACACACACACACTGTGTGCTATCAATGGAATTGTGCTACATGATATGCTACACAATCCATGCATATATAGGCCACCATGCTGCACACACACACACACACACGCACACACACACACACAAATATCAAAGGGCATGACCCCTATCCAACAGCTTTGAACTTGCAGCACATTGTGGCCTATATATGCATGGATTGTGTAGCATAGCATGTAGCACAATTCCATTGATAGCACACACTGTGTGCGTGTGTGTGTGTGCTATCAATGGAATTGGGACTATGCTAAATGAAATAGCATTGATTACAACACACACACACACACACCACATCAAAGGCTTGAACCCTCTCAAACACCTTTGAACTATGGCGAGGCCTGCATATCACACACCACACACACACACACACACACACACACACACACACACACACACACATGTACATGTACATGCTTTGATGTACAATGGCCGCTGATTTATTTTGTGTTCATTACAGGATCCGACACCGAGTCCGGGGCCGATACACCAACATGCTTGGGTATGTACTAACTACCTTTATGTATGTAAATGTATTACTATTGTGTTTTATGAGACTTACTTACTGAATGAATTTAATCCAATTCAGATTCTGGCGCAGACACCGCAGAGAGTGACGCAGAGACTGGCAACGACATAGGATCACATTCTACTCCTGCAGGTAATTGTACATAAAATATAACACATAATGCTATATATATATATATATATATATATATCATGTAAATACAATGACAATACGTTGCCCTAGTGTAATGTATTACATCATGTGATTCTATAACTGGATGCTAGTCTGGACATGCCGGAACCCGTTGCAGGGCGGAAACGCACATCTAAGAGCGTTAAGTTGGCCTCACTCTGCACACCACTTCCAGCTCTGACCTCTGACCCCCACACCACGTCCAGCTCTGACATCTGAACCCCACACACACACACTCACTCATTCACTCACACACAGTTTGTAACTACGTGGCATATGAATGTTTGTCTACAGTAGGGGTGTTATAGTATATTTGTATAATTGACAGGTCGTGGCGTGCGACGCGGAGGAGCGAAGAGCAGGGCTGCGATCCGTCAGGAAGAGGAGAATGCCTGGTCTCGTGAGGGCTGGGTGCCTCACAGGATCCCCTTCACAGCCCAACCGGGGTTGCTCCAGGACGCCGCGGCACTCAAATCGTACCGGCCTGCGAAATGGATGGATCTGTTCCTGACTGATGCTTTTCTGAATTCCATTGTTGCCCAGACCAACCTCTACGCTGAGCAGTCCATTGCCCGGCTGGACCCCATGCTAACCAGTAGCAGGGCACTGCTTTGGAAGCCCCTCGCATTGAAGGAGCTGAAGAAGTTCCTTGGACTCAATTTCCTTAGCAGTGTCCTGCGGAAGCCTCGCATGGACCAGATGTGGACCACTGACGACATGATGTAAACACCATATTACTCGCAGACCATGCCACGCAACCGGTTTCAATTGATCTGGCGATTCCTCCACTTTGCGGACAATACTTCCCTGGAAGTTAGAGACAAATTGTGCAAAGTACGCCCTGTAGTCGACCATGTAAACGCGAGGTGCAAGGACCTGTACCAGCCTGAACGTGAGCTCGCCATTGACCAGGGGGTGATGGCATGGCGAGGCCGCCTGACCTTCCGGGTCTACAACCCCAACAAGCCCACCCGCTATGGCATCAAGTCTTACTTCCTGTGCGAATCACGCACAGGATATTGCTTTGCATTTAAGCCATATTGTCGGGAAGGCTCGCTCCTGGGGGACACGGTCGTCGGTCTGCTTGGACGTCTGTCTGGGGCCGGCTATATGCTCTATATGGACAACTTCTACAACTCGGTACGTATGTCCGCCAGGCTTCGACAGTTGAGGACCGACGTCTGTGGTACCCTTAGGAAGCACCGGGGGGAGCCAGCCATCATCAAGAACATGACCAAACGTGACATCGGTGTGGGGGAGCGCATTGCGGTCAACAACAAGGAGGTCCTGATCGTGGCATGGCGCGATAAGAGAATCGTGAAGACCATCAGCAGCTACCACGAGGACACCATGGAAACGGCGATGGTGTGGAAGAAGCAGAAGAAGGGCAAATCGCTGAGGGTGGAGATGCTCAAGCCGTCATCAATCATGGCGTACAATAAATTCATGAACAGCGTCGATCAGCTGGATCAAAATATCTCATACTATCCGGTTACACGTAAGACTGGAAAGTGGACCAAAAAGTTTGTGATGTATCTGATCCAAATATGTATGTTCAACGCTTTTGTCTTGTACAAAAAAAAGCACCCACAAGGGCATTACCACAACCTCTTCCGGTTCACCAGGGCTGTGGCGCGGACCTACACAGATGGTCTGGAGAAGAAGATTCCTGGGGTGACAGCGGAGATGGAGGCTGAGGCGGAGGCAGGGGAGGAGGCAGGGGGTGGGGATGAGGAGGAGGCAGGGGCTGAGCAGGTGGGGCGTGGCGACCCTAGGGCCCCACTGGGGGACCCGCAGAGCAGATTAGTGGGTGGCTTTGTGAAGCATGTAATGGTTGCATACAAAGCCACCCCCAAGCGAAAGCTACCGTGTAGGAAATGTCGGGTCTGCAGTAGGCGTGGCATCAGGAGTGAGACCAGATATTTTTGCACATCGTGCAAAGTCCCCCTGCATCATGACAAATGCTTCGCTCTGTACCACACAAAGAGGGATTTCTCTAAATAGTTTCTTTATTAGTTGTCATACAGAAGTACAGACTACTTCTAAATAATCCGGCACACAGAAGTACAGATTACTTCTAAATAATCCATCATTGTGTGATACAGACAGAACCATGTGTACCGGTACATAGTATAGCTAGCTGAGAGTAGTATAGTATAGTGTAGTATAGTATAGTATAGTATAGTATATTATAGTATAGTATAGTATAGTATAGTATAGTATAGTATAGTATAGTATAGTATAGTATAGTATAGTATAGTATAGTATAGTATAGTATAGTATAGTGTATGGGTAGTTGCACTGTTTTCTGTACAAGACAAATGCGTTGAACACATGTATTTGGGCCACGGTTGTCGATATTGCATAGGCATGTTTGGACCACTTGCAGATGAGAAGTTATGTTAGCGATCTAGCTGTATCGACTCCATTCATAATTTGCATTGTGTGTGTATATAGTTTATTTTTTTATTTATCTTTTTCCCCCCTCATTTTTACTGTTTGCACAGAACCAATGGTTGCTGACAGTCACCCAGTTTATAAAAGTATATACAGTAGGTAACATACCACACTTTTCTAATGCAGTCCATTGGCCTCTTATTTATATACTTTGGAAGCATGTATTGGATATTTTTTGGTCCACAGATCATCTGGCGCTTCATCCATTTATCAATGGACAATGCAGTCATCGATGCGAGAGACCAAGTAAGATACGCCCTGTAGTTCATGTGACGTGCCTGTACTGTGAATGTTACCAGCAAACTTCTAAATGCACTGAAACAATGGTTGGTTATCCTCCAGTGTTCACTTTTTATAAGGTATTGTCTTGGTAAATTACCATAATCCTATAGTGTGAATGTTACCAGCAAACTTCTAAATGCACTGAAACAATGGTTGGTTATCCTCCAGTGTTCACTTTTTATAAGGTATTGTCTTGGTAAATTACCATAATCCTATACTGTGAATGTTACCAGCAAACTTCTAAATGCACTGAAACAATGGTTGGTTATCCTCCAGTGTTCACTTTTTATAAGGTATTGTCTTGGTAAATTACCATAAACCTATACTGTGAATGTTACCAGCAAACTTCTAAATGCACTGAAACAATGGTTGGTTATCCTCCAGTGTTCACTTTTTATAAGGTATTGTCTTGGTAAATTACCATAATCCTATACTGTGAATGTTACCAGCAAACTCCTAAATGCACTGACACAATGGTTGGTTATCATCAGCCAGTGTTCACTTTTTATAAGGTATTGTCTTGGTAAATTACCATAATCCTATACTGTGAATGTTACCAGCAAACTTCTAAATGCACTGAAACAATGGTTGGTTATCATCAGCCAGTGTTAACTTTTTATAAGGTATTGTCTTGGTAAATTACCATAATCCTATACTGTGAATGTTACCAGCAAACTTCTAAATGCACTGAAACAATGGTTGATTATCCTCCAGTGTTCACTTTTTATAAGGTATTGTCTTGGTAAATTACCATAATTTTATACTGTGAATGTTACCAGCATATGTGTCTAATGCACAGCAACAATGGTTGGTACTGATGACTTGTCACCCAGTTTATTGAACATATTTTGCAATAAAAATGTTCATTTCATCAAAGTTTCAAGTTTTCTGCATTGTAAAGTATTCTGTATTTTATAATAATGTTTTCTGGACCTACACCAGTAGTTATAACTTACTTGTTCATTAGCGCCAGGCATGGTGGTTGATAAGGTAGTAGTATTTCCAGGTGAAACTAATTGATATATTATCAATACAAGATATTATTACTTTATGAATGTGTTTATCATGTATGGACGAATAAATTGGAAAACAGGTAGGTACAGAGCAACACAGTGTCTACAACACAGGAGCAGATTATGCACAGTACATGAATGAGAAACAGTCGAAATGTTTTTGTTTCGTTTATTGCATGCACATGCTCTATAATACCTGATCGGTACAATATCTACTAACCTGATCAATACAATATATTCCCACCTGATCGATATAATAGTATTACTGCATTTCAAGTTTGTCAGTCAGTCGGACTGTCAGTCAGTCGGACTGTCAATCAATCAATCAATCAATCAAACAATCAATCAAACAACCAATAAAACAATCTATCAATCAAACCAATAAAACAATCTATCAAACAATCAATAAAACAATCAAACAATCAATCAATCAAACAACCAACAAAACAATCAATCAATCAAACCAATCAATCAATCTATCAAACAATCTATCAATCAAACAACCAATAAAACAATCAAACAATCAATCAATCAAACAACCAACAAAACAATCAATCAATCAAACAAATCAATCAATCTATCAAACAATATATGAATCAAACAACCAATAAAACAATCAAACAATCAATCAATCAAACAACCAACAAAACAATCAATCAATCAAACAAATCAATCAATCAATCAAACAACCAACAAAACAATAAAACAATCTATCAATCAAACCAATCAATCAATCTATCAAACAATCTATGAATCAAACAACCAATAAAACAATAAAACAATCAATCAAACAACCAACAAAACAATCAATCAATCAATCAAACAAATCAATCAATCAATCAAACAACCAACAAAACAATAAAACAATCTATCAATCAAACCAATCAATCTATCAAACAATCTATGAATCAAACAACCAATAAAACAATCAAACAATCAATCAATCAAACAATCAATCAATCAAACAAATCAATCAATCAATCAAACAACCAACAAAACAATAAAACAATCTATCAATCAAACCAATCAAACAATCTATCAAACAATCAATCAATCAAACCATCCATCCATCCATCCCAGTCTAAATTGCTTTATAACACGTTCAGTACCTATTATCACCCCGGCGGTGCCGGCGGTGCACCTTTCATAAAAGTGCCTGTAACTCCTGTTCTAAAGAATTTACCTGTACTTTTACCCTTTGTTGACGTTTTTTAACTTGTAATTGTGAACGAACGAAGACATGCAGAAACAAACGTTTTTTTTCATTGTGTACATCAACTTGTCGTCTTCAAATGAGCCAAACCATTTCCCCATAGTTATAATATAAAATATAGAAATAGCTCCGCTAAGATCATGAGATATGCTAAAATCGCCCAGGAATCCTGGCAATCCACAGTCATTTTCCGGATTTCTGGCCGGCACCCAAAGTGTTAATGATTAATTATATACATTTGAAAGAATGCAGGTCAACATGCAATGTATCCCATTGATTGGTATACAATGGGACAGACCTTTGTTTGATTGATTGATTGAAAACTTTATTAACAGATTGCAGAAAGGGTACAGTACAGTACAGCTCAATTACATAAGGGGATGCAGACCAGAGAAAGGATTTTGTCTTGTTTACATCAGGGTCCTCCATTTTCAATTCATCATAACATATATGACACACACGCCACAGATAGACAGTACTGCTACATCTATACATTTATGACATACCAGATTTGCAAATACCGTACTGTTTGTGATACAAAAAGAGTCCAGAAAAGAGAGTACATGTGACGTAGAAACTGTTGGAGGAGGTTGGGTAGGAGGGGTGGGTGGGGGATAGACTTACACTGTA
Source organism: Notolepis coatsorum (assembly GCF_963971535.1). Classification (NCBI taxonomy): domain Eukaryota; kingdom Metazoa; phylum Chordata; class Actinopteri; order Aulopiformes; family Paralepididae; genus Notolepis; species Notolepis coatsorum. Next base: position 170,490,444 of record NC_140169.1, on the reverse strand, counting down.
CAAGCAAAACTGTACATTGGAATATTGACAAAACCATACTTGGTCATTTACTGTACATTGGAGGGGGTTGATATAGCTATAAACCTGCATTCCTTCGAATATATCATTAATCAATTAAACTTATATTGAAATACACTATATAGCCTATACACCAACACTGAAATGACAGTGGATAAATAAATAAGAACTAAAGCTAATCGGTGGAAATAGACTGCATTAATATTCCATAACAAGTCTTGTGTGCGCCTACGAATGAACAGTAATTATGGAATAATAAGCCATACTGCGTTCATTCATTTACGCCCGCCGTAGGCTATATATATTATATGTCATTCATTCATTCATATACAGTACTACGCACGCGCGTGTGTTTGTGTGTGTGTGCGCGCGCGCTGCGGCAGGTGTGTACCGCGAGCTGTATATGATGCCAATACATTAATCTAATCTAGTTTAGATGGGCGCAAGCGTGATTACGAAACCTAGCCGCATTTCTCGGAGACGCTCTCTGATTGGCACTGACTGACGCTAGGTTTGGTAATCACGCGGCTCGCAAGACTTGCAAAGCACTTCCGCCATTCCATTTCACACAGCTGCGTCACCAGTTGCCTTATAAGGAGATATGGAGGCGTCGTTTTGTATGCAAATGAGCTGAACGGGAACGCGCTTTCGAGTTTAAGACAGAATGCCATTCTCCAAGCAGATATCAGATAATATAATTTGTGCGACCTTTTCAGCCACTTAAGACATATTACCAGCACGTTCAGGACTCAGAGTGTACTTGTCATAGATTATGTCTCAGTGGTTCCAAGATAAGTCTTCCAGAATATATCTTTGAAAAATGTTCGGGAATGAGACCCAATGTATTTTTAATGTGACAATTCTGGAGGAGGCGTTTCCCAAACTCCGAGCCATTGAGAACAGACGGATGTTCTACAAATCTACAGGTAATAATAATAATAATAATAATAATAATAATAATAATAATAATAATAATAATAATAATAATAATAATAATAATAATAATAATAATAATAATAATAATAATAATAATAATAATAATAATAATAATAATAATAATAATAATAATAATAATAATAATAATAATAATAATAATAATAATAAAGAAATATATTTTACAAGTGACCCTCCAGCCATTTTCAAAGTCCAGATTAATAATAATAATAATAATAATAATAATAATAATAATAATAATAATAATAATAATAATAATAATAATAATAATAATAATAATAATAATAATAATAATAATAATAATAATAATAATAATAATAATAATAATAATAATAATAATAATAATAATAATAATAATAATAATAATAATAATAATAATAATAATAATAATAATAATAATAATAATAATAATAAAGAAATATATTTTACAAGTGACCCTCCAGCCATTTTCAAAGTCCAGATTTTCTTACCTCAACATGTATAACTGTGAAAGCAGCTTTTAAATGTGCTTTCTATCAAAAAGCTGGCTACTTAAATTCTAAATAGGACATTTTCGAGAGTAATCACATGTTTTATTTTTTAACTACAGCGGTTGATTTCCGTTTATTCAAATGTCTTTTTCTTGTTCAAACAGTGACATACATTTTGTTAAAACTTCTGGATGTGGATTTGGGACGATCGTGAAAGTGATCATAATATTTTTACTAAAATAACTTTCATTACCCTCTCATTACAAACCAGGAGAAGGTGGTCGGCGTAACCTGTGCGAAATCCCTACAGAAGTTGAGGGCTACTCATATCGGCTGCTCAAATCGGCGTCAAGTAACGGAAAAAGTACATTATTTATTGTTCCTCTTCAAGAAGAGTTGAGCACAGAAGCATTGCCATATGACTCGGTGGAGTTCTCAAAGATGCCTCGGGTGCCCTGTGTCACATGTGGGACCAAAATGCCGCTCCAGATGCTAGCACTTCATGCGGATCAGTGCAGCAAAACTGCAAATGTGAGTAGTGTGTTTCATGTTTCATTTCCATTTATGTCTTTGTGTACTACAGTACTTGTCTTATTCAACAGTTGAGTCATGAAACTGACATTTTCACTATCTGTCTTTGCATATCTCCCACAGAACAAGTTTTATACAAGAAAATGTTATGTGTTTGACTGCATCAATCATAAATTATATTTAAACAGTTTTGTTGCACTACGGTATCTACTCATCGGTACTGTGCTGACAAACACCTTTTTTCCCCTTTCTTTTTTTTGGAAGAGCAGCCATTAAATATATACATGCACAAATCATGTTAAACCCAGATTCGGCTCAAACAAGGGACTAAACACGTTTCGCAATTATGCCACATCAATGTGGAATGCCCTACCCACAGCTGTAAAGGAATGTGAATCACTACCCACTTTCAAATCCACTCTCAAAGAACACCTACGGGCGACTGCAATTTGAAACTGGCCCCTGTAAATGTCCTAACCCAGTGTTTCTCAAAGTGGGGGGCGCGCCCCCCAGGGGGGGCGCAGAGGCATGACAGGGGGGGCCTTGACATTTATATAAAAAAAAGGACCTAACCCAACCCCCTCCAATGTACAGTAAATTACCAAGTATGGTTTTGTCAATATTCCAATGTACAGTTTTGCTTGTACAGTGTTCCCCACCCACCCCTCCTACCCAAACCCCCCCACCCACCCAACCACCTCCAATGTACAGCCCCCCCCATCGTTGCATGCTGTAGCGCCAGACCCAGTCGTCGCGTCTGGGTTCGCGTCCTGACGAGGGTCCTGACGTGGCTGGGTCCGGGGTTTAGCTGCACGTCTCCCGAGAGTAGCAGGATAAGGGTCCATTCTGCCAGTCGGGGGCCTGTTCTTTTTTTCCGGATTAGCCGTTAATGTTGTGTGAATGGTCGCTGTCCCCGCGGCCAGGTGCTTACAGTATGCTCTGTGCCGTTTTGAAAATAGAAGTCGCTGTGGACCTCCTTTTCCATTTTTGTCCTTCTCTCCTCTTCTGTCTGGTTGAGCTTCATCGTAGAGTAGAGTTACGAATCCGTTATCCAAAACATAACGAGGAGAAAATGTGCGCAAAATCTCTTTTGCTTGCTGTATTGACGAGGGCTCCGGGAGCTCAGGAATTTGCGACCGCTCATGGCTTGTGATGTTCAAGAACCTCTGGTCTGCATCCCCTTAACAATTGTGTGTATTGAGCTGTACTGTATTGTACCCATTCTGCAATCTGTTAATAAAGAAGATTCAAAGTCAAAACATATTTTCTAACTAACAGGAGGAGCAGACAGAAGATGAGGAGCAGACAGAAGATGATGTGGTGGTGTTGGAGGAGCAGGAGAGTGGAGAGGTAGTAGCGGAGGAGCTCAGTGGGGTAATTGTGATTTATTATTTGATTGATTTTACACCTGTCTTCCGATATTAAGATGCCTTAAGCAACAACTCATGTATTTCTTATTATTATGATTTTCATACTAGTGCTTTAAACAGTCATGTTCTTGTCCTTGCAGATATGCCCCATATGCCAAAATGAGTACCCTCTAGCATACCTCCCTATCCATGCTAGTATGTGTGGTGACAGGTAAATGAGAAATGCATTTTTCCTTTCCAAATATTTTAATTTGCTTCAACCTAGAGATTACTGCTATTTCTGTTCCACTTGATTATGTCTGTTTTGAAAAAGTCTGCTCAGACCAGGTCCATCGACACCAGGTCCATCGACACCAGGTCCATCGACACCATGTCCATCGACACCAGGTCCATCGATACCAGGTCCATCGACACCAGGACCAGGTCCATCGACACCAGGTACATGGACGACAGAAACGGCAGGCACAGGCAAGCCTTGTCAGTTTAGACCTGAGATTGTGAATTTGAAGCAGTGAGGGAAGGTAACCAGTGGAGTTGCTTGTGAGAGTTGTGTACGTACTTACGGAGTGTCACCATCATTGTTGATGGAGCAGTGACTGGGATCTTTGACTTAAACTTTCAATTTGCTTTCACTTTTCTTTGGCTCTCTTTAGCATGGAAAACTGTGAACGACCCACGGGAGGCAAAAGCTCTGTTCCTTAAAGAACTGCTGAGACGTAACGCCGACCAGCCAACTCTATTTTTCACCGTGGATACCACAGAGGATGCAGAGGAGCAGGAGATGAGCCTAATATCATTTTATAAGCAGTATGATGTCAAATGGGCAGCTCCACTCAAGTGCCGGATTAAAGGTGTTGCTTTAAATGTGATAATCAATTTTGTCTGTGATTTCTCATGTTTTTTTGTTTGTTTTTTCAAAATGTTCAATGGTATCAGTCAAAGGTCTCTACATGACTTCCTTGAGTGATACAGACTAGACAAATAATTATTCAGCCAATATTTTAACATGTTTTGTTTTTCAAGGGGATGCTGCCATTGGAAAAGGCGTGACCAGGCACAGATTCACATTTTTGATGGAGAAGCTGAAAAGTGGATTTGCACTTAATTTAGGTTTGTACAAAATTGTATTTAAAAGGGATACTAGGCAAACAAACACACAATGTTAAGACAAGGCGTTGGATGTCATTGATAGAGATTTTGATATGAGGATTCTCTTTTGCAGCAGCGGCATGGGGGAGTAGTTGCAGGGGGGAGGATGGTTCCATAGTTGATGCTTAATGCATAATTGAAACCATATCCAAGTAGACTAGTGCTTTTAAAAAGCCTATCTTTTATGTGCTTATTTCATAAAAGTGAAAGTATGTGATCTAAAATAATGTTGTTAATATTACCCAACAATGTAATTTCAGGCAATACAGGAGTGATGACTCTCTTTGAGGGAGAGAGGGATCACTGTGTCCCTTCTGCCTCGGCAGTTCTACTCAACAGTGATCTGTTCATCATGGCGGGGAGGATGATTGGGCATTCCTTCCTTCATGGTGGCCCTACACTGTCAGGACTTAGCCAAGCAGTCATTAGTGTCATCACGGGTGGAACAAGAGAGACTGCGGCATCCCACCTGACATTGGAGGACTGCCCAGACCTGGACCACCGGGAAACTATCAGTCTGGTTCATATAGAAAATATGCTAAAGTCTGCTTTAAATTACATGTAAGAGTGTAAATCTGCTATTCTTGGATATGTATTTCTTACAATAATGCATTTAATATTGATATTGTCTTCTGCTTCAGCTGCTAAAAGAAGAGCTGACTGAAGAGGAGGAGGCATCTGTGCGCAACCTGTGCCTGGCATGGGATCAACAAGTCCCCACCCGGTCAAACAGACTGCTGCCGTTCCAGCAGCTCCTCATTTATGCGGTAATGTACTCACTGTTTAATCACTGCCCTATGAAATTGTATGTAATATTAAATGTAAACTCTAGTAGCTGTCATGTTCATCCAGCTGTGGGAAATGATGTCCCTGTGATTGTCTATCCTGCATTTTGACATGTTGTGATGATTTTTTAACACATGCCCCCTGTCTCTTCCCTAATTCAGTTTATAACCAATGTATCCTCTATGGAAGCAAATGAGTGACAGAAGTATTTGAATTTGATCACAAACCGAATTTATAGCATTGAAAATAATTACTTTGAAAAGATGTATCTGAATTTTTTTCAGACACCGAATTTATAGCATTGAAAATAATTACTTTGAAAACATGTATCTGAATTTTTTTCAGACACCGAATTTATAGCATTGAAAATAATTACTTTGAAAATTATGTATCTGAATACACCACAATTATGCATTGAATTTTTTACATTGAATTTTATACATCGCAATTATGCATCGAATTTTTTTCATCGAATTTTATTATGCATTCGAATTTTTTTACATTGAATTTTAAACACTGAATTTTTATTTCACATAGGTAAATTCGGAGCAAAAAGATTCAGATACATGATTTTCAAAGTAATTATTTTCAATGCTATAAATTCGGTGTCTGAAAAAAATTCAGATACATGTTTTCAAAGTAATTATTTTCAATGCTATAAATTCGGTGTCTGAAAAAATTCTGTTTTCAAAGTAATTATTTTCAATGCTATAAATTCGGTGTCTGAAAAAAATTCAGATACATGTTTTCAAAGTAATTATTTTCAATGCTATAAATTCGGTGTCTGAAAAAATTCAGATACATGTTTTCAAAGTAATTATTTTCAATGCTATAAATTCGGTGTAAATTCAAATACTTCTGTCACTCATTTGCTTCCATAATCCTCTGCCATTCACCTTAACATGCCTCATGCATGTCCATGAACATATACCGTTTTGAAATCTGATATGATTATTTCAAATTGATGAATCGCAACCTTTGGGGTGAAATTGACAAGTTCATGAGATGAGATTTGGTTGTAGGCTCCGTACATAAAAGCAAGGAGGACATTAAGTGGGTGTGAAAAGGGCGGAGTATGACTGGTTTGTTCCATGCTAAATGTGTAGCACCAACAGTGGAATAAAAAACAGCTTTAGGCTCAATCTAGGCAGGGTCTAGTTTTGGCACCAATGCAAGGAGGACATTAAGTGGGTGTGAAAAGGGCGGAGTATGACTGGTTTGTTCCATGCTAAATGTGTAGCACCAACAGTGGAATAAAAAACAGCTTTAGGCTCAATCTAGGCAGGGTCTAGTTTTGGCACCAATGCAAGGAGGACATTAAGTGGGTGTGAAAAGGGCGGAGTATGACTGGTTTGTTCGATGCTAAATGTGTAGCACCAACAGTGGAATAAAAAACAGCTTTAGGCTCAATCTAGGCAGGGTCTAGTTTTGGCACCAATATGCCTTGAGTGGAACTCTGTTATTGTGTTAAGATCTGCATCCTTACAGAAGTTGACAAACAACAGAACAATAAATCATTTTCTCCAGCTGCATGTGTATGAATGCTAACTGATTTGCTTCAAATACAGGTCCTTACTCGAGTGATGGGCCAAATGAAACAGCTGAGAAAGGGCCTGAAGGATACAGGCATCTGGCCGCTTATTACCTGCAGGCCAGATGTGGTGCCACTACTCTTCCCCAGGGAGTCTGATGTGGACCTCACTCCTGAGGTGAATTGATAGTGGGTGGAAAACATTCTGCGAATTGTAGTGTTTCTATTAATGGTAATTGTATCTATTTGAAAAGCTAAAACAGTAGTGATACGGTACTGACTGTATGTTCACACACACTATTACAGATGCAGTCAATAAAATGGCCGGAGGCTCAACAGATCGATGACGACGACGACGATGACGACGTGCTGGATGTGACAAAGACACTGATTATGGGTTTTCTTCGCACTTTTATTGAAGAAGGTATCATTTTCACATAATTTTAACTATGGGCTTAGGGCTATACAAAATCAAACAAGAACAAGATTCTTGTACCAGATCTCCTCTTTGGTAAACAAGAATACCTTGAAGACTCTAACAGGAGCACTCATTCAAGGGTACTACGACTATGCTTGCACCTCATGGTACCAAAGCACCTCAAAGGCCCTAAAAACCAGACTACAAACATCACAAAACAAACTGGTCAGACTACTACTTGACCTTACCCCTAGAACCCACCTCACCCCTGCCCATTTTGACAACCTAGGATGGCTTAGAGTAGACAACAGAGTACAGCAACTTGCAATGGGCCTGGTCTACAAGATACACTACACCACTACAATACTTCCCAAAGGTCAGTGAATACCACGACCACAACACCAGAGGGAGCTCCACAAATCATGTTAAACCCAGATTAGGCTCAAACAAGGGACTGAACGAACACGTGTCAATTATGCCACATCAATGTGGAACGCCCTACCCACAGCTGTAAAAAAAAATTATCCCTACCCACCTTCAAAACCGCTCTCAAAGAGCAGCTACAGGAGACTGCAATTAGAAACTGGCCCTGGTAAATGTCCAAACCCCCCCCCCCCTCCAATGTACAGTTTATTTCCCTTCGAATGTGTATACATTTTTTATGGTCTCTTTTTCTTAAACAGTACTGTATATTTGTATGTCATAAATGTCTTGATGAAACTACTGTATATTTGGTTTGCATCCTCTTAGCAGTTGTTTGTATTGAGTGTACTGTATTGTACCCATTCTGCAATCTGTTAATAACGTTTTCAATCAATTTGTTAAGAAATATATGAATCTACTATTTAGTAATTTTAAATGTTCTTTCATCCTAGCATCCTCAGAAGACTTGCGGCAGCTTATGAGGTTCTGGGTTGGTTGGGAAGTGCCAGCCCCAGTCCTCAGGCTTGAAATTGTGCATTCCCCATCTAGCCTACCTACCTCCTCCACCTGCTATGAGCGTCTGTGCCTGCCAAGCCACTACACAACTTACTCTGCTCTGAAAGCCCACATGATGATATGCCTGCATTCCGTGAAGAGTGGATTTGGTCTCGTATAACGGGTGAGAGAGGTATTCCTGAATAGGTCTTATTCAACTATTTTGTGTAGTCAAAAACATTACGTTTTTTATTTGAAATTACCCTGAAAAAGACAATATCCTGATTACACTTTTCATGTCAGATTTATATAAAAATATTTGTGTTGCATCTTCCAGGTCAGACAGAAGCTGTTCATCTTCCTGCAGCAGAAACCCCACAGCCCCTGCAGGAAGACAGCCCAGCGCACGTGATTGTTTTGTTTTGTTTCTGTTGGTATCAGTACAATGCAAGAGAGTTCTTGACAGTTCAATGGTCAACCGCCTTAAGTAGCTGTAACAGTGTTGGACAACATTTTAAATCTTATCAAGTGAAAATATCTTTATATTTGGTACAATAAGTCCAATATTGAGTATAATTACAGATACCATTGATAAAGATGAGCATAAAGCCTGTATAAAACACAGGTAGTAATGAGCTATATTTTATGCAAACAAATATGGGAAAACTATATTATTTTATTCTAATACAATTGCTCATAGTTTTATTTTAACAAGTAATATATATTTTTCTCAAATATAGATGTCAAAATTATTGTTCCTTTGAGTAAAGTTCACAGAAAACAAATCTGCATCAACATTTTACCTTGTGGAAGTTCATTGGCTGGCCCTTTGACCCCTATATTTTTTAGAGAAAAAAATAACTTGTTAAAAAAACTCTTAACAATAGTATTAGAATAAAATAACATAGTTATAGTTTCCCCATTTTAAATTTTTTTGCATAAAATATAGCTCATTACCTGTGTTGTTTATTTTATACAGGCTTTTATGCTCATCTTTATTAAGGGTGTCAATAATTCTGACCTTAACTGTAATTCTACTCAATATTGGACTTATTGTACCAAATACGTTTTCAAAGATATAAGATTAGCGACTAGCGAGAAATACTAGTCTGCCCTTACAAAGTTTCCCCAAGTAACCCTTGAACATACTGCACAGTGTTCAAGAAAATGTCCGTGCCAAATGACTCAGAGGGTTGCAGAGGATCAATGTGTTCCCTCAGCTGCTCCATTTGTTCTGCAGTGAGTGGGCTGTCCAGGAGTGGAACATTCACTCCAGTGTGTGGATCATCAAAATAGCCACTGTCCTCCCAATCGATGTCGGGAATGTACATCTCCTGAAAGAGTTAACAAATCATCCAATCAGATTAAGTGTGTTACATTGTGAGACTGATCTGAATGTTTTATAAAGTGGTTACAAATTATAATCCTTATTAAATATAATACAAAATTCATGTCTTTGAAATAAATTCATGCAATACCTCTGGATCCACAATGGGATTTTGCATTTGACCCGCTTCCCACAACTGATTCGGAGTCAGGTTTTGTTCGGTCCTCAAGGGGTGGTCGTCCCATCCCTCCCTGAAGAAGTCCAGGTTTGCTTGCAAACGGGGCAGGAACACAAAGTGGCAGCAAAAGAGGTGGACACTGCTGCTGATATCCAGCTGGTCCTGCTCTTCCAAAGTGTGCAGGATGTAGTAGAACACGTTGGTTACTCCCGCCCATACATCACGCCAGAGCCTCTCAATTCTGTTGAATTTTCAAACAACAATGATCTTCCTACCATCATACTTCAATTAAAAAAATACACTTTTCATTCATTCATTCAATTTATCTCATCTCTCTCATCAAACTACACACCAAGCTTTAATATAAACCTTCTATTTAAGCTCCAAATGACTTGCCTTTGGTTGTGCACACTTTTGCCTGCAATGAAGGTGCCATGCTCTGGGCCACGCACTGACAACATCAGGCGTGCCACTCCAACATTCTCAGCCCCATGATCTGCTCGCACTCTACAAAATAATAAAACACATTTTTGATAATTTGATTATAATTTATATAACTATCCATATTGTGCTTTATTTGTTAACTGTTAAAGTAATCAATGTTAACTTTATTTAAAAACGTCTATGGTAAAGTGTGGAAACCATCAAATTGTTTACATCAATAGACAAGACATGCATTTAATTATATGCCCAAACCATGATTTAAGATGAGATGGAGGGAATAACTTTTCCAAAGACAGTGTATCCATGGACTAATTTCTAAGACTCTTTCAAAGGTTGAGCGGCCAAGCATAAATGAAGCTTGATTGATGCTATGATTTTTCACTGGCTACACATTGTTTGGATTCCATAAACATTGAACATGATTGTGTAGGATACACTTTTTGGTATAGAGATAACAGGAAAAGTAAGAGAACCTGCACGAACATAAATATATGCAGTGATTTCTGAAACTGCCCCCATGACATTGTTTTCTTCCCAATAGTCATCTTGTGAGGCACAATAGATTTTTTTTATCACTGATTGTGGCTAGACACAATATGGTGTGACTATACTGAGATTTCACCTGAGTGGAAATCCAAAATCCTCAACAGCTTTGTTGAAGAAAATCAGATGGGTGTTGGACCGGTTATTGTCTGCAGCTCCAAGGTACATGATCTAGGAAAATAGATAAATCAGTTATTACAAGTACCCCCTGACTGATGCACAGACAATTTGAGATGCACAGCTATGAAGAGGCTGTTCGAGGATTGAGAAAGGGAGGATGGATCATTGGCAAGGTTGTAGGATGACTGGGCAATGTGGTTGGAGGATTGCAATGACAACATCTTTATCAATTCTATACATTTAGCAAAGAGTATGTGCTGGTTACCTTGCGTGAAAAGCCACCAATCCCTCCAAAAATTACTATGTTGTACCTGTTGGTAAATACAAAACTGTAAGCGATGCACTAATATAAATTTGAACATATTGTTTAAAGTAGAGTAGACCAACATAGCTACAGTAACGTGACAGAAAGCAGTGCCTACTGGGAAGCCTTGTCAGTGCATGGGTCAAGTTAAGTTCTGCAGTATAGCTACTCATTTGAATTTCCTGTCTTTTTCAGCTTTTGCCAGACCTTAACTCACTTAAAACATCTCTTTAATATATATATATATATATATATATATATATATATATATATATATATATATATATATATATATATATATATATATATATATATATATATATATATATATATATATATATATATATATATATATATATATATACGAAAAGAAAACGTTAAACTCTGGTTACCTGATCAGCTTGTGATTTGTGTCTATGTGCACAAGGTACTTTGGACAGGGCACAGAGTATGTACGCCTGATGACGCATCCCAACTGAGTCATTCTGGACAAAACCCCAAGACTGTCCACACGGTGCATGGATGCTCTCACTCTGTCCCATTGCAGACGGTGTCCCTGTGCCTGCAGACTCCCTTTCACAAGTCGATAGCCGACATGGGGCATCCTCGTCTTAATTTCTGTGACCATTGCATCCAGCTCTTCATCGGTACAGGTGGTGTACAATGCCCTGACTGATATGTTGTTGTCTTGCATCCTTCTGTAGAGGGTGGCATATGACACCCCCAACAAATTGGCGATGCAAGTCACAGGCAGCCCTATCTCAAGGAGATTAACCAAGCGATCCATGTTGACTACTACCCTTCTTTCCAGGTGTATCTCTGGAGGTGGCAGTTGGTTTTGTCTGTGTCTCTGAATCATGTTGTGCAGCTCTGTCAAACATTCCATAAACCCCTCAGACATTTGAATGTGCTGTGATATGGCATCAATAAAAACCATTTCCTGACTGCACACAAACTCAAGATAGTCGATATCCAGTGGTGGGTGCTGGAGCACGTGTGAAAGGCGGTCTTGCAACCTCGCCATGATGTGCTGTTTTAACAATTCCTACGGAGAAAGGAAAAACCTGTGAGGGGACAATTCAACTTTGCTATATTTTACACTATATGTAAAGAAAATCTCCTTTTGTATTTACCTATATATAATCCCTTCTGCTTGAATGAGGGTAAGCTAATATTAATATGGCTCTCCAACAATAATTTACAATCTGATTAAGATAAGATAATCCTTTATTGATTCCCTTGGGGGAAATTCGGGTGTCAACGCAACATGGGGGGGGGGGTGGCATACAGGGTGGGGGATCCGGGGATGCATAGCTTCACAATACAAATACAATATAGTAATATAAAAAGTACAAACACAAGATAGTCCAGTGGTGAGAGTCCAGTGATATGAGTCTCTAGTGCAAAGAAACAAGATAGTGGTATGGTGATGTGAGTCTCTAGTTCTCATACATATAAATAAAGTCATCCACGCCAAATATTTCCCTAAACGTGTATAAATTATTAATCTGAATCCATTTAGTCTTGTCGTTTTCTAATCCCATAGTTTATTTGTTCTATTTGTGTTGATTAAACATAAGTCAGTTACTGTACATGACACTGTACAGTGCATGTAAAATATGCTAAGGTAATTAGCTTTAACGTATTTGTATTAAGCCACACTATATCAGGTCAGTTTGATAAACCCATCACTCAGTGGTCCGCTCATCTTGACATCAAGCAGCGTCCTGCGATGCCTTGACATTCAGAACCCAGTGAATCTAAAAAAAAATTTGTTATCAAGTGGCCTGCTAAAGCGAATGCTCGTCTCGACCTCCCCCGGCATTGATGTAGGTCAGGTGGTAGGGGTTGCGAGATCTGTATTTTATTTCATAACAAGGAAGATTTATTTAACAAGTCTGTCCTTAGTAAATCTACCAATAGGTTTTGTCATCAATCAGGTGATTATCCCTTCCTCATCCGTCAAACTGCGACTGGTGAGAGTTCATCGTCGGAGCTCAAATGAGTGCGATAATCTTTTTCTAACTGCTTACTGTCTGGAATCATTAGTCTATATAGCATTGAATACAAATAGATTACCGATTCTTATTTTACGTCTCTTGCTATTTTTTAGAGAGAAGAATGACATCTGTAACCATTACACCTAGGATCTATACATCATAAATAAGGTGGAGTCGTGCAGCGCTTCTGCCATGTTCAGAGTCTCACTTTACACTGCATGATATTGAATGGGTGCTAATAAGTATAAAATGATATTAAAGCTTACCAGTTTGTTTCTTTTAGCAAAAGTAACACGAAGAAGAGAGATTTTAGTTTTATAAAGTTTTTAATTAAAAGTTACAAGAGTTACAAAAATGAAAAGCACAATTTATCATAAAAGTTTAAGAGGTTCCAAAAATCTGTCTGCAGAGCCTGGGCCTGTATGTTTTTATACGCAGGTCCGTCGCGTCATACGATCATACCCTTTTTGTCAGTACATAGCTCCAATCAGTGTACAGTACGTGTACAGTACATAATCATACTCCTCCTTTCCCATACTTTCGTTACTTGTAGTTACATATCAGATCAAGTATTGAAAAAGTCCTTCCATACTATATGTTTTTTAAGCAGAGAATAAAGAAACATATATCAATACAGTATTATATATATATATATATATATATATATATATATATATATATATATATATATATATATATATATATATATATATATATATATATATATATATATATATATATATATATATATATATATATATATATATATATATATATATATATATATATATATATATATATATATATATATATATATATATATATATATATATATATATATATATATATATATATACCTTGGTTACAATGTGTGTTTCCATAACATACATGTGAAAATTAGTATATAGTATATATGCCTTTTTGACAGGACATGCACTCTGTGTGTACGCTGTACGCTGAACAGCCCTCGCATCCCGGCTTCAAGGTCTTCTGGGTTACTCCCTTCTTCACATTCCAGGGGCCCCTTCTCTTTTCTTTTCAGATTGTATTTAGGCATAGTGAACACAGTATTATACATGTATTACATACAGGAATATATCTTTTTATAATCACTGTCTTCCAACCTCAGAGCTAGAAATCAGGGCTATACTTGTTTACACTTTATTCAAACATATGTTTCTTTTAAGGGTATGGCTTAGTGACTTGATGATGGTGACCTGACCCTCTCCGTCTTGAATCGTGGTTTGGTCTAGGCCTTTGGTGTTGGTACTCAGACCAAAATCTCGTCGGGGGGGAGAAAGAACGTGTCTCCGGTGGACGAGAGGTCATCAATCTTTGGTCCTGCTGGCTGTGACCTTTTACAGTTTTGCATACAGTTATTGTAGGCTACACCTGCATGCTATTGATTGATTGATTGATTGATTGATTGATTGATTGATTGATTGAAAACGTTATTAACAGATTTTCAATTCATCATAACATGTGACCAGCTAGCTACACAATTAGCTAGCTGAAGCTACCAATGTAGGTATTCATATACCCTGTTTGCCCATCATATATTTACTGTACTTACCCATCCAGCTTGCTGGTTCCTGGCACCGTGCTCCATTACAGCATGGATTATATACCTGTATAGTGTATACCTGTATGCCGTGATAAGTATGTATCTTTATTATCCATTCGGATCCATTACAGATAATGTGCGATTTTGGCCACTGGTAGCGCTCATGAGCCAGAGACACCTCGGGCCGTGTTCGGTAGTGCCGAAGAATAAGAAGCTTCACGAATACCCGCCGGGGAAAACAGTGGAATATTTGTCTCAAAATTCTGTCCGTAACTCCAAGCAGATCAAACGTGTCCTTAGAATTCCGTCCGTAACTCCAAGCAGATCAAGCTGTTTTTAGAATTCCGTACGTAAATATAAACAAATCAAGCGTGTTTTTATGATTTATGAAACACAAATTGAGAGGTGTGTTTGTGTGGATCGTTTTTACGATTGTGGATTCTGAGGTGTGTGTGTGTGGATAGTTTTTACGATTGTGGATTCTACTTCTGCGTTTGTTTATTTTTGATGGACCTCTAAGGAGAAGAAGCGTCACACACGAATCCCCACGGGGAAAACAGCGAAATATTTGTCTCAAAATTCCGTACGTAACTCCAAGTTGATCAAGTGTGTCCTTAGAATTCCGTACGTAAATCGAACCAGATCAAGCTGTTTTTAGAATTCCGTACGTAAATATAAACAAATCAAGCGTGTTTTTATGATTTATGAAACACAAATTGAGAGGTGTGTGTGTGTGGATAGTTTTTTACGATTGTGGATTCTACTTTACGATTGTGGATTCTACTTTTGCGTTTGTTTATTTTTGATAGAAATCTACCCCCATACACTTCTCACATCAAAACAAAAGTAGAACTGTAATGTGGACTCTCATATTATTAACATTAGAAAATGCTAATTGTAATATGTTTGTCAAAGTAGAACTGTAATATGTACTTTCTCAGTCAGTGCTAAGTGCAGTAATCTTATGCAGCATCACTTTTTGATTGATTGATTGATTGAAAAGTTTATTAACAGATTGCAGAATGGGTACAGTACAGTACATCTCAATACATACAATTGTTAAGGGGATGCAGACCAGAGAAAGACTTTCGTCTTGTTTCCACCAGGGTCCCCCATTTTCAATTCATCATAACATATATGACATACATGACATACAGATAGACAGTACTGCTACATCTATACATTTATGACATATCAGATTTGCAAATACAGTACTGTTTGTGATACAAAAGTGTCCAGAAAAGGAGTGTATATACATTTGGCGTAGAAACTGTACATTGGAGGAGGTTGGTGGGGTGGGGTTGGGTGGGTTGGGTGAGGGCTGTACATTGGAGGTGGGGGGGGGGGGGGGGGGGGGGGGGTTGGGTAGGGGACACACACACATTTTACACTGTACATTGGAATGTTGACAAAGCCTTACTTGGTCATTTACTGTACAACTAGGTTAGGACATTTGTAGGGGCCAGTTTCGAATTGCAGTCTCACGTAGGTGTTTTTTGAGAGTGTTTTTGAAGGTGGGTAGTGATTCACATTCCTTTACAGCTTTAGGCAGGGCGTTCCACATTGATGTGGCATAATTGCGAAACGTGTTTAGTCCCTTGTTTGAGCCGAATCTGGGTTTTACATGATTTGTGGAGCTCCCTCTGGTGTTGTGATCGTGGTATTCACTGACCTTTGGGAAGTATTTTGACATGTACATGGGTACCTTGGTCGCGTAGTGTATCTTGTAGACCAGGCCCATTGCAAGTTGCTGTACTCTGTCGTCTACTCTAAGCCATCCTAGGTTGTCAAAGTGGGCAGGGGTGAGGTGGGTTTTCACATCAAAACAAAAGTAGAACTGTAATGTGGACTCAGGGAAAGATACATTTTTTTTTCTTTTCAGGGAAAGATCTACAGGGAAGGTCTCAAAGATCGACCAGTCGGTGACCACTGGTCTAGACTATGTCAGTTGACTAATATGGTTGATTGTTCATTAATGTTGAGTTTTTAAAGTCTAATAAATAAACATGTATTTATATTAATCAATATAATTAAATAGTGTGCCCATTTAAACTCTTATGTTGTTATGCTCATCTGGAAAACGGAATTCTTCATAATGGATTAACAGTTAATAAATACATAAATAATATAATTCATAAATACATGAATGCAAAAATACTTAAATAAATACTTAAACATAAATAAATTGTGTAAAGACAACAATATAAAAGTCATAATGTTCAATTTAATTTCATTAAAATGTTATCATCCCACTCCTCCCCTCTAGGTTACTGCCGCTGAGGTGACACAGGTATACCACACGGTTAAACACAACCTCAGCTACAACAGTGCTGACTGTTTGTTTTCTATGCATTTCAGGAGTTTGGGGGGCTGGCTCCCAAAAATAATTAAATAACATAACCCTAACCCTAACCCTAAAACATAAATTTCTTCTTTTTTTACAAAATCCGCCCATTTTCGCCCAAAAACGGCCCAAAACAGCCCAAATTTTTTTTCTCCCGCGCTAGATGACAGGTGTCCCTTATTTAAATTAGTGAAAGCAACCCTACTGGTGGCACAGACCGCTATCTGGTTTTCCGGGCTCTTCTGTAGCTCCGTGGGTCTGGGTTAGATACCTGTGGCATGCTACTGTTCAGCTAGCTTAGCCAGATAGCCTCACAACACAGTCCAATGCAGAGCAATGAACTCTGAACTCATATCCGACATTCACATCACATACAAAGTTTACCGTGTGCCCTATGCCAGAACACTGATACCACCACTAATACATACAACTGCGTCCCACTACTGTTCGAAGACGTGGGCTACATCTTCTAGCAATGGTCTTTCAAACATTTGTTCTCTCCACTCTAACGAACGTCCGTTCTCTTCTCTCTCTACTAAGCTCAATCAAACACCTGGTTGCGTCTATGCCAAATACAATGCAGTCCGGTTTCCTCTGATTGGCCACTAAGCCCACATGACCGCGCGCTAGCACGCCCCCCTTATCGCCCGCTGCCGCGCTGTGAAGCGGAAGAGCCAGCGGGGCGACGCGAGGCGGTGGTTTCAGCAGCAGCGGCCGTCTTCTTCTGAGGCGGCTAATGTCATGTATGTTCTGTATGTCATAAATGTCGATATGAATTGAAAATGGGGGACCCTGATGTAAACAAGACAAACGTCTTTCTCTGGTCTGCATCCCCTTAACAATTGTGTGTATTGCGCCGTACTGTATTGTACCCATTCTGCAATCTGTTAAATAAAGTTTTAATTCATTCATTCATTTCTCCCCCACTACTCCCAAAAGTAACACTAAATAGATAAAGTACAACAACGCCAGACTCAAGAAACTGTGTTCCCTTTGGATGTGTTCTCATAAAGAATGTTTGTTTACACTGCACACGACACTCGAGGCTGCATGGGTGTAATCTCTCCTCTAGCTATATCAAAGAGGTTGCGTTCAGGAACAGTGGCGGCCGCTGGGGCTGGTGCCTTGTAGGTCGCAGTTCTCGTTAATAGGTCGAGTTGAAAATGTAATGCTCTGAGATGCTCTGGAGCAATCTCTCTCTGTCTCTCGGATCAATCAAATCAAATAATTAACACATGTATGTTGTCATTTTAAACAACTCACCATTCATTCATTATGCATCAGCAGCAACACAAACACGCACAGCTCTCTCTCTCTCGCTCTCTCTCTCTCTCTCGCTCTCTCTCTCTCTCTCAGATGATGTCAGATCCATTCAATAATAAACACATTTGTAAAGCTCGTTATTTTAAACAAGTTACCATTCATTGTCTGAGTGGTTATGTCCCACATGTGGCGAAATTAGAGAGCGAGAGCGAGAGAGAGAGAGAGAGAGAGAGAGCGAGAGAGAGAGAGCATTTTAGTAAAGTTACATTTTCAACAAGATTGCTGCTATTTAAACACTTCATGGAAACGGGGTAACGTTAACCTTATGTCGACTGTAGTATTGTATGACCTCGACATAACGTTTAAACGTTAACGTTTCTCCGTTTCCATGCAGTAATTATAAAAGTGGCCAGCTAAGCTAACGGAGCTAACAGCTAGCAGTAGCTGTAACGTTACAACGTTATGCGGCATCAGTAGACAACGTATCATGTATTAAACTAGAGTTAAGATCGCTAATCTACCTTGTTGTTGGCTTGTTGATAAAGTATATCCACTCCATGGCATTGTCCATCCAGCCTGTGTTGATGTCCATCCATTGTCCATACATGTCCCTCCACACTGCATCCATATATAGCTTGTTGTTAGCCAACAAGCTGTGTGAGTGAAGAGCTGTGTCTTTGTCCATTTCCGCCTCGAACAGCCTGCAAACTACCTGGCGTTCTATCGCCATGCTCTAAGACAAACTCTAACCTTAACCAACTTTGAAAGAGTGCCTAAGCTCGGTGTAGTTGCTGTTGTTGTTGACGAGTCGACTGAACTGCTGTTGCTGTGTTGCATTCTCTCTCTAAGCCAACCCGAGAAATGCGGCAATGGAAAAAAACTGGCATCGCGTCGGCCAATCAGAGAGCGTCTCCACGAAAATGCGGCTATGGAAATTCTTCACGGAAGTTCACGCTGCTGACTAGACCGCTTCAAATCGCGCTCGGATTCCAACATAATAGTCATATTTCAACGCACAACGCCGTATGCACTGATTGGCTGTGACGGAGACAGCGATCAAACTGTGACGCGCACTCAGAGCGCTATCGCTTCTAGCCCGGGCGAGAAATACGAAAAAATTTAAAAAAACGTCACTTCCTGTTCAAGAAAACGAGTATTTATTTTTTAATATAATAACGTTATATTGTGCATTGGAAACACAAACATACTTAAAATGAGTAAATATTATTAATTTTAAACATGTTTATATTATTTATAGGGCTTTAAAACAAAAAACTAAAAACTTATTTTTCTTGTTCTCTCATATAACCAGGGTAGGAGCTGAGGGGGGGCGGCGCCCGAGCGCCCCTAGTGGTAGAGCCGCCACTGTTCAGGAATCGACGTTGTGATGTCCTATGGATCTTCCTCTCTAAAAGCCCCACGCAATACAGCATGTCTTGAATGTTCAGGCAGGAATTCACCGCAAGAAAATGTGTTGCTAATCTTTGTTCAGTACAATATGATTGGAAAAATAAGCTACATCTGGAATGAATAAAGTGATTTTTTTTTTTTAACTGTCAAGGGTACCAGCGTCTTTTTCTCCAGTAGCGCGACTAATATCCATATCAGTTACATCATCCAAGGTATTGTTACTCAATGTTTGTGAGCGTGGTTTGGAGATATTCACAGTAATTGTTAATTCAGTAAAGTAGTCAGATCTACTCTTTATTGAAGGTACTGATATGATATGATTCTACGATTAATACTACAAATGTAATGGTCCTCAATGAGTATAACAATTACACAAAACATTAGCTTTATATCAGCCTTTCTGAAAGAAGAAATGGTTTCTTTATACATAGTCCTATATATATAATTTGAAATAAAAAAATACCATGTTCCTTAGTCCTGTATTATGATCAAACAATTACACAAAAATGCATCCTATATAGACTCATATGCCAAAACACTCAGACATACCCAAATGATGCAAGTTTGTTTTTTTATGACATGCACAACTACAAGCTTTTAAGAACTGTGAGAACTGGGGTCTGGAGCACAGCCCAATTGCTGAATACACAAGAAGAGATAGGAGCGGTTTCAAGGGTGTTTAATGTCAAATGAGCAACACAGGAATTGGGGGGAATAGAACGGGGTTATGTTCTGTCTTGTGGCTGCCGTGGCGGCAGTGAGCGAGCAAGCGGTCCTGGTGCTTGGCTTGGAAGCTGCTGGGTTGCAGCGGGAGAACAAGTGTTCCTCTTCGGGGACAGGTGACGTCCAGGCAGGGACGGCGGTCCTTTGGGGCACAGGAGAGAAACAGGTTAGAGTAGGCAAATACGCGGTTGGTATCTAGCAGAGCTTTCGGCAGAGACGTCGTACCTGGGCAGTGGTAATTAATACCACGACAGCTTCTGGTCAGCGTCGAGGTGTAGAAGTAGTCCCCCCATCAGGGAAGGATTGAGTGCAGCTGTGGAGAGTGGGGTGCTTGACCGCGTGCAAATTAGGGGGATAAAATACAGCTGGGCGTATGAGGGTAAAGGAAGGGGTGACTGGAGAAAGAGAGGATGAGGAGGAGTGTGCAGTGGATGGAGAGGGGGATGAAGAGGAGCGTGTGGAGGACGTGAGGGGAAAAGGAGGGGGAGTGAAGTAGGCCCATGCTGTGATTATGACAAGAACAGTGACATAACCGCTGAATATCACTGAAATCCAAGTTAATGTATATCTTAGAAGTTCTTTGTTTCATCGTACAAACAGCCAAAGCTGTCATGTATGTTGTGTATGTCATAAATGTCGATATGAATTGAAAATGGGTGACCTTGATGTAAACAAGACAAACGTCTTTCTCTGGTCTGCATCCCCTTAACAATTGTGTGTATTGCGCTGTACTGTATTGTACCCATTCTGCAATCACCGCCTTGCGTCGCCCGCTGGCTCTTCCGCTTCACAGCGCGGCAGCGGGCGATAAGGGGGGCGTGCTAGCGTGCGGTCACATGTGCTTAGTGGCCAATCAGAGGAACCCGGAAACCGAACTGCATTGTATTTGGCATAGACGCCACCTGGTTAACCCAGTCCCATCAACCTTGACCTTCCTCCCGATTGGCCAAGCCACAGTACATTTGCATAGACAGGAGTTTTACATATTACCAACACGAAATAACAGGTAATATGTATAACAGATTACCCATAGTAAATTATAATACAATAATACAATACAGAATAATAACATATATGTATAATTACCAAAGACAACAACTTGGTTAATATTAACCCAGTGGTTATCCGGTTAATATTACCAGGGTTACACACAGTGCTCACTGACCACAGCCGGTACAGATTGTGTCATAACCACAGGACCTGAATGGATTAGACAGGGCCTAGCATTTCATGGTTGTTTCCTTTGTACTTTAGACCTTTTCATACGTGAAAACATGAACATTCTGGGCCCCAAATGTATTCCTGGTTGCTGTGTTTGCTAATATCAGTAAAAAAAAAGAAAAAACTGCTGAAATACAATTTCACTAAAAAGATAGGACATGATCAGGTTGGATGCTTGTTTGAACACAGCTTCATCTTAAGCAGTTTGCTTAAAAACCTATTAAGCCCGAGTGGTCCAGTGGTGGACAGCAAATGACATCACGCCATAAATCCATCTCTACAGACTGTATGAATTAATGTTGAATTTTTTTCTTCAACTGTAGCCAAGAGTAAAGACCCTAACCCTGTCAAAACAGCAGTCATAGTGTATATTTTCAGCAATACGTGTGTTTACCAATTAAGGTTAAAGTGTTATTAGTGAAATATGAGTTTTGGAAATGTATTAAAAAAGTAGCAAATATCGACGGAAGAAAATGCACGCCGCCATTTTGTTTGTAGTCCTATGAGGAGAAGAGACCCAGGGCTTTCGAATAGCGTTGGAATTTCGAAAAATGACACTACCCAGCTCAAGATTCAAGAGGTTTATTTATCACATACATACCAGGGCATACAGTGAAATGCGGTTGGCCATGCCCGCTTCAATTGTGCAAGAATACAATAGTAAATAAAATAAGTATCTACTTATTAGCTCAACCCAGCTCCTGTCAATCAAATTACTTGTGGATTCACTTTTTAATTTATCTTATTTTTCGGGATTATCTACCACAAACCTGAACGTTATTGGCATAAATTAGAACGCAGTTCGTTTATCTACCTTTCTGTGAACGTCTAGCAAAATACGGCGTTGCAATCTGATGAGAAATGGCGGAGAAAGCTACATAATAAAAAGGTATTGCTGCACGCCTAGTGATACTAAATCCAGATTGAACTCTGCCATTGGAAAGAGGAGATTTGGCCCGATCCAACGTGGCTATAATAAGGTAATTTATAGGCCTGATATTCTATATTCTATAATAATATTTCAAATAGCATGTGTCCGGATGGCAGAATTCAGTAATGTATCTAAAACATTTTTTTCATGTCTGGTCATTTTTAGCATGGTGTTATTCACAGTCACAAACACGTTTTTTTATTGATATTCTCCTTTGGTTCAATTTACTCAAGCCTAGTAACAGACACAATATTTCTGACACTGAGATCCATAGATGTCCCTAGATACCAAGAACATGCAAATGGCCTTGTAGAAGTGGAGCAATCTTCCATTTATTAGGTATGTATTTTTAGGCGGATTTTCTGAAAATAGGGCTATAGGGCTCAAGAGGTTAAGCAGCAGGCTTGTTGTGCCGCACGTCAACGCCGTCCTCTTGTCAGACTTGAGTGTTGTTGTTGTGTTGTTGAGCAACGTGCATGATCTATTGCTCCTTGCACTCTCGGTCTCTGTACACTAGCAATGCTCACAGTCACGTTTCTAGTGTTTGATTATGGGGGGAAAAAGCATCCAGTCTGATTGTGCCCTAAGATGGCTGTCAGAATTTTGACAATGTTGTCATGGATATTAGCATTGATTCACGTGTGGACACATGGGACTCCCAATTCACACAACTGACACTGAAATGTTCATTCAAATGATGCATTTACCACAATAACATATCAGCTTTCTAATCTCAGGGCCTGACATTATATTGATCCATTGCAAGGCATATCACAAGATAAAAACAAGCGGATGGTATTGCTGTCCGGTGGTTTGTAACTTAATTGTATGTTTGCTGGATGTAGATTTGCACTACATCGATACCTAATTTTAGCATTTTGTTAAAGTTTCCATTTTCATTGTACTTAGGTTGTACTTTAGTTTTATATTGTATATTGTATATTTGTATAGTGTTGGGACTTTATTCCTCTTGTACTTACTTTTTTTTTTACTGTATGAAGCACATTCTCAGGGACTCATACAAAACCGAGCATTTCACTGTAATGTAGCCTACATGTATTTTATACGTGACAAATACAACTTGAAACTTGAACTTGCTGACGGATGGCGACGTATCCCATCAGTTCCAAAAATGTTCCCTCTCCAAACCTTCCTGTCCATCATGATGAATCTGGTGGAGATGGACACATCAGCCCTGTCCAACAAACAGACACTCCTTGAAAAGTAATTAAAAACAGATCTGGACGGACGGACACAACGGATCAATGTAGTCGAGCCCTCATGCACCAAACCAATAGCATGGATCCAGCCCCCTGAATTGCGCACTGTCCATCAAAATGGACACAAATCTCCGAGAGACAGACACACCAGACCTGTCCAACAGACGGACACTCATTCAAAAGTAATTGAAAACGGACGTGGACGGACAGACCAGGATCAATGTAGTCGGGACCCGATGCACCAAACCAATAGCATTATGGATCCACTTTTGCTCTTTTCCAAATTCCATAATTATATGATTAAATTGAAATGATTCCTTGAAAGCGCCTGCACCGAATCATATAACATAAATTATTATAGGAATTTTTAAGTTGGTGAGTTACAGTATGGAGCTCCAGGCTATACCAAACGGATTTCCATGAAAACTCTTATCAATAAGATTAGCCTTTTTATGGTATACCAGCCTAGTGACCGTGACAAGTTAACACTAGCACAGCCATGGAGAAAATGCAACTAATTCCCGCCAGGAACAGGACAGATGACCCGACAGCTTATATGAAAAATATGAGAAAAATAAACAGTGTAAACTATAATTACCTCTGAATATAAAATATGAGGTTTACCACAATGAAATGTAGGTTTGAGTGACATAATCTTTTTTTAAATATTGAATATTAAAAAATATTATATTGAATATATTATATAATTTTTTTGGATGGAAGAGCCACACATTGACGGGCAAAGAGCAATATGCGACTCGCGAGCCACGGGTTGGCCATCCCTGCGCTAGACGCTCGCAAAGTGCTGTGACTTTCGTCTGTTCCAATGGCCCATATGTGGAATAATGTTCTAATTACATTTTCCTGAAGTCATTTAGACATTTGGGAAACCGTGCCAGATAAAACGGGTACTTTTAGGAAAAGTCATTGAGTGACAGAGCTGGAGCTCGACCAAGTGACGAGGATACATTTATTGAAAATGCCTAGGGGTCATGTGACCCCTTGTCGGCTGTGCTAGTGTTAAATACTGCAACCTGTAAATTGAAAAGAAACATACAATAAAATACCACATTGAGCGTTTTGTTACTCTCCTTTAATTTCTCTGCTATAGGCTACACCCAGACGGTTGTTCAATGCACATGTCAGTGGATACAAGTCAATGTCAAATTATCTTCCACGGCTCAAAGGATCCCATTCAGTTTGAAACTACATCAGAACTCACATCAAATATCCCGCTGGCAGACATCCGTATCAATCTGGCTGTGTCAGTTCTGTGTAAAGGAATGGCTTCCTTGTTCCTTTCTGGCAATAACTTTGATCTGGCAGCACAAAGGACACAGCAGGCAGGGGCGTAGCTGGGGGGGGGTAGCTTAGGATGATTCCAAGGGCCCAGCACTGAGGGGGGCCCCCCAATTTTTTTATTTTTTTTTAACTAGACATCACTCAGGTGTATTATTGATGCTCTCATTGATACTATGTTTGTTTCTGAAGTGTGTGTGCGTGTGTGTGTGTGTGTGTGTGTGTGTGTGTGTGTGTGTGTGTGTGTGTGTGTGTGTGTGTGTGTGTGTGTGTGTGAGATATATAGAGAGAGAGGGGGGGCTTTGGTAGACTATTGCATTGGTCCATTCATTGAAGATGAACGCAATGCGACATCCTTTACTAGGCTGAACTGCTGATCCGAATGTATAGGTAAAAACCATATTATGCGTTTTTATCAATAAAAAAATGGCCAAAAAAATTTCGCTCGCGCGCTTACGCGCGCTCGCATTCACTGGGGGCCTACAAATACATTCTTTCATGGGGCCCAGAATCTGGAGCTACACCCCTGACAGCAGGACCACTGTATTTCACTCTGGAGTTCATGGCTGCAAAGTTTTACTTCACATATATGGCTTACGAATTTTTTTGTTTCCTCAACAATGAGCAGCAAAGCCTCACACCAGGGGAATGGCCTGAGAGGAATGCAAATTAGACTTGTGATGAAGGAAATTAACCAGAAACAGAAAAACATCAATATTTTATTTTTAAAGGCCAGAACAGGACCTGCCTCCTCAGAGCATTACAACAATAGCAAATAAGTAAACCAATGGGAGTGCCTCATAATTGGTTTAACCCTTTCAGGTGCAAGTTTCTATCTTAGAATTCGATTTAGCTTTTAAAGGGATATTTCACTTTAGTAGAACTTAAAAATAAATGCTGTCTTACCTCTATCTAAAGGCATTTACAAGTAAGCTTTAGCGACCACTGCTGTCCCGGTCATCAGCTGTCAACACCACCATTCCTTCCAGGTGTCAGGCTCCTCATTCACTTCCATTCATTTTAAGGACCAAGTCCTAATATAACTATAAACAAACTATACAGCAATATTATTCTGTGTAATATATTTTTCAACGGTCAAGGCTATTCTTAGCTAACAGTAAATGAATTATGTCTCACTTGAGGTGTAATTTGACCAACTGTCTTCATTCTGCTTTTCCCAGAATGTTAACTTTCTTCCAGCAAGGCTGTTATGGTCTGGTAGGTGTGCCGGACCCAGGTGCGGTGTAGTACAGACAAGACGATAGGCAGGTGTGGATTTTCAAATCAATGAGCTGTGCTTTATTTGAGAGCAGAGAATGAATATGTATCTGACGGGAGAAATGTCCTTCTCCAAAATCAGATCCACTTCACAATGTAAACAATCAGTGGCGAATCCTTATGGAAGCCAACGGAAGCCAGGCCTCCCTATCAAAATATGAATTAATATCAAATATGAAATATAAAAATAAATAAAAAAATAAATATATATATATATATATATATATATATATATATATATATATATATATATATATATATATATATATATATATATATAATTTTTTTTTAATATAGTTTACATTCTTTTTCATCTGTGTTATATTTAATTTTAGATTTTTTTTAAATGTCTCCCTCTTCTCCTTCTCACTCTCTCTAACACACTGTCAGACTCACTATGCTCACTGCAGCTAGAGGAGAGGCAGGGGGTAGGTGTCTTTCTCCAGCCTCAACCATGGATTCATGTATGTAGAGTCCAAAACCGATACTAGCCAATCAGATTCGAGCTGACTGCCACACCTTAAAAGTTTAAAACGGGGCTGTGAGCAGAATAATTAGTCTGGCATCCCCTCTGCACACCTCCCCTCTGCACTCTGAAAATTGTATTAACCCGTGACTGCTCCCACGGGCCGAATATGGCCCCGATTCTCGCGAGATTAAATCCACAGGTACCTCTCGGCGTGCCGAAGCTTTTCCTAAATCACTCCATCATCGAAAACGAGGGGAAAAGGTCGGCTCGCGACCCTGAAAATGTCGCGTGATTTTAAAAACGCTGTATTAAGTGAGCCTATTATGGGATCCACGCGAGCTTTCTATCGTGGAAACATCTGGGCGTCCCGCAACTTGTACTCATTCACATGTAGCCCCGAAAATGCTTAGAAAAGGAAAGCCGAAAGCGTGGAATAAACTCGCCGAAACGGAAAAGTGTCCCACGGGCGCGCCGTGATTCCGATCCGCGTCAAAATATTCACGGCCATAGAGGAGACCGTGGGACACCCTTTTGCAACCGAATATGTGTCTCGAATTTGCTCCCACGCGGTGCGCGAAATCTTGCAAGGAAAAATCGGACCAAAAATGAACCAATGCTCCAGCAGTATTAATGACCCTGATGTAAACAAGACAAACGTCTTTCTCTGGTCTGCATCCCCTTATACAATGTGTGTATTGAGCCGTACTGTATATTGTACCCATTCTGCAATCTGTTAAATAAATAAAAAGAAAGTTTGACTGGCCGCCGAGCCATACTGTAGTGTACATGGTGACTGCTTGACTAAAAAAAAATAAAAATAATAATAATAATAAATAAATAATTTTTTTTTAAGACATTTTTTTTTAAGAATTTTTTTTTGGCTTACCCTGTTATTTTAACCACGCGACGCCACTGTAAACAATACGAGAAAACGGGGAAAATAAAGGGAAGACAACGAGGTATCCAAAACACATTATAGGATCTCGTCAAACGACAATGCTGCATATGAGTAGTAACCAGGAAGAACATATAAAGCCAACTTAACTATACACACCAGGTACCAATTAGCGCAATCAGTGCAGAAAGACAGGTAATTACCATTGGGCAATGACAGGGCCCTCATTTATCAATAATGCGTAGAAAGTGTTTTATTTTCGTTCCTACGCAAGGAATTTAGAATGTCTCTATGCACAGAAAAAACGGGATTTATCAACGTGCGTGCACAGGTCGTACGCACACTGTGTTGATAAATACCATTTGTTCTTACCGTCTATGCTCGTGCATGATTATCCATATATGGTAATGAAACACCCCCATGGGATGTGAAATAATGGACTGAGCCGAGCGAACTATGAGAAACTTGACTGAGAGCGAGATTGATCACGGAGGTCTAACCAACTAATTTAACGCACTGTCGAACCAAGAAGACAGCGCGTGTTATGGGAGAAATATGCGACAGGCTGATGGACTGTATACACGGTGATGTCGGATATCAACGACTCCCGAAAGACCATTGCTGCCTGGGCAGCGCAAAATACTAATAAAGACCGTTAACCTGTTTGGTGTTGGTGTCTTAATAACAATGCTGGAATATGAATGCCTTTTTTCGTTTAGTTCTTTTAAAGTTCGATTGGCTACCTAAATCAAATAAAATTTATTTGTAAGGCCCGACAACACAGGTTAATGTCCCCATGGGCCGTACACGTCTTCTTTAAACAAGTCAAGAAGAAACATCACAATAAGTCAAGAACAAAACAAGAATGTCCAAAATGTTTTAAATAAATGCAAAATAAATAAATGCAACACTCCCAGACATACCCCATATTATACCTGGTATAATATGATTTGTAGAGGCATACAATCTATTTTGATGTCGGTATTAGGTAGCCTATATAAATTATATATAATAGCATAGCCTACATTATGCAACAGTAACTTGCACATATATAACGCATGGCACAGACACAGAGCCCTGCGAAGCCTGCATACAGTAAACTAACTTGATCGTTAATCTAACTGTTGTCCTTGTATATTTACACTTATGAAAACATTAAATAATATTTATAGGCTATAGGGCGGCCCTCGTTTGGCCATAATAATAGCCTATTCTCAAATGGCTATCCGCCGTGGGCTATCTCCTCGCTGACGGACGAGTATACCTATATCCAGGGCTTGACATTAACTTTTTGGCTCACTAGCCACTGTGGCTAGTGGTTTTCCAAAGTCACTAGCCACTCAGCATTTTCACCAGCCAAAAATCCCCACACACGCCGATCATAACCCAACAATGGTAATAATGTGATTATTAAAATGGTCATGTGAAAATGGGCTCCAGACTAACTTTTTTCACCACCGTGATGAATGAGAGACCTCCTCCAATGTACAGTTTCTACGTCAAATGTATATACACTCTTTTCTGGACACTTTTTGTATCACAAACAGTACTGTATTTGCAAATCTGGTATGTCATAAATGTATAGATGTAGCAGTACTGTCTATCTGTATGTCGTGTGTGTCACATATGTTATGATGAATTGAAAATGGGGGACCCTGATGTAAACAAGACAAAAGTCTTTCTCTGGTCTGCATCCCCTTAACAATTGTATGTATTGAGCCGTACTGTATTGTACCCATTCTGCAATCTGTTAATAAAGTTTTCAATCAATCAATCAATCAGAGAGAGAGAGAGAGAGAGAGAGAGAGAGAGAGAGAGAGAGAGAGAGAGAGAGAGAGAGAGAGAGAGAGAGAGAGAGAGAGAGAGAGAGAGAGAGAGAGAGAGAGGGGGGGGGAGAGAGCGTGCACGTAGGTTCTAGGTTGAATCAATTGATGAACAATGTTGCCGTTGGAACGTTTCATTATAAGCGTCTTGCAAGTTGCAAAACGTTAGGTTATGACTATAACCAAGTTCTGTTAGTTAGGGGCGATGCTTGGCTTCGCCTTCTGCACTATCTCGCGTACGTGCACGCGTACTGAATAAACCACAAATGTACCTCTAATACCAGTATTAGTCTGACCACACCCCTCATCAGCTTACCTTCATAAGCAGGTGTGTGGTCACCTGCTCTCCTCCTTCCCAAGCTTTCACCACAAGGTGAGGTCAAGGGCTGCAGCGGCCGTCCGAAGCCAAGCATCGCCCCTAACTAACAGAACTTGGTTATAGTCATAACCTAACGTTCTGTATCGTTAGTGGCTTAGCTTGGCTTCGCCTTCTGCACAAGGGAGGCCAAGCGGAGCCACTTGGCTGACAAATACACCCCGCTGACAGCCCCCCAAAACCATCAGAACAGGGAGGGCCGAGCCCCCCCGACCCCCCCTAATGGAGGGTAGCCCCCCTATTAGGGACGTCACGGGAGGGCGACGGACCCGACCGTGCGAAGAGGCACTCAAGCAACTCAACGCACAGGGTGAGCAGACCGTGGCTTGACCCACGACTACACACACGCACAACCCGCATGCCACCCGGGAACGAACGGAGGAACAACCTCGTTACTGCCCCCAGAATCACGGGGTCAAGGGCAAACCCAACCCCGTGGCAAGGCCGTAGCAGCGGAGCACGAAGGAAGACCCAGACCCACCAAAAGGACTGGACTCCCTGGAATGGGGGCCCGGAGAAGTCCATGATGCCAGCATCAAGACCCCACCAGGTGGGCACGTAGTGCCCCGCCCCCCACATCGCCAGCGTATTCGGACAAAGGCCCCTCAGTTACTGCACCTGGTATTCCCAGGCGGAACCAACCAGGCCAGTAAGCCGAGCGGGCCCCGTCCCCCCAATAGTACACCGCCTGGCACACTGACCCTGCAGAATAGGCAGTCAGCATGGCCGTAAGCACACAAAAAAGGTTAACCAACGGAAGCAGGCAGCGCACCGGGGAAAAACCAGGCAACAGGCTGTTAACCCTAGCCTGGAGACTGCGGACGAGACAGGCGCCAGAGGGGACAGCTGAACACAGCCGCCCCGGCGGAAGGAGCGTAAGCTGGCGGTGTTGCATGACCAAGCCTCCATTTAACAACCCCCACCCAGAGGGGTCGAGGCAGAGAAGGCTGACACGATTGGCAGACGTCATGAACGTGCAGGGGCACCCTCAACCGGTGAACCCGGGAGTTGACACTGCTCCAACACACCAGGGAATCAACCACCTCGGTGTTACCCAATGCGGTGGTTGTTCCTATAACCCCTCAAGAAAAAACTCCAAAACACACCTGCGGGTATACACCGGCTATACCGCAGTACAAGTGTTTCAGTTTCCAAAAAGGGTTAACCCAGGCCTACGGGTCGCAAACATCACTTCGGACCGGGCCTGGCGGTACGGGAAGCACAGGGTCACCAGAGGAGGTCAAAAAACCACCCCCACAGGCCCCTCTTCGCCATGCGTGAGAGAGGAGCGAAAAACAATGGAGAACCAGCCCCTAAGCACACCGTACCTGGTATTCCCCGGCGGTCTCCCAACCAAGTACTAACCAGGACCAACATGTGTAGCGGCCGAGATCCGACGAGATCGAGCGCGTACAGAATGGCATGGCTGTAAGCCATGACGACAGTGCTGAGTAAAAACATACCCAACCACGGTCTCCATAGCGCTTAACCCTGTGACACCCAGACCGACCTGGCATTTTTCCCCCTGAAAAAAGCCCAAGTCCCTCAGGGTACCAGAACAGCAGATCTGCATCCCCGGCGGACAACGGGTTCAACTGATCTGGACCAGCGTGACCAGAACCAGTCCCGTGCCCTAACCACGCCGACATGCCTACTCCAGGAGAAGGGCAGATATGCGTGTTGATCTTAACATGAAAAGAAGGCGCCACCCAGACGTCGGGACGAACCGCGCCTGGTGGCCCACCCCAAGGGCGTGAGACCCCACTACATATGTTCAGATCCATCCCGTCATCATCCCCCAGACATGAACGAGGATCCGTCGACAACCCACCCAGGTCATGGGATGTGGTCGCCGGAAGAGGAAAAACCCCCCTCCCAGTTGCTTTATAAAAACGCTGTTTCAACCACAAGCAACTAAGGCGTGCCAGTCAATCGCCTGTTTACAGCGAGCTAGCACTATACGTGCGTCGGGACACACCCCCATCAATGAACAGGCTATTTAGACCTGTCATTGAATCCCCAAGGCGCCCAGGGGAACGACAAGAGGGGTGTGACACTCCCTAACTCCAACACTTCTGGAATAGAAGAAGGAAGCATCAACAGTATGTATCCCAGTCTACACAGCCGGGGTAAAAAATGTTCACATTTTTACATCCCACCACCCTCCCATAGGAAAGAGACGGGGATCCCCAGAGAGACTTCCCACGCGAGCTGTACAGATTGAAAAGAATATATTGCACCTTGAGCCATGTAAAAAACTGGTTTTAGGGCCTCCGGGGAAGAGGCACCGAACCCATACACACTCAATAAACGAATTGAATCGAATATACATACAATAGAAAAGGACCCTTCTAGAGGGTCCACTCATTTTGACAATCTGAGGAGGAAGGCTCTGTACTCTGATGGAGGCTTCCTCACATGGATCACATGGAAGAAGGAGTCCGAACTCACAGAAGGCCTGAGTAGGCGCTTGGTGAGGAGGAGCCCTGACCACCCCCCCTGAAAACAGATCCATCACATGGACCTGAACAGCACACGGAAGTCCTACCAACAGAGACGCGCACGGTGACGTACTCTATGGCGGGGGAATTCCTGCGGTGCACACGCCCAATATACCAGGCCGTGGGACCAGGAACTCCCTCCCCCCCCCCCCCCCCCCCCCCCCCCCCCGTAACGTGCCGAACCGCCACGTGACGGGAACCTTGAAGGACAGGGGGTGTACCCCTGACCGACAGAACAATGGGGAGAGGAAAGGTTACCAGTTCACCCCTTTACGACCCCACACCCATGATACGACGTAACGACAAAAAGAGAATATGACACAGTCATAGTCAGCTCTATGAAGCGTTTCACAGCTCCACACAGCGCACGAGCTAACCTGCTATCTGATTTTTACTAAGGAAAAACACAGAATAGAGAGGGCTCTAAGAACCCCGGTCCAACATACACATGTGCTTCTGTGGCCAGTACAACCCAGTTGTAGGTCACATGACACACACAACCCATCATCATCACAATGAGAGAATACATCATTCTTGATTAGTATCGACCACAGGCCTTGCTAAGCACACATGACCGCAACCAAACCAATTTCCCTTTAGGAAATAAGTTTCTCCAGCAGATTTAGCACAACCTCAGCAATCAAGCTGAGAGTTACATCGTATCCCTACCACACAAAAGACACAATTAATGCACAACATGTCTGATAGGAGGTGATAAAGTCCCCAGGGAACCGGGGGGGGAAAAACACAATCCTCCTATTTCACCCTCAATACGGCCAGTTAAAACAGGAAAACCTGTTAATGTGTGAACTCACTGTCCATTGTCATTACAGTCTGAGAAAGAACATTCTTTTACTCACTCGTCACCAAGCATAGCTTCATAGGTTAGTTGCCTTAGTAGTGAGTACACGGTACACATAAACACCATGATGTTTCTCACACAACAACCAGATCAATACATCACGACCTGCACGGAGAAGCTACTGCCAGTGACAAAAACAGCTCACACACAACCCGCAACGTATCTCAAATGCATTGCAACAACACACGTTTTGGGAAAAAACACCGTCATTCACAATACATTTAGCAAGGTAAAACCAGAAGACGTGTTATGAGGGTCTGGCCAACCCCGTACCTGCCCAGAACGCAGATCAGCGAAGTGCAGTCACAAGCGTCCCGTGTTGTTCGATCCGGGCAGCGTCGCCGCTCCACCAGTCGCTACAGTCCTCTTTGTTGACGCAATCCCCGTCTAGGCTCGGGCAGGGTTGACGAACATCCCCTGTCAAGGATGACGTCGTGGTCAAGAGTGTAAAACATGTTAAAAATCAAAGCACGTTCAACAGAATAGCATCAAGCTAACGGCTGCTCCAGCCGTTCGGGTGCTATCGCTTCCGCTCGCGAGACGCCGATCTACGACGCACGCGATCAGGAGCGAGCTCCCGGCGGCGCGCGAGAAGCCAAGCTACCCTCGCGCCAGGCCACCGACCGGCTAACCGTAAGCTATGAACATGTAAACAATGACATAACACTCACCCAGACAGGCCGCCGTTCTGAACCCTCCTCACTTTTTAAGAGAAAAGAGAAAACAAGACGTCAACACCGCTTCACAACGGTGACAATAACACGTCCGGCGGAATCAGCACAGTACCAACTGGCCTGTATAGCTGACTTTGAACATGAATCTGCCGCTATCGCACATTACATGCACATATCCCCTCGTGAAGGAATACTCTCATTTGGATATGAAAGATGGGGTCTTAACACGGTGACAGAGAGAATCCACTCGTCCAGAACACACAGGGATCACCAGTGTCAATGGTCGCGGCCCACTAGTTAAAACTATAATGGTCGCCAGACCAAGGCCTTCTGTCGCCTAGACGGCTAAACAAAGGACCCTAGCCTGGGGCCGGTTTCCATAAACTTCGTCTAGTAGCCCCCATAGCACTAACAGACAAGTGGAGCCCGCCAGCAAACACTACTCACCCAACCTGGAACGCACCGCTCCTCACAACAGCGGCATGTCCGACAGTTCAGCTGTGGCCTGACAGGTTTCACCCCAACAAACACAGCAAGGAACTGCAGTTGAGAAGCATGCAGCGGCGTGCTCCCAATACGAAAACCGGTGGAGGGTTTGTAGAATGATCATCATCTTCTAGACACTCCAGTACGAAGACAATATCGCCGTATTTTCTCGAAAATAGTGAGAGAGAAAATAAAGATATGATGTCAACGTATCCTTGTTTCCCAAGCTGTTCCTAATCCAATTTCTTCCATCATGGTGTCAAGTGTGGGGATCTACCGAGGCACCTCTTCCTTGTGGTGAAAGCGAGAAGGAGGAGAGCAGGTGACCACACACCTGCTTATGAAGGTAAGCTGATGAGGGGTGTGGTCAGACTAATACTGGTATTAGAGGTACATTTGTGGTTTATTCAGTACGCGTGCACGTACGCGAGATAGTGCAGAAGGCGAAGCCAAGCTAAGCCACTAACGATACAGAACTGGTTAAGATATGAAAATACTTGCCAGTAGTGTAGCATTAGCCATTAGCTAGCTCACTTACAGAGACTTGTGGAGGTTGTAATCAGCTGTGTTCAACGAGCCTGCCAGCTTGATTGGCAGAAAACGGGTCCATAAATGAACGTTTTAATCCACACCAGTATGCAGTAGCGGCTCGTACTATCTACTGTTGGGTGGTCGCAGGGGGTTCACGTTAGGTCGAGTTGAAAATGTAATGTTAATAAATGCTCTGGAGCAATCTCTCTCTCTGTCTCTCGGATCAATCCAATAAAATAATTAACACATGTATATGTTGTCATTTTAAACAACTCACCATTCATTCATTCATCCATTATGCATCAGCAGCAGCTAAAATAATGTTATAGTTCACAACACAGCAGCGCGTTTTGAATCGCTATTATCATCTCAGCAAGCCAAGCACCGCCAATACTTTCCATAGCCGCATTTCTCGGAGACACAGGAAGCATCGCTGTGTTGAGAGAGCGAGAGCGAGAGAGAGAGAGAGAGCGAGAGAGAGAGAGAGACTCACTGTTTAGTCGAAACGTCCAGGGCAGGAGGGCTTGATAAAGTGTATAATCCACTGTCCCAGACTGTTGATGTATATCCAGACCACTGTCCAGACTGCATCCGCCATATAGCTTGTTGTTAGCGAAGTGTTAGCACCACACAACACAAGATTTCGTTGCCCATTTCCGCGTCGAACAGACTGCAAACTACCTGGCGTTCTATCGCCATGCTCTAAGACAAACTCTAACCTTAACCAACTTTGAAAGAGTGCCTAAGCTTAACCGTCGAAAGAACTTGCCGTCACGCTCTAAGACAAATAGCTGCATGATCACAACAACACAAGTTACACAACAGCTACTACAGAAACTGGCGTCGGCCAATCAGAGAGCGTCTCCGCGAAATGCGGTTACGAAAAAAAAACTGACGTCGGCCAATCAGAGAGCGTCTCTGCGAAATGCGGCTACGGAAATTATAGACGCTGCTAAAGGCTGCTTGCCTAGACCGCTTCAAATCGCGCCCCGGCTTCCATCATAAACATCATATTTCAACGCACAGCGCGTTACGCACTGATTGGCTGCGACGGATACAGCGATGAAACAGTGACGCGCACTCAGGGCGCTATTGCGTCTAGCCCGGGCCGAGAGAAATACGGCTAGGAGAAATGCGGCTATGCGACAGTGAGTCACTTCCTGTTCAGGAAAACGATTATTTTGTATTTGATATATTAACGTTATATTGTGCATTGGAAACACAAACATACTTAAAATGAGTAAATATTATTCATTTTAAACATGTTTATATTATTTATAGGGCTATAAAACAAAAAACAAAACAGAAATATTTCTTGTTCTTCTCTCTTTTAACCAGGGGGGGCGGTGCCCGAGCGCCCCTAGTGGCGAGCCGCCACTGCCAGTATGTAAACAAAGGTTTTAACCATCCACAACAGAATACTGCAGTCCAAATGTATTTCCGATGCTTGATTCTTCTCTCAGACCGACGCAATGTCTTGAAACTATTATTGGCGACGGCGCGACTCAGTGTGAAAATAACTTTGAAGAGAGGTTACAGGTTTCACCACCTGGCTTTTTTGTTTATTCCGTCATTCAGCATCAGGGGTGATGATCAGAGCCAATCAGAGGCAGATCAGGGCTGGTCTTTGCATAATGAACGTGTTATAGCCAATCAAAGGCAGATATTTTTTTTATTTTTAGAACGCACATGGCCACAGGGAAAAATTCGCTAAACACACACACATAAACACACACACACACACACACACACATACACACAGACAGACAGACCTTTAAGCCACTAGCCACTGGGGCAGGTAGAATGACAGAGGTACACGCCACAGGGGAATTCTACCCGCATCTGGCGGGTGGGCAGGTGCCAATGTCAAGCCCTGCCTATATCATTTCATATTCCTATGTCTCCAAGGAATCGTTGGGCTCTGGGGAAAAAAGTTGGGAACCCCTACTATAACATTAACAATAATACGAGAGCATACAAGAACAATGAATCTACTGCCATG
Source organism: Notolepis coatsorum (assembly GCF_963971535.1). Lineage (NCBI taxonomy): Eukaryota > Metazoa > Chordata > Actinopteri > Aulopiformes > Paralepididae > Notolepis > Notolepis coatsorum. Next base: position 170,453,511 of record NC_140169.1, on the reverse strand, counting down.
TAGCCTACGCCATGTGTAGCCTGCCTATGTGATCAATAAAAACTTGAACTTGAATTCCATCACGTCTGTGCGGGAGCTCACAAATAGACTGTGTTGTCACAATGTAAATAAAAACGTGCACTGAAAAGTTACAGTATAGTGTGTTGATTATTTGTATGACAGTCAGTCAACCCTTGCAAAAAGTATCAGTTTTATTTAATGAATTGAAAACAGCATTGATATTACGTAAAAGCAAACTGGCAATAGAAAATATGTTCAAATAATGATCCTAGCTCTTGTCTGTATTGCTGCAGCGTTTTGGAGGTGGCTGTTCCACGTCTGACATGCGTCAGGTCTTGGGGGTTCCAGTAGCGGGATGCCATTTCTGATGGCACACTGCAAGCCATGACCAGGTGGCAAACCTTTTCAGGCCGGTACACTGCAGCGTGCCCCCTGTGCCAGACAGGCAGAGCCATCAACCTTTCAGCAGGCAAATTGCACGCTCCACAGTGACTCTTGTGCGCGAGTGTGCCCGGTTGTAGATGCGCTCCTGTTGGGGTTGATCAGAAGAGTCATCAGCCATGGCTTCAGTAGATACTTAGCCCCGATCCCCTGCATTTAAAGGATAACTCCACTATTTTGGGAAATTAGCTTATTTAACATCTTCCCTGGAGTTAGACAAGAAGATGCATACCTTTTTTGTCTCTGTGCGTGCATTTTAGCTTTGGGAATAGATGCTCCGTTAGCATAGCTTAGCTTCATCACTGGAAGTGAGGCAGGACAGTAGCCTTACAGTGCCTTACAGTGTATTGCAAGGTCTGACATTGACCAAACTTGATATGCATGACCTTGGTGGGCTCTAGGTCAACTCCTGAAAACGGGGTCAATGTCAGACCTTGCAATCAAAAGTTAGGGGCGCACTGAAATTATGGCAAGGGTTATTAGCCCCCTAACTTTTGATTGCAAAGTCTGACATTGACCCCCTTTTCAGGAGTTGACCTAGAGCCCACCAAGGTCATGCATATCAAGTTTGGTCAATGTCAGACCTTGCAATACACTGTAAGGCACTGTAAGGCTACTGTCCTGCCTCACTTCCAGTGATAAAGCTAAGCTATGCTAACGGAGCATCTATTCCCAAAGCTAAAATGCACGCACAGAGACAAAAAAGGTATGCATCTTCTTGTCTGACTCCAGGGAAGATGTTAAATAAGCTAATTTCCCAAAATAGTGGAGTTATCCTTTAAGTGATATTTTAATTACAGATACCCCAGTAATAACATTACAATGGCAATGACTTATCAGCCAAATACAACGATAAATAACATGCATTAATTTAGAAAGACCTATTCCAAATGCTATTTATAGGGTTTGACAATAATTACACTAATTTATTTATTATTTATTATTTATTTTACAATTAATTATAATGAATTACGGGTCATACCGAACACGTCAGTGTTGAAACTAATGCACTGAAGCTTATTTCCGTGTTTTCTTATTCTACCGCTGGGCGCCATGTATGCCAGAGCTGTGCGTAGATATATACACACAATCTCAAGCACACGTTCAAATTGATAAGTCCCACACTTTGCTTAGAAATGATCGTACACACGGTTTACGCACATATCTGTGCGTACGCACCATTGATAAATGAGGGCCCATGCAGGGCTTTTGCTCCCAGATGAGAGCAAAACCCCAAACGTTACAAGGCAGCACGTAACCATGGTAACCACTCCACATTTCATGCAGGGCAAAGATACACAGCACACTCAATTAAACCTATAACCCAGGTGGCCAAAAAGTTCCGGCCCATTAATGGCCTGTATCCGGCAGGCCGGAAGAAATTAGTCGGCCCAAGTCCGGTTGCCAGAGTCGGCCAAGTAGGCGGCAATGACTGACTGGCCGATTCCAGCCCGAGTACACTGGGCCAGGTCCGGGGTTGCCGGAAGCAGTGAATGTCCGGAATTGGCGGAATCGGCCCAGTAGGCGGCAATGACTGACTGGCCGATTGCGGCCCGAGTACACTGGGCCATGTCCGGGGTTGCCGGAAGCGGTGAACGTCCGGTTGCCTAAAGCAGCCCAGATGCGGCCCAAACACACTGGGCCAGGTCTGGTTGCCCGAAGCCTAGCCGACACTGCCAATGCAATGGTACTACACAGTAAATTCCGCAGAGTACATTTGACTCAAACTGAGTACATTTGATTCAAACTGAGTAAAGAAATGTTACTCAGTTTGAATGAAATGTACTCAGTTTGAGTCAAATTTACTTTGCGGAATTTACTGTGTACCCAGTATTCTGCCAGAGGCTAGGCTACTCCACTATCTGCCTATGACCATACATTACCGGAAATACAGTAGGAAATGGTTGATTAGTAATACAATGCCACATATTTAAGGACCCTTCCCTTTATCAATGGAGTATTGGCATGTCCCTCATTGAACAATTCAGAAGTTTACATGCTGTCTCCTACCTCACTGAAATATATTCTCAGTGTATGTGCACATTGTACACAATATACACCATTCTGCAGTGAAGCTCAAATATCAAGTAAAGTAACAATTACCCCCATACATGCTACTTTTTCCAGTTAAAAATGACAACTTGAATAGATATTTAAACATTTATTAACAAAAAAATAGCCTCCAATGAAATGAACCCATTGTTCCCCTGCAACAGCTTCTCCCACAGGGGATCTTTGATTAAACACCTGCTATCAGAAGAATATAGACAGTCAGAAAAAAAGTTCACTGTTTACTAGTACATTTAAAAGTAGAAACTTTGACTTTTACTCAAGTGTGTACTTTCACTTAAACGTTCATGTTAGTCTAGCTTAGCAACATTTTTTAGGAGAATTAATACAAAAACGAGTGATATGGCCGTTCAGTTGTAAATGAAAGCCTGCATTTAGTAAGACGTTGTTTATAAATGTCTTTTGGTTTGGTTATGAATGAATGACAGCATGTCTATAGCACAGCTCTATTACTAGGACATAAAGTGCTTTGGAATGACTGTATACATCATTCACAACGGGTGGCCCCAGCAGGAATCAAACTCCTAACCGTGACAGTGTTAGTGCCATGCTCGGAGTGCCAAGCACAAGACCCCAATGTTATGCGGGGCTCTGCTCATAGGCGGGCGGCTCGTGGCGTGGCTCGTAGTCCTGGTTGTAGAAGCAACCGTCGCCCTCCATGGAGACCCCCCTCCTCCCGCGTCACCCCAGCGAGGTGGCGGGTGGCGACCCTGACGAGGTGAGCCATGGTGGGGTGGCGGGGGGCCGGCAGGGGGAGGCCCCTGGCCCTGGGGGGGGGGGCTCCGGAGAAAAGCGCCAGGGGGCTGGGCCGGGAGGCGCCCCTGGGGCACCCCGGGAGGCGTGGGCATAGCCTTACGGACCACGGGGGAATAGGTGACGTGGGGGCGTAGCGTGGCGGGGGTCTGGGGGAGCTGTCGCCGGCCCCGGCGAGGCGTGCTGGTCCCCGACGTGGAGGGGACGGGACTTCCACTCACTGCCCTACACGAAAAGTGAAAAAGGCAAATAAAAAGAACGAACCACAAATTCAACGACAGAAGAGAAGAGGATGAGATAGAGAGAGAGAAGAGAGAGAGAGAGAAGAGAGAGAGAAGATAGAGAAGGAAAGCAAGATAACAAAATACAACAAGAGCCACAGTATGGAAGCAAATGAGTGACAGAAGTATTTGAATTTGATCAGACACCGAATTTATAGCATTGAAAATAATTACTTTGAAAACATGTATCTGAATTGAATTTATAGCATTGAAAATAATTACTTTGAAAACATGTATCTGAATTTTTTCAGACACCAAATTTATAGCATTGAAAATAATTACTTTGAAACATGTATCTGATTTTTGAATTTTATCAGACACCGAATTTATAGCATTGAAAATAATTACTTTGAAAACATGTATCTGAATTTTTTCAGACACCGAATTTATAGCATTGAGAATAATTACGTTGAAAAATGTATCTGAATTTTTTCAGACACCGAATTTATAGCATTGAAAATAATTACTTTGAAAATCATGTATCTGCATTTTTTTGCTCCGAATTTCAATTCAATTCAATTCAATTCAATTTATTTAATGACCACCCAGCCAGGCTGGTGGAATTTAGTTTCAGTGCAGGTTTCATAGCAGTTCCAACATAAAAACATAAAAACATAGAACATATAACATCACTTACAGCGTACATAAAAGAAAACACAATTACATAGATACAGTTCAGAGTTTGTGAGTTTGTCCATGTCCATGTCAGCAGAGGTATGGGGGGTTGCGGGGGGTACTACAGGGGGGGGGGGGGGGGGTGCTACAGGGAGTTCAGTGTCCGTATGGCAGTGGGGAAGAAGCTGTTTTTGAACCGGGTTGATTTGGTGGTCAGGGATCTGTAGCGCCTCCCGGAGGGCAGCAGCTGGAAGATGTGGTGTGCTGGGTGAGTGGGGTCGGAGATGATTTTCCTGGCTCTCCTGATTGTTATTTGGCGGTGGAGTGATTCGAGGGAAGGGAGGGGGGTGCAGATTATTTTTGAGGATTTATTGATGATTCTTTGTAGTTTGTTTTTTGAGTGAGTGTCCAGATTGCTGTACCAAACAGTTATGGAGAAGGTGAGGATGCTTTGTATAATGGCCTGGTAGAAACGGAGCAAGAGATGTTTATTGACTCTGTATTTCTTAAGCTGGCGGAGGAAGAAGAGTCTTTGATTTGCTTTTTTGTGTATGTGGTCTGTGTTGGTTTTCCATTTGAGGTTATTGCTTATGTGAGTGCCGAGAAATTTGAAGGAATCTGTGGTGATTATTTTACCTATGTGAAATAAAAATTCAATGTCAAAAATTCGAATGTATAATAAAATTAAATGTAAAAAATTCGATGCATAATTGCGGTGTATAAAATTCGATGTAAAAAACCATCATCCGGGCTACCCAGACAGGATAAGCAACCGAGCCTGGATGCAATCGAATTGACTTCTGGCCTATCACTGCACGGCTTTGTCAGTCATGTGATCACACCAACCCGGGAGAAAGATGGCGGTATATATACATACGTTGGGGAGAGAATATACATACGGTGGGGAGGAGACTGTACATTAGGAGGGGGTGTGTGGGAGAGAAATATACATACGGTGGGGAGAGAATATATACATACGGTGGGGAGGAGACTGTATATTAGGAGGGGGTGGGAGAAAATATATACATACGGTGGGGAGGAGACTGTACATTAGGAGGGGGTGGGTGGGAGAGAAATATACATACGGTGGGGAGAGAATATATACATACGGTGGGGAGGAGACTGTATATTAGGAGGGGGTGGGAGAGAAATATACATATGGTGGGGAGAGAATATATACATACGGTGGGGAGGAGACTGTACATTAGGAGGGGGTGGGAGAGAATATATACATACGGTGGGGAGGAGACTGTACATTACGAGGGGGTGGGAGAGAAATATACATATGGTGGGGAGAGAATATATACATATGGTGGGGAGAGAATATATACATACGGTGGGGAGGAGACTGTACATTAGGAGGGGGTGGGTGGGTGGGAGAGAAAATACATATGGTGGGGAGAGAATATATACATACAGTGGGGAGAAGACTGTACATTAGGAGGGGGTTGGAGAGAAATATACATATGGTGGGGAGAGAATATATGCATATGGTGGGGAGAGAATATATACATACGGTGGGGAGGAGACTGTACATTAGGAGTGGGTGGGTGGGTGGGAGAGAAATATACATATGGTGGGGAGAGAATATATACATACGGTGGGGAGGAGACTGTCTATTATATGTATATTTCTCTCCCAACCACCCCCTCCTAATGTACAGTCTCCTCCCCACTGTATGTATATATTCTCTCCCCATCATATGTATATATTCTCTCCCCACCGTTCTCTTGGTGTAAAAAGTTTAAGACCAGGGTGAGGCCAGGCTATGGATGGCTTTGAAGGTGAGGAGTAGTGTTTTGAAGTTAATGCGTTCCTTGATCGGGAGCCAGTGGAGGACAGGAGTGATGTGTTCGCGGGACCGGGTGTTAGTGAGGAGGCGGGCAACTGAGTTTTGGACCATCTGCAGTTTATAGAGGGAGCGGGAGGTGATGCCAGTGAGGAGGGAGTTACAGTAGTCCAGGAGGGAAAATATGAAGGCGTGTATGAGGGATTCAGCAGCAGGGGGTAGAGGCAGTGACGGATTTTGGCAATGTTGCGGAGGTGAAAATATGAAGTTTTGACAATGGAGCGGACATGGGGTCAAATGAGAGGGTGGGGTCGAGGATGACACCGAGGTTGCGGACTAGGGGGGAGGGGGTGATGGTGGAGTCATTGATGGTGAGTGTGATGTAATACAATAATTTATACTGTAGCATTACAAACCATTTGACAGCCAGGTCCTGCACCTCCGTTCTTGTCCTCTAGGAGCCATCGCAGCATGGCCAAGACCTTCCTCATCCAGCATACTGTCCGCGTGTAACTTATTGCCAGCGGAAGAGTGCAAGAATGCTTCCGCATTCGTCACCGCACGGCAGTACGGTAATGCGCCTTTCCTTTCGCCCCGCTCAGACAAATGCATGTAGTACATTGCAACACAACGCAGCATTTCCGCGGCTGTCTTTAACTAGCAGGACGCTAGTGGGCTAGTCGCTAAAATATATAATTGTACCAACACAGATATTAGGCAGTACACACATTGTCCTGCAATACATGTACAGTGAATGCACAGCTACATTCGCCATATATTTCTATCGCTGCTGCGGTCTACAGTGAAATGCAATATTATTATTATTATTGTAAAGATTATCATTACAATCGCAGCCTGGAGGCAATGTTATAAGTGTACGAGGGTTGTGTGCAAAGAGCACAGCCTCTCAATTTGCACAACGTGCACAAAATAATAATTGTAATGATCTTTACAATAATAATAATATTGCATTTCACTGTAGACCGCAGCAGCGATAGAAATATATGGCGAATGTAGCTGTGCATTCACTGTACATGTATTGCAGGACAATGTGTGTACTGCCTAATATCTGTGTTGGTACAATTATATATAAAACGATATATATATTTGAGCGACTAGCCCACTAGCGAGGCAACCTCCTGCACCATCGCAGCAGCGCCGAGCGTGGTGATACAAGCGGGCTGCTCTGAGGAAAGGAGCCCCTTCACGCTAGTGGGCTAGTCGCTCAAATATATATCGTTTTATATATAATTGTACCAACACAGATATTAGGCAGTACACACATTGTCCTGCAATACATGTACAGTGAATGCACAGCTACATTCGCCATATATTTCTATCGCTGCTGCGGTCTACAGTGAAATGCAATATTATTATTATTGTAAAGATCATTACAATTATTATTTTGTGCACGTTGTGCAAATTGAGAGGCTGTGCTCTTTGCACACAACCCTCGTACACTTGTAACATTGCCTCTCCAGGCTGCGATTGTAATGATAATCTTTACAATAATAATAATAATATTGCATTTCACTGTAGACCGCAGCAGCGATAGAAATATATGGCGAATGTAGCTGTGCATTCACTGTATGTATTGCAGGACAATGTGTGTACTGCCTAATATCTGTGTTGGTACAATTATATATAAAACTATATATATTTTAGCGACTAGCCCACTAGCGTCCTGCTAGTTAAAGACAGCCGAGGTTGAGTAGTTTCTTCTGATATCACTTTCAAACTCCAAGTGATTCGTTGCAATGTACGCGGAAATGCTGCGTTGTGTTGCAATGTACTACATGCATTTGTCTGAGCGGGGCGAAAGGAAAGGCGCATTACCGTACTGGCGTGCGGTGACGAATGCGGAAGCATTCTTGCACTCTTCCGCTGGCAATAAGCTACACGCATACTGTCCTTCTGAAGCTCTGAAGTCATTAGTGGCCATGAACCTAAAGAGAGAGAGCGAGAATACGTTAGTAGATAGTCTAAGGCCAGTGATTCTCAATATTATTTTGCATATCTAGGACCTCTAATTTAGTCCATGTCATGCACATCTACATACAATATACTGTAGCATTACAAACCATTTGACAGCCAGGTCCAGCACCTCTCCGTTCTTGTCTTCTAGGAGCCATCGCAGCATGGCCAAGACCTTCCTCATCCAGCATACTGTCCTTCTGAAGGTCTGAAGTCATTAGTGGCCATGAACCTAGAGAGAGCGAGAATACGTTAGTAGATAGTCTAAGGCCAGTGATTCTCAATATTATTTTGCATATCTAGGACCTCTAATTTAGTCCACGTCATGCACATCTACATACAATATACTGTAGCATCCATCAACACAGGATGACCCTTTCCAGCTGTTGAAATGAAAGTCCCAGATTGAAAAGTATATATATACACAGTCACACACACAATAAAACATTTTATACATCACTTACAAGCATGACCACTTGAAGATCTTGAAGACTTGGTAGATCTTGACCGTCTTGGGAGAGAGAGAGATAGAGAAGGCATTACAGGATGACTCTTTGAAAATGATGTCCCAGATTAAAAAGTATATATTATATATACACAGTCACACACACAATAAAAAAAATGTATACATCACTTACGACCACTTGAAGTAGTTGTTCTTGAGCCGTCTTCTGCGTTCATCTCATTGATGAGATCCAGCACTGTAACAGTATATTTGCAACAATGAAATTATATATTTTATTACAACTCTATCAGCTGAGTAACAATATTCATCAAAGTGTTGCGTGTTACAGCGTAGGTTAGTTTATTAGTGCATGACAGTAGGGTTTTACATACTGTAAAAAAACAAACACTTAACAAGTTAATATCTGAGATTTGGAAACACAGTAACATCACTACAATAAACTCAAACCGGTCTACATATAAATCAGAAAATCTGACAGGTTTGTCCAGATTATCTTAATTTGGAGGCCTAACCAAAAGTAAGCATATCTGACTAGGGGCAGGTTGGTGTAGACCGACTAGGGGCATGGTGGTGTAGACTGACTAGGGGCATGGTGGTGGTGTAGACTGACTAGGGGCATGGTGGTGGTGTAGACTGACTAGGGGCATGGTGGTGGTGTAGACTGACTAGGGGCATGGTGGTGGTGTAGACTGACTAGGGGCATGGTGGTGTAGACTGACTAGGGGCATGGTGGTGTAGACTGACTAGGCGCAGGTTGCTGGTGTAGACTGACTAGGGGCATGGTGGTGGTGTAGACTGACTAGGGGCATGGTGGTGGTGTAGACTGACTAGGGGCATGGTGGTGTAGACTGACTAGGGGCATGGTGGTGGTGTAGACTGACTAGGGGCATGGTGGTGGTGTAGACTGACTAGGGGCATGGTGGTGTAGGCTGACTAGGGGCATGGTGGTGGTGTAGACTGACTAGGGGCAGATTGGTGTAGACTGACTAGGGGCATGGTGGTGTTGTAGACTGACTAGGGGCAGGTTGGTGTAGACTGACTAGGGGCATGGTAGTGTCGACTGACTAGGGGCATGGTGGTGTAGACTGACTAGGGGCATGGTGGTCTATACTGACTAGGCGCAGGTTGGTGTAGACTGACTAGGGGCATGGTGGTGGTGTAGACTGACTAGGCGCAGGTTGGTGTAGACTGACTAGGGGCATGGTGGTGGTGTAGACTGACTAGGGGCATGGTGGTGGTGTAGACTGACTAGGGGTATGATGGTGTAGACTGACTAGGGGCATGGTGGCGGTGTAGACTGTCTAGGGGCATGGTGGTGTAGACTGACTAGGGGCATGGTGGTGGTGTAGACTGACTAGGGGCATGGTGGTGGTGTAGACTGACTAGGGGCATGGTGGTGTAGACTGACTAGGGGCATGGTGGTGAATAACAAAACAACGATTGTGTGCAGACAATTGAAAATGTTGGGTTCCTTTCCACTTTCTTGAATATAGAAAAAATTAAAATACTTGTTCTAGAACTGTATTTTTTGCACTTGTTTTTAAGTTACTGGGAATACCCTTTCCTTGTTTTTGCTCATTTTAACAGACAAAACACAACACATTCTAGTAATTCTGGTTTACACCTAACCCTTATTATTGCTGTTATGATTTCCAAAAATAAAATCTCACCAATCTTTAGTAAAATAGGAGATTTAAGTGTTTATCTGGAATTGTGAGGATAGGTATTCGCGGTAACCTGGGATCAATATGTGAAACGTAATTATCTCCTCAAATAATTGGCCACAAAAGACGAAACTCATTTTGGTTGTTCATTGGGGTGCCAAGATCATGCCCAAAACATATCATGCATCTGCCATGAAAATTAAGCCTTTTATGTTTGTTATCAATTGAAGGTCATGAACTATGTTGACTCATATCCCATACCCGGATTTTTCCTTCAGATTCAGCTAAATTTGAATTCTCTTGAGATAACTCGGGGAGAACTATGGTATTATGTTACATGATGATGATATCCCTACAAAACAACCAAAACATTTTAATTCTCTCTTAAATTGGAGGAGATAGTGAATTGGTATTCCCGGTAACTTAGGTCAACTTTAGAGGTCCGCCATCCCTCATTACATGATTTTTCTTTTTTTAAAGGTGAATTATTTGGCATCTATAACAATCATTCTTGACATGAGAAAAGATTTTAAAGTTGTTCGTATAACGTCCTGGGTTATATGGCTTAGAAATGGGGCAGGTTACCAGGAATACATGCGTTACCCATATAGAGGGAGAGAGAGAGAGAGAGAGAGAGAGAGAGAGAGAGAGAGAGAGAGAGAGAGAGAGAGAGAGAGAGAGAGAGAGGGAATTACAGGATGACTCTTTGAAATGATGTCCCAGATTAAAAAGTATATATTATATATACATACACAGTCACACACACAATAAAAAAAATGTATACATCAATTACGACCACTTGAAGTAGTTGTTCTTGAGCCGTCTTCTGCGTTCATCTCATTGATGAGATCCAGCACTGTAACAGTATTTGCAACAATGAAATTATATATTTTATTACAACTCTATCAGCTGAGTAACAATATTCATCAAAGTGTTGCGTGTTACAGCGTAGGCTAGTTTATTAGTGCATGACAGTAGGGTTAGTAAGCTCCCCAAGCTAACACAAGCTAATACAACACGGACCACAGCTCCCCAAGCTAACACAACACAGACCGCAGCTCCCCAAGCTAACACAAGCTAACACAACACAGACCGCAGCTCCCCAAGCTAACACAAGCTAATACAACACGGACCACAGCTCCCCAAGCTAACACAACACAGACCGCCGCTCCCCAAGCTAACACAAGCTAACACAACACAGACCGCAGCTCCCCAAGCTAACACAAGCTAATACAACACGGACCACAGCTCCCCAAGCTAACACAACACAGACCTCAGCTCCCCAAGCTAACACAAGCTAATACAACACGGACCACAGCTCCCCAAGCTAACACAACACAGACCGCAGCTCCCCAAACTAACACAACACAGACCGCAGCTCCCCAAGCTAACACAAGCTAATACAACACGGACCACAGCTCCCCAAGCTAATACAACACGGACCACAGCTCCCCAAACTAACACAACACAGACCGCAGCTCCCCAAGCTAACACAAGCTAATACAACACGGACCACAGCTCCCCAAGCTAACACAACACAGACCGCAGCTCCCCAAGCTAACACAACACAGACCGCAGCTCCCCAAGCTAACACAAACTAATACAACACGGACCACAGCTCCCCAAGCTAACAAAAGTTAGCTCTCATAGTCATAACGCTATCAGCTCCGGGTACAGTATAGGTACCAACGTTAGCTAGTCATACCATTAGCCAGTTAGCAGCTCCGGTAGTTTACAGATCCCGCCAGTTTCATAATATCGAGCTAATAACGTTACAGTAGTCACTGAAAACACAGACTAAACAGCACTCATTTATATCAGCGGCACGCATTACTTATAAATAATAAAATATATGTGTTGCACACAATTACCTGAGGAGAAGATGCAACAGTTGCAATGCTCACGACGTGGTGCAGACTCTTCTGTAACGCGCTTCAATTCAAATTTCAAACCGGGATCCGCCACAATGCAACGCATCAGTGTTGCCAGATTTGAGAGTCCGCCTTCATCTGACAGACCTTTGATAATAATGGGCGGTTCGGATATTGTTAATCCGATCTGGCAACCATGCTCGGATCCTTGTTTCTCCGCACAGACTGACCACGGTTTTGATTGATTGATTGAAAACTTTATTAACAGATTGCAGAATGGGTACAATACAGTACAGCTCAATACACACAATTGTTAATGGGATGCAGACCAGAGAAAGACTTTCGTCTTGCATTAGGGTCCCCCATTTTCAATTCATCAGGATATACGGCAATACATTTATGAAAACATACATTATAGGTGGGGGGGTGGGTGGGGTGGGGGGGTTGGGTAGGGGTGGACACTGGACACTGTACAACTGCACAAGCAACTGTACATTGGAATATTGACAAAACCATGTTTGGTAATTGACTGTACATTGGGTTGGGTTAGGACATTTACAGGGGCCAGTTTCGAATTGCAGTCTCCCGTAGGTGTTCTTTGAGAGTGGTTTTGAAAGTGGGTAGTGATTCACATTCCTTTACAGCTTTGGGTAGGGCGTTCCACATTGATGTGGCATAATTGCAAAACGTGTTCCTGTTTGAGCCGAATCTGGGTTCACATATGGGTACCTTGATCGTGTATAGTGTATCTTGTAGACAGGCCCATTGCAAGTTGCTGTACTCTGTCATCTACTCTAAGCCGTTGTCACGTGGGCAGGGGTGAGGTGGGTTCTAGGAGTAAGGTCAAGCAGTAGTCTGACCAGTTTGTTTTGAGATGAATTGTGTAGCAGGGTCAAGTCAAGTCAAGTCAAGAGTTTTAATTGTCACAGCATACAAGTATACAATGAAATGCGGGTGGTCTTCCCCGCAACGATGTGCAATACAGTGGTACAACATATAATAGAATCCAATAAAAAAACAACATTGTGCAATAAACAGGTAACAGGTAACATGGTGTGACATCTCGGTATTTGTACATAGTTATTTACAGGGCATATAGGACATGCTAGGTAGCTTTGGTAGTGCAATACACTGTTCCTGTTATTCTAATTTAAAGTGGCCTTTCCTTTTGGCCATAAGTGTGCGGCATGAGTGTGTGCCCGCTCATGTTAAAGTGTTAAGTGACTGCTAGTGTGTGAGCGTGCACAGCGTGCGTGTTGTGTGTGTGTTCATGTGTGCTTGTGTGTGGATAGTTCAGTGTTCTGTGGCACTCAATGTTCATTGTTCAGGGCTCTGATGGCCTGGGGGAAGAAGCTGAGCCTAAGCCGCTCTGTCCTAGTATCTGGGGTTCGCAGGCGTCTGCCTGACCTCAGCAGCTGGAACAGGCTGTTATTGGGGTGGTGAGGGTCTTTCATTATCCTGCAGGCTCTGGATTTGCACCTCTTGTTGTATAGAATCTGCAGGGGAGGTAGTGCAATACCCGTGGTACGCTCGGCTGAGCGCACCACTCTCTGTAGGGCCTTCTTGTCTTGTGCCGTGCTGTTTCCATACCAGGCAGTGATGTTTCCGGTCAAGATGCTCTCTACAGCTCCTGAGTAGAAAGACTGGAGTATCTTCCCCGATACTCTGAACTTCCTTAACTGTCTCAGGTGGTAGAGGCGCTGTTTCGCCTTCTTTACTACTGTGTCTATGTGTGTTGACCATGTCAGATCCTCTGAGATGTGGACCTCCAGGTACTTAAAGCTGCTCACCCTGTCCACGGTAGCCCCGTTAATCATCAGTGGTGTGTGTGTCTCCTGCTGTCCTCTCCTATAATCCACGATCAGCTCCTTGGTTTTACCAATGTTCAGGAGCAGGCTGTTGTCCTGGCACCAGCGTTCCAGTACCTCAACCTCCTCCCGGTAGGCCTTCTCGTCGTTGTCCGAGATCAGCCCCACCACCACTGTGTCGTCTGCGAACTTCACTATGGAGTTGGAGCTGAACTTGGCCACACAGTCGTGTGTGTAGAGTGAGTACAGCAGGGGGCTTAGAACACAGCCCTGGGGGGACCCAATGCTCAGGGTGATGGTGTTGGAGGTCTGACCCCCCACCCTGACCGCCTGGGGTCTTTCACTCAGAAAGTCCAGTACCCAGGCGCTCAGGGCGGAGCTCAGACCCAGCTCGATCAGCTTGTCCACCAGTCTGGTGGGGACTATGGTGTTGAACGCTGAGCTGTAGTCAATGAACAACAGTCTCACATAGCCCCCCTTCTGACGGTCAAGGTGGGAGAGGGTGCTGTGCAGTACCAGGGTGGATTATCCCTACTTTATGAGATGTACACTGTCACCAGCGGTAGGGGGGAACACAGCAGCAGATCTGAGTCCAACTGAATCCCAGACTTTAGTGCAGGAGTATTAGAGTGGAGCTATAGCAGAGGGAGTGGATGGGGCCTAGGATTTAGCTGCGGCTGTTAGCTCCCCTGTTAGCTCCCCTGTTAGCTCCCCTGTTAGCTCCCCTGTTAGCCTCTTTAGCTCCCCTGTTAGCTCTCCTGTTAGCTCCCCTGTTAGCTCCCCTGTTAGCCTCTTTAGCTCCCCTGTTAGCTCCCCTGTTAGCTCCCCTGTTAGCTCCCCTGTTAGCCTCTTTAGCTCCCCTGTTAGCCTCTTTAGCTCCCCTGTTAGCTCTCCTGTTAGGCTCTTTAGCTCCCCTGTTAGCTCCCCTGCAGTCTGTGTTGTGTTAGCTTGGGGAGCTGCGGTCCATGTTGTGTTAGCTTAGGGAGCTGCAGTCCGTGTTGTGTTAGCTTGGGGAGCTGCGGTCTGTGTTGTGTTAGCTTGTGTTAGCTTGGGGAGCTGCGGTCCGTGTTGTGTTAGCTTGGGGAGCTGCAGTCTGTGTTGTGTTAGCTTGGGGAGCTGCGGTCCATGTTGTGTTAGCTTGGGGAGCTGCAGTCCATGTTGTGTTAGCTTGGGGAGCTGCGGTCCATGTTGTGTTAGCTTGGGGAGCTGCGGTCCGTGTTGTGTTAGCTTGGGGAGCTGTGGTCCGTGTTGTATTAGCTTGTGTTAGCTTGGGGAGCTGCGGTCCGTGTTGTGTTAGTTTGGGGAGCTGCGGTCTGTGTTGTGTTAGCTTGTGTTAGCTTGGGGAGCTGCGGTCTGTGTTGTGTTAGCTTGTGTTAGCTTGGGGAGCTGCGGTCCATGTTGTGTTAGCTTGGGGAGCTGCGGTCTGTGTTGTGTTAGCTTGGGGAGCTGCAGTCTGTGTTGTGTTAGCTTGGGGAGCTGCGGTCCATGTTGTGTTAGCTTGGGGAACTGCGGTCTGTGTTGTGTTAGCTTGGGGAGCTGCAGTCTGTGTTGTGTTAGCTTGGGGAGCTGCGGTCCGTGTTGTGTTAGCTTGGGGAGCTGCAGTCCGTGTTGTGTTAGCTTGGGGAGCTGCGGTCTGTGTTGTGTTAGCTTGGGGAGCTGCAGTCTGTGTTGTGTTAGCTTGTGTTAGCTTGGGGAGCTGCGGTCCGTGTTGTGTTATCTTGGGGAGCTGCAGTCTGTGTTGTGTTAGCTTGGGGAGCTGTGGTCCATGTTGTGTTAGCTTGGGGAGCTGCGGTCCATGTTGTGTTAGCTTGGGGAGCTGCAGTCCATGTTGTGTTAGCTTGGGGAGCTGCGGTCCATGTTGTGTTAGCTTGGGGAGCTGCGGTCCGTGTTGTGTTAGCTTGGGGAGCTGTGGTCCGTGTTGTATTAGCTTGTGTTAGCTTGGGGAGCTGCGGTCCGTGTTGTGTTAGCTTGGGGAGCTGCGGTCCGTGTTGTGTTAGCTTGTGTTAGCTTGGGGAGCTGCGGTCTGTGTTGTGTTAGCTTGGGGAGCTGCGGTCTGTGTTGTGTTAGCTTGGGGAGCTGCAGTCTGTGTTGTGTTAGCTTGGGGAGCTGCGGTCCGTGTTTTGTTAGCTTGGGGAGCTGCAGTCCGTGTTGTGTTAGTTTGGGGAGCTGCGGTCTGTGTTGTGTTAGCTTGGGGAGCTGCAGTCTGTGTTGTGTTAGCTTGTGTTAGCTTGGGGAGCTGCGGTCCGTGTTGTGTTAGCTTGGGGAGCTGCAGTCTGTGTTGTGTTAGCTTGGGGAGCTGCGGTCCATGTTGTGTTAGCTTGGGGAGCTGCGGTCCATGTTGTGTTAGCTTGGGGAGCTGCAGACCATGTTGAGTTAGCTTGGGGAGCTGCGGTCCTTGTTGTGTTAGCTTGGGGAGCTGCGGTCCGTGTTGTGTTAGCTTGGGGAGCTGTGGTCCGTGTTGTATTAGCTTGTGTTAGCTTGGGGAGCTGCGGTCCGTGTTGTGTTAGTTTGGGGAGCTGCGGTCCGTGTTGTGTTAGCTTGTGTTAGCTTGGGGAGCTGCGGTCTGTGTTGTGTTAGCTTGGGGAGCTGCAGTCTGTGTTGTGTTAGCTTGGGGAGCTACGGTCCGTGTTGTGTTAGCTTGGGGAGCTGCAGTCCGTGTTGTGTTAGCTTGGGGAGCTGCTGTCTGTGTTGTGTTAGATTGGGGAGCTGCAGTCTGTGTTGTGTTAGCTTGTGTTAGCTTGGGGAGCTGCGGTCCGTGTTGTGTTAGCTTGGGGAGCTGCAGTCTGTGTTGTGTTAGCTTGGGGAGCTGCGGTCCATGTTGTGTTAGCTTGGGGAGCTGCTAACTATAGAGGCCATAACCACAGTATTACATATACTCTTGTTAGCTTTATGAGGCTACATCAACACGCTCCTATGAGTGCAGCATGTTAGCTTTATGAGGCTACATCAACATCCTATGAGTGCAGCTATAATGTTAGCTTTATGAGGCTACATCAACATGCAGGCTCCTATGAGTGCAGCTAATGTTAGCTTTATGAGGCTCTGCCCCCCCTCCACTCCTCTAACACCCACCTCGCTCTGCCCCCCCCCTCCACTCCTCTAACATTTTATTTATTAATTTTATTATTATTGT
Source organism: Notolepis coatsorum (assembly GCF_963971535.1). NCBI lineage: Eukaryota > Metazoa > Chordata > Actinopteri > Aulopiformes > Paralepididae > Notolepis > Notolepis coatsorum. Next base: position 170,436,646 of record NC_140169.1, on the reverse strand, counting down.
TACGAAGGATCAGATTAAACCGAATATATATATTTACTAATTGATATATATTGCATAATATTTGTATATCGTTTGATATCCCTTGTGTATTCTTTGTACATATACACGGAATATCCCTTTTACCTAGTACAGACCATAATATTTCGTTCTCCTATTGGACAGCGGTCCCTTAGGCGCCACTGCCATACCCCCAAGGTCTAGTTCAAAGTCACCGCCAAAGACATGCCTGGACATGAACGGCTCTGCGCAAGAATACGAGACAGGAATAAGGCTGGTACTAGTTTGTTCACCTAACGTATAAATACGGCGCAGGTGAATACAGAAGTTAGTTAACCTAGTTCGAGTTACCCAAGTGAAGCCTCACCCACGATACAACGTGCGGTGAAGTAGGGCCCGTTTGGCCCCAAATAGAGCATTGAGACCGCGTGCGAATTGATAGCTGAAGTATCAGAGTTTAACGCTGTACCGTCGAGTTCCACCTATTCTATTAATTCAGTAATAGTCTATTTATGTATAGTGTATCGTGCGGCTATCGTTCTACAGTGACCAGCATTACCAACGTTTCCTCGTACCAGCTAGTGTGCTTATCCAGGCTGGGCAGCTTACCCTGGCGCCTTCATCCGAGGAGCCCTAGACGAGGACCGTGTGGACATGTACACTGGATAACCTACCCGACGACTACATAGCCCTTTTCGGCTGGATTATATTTGCTTTGGTCCTGTAGCTGATGGAGCGGAGAATCGTCTACACCCACAATTGTGTGGGATTTACCCTGTGAGGAGCAACGTCGAGCCCGCTTCTAAGATGCCTGAGGCTGGCTAGCTTTCTTCCATGCGGAGCTGCATGCCGGAGAATAGCTGTTATTCGTCTGCGGATCAAGAGATTATTGCACCGTCTCCTGTACCTGGAGTCTCCTTATTCTTCGTTGACCCAGACTTTCGTTACCGACAAATCCTCTCACCTTGCTGGCCTACAACCGGAGGGACCCTACTAGTATCTCCCGCTGCCCTACTAGTTTACCATAAATATAATTCCTAAGATACAGGTGGTATTCATTATCTCCTGCGTAATATTATAATGGACTTACGCTCTTGACTTACTCACGCACATTCTTCGCCTTACAAGCGCGACTCTAAGTAAAGTAATGTAATCTACTATTATTGCTGCTAATAAATATTATTCTAACCAAGATTTGTGTGGAACCGTGTCATTGTGGATGTGTTCATCTAATATACCTGTGTACTGTATGGCCAGTAGTAATGTACATAAGACAGTAGTGGTTTAATGATACCATACTTATTTAATACAGTCAGGGAATTGTACCCCTCAGTTACAATTGGTCCTTCGAGCCGGAGGGTAACTAGCGTAATATTAATATAGTATTAATATTGACATGGCCAATTATGAACACTCCACAAACGGTTCTCCTAAAATAGATCGCCCGCAGCGCAGACGGCAGCCACCTCAGTACCTAGAGGACTACGCTGCCAGTATACTACCTAGCTTTCTACAGACGTTAAACGCGGAAAAAGCGGATAGTAAAAGTATGTCAAACCCTACCGACCAGGCGACCCCGCCAGTAGAGACCCTAGTGGGTTCTAACGTAACTGACCAAGCTCACGGGGGGGACCAGGAGGGACCTGACATGACTTTACCCCCCGCCAACGTCGACGAGGTAGTCCCCGGAGAGCTCCAGGATAAAGAAAGCCCTCCAGGGACGGAACCCGACCCACCACAAGAAGAGACGCGCACCCAGGAGATAGACCTCCTCGGTACGCGACAGGAGAACGGATCTCAAACGTGTACTACCAGAAGCCGATCACCTCTACCAGTGTCTTCCCCCAGCGAGGCGGACAAGATGCTGGCGCAGGCCTTTATCGCCACCCTGGCAGCCTCAACCGAACGCGATCGACTCCAAGCACAGATGCTTAGCGAGCGCGAACATTCTTCCATGGAACAAGAACGCTTCCACGCGAAACTCCAAGCGCAAGCCCTTAGTGAACGCGAACACTCTGCGACCGAGCGAGAGCGCTTCCAGGCGCAGCAACGGAGTGACGAAGACCGCATACGCCTAGAGACTAGACGCCTCCAGACGGAAGAGAATATGGAAAGAGACCACGCCGAAGCCCAGCGCGCCGCCGCCGGTGCCCAACGCGAAGCAGAGCGCGGCCTCGCTCACACCAAGCGCGAAGCCGAGCGCGACCGATTACAAGCGCAGATAATGGAGCAACTGATTGCCAGGGTAACCCCCCCTCCCTCCGCACGGGGCTCCAGGGCCTCGTCAAGACAAGGGTCTAGGGCACCCTCCCCTAACCGATCAAGCGACCCTGAGCCCGGCCAACAGAGAGAGCCTATACCCCTCTCCGAACCCCTTCCCCGACCGGTCCAAGCGAGACCCAGCAACAGGGAAGAACCGGCCTATGCCGCGGAGAGACTAAATAGACGACTACAGGATCTAGATGACCTGGCAGAGGAAGAAGAAGAGGGAGAGGAGGAGAGTCAAGCCCAACGGCATCATCGTACTCCACAGGACTAGGAGGTCCAGTACAGCCCAGACTTTACCCCCGCGGCTCTGGGCTACAGACCCCCGACTCAATTCACGGGTGAGCTTGACGCACAACCAGCCCCGAGGAACAGCCCACCACGACAAGTAAGAGGAGACTCGCCTAGGAGGCCTCTCCTCCAACGCTCACCGATGTGCCAGCCATCCATGGCATCGTACCTTGGCACACCGACGTTCCCGGACTTCACACACGAGAACAGCACAGTACACAGAGCTACGAATGTGCTTAGAGACAATGATGTCCGATGTAACAGATGAACCGTACAAGTATGCTATCCTACTCAAGCACCTGAAGGTGCCCAGAGCGCACAATATAGCGCTGGCATATTCCACCTCTACTACCCCATACACAGCGGCTCTAGCAGCCCTCGACCAACGTTATGGACGCATATGGGACTACGTAATACAAGAGATAAGGAATATTGACCGTCTACCCCCAGCAACAGACAATCGCTCATTAGATGACCTATCTATCAAGGTACAATCCCTGGTAGGGATGCTGGGGGCACAAAAGGAAAAGGGTATGCACGAACTGTACGCAAACTCTAATGTTGAGAGGATTTTAGAGAAGCTTCCGCCCGCCCGACAAGAGCGCTTCAGGCGGCAAAGAGACCACCGTGATCCTAACGGTCCCGAGCCATCCCTCCTAGACCTAGCCGACTTCCTGGCGAGAGAAGTCAACAGCCTACGGTTGGATACGTTCGTGCGGAGCACGCCAAGCTCCAGAGAGGGACCTAGGAGAGCAAACGATGGCCGCAGGCTGGTGACCGTCATGCACCAAGCCGAATCAGTACCGAGCAACAAGAACCACAGTACCCCCTCGATGAAAGAGAAGTGGAAGATTGTATGCCCGTACTGCGAAAAGGAACACTGGCTGTCACACTGTGACACGTTCAAGAAGATGACCGCCGACGAGGTGAGTCAATGGATAAAGTCCAACCGACGCTGTTACCGATGTGCGCGCAATCACATGGCAGCCGAGTGCCGCTTAAAGAAGAGGTGTAGTCGGTGTGACGGAGCCCACTTGGACGTCCTACATGACAGTAACAGAAGAAAGCCTGCACCCTCAAGCAGCACAAAGGCAAGTGTTATGTACATTGACCCCGCCAGCAGCGGGGGCGCCCGGGTGCTCTTGAAGGTGGTCCGCGTAACATTGAGTTACGAAGACAAGGTCATGGACACCTACGCCGTCCTTGACGACGGGTCAGAGAAGACCCTTCTCCTCGCGTCCGCTGCGGCCCAGCTGGGGCTGCGGGGGAGCGAAGAAATGATGACGATTCGGACAATAAGAAGAGACCTGAAGACGATCAAGGGCGAGAACGTCTCCTTCACTATCGCAGCAAGCGGGCAGCCAGAGAGACGGTATAGGATCACTAACGCTTTCACCAGCCAAGACATAGGCCTGTCGCAGTACACCTACCCCATCGCCAAGCTGATGGATAAATATGTGCACCTGCGTCAACTACCTATACCGCTCATAGACGGTGCCACCCCGACCCTGCGGATAGGATCCGACCATGCACACCTCATCGTCCCAATGGACCGGGTCCACACTGGGCCCAGAGGCTGTCCAGCAGCAGTCGAGACCCGCCTAGGATGGACACTACAAGGCCCCCTCTCCAGGTCTCCTAACCGAACAGCAGCCACTCGCTGCCTCCACTCCAGAGTGACAGAAGAAGACACCACCCTCCTACAGCACGTCGAGAGGCTATGGACACTAGAGACAATGCCCTTTAAGAACGAAAAGAAACACATTCGTTCCAAGGAAGACATTTATGCCATAGCCCTCCTCGAGCGGGGGACAAAGAGAGTCAAAGTCAACGGAGTGATGAGATACGCAACTCCACTCCTGAGGCGAGAGGGTATGCCTACCTTCCACGCCCCAAAAGAAGCGACGGAGCGGTATCTATCGAACACAGAGCGGCGCCTAGCCAGAGACCCCGCTCAAGCTACTGTGTACCGCGCTGAGATTGACAAGCTAATCACAGCGGGACACATAAAGAAAATTGACATTAAAGAGGCCGATCAGACGACCGAATCATGGTACGTGCCGCACCACAAAGTCCACCACAACGGCAAGGATCGTATTGTGTTTAACTGCAGCTACCAGATCGGATCACAAAATCTGAATAAAGAGCTCTTGCCCGGCCCAACACTCGGCCCCTCTCTACTAGGCGTGTTGCTACGTTTCCGCCAAGACAAGGTGGCCATCAGCCGCGACATCAAAGGGATGTTCCTGCAGGTGCGACTAGTGGAAGAGGACAAGCCCCTGCTGCGGTTCTTATGGAGAGAGAGGATCGGGGATGAGCAACCATCCATCTATCAATGGGAAGTCCTCCCTTTCGGAACCACATGCAGCCCATGCTGTGCTACGTTCGCACTGCAAAAACACGTCGCAGAAGACCCAGCAGCTGATGAAGAGGTCCGACAAAGTGTAGGAAATAGTTTCTACGTGGACAACTGTCTGCAAAGCGTCTCGACGCCAGAAGAAGCCGAGGCCCTCCTACTCAAGCTCCGTGCCTCCCTGATCAAAGGCGGCTTTGATCTCGCAGTGGGCCAGCAGCGACCCTCAAGTATTGCGCAGCCTCTCCCCAGAGGACAAGGCAGCAAGCAGCGAGACCTGGATGACGACCATCCTAGGAGAAGCCCAAGAAATGACATTAGGACTAGTCTGGCGCTTCAAAACAGACTCGCTCCATTATAAACACACACCCCTGACCAAGGAGCAGGGAAGGTCGACTTCACTACCGACCACAAGACGGAGTGTATACAGAACACTCGCCAGACAATATGACAGGTTGGGATGTATTCTACCTTACACCACCAGGGCAAAGATGATTGTAAGAGCGTTATGGGACAAGGACCAGGGCTGGGACGACCCCATACCCGAACACCTTGCCTCCACATGGAGAGAGTGGGAGACAGAACTCAGCTCGCTCCCAGGTGTCAACATACGCCGCAGCTACTTCCCACCCACAGTGAGGCCGGAGACGTGCCAGATGGACCTGCACGTCTTCAGCGACGCCTCCGAAGTAGCCTACGGTTCGGTGGCCTACTTGCGGGCCCGAGAGGAGGGAGGAGAAATACATACTGCCTTCATCCTGGCTCGCTCAAGAATAGCCCCCCGCAAGCAACAATCTATCCCGCGTCTAGAGCTCTGCGCAGCCCTAGCAGGAGCGCAACTCGCCACGTTAATCCAACGTGAACTCACCATCCCGGTGCAAAGAACAATCCTGTGGTCAGACTCCATGACCGTACTCACATGGATCCAGTCCGATTCGTGTAGATACAAGGTCTTCGTGGGAGTCAGAATCACAGAGATCCAAGATTTAACAGAAGCAGCATGCTGGAGGTATGTGGACACAAAACAGAACCCAGCTGACGTCATCACACAGGGAATGTCCCTGGATGACCTCACCCATCACAATCTATATAGTGACAGGCCCAAGTTCCTCAAGCTCCCGGAAGAAGAGTGGCCTACACCCACCCCACGGGAGGTGAGTGAAGAGGAGGCAGAGAAGAAGAAATCTATGTTCTGTGGGTTGACACACACACTCGCCCCCACAGATCCCAACATAGATGACTGCCTCACCCTTGAGAGTGCGCAGCTAAAGACATTCCTGTGGCACCACCCAGAGGTTCAGCCCACTACTGACATTACTGCAGCTAACTACGAAGAAGCAGAACTCCTTCTGCTACAGCGAGCCCAGAGAGACTCGTTCCCCGACGAGCTAGACTGTCTGCAGGGATCAAAGCCAGTCCCGTCAGACAGCAGACTGCTCCACTTAGCCCCTGAGAGCGACGCCCATAATCTCATCAGAGTGGGTGATCGTCTGAGGAGAGCCCCAGACTTACCGGATGACGTCAAGTACCCGATAGTCTTAAACAGCCGACACAAGGTCACAGAGCTCATCATAAAGAAATACGACGAGGACGTGCACCACGCCGGGGCAGAGAGAGTCTTCGCGGAGATCAGACGTCGTTATTGGATACTGCAAGGAAGAGAAGCAGTACGACGCTTCCAGCGGACCTGTCTAGACTGTCGTAAATGGCGAGCACAGCCCAGTATACCCCGGATGGCTGACCTACCCCCCTGTCGCCTCCGACTCGGCGACAAGCCTTTTCACTCCACCGGTATGGACTGCTTCGGCCCGCTGTATGTAAAGAAAGGAAGAGGGACAGAGAAGCGGTGGGGTATTGTATTCAAATGCATGACCACCCGAGCGATACACATAGAACTCCTTCCAACCATGAGTACGGACTCATTCCTTATGGCCTTCCGGAGATTCACATCGCGGAAAGGAAAACCGTCTATATTATTGTCTGATCACGGGACAAACTTCAAAGGCGGAGAAAGAGAGCTGAGAGAGAGCTTCCAAGCTATGGGCCCAGAACTTAAGACCCACCTCGCTCCATCTCAGATTGATTTCCAGTTTAACCCCCCGAATGCACCTCACTTCGGTGGAACTTGGGAACGAGAAGTACGTTCAATAAAGACAGCCCTGTACGCCGTGCTTGGGGCCCAGACCGTGGCGGAAGAAGTCCTCACGACAGTCCTCACGGAGATCGAGGGAGTATTGAACTCAAAGCCCCTCGGTTACGTCTCAAGTGATGTAGCAGATGTCGACCCAGTCACCCCCAACACTCTCTTGATGGTGCGGCTGGACCCCGCGCTCCCACAGACAGTGTACAGGCCTGAAGAAGCGAACGGCCGAAGAATGTGGAGGTACAGTCAAGTATTGGCTGACAAGTTTTGGAACAGTTTCCTCCTCCACTATCTACCGTCTCTACAGACCCGCCAGAAATGGGTGAAAGAAAGAGACAATTTGACAGAAGGAACAGTCGTCATGATTATCGACCAGTCACTACCCCGAGCTATGTGGCCGGCCGGCCGCGTAAGCAAAGTGATCACTGGTGCCGACGGAAAGGTCAGAGCGGCAGAAGTGCTCGTCCAAGGGCGGACATATACCAGACCCGTGGCGCGGCTGATAGAGTTGCCAAGGCTCCCCGACACTTTTGATGACGACCATGACCCCCTGACTTTGTGAACTGCCCTACCCTCACAACGGACATTGAGTAGTGGACAGTGCGGTTAATCTGTCTCTGCTTATCTAATTAGGTGGGACTAATTAGGAGGCGGCTGTTACGAAGGATCAGATTAAACCGAATATATATATTTACTAATTGATATATATTGCATAATATTTGTATATCGTTTGATATCCCTTGTGTATTCTTTGTACATATACACGGAATATCCCTTTTACCTAGTACAGACCATAATATTTCGTTCTCCTATTGGACAGCGGTCCCTTAGGCGCCACTGCCATACCCCCAAGGTCTAGTTCAAAGTCACCGCCAAAGACATGCCTGGACATGAACGGCTCTGCGCAAGAATACGAGACAGGAATAAGGCTGGTACTAGTTTGTTCACCTAACGTATAAATACGGCGCAGGTGAATACAGAAGTTAGTTAACCTAGTTCGAGTTACCCAAGTGAAGCCTCACCCACGATACAACGTGCGGTGAAGTAGGGCCCGTTTGGCCCCAAATAGAGCATTGAGACCGCATGCGAATTGATAGCTGAAGTATCAGAGTTTAACGCTGTACCGTCGAGTTCGACCTATTCTATTAATTCAGTAATAGTCTATTTATGTATAGTGTATCGTGCGGCTACCGTTCTACAGTGACCAGCATTACCAACGTTTCCTCGTACCAGCTAGTGTGCTTATCCAGGCTGGGCAGCTTACCCTGGCGCCTTCATCCGAGGAGCCCTAGACGAGCACCATGTGGACATGTACACTGGATAACCTACCCGACGACTACATAGCCCTTTTCGGCTGGATTATATTTGCTTTGGTCCTGTAGCTGATGGAGCGGAGAATCGTCTACACCCACAATTGTGTGGGACTTACCCTGTGAGGAGCAACGTCGAGCCCGCCTCTAAGACGCCTGAGGCTGGCTAGCTTTCTTCCATGCGGAGCTGCATGCCGGAGAATAGCTGTTATTCGTCTGCGGATCAAGAGATTATTGCACCGTCTCCTGTACCTGGAGTCTCCTTATTCTTCGTTGACCCAGACTTTCGTTACCGACAAATCCTCTCCCCTTGCTGGCCTACAACCGGAGGGACCCTACTAGTATCTCCCGCTGCCCTACTAGTGTACCATAGATATAATTCCTAAGATACAGGTGGTATTCATTATCTCCTGCGTAATATTATAATGGACTTAAGCTCTTGACTTACTCACGCACATTCTTCGCCTTACAAGCGTGACTCTAAGTAAAGTAATGTAATCTACTATTATTGCTGCTAATAAATATTATTCTAACCAAGATTTGTGTGGAACCGTGTCATTGTGGAAGTGTTCATCTAATATACCTGTGTACTGTATGGCCAGTAGTAATGTACATAAGACAGTAGTGGTTTAATGATACCATACTTATTTAATACAGTCAGGGAATTGTACCCCTCAGTTACAATTATTATTTTTATTTGTTGCCATTAAAATAATAGGCAAGCATAGGGCTAAAACATTTTCATAAACAATAATATAATTTTTTGTTATTTGGTTATAATAAGGTCTTTTCTATGCATTTGTCTGATTGATTGATTGATTGAAAGCTTTATTTACAGACTGCAGAGTGGGTACAGTACAGCTGTATTCACTTGTTGCGGTGGTCTCAATGGAACAATTTTGATTGACAGTCGATTCTGCCAATCACACCGCTGTTGTGTGTGGGGGCGGCGTCGCTTGACTGAAACTTCAGCTCTGCCCCGGCAACCATTGCCGAGCCAGAGCCGGTTTATCTTTGGCGAGCCCGAGTCGGCTCTGCCCCGGCAACCATTGCCGTGCCAGAGCCGGTTTATCTTTGGCGAGCCCGAGTCGGCTCTGGCACGGCAAGCCGAGCCAGGCCAGAGCCGGTTTATCTTTGGCGAGCCCGAGTCGGCTCTGCCCCGTCAACCATTGCCGTGCCAGAGCCGGTTTATCTTTGGCAAGCCCGAGTCGGCTCTGGCACGGCAAGCCGAGCCGGGCCAGAGCCGGTTTATCTTTGGCGAGCCCGAGTCGGCTCTGCCCCGGCAAGCCGAGCCGGGCCAGAGCCGGTTTATCTTTGGCGAGCCCGAGTCGGCTCTGCCCCGGCAACCATTGCCGGGCCAGAGCCGGTTTATCTTTGGCGAGCCCGAGTCGGCTCTGGCACGGCAACCATTGCCAAGCCAGAGCCGGTTTAGCTTTGGCGAGCCCGAGTCGGCTCTGCCCCGGCAACCAGAGCCGGGCCAGAGCCGGTTTATCTTTGGCGAGCCCGAGTCGGCTCTCCCCCGGCAACCATTACCGAGCCAGATCCGGCTCATCGTTGGCATGCCGTGCCGGACATATGCCGAGTGTGCCGACCGGTAGCCGGAATTGGGCGGAGTATGCTGGCCACCTGGGAACAAATTGACTGGATCTGCTATTATTTTTCAAAGGAAATAAATCTGTAAAACAGACAAAACAAACACATACCTGTACCTTTGAGCTGTTTTATTGAAATCTGCACAGCAGTAATTTGATTATACTTCAGAAGTATAATATTTAGACTAGGTCCCCAAAATGTATGCAAGCGAATGAGGAGCCTGACACCTGGGAGGAATAGTGGACAGCAGTGACCGCTAGCTTACTTGTTGTAGGTTACTTTATATAAAGGTAAGACTGATGAAACTTGGCAAGTTCCTTTTAATGTCAGACAAGTGAAATATCCCTTTAATAGACAGCTTCACTGGAATTATGTTGCTAGGGAACACTTTGGACCCAAATGTATTTCCTGTCAACTATTGCATTAGCAAACATTGCAACAGGGAATAAACTTGGGTCCATTTAGAATGTTTATGGTGTTGAAACCGTCTATAGATATAATTGGAGGGCTGTTTACAACCTGGATAGAAGGGAAGGATTAAGACATTTAGCTGATGCTTTTATCCAAAGTGATTTACAGATTGTGAACACATCCACAAGTAAACGTCTTCAAGAACATTAAGTGCATAAAACAGTTAAAGCTCTTTCACACATGCACTGGACTCCTGACCTTAACTGCACATTCATCGGAGAGCCTGTATGTGCGAACGCAAACGTTCCCCTCCCAACACCCAAGTCCTAAATCTGCATATTGACCAACTGAGCTCATGTGGGAATACAAGCAGATCATTGTTGACATAATTCACAAAGCGAGCGAGTTGGCGCATTGATTAACATACAACATGTCTTCCTTACACAAGGACATAGTTAAATGAAAACGTATGGGTTGTGGATCAAATAAAAAGTGACAGTGTGGAGGTTCGTGCAGAGAGTGAGACTGCAGCAACGTTGTACATTTACATTAAACGTGTGCTTCTCACAGTGTTTTAGCCTGTATGAAATTATTATTAAGTGGTTATCATTTGTGAAATAGGTCAGCTTTTGCTCAATATAAAATATGAAATCAAGACGATATGCTGGCCAGTTTGCTTCGCTGTCTGACTGAGGATGAAAGACTTGACGCTTTTTGCTCGTCATCCAAAAACATTTACATAAATGAACAGGTTATGAGTAATACAAGCGTTTGGGATTGATTGTAAACAATGTATATCCGTACACAGGCGGAGGAGGTAGGCTAGCGTTCCCTTTCTGCCTCCTGCTCGCTCTGCCTAGACGCCACCTTTCACTTAAACCAAGCGCAGTATTTCCATATTCAAGAGCACGTCTGCCACAGAGAACTACATGCTGTGTGCTACATGTGCGAAAGGGCAACCCCAGCCCCCAGGCATTGTCCAGAGTTCTTGTGCGAAAGAGGCTTTAGATGATCAAAGTCTGGATTGTACCTAAATAAAAAATTTCGAAGAGGAGTTGAATGTCTCTTTTCCCTTACCCTCGGGCCCAGTCAATGATCCCAGCCTAAACTAAAGGGTTGCCCCAGCCTTTTCATTCTCTATAGTTCATTCTCCCATCCTTTGGATGAGAAGATAAACCGAGGTCCTGACTGAATCTCGGTCATTAAAGAACCCAGGATGCCTATCGCAAAGAGTAGGGGGTTCCCCAACGTTCCTGGCCAAATTCCCAATCAGGTCTCTGACATCAAGGCCACCTAATAATCCCTTCCCCTTAATTGGCTGATATCAATCCATGTCTCCTGAGCCATCCAGACATTGTGTAGTGTGATGTGTGCCTGGTGCCAGTGTATGGCAGCCATTGAGCCTGCATAGCCCAAGGTTGGGTGCTACCAGTGGTGGTAGATGAGGCAATTTCCACCCTACATTGTGGGGAGTGCTTTGAGTGGGATGGTGTCAAGAGAACAGCCTCTCCCTGAACGTCAGCAAAACAAAGGAGATGATTGTGGACTTTAGGAGGTCGGGGGTCAGGGACTACAGCCCCCTCAGCATCGACGGGGCACCGGTTGAGAGAGTGAACAGTTTTAAGTACCTCGGAGTCCACATATCCGAGGACTTGACATGGACCACACACATTGACAGTGTTGTGAAGAAGGCACGACAACGCCTCTACTTCCTCAGGTACCTAAGGAAGTTCCAAGTCAGTCAGAAGATCCTTAAGAACTTCTACTCATGTACAATAGAGAGCATCCTGGCAATATCACCTCCTGGTTTGGGAATAGCACCGCACAAGACCGTAGCAGACTACAGAGAGTGGCCCGTTCAGCCAAATGCACAATTGGAGGGGGGCTTCCCACTCTCCAGAACATTTACAACAAGCGGTGCATGGGTAAGGCTAAGAGAATTATCAAAGACTCCAGCCACCCAAACAACTGCCTCTTTGAACTGCTGCAGTCAGGCAAGCGATACCGGAGTCTCATGGCAAGCACAGAAAGACTCAGAAGAAGCTTCTATCCCCAGGCCATCAGGATGCTCAACGAACAATAACACTATGTAACAACCATCAAATGCACTCACAGCACACACATCCACACGCTCACACTCACTTTAAACAAACAACACACTGCAGCACCCACTTTACACACTTTAGAACACCTAAACACACTTTATATTTATTGGTAAAGAATTTGCACTACAACCCATACCTCATTACACCTTACTGTAAATTGTACCTAAATTGTACCTCATCCCATTTCTGCTTTGCACTATATCGGACTTCCGGTTTAGCTGCAATATGTAGCGCACGCATTTGGTAATAGCTCCGCTCCCGTTACCGTTAATTTCGTGTAAAAACCTTATTTGGACAATACCAAAAGAGATTAGACCACATCGTATGTTTTGATAGGACCTTCTACTAACTATATCAAAAGACAACATGGTTAAGGAAAAGATGGGAAAGAAACAAGAAACGCCAATTCCAACGGCGCAGATTGAAACACGTTCAAAAAAAAACGTTCAAGGCGACGCTGCTACAGAGCCGTTGGAGACAAGCCCCGACGAGGGGAATACAGAGGAGATTACACTGGGACCATCGACTATTGGCCCCGACAGGGAGACAATAGTTGTCAACATAACAGGAACGACAGGAACAAGCTCCGTGAGAGATAAAGCAGGTGATTTTTTAGAAGAGAATTGCAAACAAATCCATCGGATCCCTCACTGCACCGACACCACCAACTGACACGAGTAGTACAATTACACCACCCGACTTCAACTCACTGACTATCCTGATGAAAGAACAGATGGTCGCTTTCAAATTACACATCGAGGAACTCAAAGATGAATTCAAAGCACACGTCGATGCTAAACTCGAAGAGGTTATGAGAGCGGTCGCTGTACAGTCCGAGCGAATCACGACAGTGGAGAATACGGTGACGGATATTACACGAGCAGTCAAAATGAACGAGAACACCATCGACGTTGGAATGACAGAGGTAACAAATGAGATAAAAAGGGTGGAAGAGGCATGCCGGAGGAAAATACAAGATGTTAAAGATGAAGCGATGGAGAGGCTACTCGAAAACCAATGCTACTACAGGCGAAATAACATCCGCATTGTAGGACTTGATGAAGCAGTCAATTGCGCAGACGACAACTTTCCAACAGTGCTATCAGTGATTTTGGGTAACAACTTTCTAAACACAGTGCCGACAGTGGACCAAGCTTACAGAATCGGTACTCGGGAGCAAAGAAGCAACGGGCCAAGAGTCACCATTGTTACTCTGCGGAAGACGGCAATAAGAGATGACATCATCAAAATTGCTCGCATCCAAAGGGGGAAGCTGAAACATAATGAACACTCAATATTTATCTACGAGGATCTTTGCAAAGAGGCCATAGCTCGACGTCTCCCCTACAAGGAGGTGATGCAGAAATTGTTCATGTCTGGCCTCAAACCAAGGCTAACATACCCGGTGCTGTTATCGATCGTGGGCAGGGACAGCCGTAGGATTGAATTACACACACCTAAAGAAGCTGAGGAATACTGGAATCGATATGGAGCAGTACCCCCAAGGCAGAACGAAACACTGTCTGAAAACAGATAAGCCTTCTCATCTCTCTCTTTCTCTGTGTATATCAGTATTAGAATGACTTTATCTGTGCTCAACTCTAGAATATAATGCACCAGAACAACGAAGGCTTGCAACTCTAACATTAACATCCGGTGTGTATAAACATAGCATATGATCAATTGACTGAAGTTTAATCAGGCCTTAATAAAACTTTAAAAAAAATCAACCACACCTAAACGTATGAGCACAACAAGGTTATTCTAACAATTTAAGTAATCACTCCACTGATGAAGAGATTAGCACATTGTAGCTCTAAAATGCTCTGTTTTTTTCTTTTATCTAATTACTCAATTCTGTTCCAGTGGCTTCTCCACGTTGAGTATTATTCTATCTCTCACTCCTTATTTTTATCTTTTTTTTATTTATTTTTTTCTCTCTCTTTTATCTTACATTGTTCTTTCCCATTGTTCTTCATATTAAGGTGTTAATGTTTCTCTACAATCTTTTCCTTTTTCCTGATGTTTCCTACATAGGTTAGTAGAGGGTTCAAATGAATATATCGATGAAAGTTTTTTTTTTTTTTTTTTCATTTTTCATAATATTTCATTACAGTAAGGGAAGGCGCAAGACCAAAAGCGACATTCTATTGTATTAGAATGAAAATGTTAGATCCTATGGCAATTAGCATAGGAAGATTAGGATTAAAAAGCTCAGTTTGGGCTTGGGTGTGGAAATATTTCCCACCATAAGTCAAACGGTGAAGCACAATTACACAAAAATACAGAACAAAATCAAAGACGACCTTGACAGGTGGGCAAAACTTAAAAACTCAGTACAGGCAAGGGTATCAATAGTTAAGATGGATGTACTACCAATAATCAACTTCATCAGTTCAATGCTACCGCTACCCCCTCCAGAGGGTTACTGGAAAAGATTACTCTCCTCCACATACAAATTTATTTGGAATAACAAACCACCTCGCATAAAAAGATCCACCGCACAGAGAAATAAAGCAGACGGTGGCTTGGCAGTTCCCGATTTTTTCCAATATTTTAAGGCATACACATTAAGACCATTGACAATATGGTTTGATCTCCAGGCATTGGTATCCTGGAGAAAATTGGAAGAAAACATAGTAGCCCCACATAGACTGAAGGACATAGCACACACTAAACTACCAATCAAGCACTGTGAGTGGAAATTTGGCCCCATAATTACCCATGCAATCCGGATATGGCGTGAAACACACAAAAAATATCCTAACCCTCAAAAATGGCATAATCATACTACCATATTCAATAACAATGCACTCTTAATGGAAAAACGTCCTATAAGATTCCCTATATGGGAAGAGCAAGGCATACACTCATTAGGGGATATTTTTAATAACCAGGGTTTTTGTAGTTATAGAGAAATATGCACAAAGTTTAACCTCACCGAGTCCACATGGCTTTTTTACATACAGTTACGCCTATGTTTGAGGTCTCACAGTGTTCCATTAGACATACCAGTTGAACACCACAGATACCACAAATTCTTCTATGAAAGAGAAACATTGAGAGGTTTTGTATCAGGTTTTTATTATCAATTACTAACGTCCTCGTATGAAACCCTCCAACTAGACTCTGTCTGGAGGAGGGATATACCAGACCTGGAAAGTGACTTTGATTGGCAAGAAGCATGGGCAAATGTCCGTCTCACATCAAGGAACCCGGACCATCAACAAATCAATCTTAACTATATTCACAGGACATACTTGACTCCTATAAGACTGAACAGAATGGGCCTTAAACAAGACTCAAAATGCTCCCAATGTACAAATGGAGACGAAGGGACATTTATGCACATGTATTGGGACTGCCCACCAGTTAAGGCATTCTGGAAAGATGTGACCCATCAATTATCAAAACTCGTATCTTGGAATATACCAGTACACCCCTCTGTATTACTATTGAATGATGTGTTTGAGTTTGCAGTAAATCCACAGCTAAAGAGATTGGTCTTATCGGGTATCACAGTAGCTAAAAAACTGATCGCATCACGCTGGTTTAAACCAGAAAATATGTGCCGGAAGGTTTGGTCTCTTACATATCTCGATGTGATTTATCAAGAAATATCTACAGCAAGAATTCTGGGTCTCAACGAATCCAAAATGTCAATGTGGTTAGAAGTGGTGGAGAGAATAAAAGCTAGCTTATAATGGTGGTGTCTGGTTAGGAGTGAGGGATAATGGAGGTACTATCCAAGGAGGGGTCCGGGAGGGGGGGGTTCGAGCTGGAGCATATGTGTGTAGGGTTTTAGAAAATAGGTATTAGGGGTATATCCTGTATAAGGCATTTGTATAATTGGTAATTTCGTTGGATATACACTATATACGTTAAAATATTATTATAGACTTTTTTTTGTTTTCTGTTTCTGTACTTGCATGTCATTTTAGCCACATTGACTGTTAGTTTCATTATGCATTATGTGTTGAGTACTGACTTTTAATAATTTTTGTTTTGCAATAATAAAAAAAAAAAAAAAAAAAAGATCCTTAAGAACTTCTACTCATGTACAATAGAGAGCATCCTGGCAATATCACCTCCTGGTTTGGGAATAGCACCGCACAAGACCGTAGCAGACTACAGAGAGTGGCCCGTTCAGCCAAACGCACAATTGGAGGGGGGCTTCCCACTCTCCAGAACATTTACAACAAGCGGTGCATGGGTAAGGCTAAGAGAATTATCAAAGACTCCAGCCACCCAAACAACTGCCTCTTTGAACTGCTGCAGTCAGGCAAGCGATACCGGAGTCTCATGGCAAGCACAGAAAGACTCAGAAGAAGCTTCTATCCCCAGGCCATCAGGATGCTCAACGAACAATAACACTATGTAACAACCATCAAATGCACTCACAGCACACACATCCACACGCTCACACTCACTTTAAACAAACAACACACTGCAGCACCCACTTTACACACTTTAGAACACCTAAACACACTTTATATTTATTGGTAAAGAATTTGCACTACAACCCATACCTCATTACACCTTACTGTAAATTGTACCTAAATTGTACCTCATCCCATTTCTGCTTTGCACTATATAGTATATTGTATATTAGTATATTGTATAGTATATTGCAGTGGAGGCTGCTGACCAAATTTTTAGGTGAAGCACAAATTATTATATTATATATTAAATTATATTTTTTAAACATCCCCAACGCTGCAACACCCCCATTTCTCCCAGGTGTCAGGCTCCTCATTCACTTCCATTCATTTTGGGGACCATGTTTAAATATAATCCTTCTGAAGTATAAACAAACTATACTGCTGTGACGATTTCAATAAAACAGACCTTTCTGAGTCAATGGTATGCAGTGGTGTTGCGCAATATGTCGGGGCCCCCCTGCAGGGCAGACCACTCCCCTAAATCAAACCAAGCAGACCATGGCTCGGCGGCCCGATCAAACCAAGCAGACCATGGCTCGGCGGCCCGATCAAACCAAGCAGACCATGGCTCGGCGGCCCGATCAAACCAAGCAGACCATGTACAGTATACAGTGGCTAATATACTACTATTGAATATACATACACTATTCATTTCATTTACACTATACATTTCATCAAACCAGCATGTCATGTCTCCCTTAACTGTCTGTGAAAAGAGGGAGAACTACAATGACCAGAATGCCTGGCAATGCTTACTTCCTCCTCCATAGAGGCACTAGTCACTAGATCAGTGCAACGTACGCTAGCCTAGCCACAAGCTAGCGGCAAACATTCATTCATTTAGGCAGCACCACTAACACAGTGCACATGCAAATATTATCTGCAGGCTGCATTAGCAGCCAGCAGCCAACGTGATACATTACATTGTGTTTATATGTGACATAGCCAAGTTAACAACGTTTCATTCCCTTATTCAAGTCTCTAAACAATTCGACTAGCTAACGTTAGCCATTAGCAAAGAACGCTAGCCTAGCCACAAGACTCCAGCCACCCAAACAACTGCCTCTTTGAACTGCTGCAGTCAGGCAAGCGATACCGGAGTCTCATGGCAAGCACAGAAAGACTCAGAAGAAGCTTCTATCCCCAGGCCATCAGGATGCTCAACGAACAATAACACTATGTAACAACCATCAAATGCACTCACAGCACACACATCCACACGCTCACACTCACTTTAAACAAACAACACACTGCAGCACCCACTTTACACACTTTAGAACACCTAAACACACTTTATATTTATTGGTAAAGAATTTGCACTACAACCCATACCTCATTACACCTTACTGTAAATTGTACCTAAATTGTACCTCATCCCATTTCTGCTTTGCACTATATAGTATATTGTATATTAGTATATTGTATAGTATATTGCAGTGGAGGCTGCTGACCAAATTTTTAGGTGAAGCACAAATTATTATATTATATATTAAATTATATTTTTTAAACATCCCCAACGCTGCAACACCCCCATTTCTCCCAGGTGTCAGGCTCCTCATTCACTTCCATTCATTTTGGGGACCATGTTTAAATATAATCCTTCTGAAGTATAAACAAACTATACTGCTGTGACGATTTCAATAAAACAGACCTTTCTGAGTCAATGGTATGCAGTGGTGTTGCGCAATATGTCGGGGCCCCCCTGCAGGGCAGACCACTCCCCTAAATCAAACCAAGCAGACCATGGCTCGGCGGCCCGATCAAACCAAGCAGACCATGGCTCGGCGGCCCGATCAAACCAAGCAGACCATGGCTCGGCGGCCCGATCAAACCAAGCAGACCATGTACAGTATACAGTGGCTAATATACTACTATTGAATATACATACACTATTCATTTCATTTACACTATACATTTCATCAAACCAGCATGTCATGTCTCCCTTAACTGTCGGTGAAAAGAGGGAGAACTACAATGACCAGAATGCCTGGCAATGTTTACTTCCTCCTCCATAGAGGCACTAGTCACTAGATCAGTGCAACGTACGCTAGCCTAGCCACAAGCTAGCGGCAAACATTCATTCATTTAGGCAGCACCACTAACACAGTGCACATGCAAATATTATCTGCAGGCTGCATTAGCAGCCAGCAGCCAACGTGATACATTACATTGTGTTTATATGTGACATAGCCAAGTTAACAACGTTTCATTCCCTTATTCAAGTCTCTAAACAATTCGACTAGCTAACATTAGCCATTAGCAAAGAACGCTAGCCTAGCCACAAGCCAGCGGCAACATTCATTAATTTACACTAACATAGTGCACATGCAAATATTATCTGCAGGCTGCATTAGCAGCCAGCAGCCAACATGATACATTACATTGTGTTTATATGTGACATAGCCAAGTTAACAACATTGCAATCCCTTAATTAAGTCTCTAAACAATTCGGCTAGCTAACGTTAGCCATTAGCAAAGAACGCTAGCCTAGCCACAAGCTAGCGGCAACATTCATTAATTTACACTAACACAGTGCACATGCAAATATTATCTGCAGGCTGCATTAGCAGCCAGCAGCCAACATGATACATTACATTGTGTTTATATGTGACATAGCCAAGTTAACAACCTTGCAATCCCTTAATTAAGTCTCTAAACAATTCGGCTAGCTAACCTTAGCCATTAGCAAAGAACGCTAGCCTAGCCACAAGCTAGCGGCAACATTCATTAATTTACACTAACACAGTGCACATGCAAATATTATCTGCAGGCTGGATTAGCAGCCAGCAGCCAACGTGATACATTACATTGTGTTTATGTGTGACATAGCCAAGTTAACAACGTTTCAATCCCTTAATCAAGTCTACTACAAGTATGTATTGTTCTCTAAACAGTTAGCTAACGTTAGCATCCAGGCTAATCAGGCTTTCGTTTTACAAACACTACAACTTACTTTTTTCTGATCCAGGTGCATAAGTCCACTTCTTCATGTTGCTCAGTTGCTGGTTTATACTTCGGTCCTAATGTTGGCGCAAAGTTTAATTTAGCCTACTGTGTGTTGTTACAGCTGTACTGTAAACTACTAGCTACAAGTTAGCTTGCCTTCACTGTCCAAGATGGCACATTCACGTCAACTACAACTACACTAGTCTTCAACTGAGATACAAAAAAATATATATCATCCAGTGCACAACAATAAGTGAACAAGTGAATAAAGATCTTAAAATATGAATGATTATATTAGGCAAATTAATGTTCTTCTTCAGGCAAAATGCACACATGAGATGATGGAACACAACTTTGACTAGAACACTGACGCCAGCCCAGCTGCAGTTCTGCATGTATTTTACCAGGCAGACTCTGATTGGATTTGCAAGGCTGCCAATCATTCAACCTCCGTGTATTGGATGTCAAGGGCTGTCAATAATTAAATCCTCCATTCAATGGCAAGAGTTTAACTGCACAGTCCGTGCTTAGATGAAGTTAATAGCCTATTTTGATTGGCTGTTATTTATTATTTATTTAACAATGGGTCAACCTGTGCAGATATTCTGCACAAATAATTACTGCAGGCAATACTGCAGTGCAGGCCTGCTCAGAGCTGGCAATTTTGGCAATGTTTGAAGAAAAGAAAATTCACTGGAATTTTTTTTACAGAGGAAAACATTTATAATAAAAAAAAAATAATAATAATAATAATAATAAAAACAATATATATATATATATGTATATGTAAATTAATAATAATTATGAATTATGAGTGAATTTGTATTTCACGTGTTGTCATAGAGAAACCTCCACTGGTATATTGTATGGTTCTTCTACTTCTACTCTGCATTGAACATTGTACATATGTACATACTGAACACTTGTGCCTACGTACGTGACTTCTATTTTATACTTGCTATACTTATTTTATTTTATACTTATCTATTTTTGTCTAGCACAGTCTGGAACGTAACAGAAAGAAGCATTTTGTATAAAAGTATTCTGTACTTCTGTATGACACTAATAAAGAAACTTGAACTTGAAACTTGAGTGTCTAGAAAAGCGCTATATAAATGTAATGAATTATTTATTATTAGTATTATTATTATTATTATTATTATTATTATTATTATTATTATTATTATTATTATTATTTATTATTATTATTATTATTATTATTATTATTATTATTATTATTATTATTATTATTATTATTATTATTATTATTATTATTATTATTATTATTATTATTATTATTATTATTATTATTATTATTATTATTATTATTATTATTATTATTGTTATTTCAGGGACAGGCAACCTTTTTGCACATGAGATCCACTTTTCTCTAGGCTAGACAGATCTACCATTGCCAGCCAAGCAGACACAGTCAAATCCCCACCACTTAAATCATAGCCCGGCTAGTTATAATAATGTAAATATAGAATTGGTCCATATTTTAACATTAATAATAATGTGTAAATTCTTACTATCTGGGGAGGTATACATAGGTATACTGGTCCGTCAGCGAGGAGATAGCCCACGGCGGATAGCCATTTGAGAATAGGCTATTATTATGGCCAAACGAGGGCCTATAGCCTATAAATATTATTTAATGTTTTCATAAGTGTAAAGATACAAGGACAACGATCAAGTTAGTTTACTGTATGTAGGCTTCGCAGGGCTCTGTGTCTGTGCCATGCGTTATATATGCGCAAGTTACAAATCCAATTGTGGCTACAAAATACACAACATGGTTGAAAAGTATTCTCCCTTATTTCAAAAGCAAAAACGAGTCCAAGCATTTCAATCTATCCAAAGAATATACTGTAGCTCTGCTCAGCCAGTGGACGTCTGAGTAATAATGTCAATAATAGCACAGCCAAAGAGCAAACCTGACATACACACACCTTCCAAATAGAATACAAAACATTTGACAGACAAGTCTGATGACATGTCAGATCCAGTTCTCCAAAACGGTGTTGAGTTTTTTTCCACATCACACACTCCTCCATGAGACGTTAAAAACCATAATACACTTTGCAATTCAACTTTTATACCAACAAGAGACACATACATTACACACACACAGCAGAGATGACAAAGGTCGCGAGATAGATCCCTGTACGGCCCCAAACATCAAAGGCTTAAGAAAACGTGCATGTCTGCTCAGGCACGTTGGAAGGGGGGGTGCGGAGTGCGGCAGCACCCCCTAGTGGCAGCTTCAGTTACTGCACAAAACATCTTTTTATATACTGTAACATTATAAGTTATACATTTCTCCTGCTCAAAGCACTTCACCATTACACTGTGTAGACAATCATACGGAATAATCGTTATGTTATTATAACAGTAAAGTGACATGTGGGCGAAGACATAGTACCATCTACAACCTTCCTTAGACTACCATCTACCAGGTATTATTTTGACCACAGAGTGGCACTGTCTCGAGTTTGTGATGCCACGCCGCTGTTTCCACATTTAGGAGCAGAGAAGAAGAGACCCCGATTTGCAGAGAGCAGTTCTGGTGAGTCACATTTTTTTGTAAACTAGTCAATAACATGGTTGTACTTCATAGGCTACTACGCTTCATTAAGGCTTTGTTTCATCAGAGTGGAAACATAATATGAAAACCAAATAGCCTCCAAAATGCAAAAGAGCGTGCAGAGCGAGCGTGTGAATTCATTGTTATGAGTGAGGTATTCAGAAGTGATGTTTGTTTTTATAGCCATTCTAAACAACAAACGTTCCTCTCACTCTGCCACGTTGTCATTTTGATTAAAAAAAAAATTTGAATTCACGTATAGTAGGCTATTTCAAAGCCGTTCTGAACAATGTACGTCCCAAACCTGTATGTCATGTATGTCCCTATGCCATAAATGTCATGTATGTTGTGTATGTCATAAATGTCACTATGAATTGAAAATGGGGGACCCTGATGTAAACAAGACAAACGTCTTTCTCTGGTCTGCATCCCCTTAACAATTGTGTGTATTGAGCCGTACTGTATTGTACCCATTCTGCAATCTGTTAAATAAAGTTTTTCATTCATTCATTCAATCCACTCCCTCTCACGTAATTTTCATTTAAAAGGACATTGGAAATCACATTAAAGCGTTCTGAAAAAAGAATATCTCAGAAAGGCAGCACCCCCTGCCGATTTTAAGTTCCAACGTCCCTGTGTCTGCTTGTTTGCATGTCTGTTGTTACACTTCCCCCGGTCCTGTGGGACCAGCCGGCAACCCTCCGCCCGGTTCGGTTGGTCCAGGACTCAGACATTCACAACCCCGCTTCAATACACTTCACACAATACAACATTGGCAACCGGTGGGCTGAGCCAGATGTGGCAGATCTGGCATCAGCTCACACACCTAATTAACATTGTCATCTGCCATTTATGTTTGTTATGTTTGTTGTCTATGTTGTCGTTGTTGTTTCCATTTTGTTACATTTGTGTTTCCCTGTCTGTGTTTTGTCTGTTGGTCTCAGTTTGTTCTATTGTTATTGTTTTCCCCTGTGTGCTCTGTGTTCTGGTTTGTCTACCACACCTGTGTCCTGTTTGTAATTACCTTTTGTCTCTAATTAGTGTTTGTATATTAAGTGTCTGGACCAGCAGAGATTTGCTGGTTCATTGTCTAAATGTTACCTGTGTTTGTCAGTCATGTATCCTGTCTTGTGAGTAAAACATTGTTATCGTCACCACGCCGTCTCTTATCTGCTCATTTCAAGCCTTCTTTCGTATTCACTCTGCTATCTGGGTTCCAATCACCATGCAGAGTAAGCGCACTCATAACAGAATGAACCAGCCATACCGGAACCCAGCAGAGAGGAAGGAAGACGGAGCGAGCTTCACTCTCAGCATCTTGGGCGCTTCGGTCCTGTGTGCCGACCAGGCGGCTGCTGGGGGTCTGGCACCGTGGGACGGAGTGGCCGTAGATTTGTGTTTTCCCTGTCTGTGTTTTGTAAATGTGTTTTAGTCTGTTGGTCTCAGTTTGTTCTATTGTTATTGTTTTCCCCTGTGTGCTCTGTGTTCTGTTAGGTTTGTCTACCACACCTGTGTCCTGTTTGTAATTACCTCTTGTCTCTAATTAGTGTTTGTATATTAAGTGTCTGGACCAGCAGAGACTTGCTGGTTTGGGCTTGGAGAGGAGATGGCCGCACGTCCTGGTGGGAGGGGGAGAGGAGGAGCAGCGAACAAGGAAGCGCCAGCAGGACAGAAACGTTTCGCGTGGACCGAAAGTGATGTGAAGCTAATGCGGAGATGGGGTGGGAGTACAGAGTCCCTTCGGGATGCAACGTGTGGAGAGGGAAGTGAGGTGACGGGGACTTCGGCCACGGAAAAGGAGAAGGATAGTGGCAGTATGGAGTGTAGTGAGGGAGAGGAGAGCGGGGGAGAAGGGTGGACGATGGTGGAGAAGAAGAGTAGGGTAAGTGAGCGGAAGGGGAGTAAGAGGAAGGAAGAGAGGGGTGATAGCTTGAGTGAGTCAGAGGGTGAGGGCAGAGGGAAGGATTTTGTAGAAGGGTTGAATGTAGTGGTGCGATTTGAGGGGGAAGGCGGAGTTGGGGACATAGGGCCGAGTGTGTTGTCTGTCCTCATTGAACTGGAGTTAGGAAGGGTATACGCAAGGGTGTTAGACGAGGGCTTCTGCAGTTATGTCGAAATATGCACAAAGTTTAACCTCACCGAGTCCACATGGCTTTTTTACATACAGTTAAAGCTATGTCTGAGGTCTCACGGTGTTCCATTACTCATACCAATCGAACACCACAGATACCACAAATTTTTCTATGAAAGAGAAACATTGGGAGGTTTTGTATCAGGTTTTTATTATCAATTACTAACGTCCTCGTATGAAACCCTTCAACTAGACACTGTCTGGAGGAGGGATATACCAGACCTGGAAAATGACTTTGATTGGCAAGGAGCCTGGGCAAATGTCCGACTTACATCAAGGAACCTGGATCATCAACAAATCAATCTGAACTATATTCACAGGACATACTTGACTCCTATAAGGCTGTGCAAAATGGGGCTTAAACAAGACTCCAAATGCTCCCAATGTACAAATGGGGACGAAGGAACATTTATGCACATGTATTGGGACTGCCCACCAGTTAAGGCATTCTGGAAAGATGTGTCCCAACAATTATCAATACTCGTATCTTGGAATATACCTGTACACCCCTCGGTATTACTATTGAATGATGTTATTGAGTTTGCAGTGAATCCACAGCTAAAGAGATTGGTTTTATCGGGTATCACAGTAGCTAAAAAACTGATCGCATCACGCTGGTTTCAACCGGAAAAAATGTGCCGGAGAGTTTGGTTCCTTACATATCTCGATGTGATATATCAAGAAATATCTACAGCAAGAATTCTGGGTCTCAATGAATCCAAAATGTCAATGTGGGTAGAAGTGGTGGAGAGAATAAAAGCTAGCTTATAGTGGTAGTGTCTGGTTAGGAGTGAGGGATAATGGAGGTACTATCCAAGAGGGGGTCCGGGAGGGGGGGGTTCGAGCTGGAGCATATGTGTGTAGGGTTTTAGAAAATAGGTATTAGGGGTATATTCTATACTAACATTTATATAATAGTAATTTCGCGGGATATACACTGTATACGGTTAAAATGTTATTATAGACTATTTTTGTTTTATCTTGTTTCTGTACTTGCATGTATTTTAACCACCTTGACTGAAAGTTTCATTATGCATTGTGTGTTGAGTACTGACTTTTAATAATTTTTGTTTTGCAATAATAAAAAAAATATAAAAAAAAGGGTGTTAGACGATGGGAACTTGTTTATGGGATGTGTAAGTGTAGTGCAGGTAGAGAAGGCAAGGGAACTAGAGAGCATTGGCCAGGTGAATATCAGTAGAGTAGTGATAGTAGGGGAGAAAAGGGATGGTGGGTGCAAGGGGGTGATTAGTGGTATTCCAATTAGGGTTAGTGAAGAGCAGCTGTTGGGAGAGTTGCGGAGGGACGAACGTAATGGGAAAGTTAAGAGTGTAGAAAGGATGAAGAGAGGGGCAGAGAAGGAGGAGACAGGGACGATAGTCATTCAGTTTGAGGGTGAGGTTAGTCCGAAAGTGGTATTTTTAGGGTTTATCGCATATAGGGTTAGGGAGTTTGTGCCGAAACCGTTGAGGTGTTATAGGTGCCAGGAGTTTGGACATATAGCTAAGTTGTGTAGGAAGGGGCAGATATGTGGTAGATGTAGTGGGGAGCATAAGTATGGGGAGTGTTATCAGGGAGTGGAGCTGAGGTGTTGTAGTTGTGGTGGGAAGCATAGTGCAGGGTATTGGGGTTGTGAGGCGATGAGAAGAGAGGTAGTGGTCCAGCAGGTGAGAAGGGAAGGTAGGATTTCATATGCAGAGGCAGCTAGGAAGGTAGGACAGGGACAGCAAGACAAGGGAAAGGGGTTTAGAGAGGGGCAGTTGGCAGTGAGGATAGTGCAGGAGGATCAGGGAAAGCAAGAGAGGGAACTGGGTTTTAGGAAAGGGCATCTGACAGTAGAGGAGGTACAGGAGGAGAAGAGGAGGGTGTGGAGGGAGAAGTTGGATATAGTGGCCTTTGTGGCAGGTGTAGTGATTACAACGGTGACGGTTAGTGGTAGGACAGCTAGGACCAAGTTGGTAGTGCAGGCAGCAGTGGGACACTTGGGTATGGAGGGGTTGACAGTGGAGGATGTTATAAGGGAGTTAAAGAGGGTGGCTGATCTATTAGAGTTAGAGAAGGGGGGTGTGAGTGAGCGGGTAGTTCAGAGCCAGGCCACGGGAGGTGAAGCATGTATCGTGGAGGGGGACTCAGTCAGGGGGAAGCAGCGTTAGCTGCACTCCAGGATGGTGAACGCAGAAGGGACAGTATGGGAGGTGAAGGGGGCCAGAAGATGGCGGTATTGTAAAGTTACGATCGTGTCAAACTAGAGGAAGTGGCGGTAATGCACCCTGAAGGATGTGCCAACTGCCAATAAATCAAACGAAGAAGAAGAAGAAGAGACTTGCTGGTTCATTGTCTAAATGTTACCTGTGTTCGTCAGTCATGTATCCTGTCTTGTGAGTAAAACATTGTTATCGTCACCACGCTGTCTCTTATCTGCTCATTTCAAGCCTTCTTTCGTATTCACTCTGCTATCTGGGTTCCAATCACCATGCAGAGTAAGCGCACTCCTAACAGTCTGCGCTGCTTCATGCATGCAGGCTCTGAAAACAGAGGGGGCTGTTTCTCTGGCAATGTTGCAGGAATAGCTCCTCGTCAACATTCAACTCTGATCCTCCAACCATAATTTTGAGAGAGAAAGATCCCTCTGTAGTAACAATTTATGATTAAACCAGTTATGATTTCCTGCATACGGAAGCAACAGTGCTTCAGAGAGACAGGGAGTAATGAAAGGATTTGGCCGAGAGATGGGCGAGCGCATCAGCCCTCGTCTCTATTTTCCCACGTTATCAAGACCGCTGTCTGTACGCAGCCTGTACAGTTCTTTACTGAACAATACTGTTCTTTTGCAACCTTCTCTCTCTCCACCAAGAGAGCTCAGACACCCTCCTCTCCTTTTCGTGCCTGAATAGAATGTCCTCCTTCATGCACAATATTTTTATTGAACGATTCTGCGTACGTGGTAGGTCGCTGTCTCTTGATTGAAAAAGTGTGTTTTTAGTCAACGGCGGAATATTGGGGCGAGTTTCAGCTGTCCTGACTGTGGAGCTAGGACAGAGAATAGCCTGTGTCTTTCACCTGTTTTAATATGCCTGTAATCTCGACCGCATTGGAAATAAGGGAAACCACAATGCATCTTCGAGAATAGATAAAGGTTTGAAATTAAATTAAATGTGCAGGGCTGAAAATGAGCTTCATAATATACACATTTGCCATGGTGTGGCTGGGTAGTGTAGAGGTTTAAGCACTTGCTTACCACTGCAGAGACCCGGGTTCAATTCCCAGTAGCGGTACCTCCGGTCGTCCCTATACGAACACAATTGGCAGTGTTCATGGATGGGAAGCCGCAGGGTATGACTCCTGGTCGGCCCCATCTACTGCCTGTTCAGCAGGGAGGGTATCTGGGGGAGATTGCGCAAACCTCTGTGCGCGTTACTCTCTCCCAGTGAAACTCCCAACTGTCATGTGAAAATAAGTGGCTGGCGACTCCACATGTATCAGAGGAGGCATGTTGTAGTCTACAGTACACCCTCCCCAGACTAACCCTCCTCAGACTGACAGTAGGGCAGCGCAACGGCCAGGATGGAATTGGCATAATGACTAAATTGGGGGATGGGAGAAAAGGCATAAAGGAAACAAATATATATCTTTTTTAAAAGGTTAGTCTACATTCTCCTCCTACAAATTACAGACTGCTGCTTTGATGTCCTGCATTCCCTACAGACAGTGTTATCATGGACGCTGTGATAAGACCATCCCATTCTCAGCCGTGCACGCAAGAGGCAGACTGGCTGGCTGGCTGGCTGGCTGGCTCGCTGACTGACTGACTGGCTGACTGGCTGACTGACTGACTGACTGACTGACTGACTGACTGACTGACTGACTGACTGACTGACTGACTGACTGACTGACTGACTGACTGACTGACTGACTGACTTACTGACTTACTGACTGACTGGCACTGTTATCATCCCAAGTGAAAGGAAGGAAGGGAGACCGGCCAGGCAAGATTTTCAAGGCTCTTTTCTCCCTCTAATTGGTGAGACACAAGTACAGTTGTTTGAGAGAGAGGGATAGAGAGAGAGAGAGAGAGAGAGAGAGAGAGAGAGAGAGAGAGAGAGAGAGAGAGAGAGAGAGAGAGAGAGAGAGAGAGAGAGAGAGGGGGTGGGTGGGTGGGGGTACTGTGAAAGAGTAGAGGGCCTGTCAGCCGGGAGCAATGGAGTGCACACAAAATAAATTGTGGGTGGGGTGTTGGATGGGTGAGAGTTAGCAGTACAGTGTGGGGCAGAAACTAAACTCATTGATCACCCTCCATTTAAGTACTT
The DNA here is from genome assembly GCF_963971535.1 of Notolepis coatsorum. Lineage (NCBI taxonomy): Eukaryota > Metazoa > Chordata > Actinopteri > Aulopiformes > Paralepididae > Notolepis > Notolepis coatsorum. The sequence continues at coordinate 170,407,765 of NC_140169.1, read as the reverse complement.
GAGACTTTCTCCTGTATTAATAAACCTCCATGTTTCTGGATACATTTATCTGGCAATTAGAAAAAACTTTGCCACAGAGTATTAAACCATGACGTTTGTTTCCATATGCCATGAAATCTCATATAGAGTCAGCTGGTAGTAGTCAGTCGTGGCTTTCCATAGTGTTCTTCTGGCCCACACGGAGGCTCCTGAACTGTATGATGATGACTCTAGCTTTGGGTCATCTTCAAAGCTTAAGTTGTCTGCAGCTCAGGACAACCATGTCCTCAAAGACAGCAAAATAAACTTGAACTGTGAAGTGACTCTGGAAGGACATATTTTGTGTTGTTTGTGTGTTTTTGGTAACAATTTGTCTGTTATGCTGCAGTTGGATTTAATTGCAACAGGTAAGAGCTGCAGCCAACTGTTTTCATTCCAATGGGCAACTGTTGATGTCCGTCCCTGTTACAAAGGGTCAGATTAAACCGAATATATATATTTATTGCCTGAGATCCCATGTATAATATTTGTATATCGTTTGATATCCCTTGTATATTCTTTGTACATATACACAGAATATCCCTTTACCTGGTACAGGACAGACCATAATATTCGTTCTCCTATTGGAAGCGATCCCCTAGGCGCCAGTGACTTACCCCCTAGAGCCGACTTCAAAGGTACCGACGAACATGCCTTGACTAGCCCCAGCTCCGCGCAGGAATACGGCTACCGAAAGCAGAGCGGCACTATTTGTCCACTGTGCATATAAATAGGGCGCAAGAAATGTCGAACTCCTCTTAGTCCCTTGTCCCGTTCAGTCTCGTTCAGTTCCAGTTATCCAAGTGACGTCTCTCCCCACTACGCAACGTGGGCAGAGTAGGGCTCGTATTGCCCCAAATAGAGTCGTGTTTATCCTACTACGTTTGTTAAACGTATCGTTCGTTATCTACGAGTAAACCTTCATTACGAGTCAAAGACCACGTGAAGTGGGTGATTGTGTGTCTACATAGAGCACTTATTGCCGCGTGCTAATAGAGTAGTAACGTCAAGTTCAACCGTGGACCACCGCGCACCACGGAGGATACCTACACCGGTGATTGCAGAGCCACTTTCCGGCAAGGATTATTATTCTTCATTGCTTTGACTGTGGCTGCTGGAGCAGAGAACCGTCTACACCCACTGCTGTGGGATCTACACATTCCCGTGAGGACATCACTCGAGCCCGTCTCTGTCGGAGCAGAGACTCCACGGCTTCACCTACGCGGCGCGCACCCTGGGATTACCGCTGCCTTTCCCCGCTGACTCAGGGAGTAATATACCGTATCCAGGTGCCTTGTTGAAGCCCCTGTTGAACCCATTGACTTTGTATAGAGCATTGCCTCCCCCTGCTGGCTTACAACCGGTAGTACCCCTTTCCAGTATCTCCCCTGAGTACCAGAGATAATTACTAATATTCACTATTGATTTGCCTATGCACATTCGATTTGCCTTATAAGCGCATTCAAGTAATGTAATATCCCACCTTTGATGTAATAAATATTCTAAACAAGTATTTGTGTGGAAACCGTGTTATTGTGGAGAAGTTCTCATCTGATATACCTGTGTACGGTACGGCCAGTAATGTACATAAAGACGGTAGTGGTTTAATGATACCAATACTTGATTAATACAGTCAGGGAATTGTACCCCTCAGTTACAATTGGTCCTTCGAGCCGGATAATAATTAGCGTAATATTAATATAATATTAATATTGACATGGCCGATGACGAACACTCCACAAACGGTTCTCCTAAGCTAGATCGCCCGCAGCGCAGACGGCAGCCACCTCCCTATCTAGAGGCATACGCTGTCAGTCCAATACCTAGCTTTAAAGGGAAATTAGATACGGATAAAATAACTAAAGCGGATAGTAAAATTATGTCCGACTCCATCAACCAGGATACCCCGACCACAGAGGCCCTAGTGGGTTCTAATGTAACTGACCAAACTCACGGTGGGGACCAGGAGGGAACTGACACGACTTTATCCCCAGACAACGCCGACGAGGTAGTCCCCGGAGCGCTCCAGGATAAAGAAAGCCCTCCCGGGATGGAACCCGACCCACCACAAGAAGAGACGTGCACCCAGGAGACGGATCTCCTCGGTACGCAACAGGAGAACGGGTCTCCAACAAGTACTGCCGGGAGCCGATCGCCCCGAACGGCGTCTTCCCCCAGCGCGGCGGACAAGATGCTGGCGCAAGCACTCATCGCCACCCTGGCAGCCTCCACCGAACGCGATCGACTTCAAGCGCAACAGACGCGCGAGCGCGAACAGTTTGCAGGCGAGCGAGAGCGCTTCCAGGCGCAACAAAGGAGGGAAGACGACCACATAAGACTGGAGACCAGACGCCTCCAGACAGAAGAGAACATTGAGAGAAGCCGCGCCGATGCACAGCACGCCGCCGCCAATGCACAGCGCGACGTCGCAAATGCACAGCTCCACGCCGCCCATGCCAGCGCCAATGCCCAGCGCGACGCCGCCAACGCACAGCGCGACGCCGCCCAGGCCAGCGCCAATGCGCAGCGCGACGCCGCCAATGCCCAGCGCGAAGCAGTGCGCGACGCAGCCCATGCCCAGCGCGAGGCAGAGCGCGACCGGCTGCAGGCGGAGCTGATGGACAAACTGGTTGCCATGGCGACACCCCCTCACTCCGCACGGAGCTCTCAGAGATCGTCAAGACATGGGTCTAGGACACATTCCCCTACCCGACGAAGCGACCCGGGACTCCGCCAACAGGAGGATCCTGTCCACGTCTCCGAACCCCCTTCCCGGCCGGTCCATACGAGACCCAGCAACCGGGAAGAATCGGACCACGCCGAGAGACTGAACAGAAGACTCCAGGTCCTAGCAGAGGGAGAGGAGGAGGAAGAGGAGGAATGTCAAGCCGACCAGCCGCAACGTACTCTGGCCCAGGAGGCCCAGTACAGCCCCGACCAGCAGCAACGTACTCTGGCCCAGGAGGCCCAGTACAGCCCCGACCAGCAGCAACGTACTCTGGACCAGGAGGTCCAGTACAGCCCAGAAGTCAGCCCCGAGGCCCTGCGCTACAAACCCCCGACTCAACTCACGGGTGAGTTTGACGCACCGCCAGCCCCGAGGGACAGCACCTGGGTACCCGACCTTCGGTACCCACCAAGTACCAGCCCAAGACGACACGCACGGGGAGACTCGCCTAGGAGGCCTCTTCCCCAACGCTCACCGATGTGCCAGTCATCCATGGCATCGTACCTTGGCACACCGACGTTTCCAGACTTCACCCATGAGAACCGAGCACAGTACACGGAGCTACGGATGTGCTTAGAGACAATGATGGTTGATGTAGCTGATGAACGCCACAAGTATGCTACCCTATTGAAGCACCTCAAGGTGCCCCGAGCGCACAATATAGCGCTGGCCTATGCCAACTCTACTACCCCATACACAGCGGCTCTAGCAGCACTCGACCAACGGTATGGACGCGTATGGGACTACGTGATACAGGAGATAAGAGACATTGACCGTCTCCCCCCAGCCAGAGACAACCGAGCCTTAGATGACCTGTCTATCAAGGTACAGTCCCTGGTAGGGATGCTGGGGTCCCAAAAGGAAAAGGGTATCTACGAACTGTACGCTAACTCCAACGTAGAGAGGATATTAGAGAAGCTCCCTCCCGCCCGACAAGAGCGCTTCAGGCGGCAGAGAGACTACCGCGACCCCAACGGTCCAGAGGCATCCCTCCTAGACCTATCTGAGTTCCTCGCCAGGGAGGTCAGTAGCCTACGACTCGACACGTTCGTATGGAGTGGACCAAGCCCAAGACTCGGACCTCGGGGACAAACGGATAACCGCCGGTTGGTGACCGTTATGCACCAAGCCGAATCAGTACCACACAAGAACCACAACACCCCCTCGACGAAAGAGGACCAGTGGAAGATTGAGTGCCAGTACTGTGAGGGAGAACATCGGCTGTATCAGTGCGAAGATTTCAAGAAGCTGACCACGGATGATGTGAGTCAGTGGGTCAAGGACCACCGCCGCTGCTTCCGCTGCGCGCGCAGCCACCTAGCAGCTGAGTGCCGCTTGAAGAAAAAGTGCAGCAGGTGCGGTGGCACCCACCTGGAGGTCCTGCATGACATCAACAGGCGTCAGCCAGGACAACAGAGTGGGCCCGTCGCGGTAATGTACCATGCCGAGGCGGTGGCACCAGTACCGAAGAGCCACCAGACCGCTCCCTACTGTACCTACTGCGATGGCGGACACTGGCTGGCACAGTGCGCCGAATATAAGACACTGAACCCCGTCCAAGTGGACCAGTGGCGTGAGGCGGCCCGGGCGGGCGCCGCTTACCACGCAGGGGCGGCCCAGGCGGGCGCCGCTTACCGCACAGCACGGTGCGGAGCCCACCAGAAGGTCCAAGGCAACCAACCAACAGGAGTGCTCCACATTGACCAGCATAGCGGGACCCCCCGTGTGCTCCTCAAAGTGGTCAGAGTGCTCCTGAGCTACGAGGACAAGGTCCTGGACACTTACGCCGTCCTGGACGATGGGTCTGAAAAGACTCTCCTCCTCGCTTCCGCAGCAGCCCAGTTGGGCCTGCGAGGTGTCAAAGATACAATGACCATACGCACCATCAGAAGGGACCAGAAGACCATAAAGGGTGAAAAGGTCTCCTTCAAGATAGCAGCGGTGGACCAGCCCGAGAAGCAGTATAGTATAACTAACGTCTTCACCAGCCACGACATAGGCCTGTCTCAGTACACCTACCCCATCCCACAGCTGATGGCTAAGTATGTGCACCTACGTCAACTACCTATACCGCTTATCGACGGCGCCACACCGACCCTGCTCATCGGCTCCGACCACGCGGACCTCATTCTCCCAATTGAGGCGGCCCACGTCGGACCCAAAGGATGCCCAGTCGCGGTTCAGACCCGACTGGGATGGACGCTCCAGGGCCCCCTCTACGGACTTGACAGTCAACCCACGTCTACACGCTGCCTACACACAGAGGCAAGCGACACCGGCCTCTCCCCCGTACAGCAGAGGCTATTGACATTAAGCGAGAGGCCCGTGAGAGAACCGTGGGTACCAGAGGGAGTTCGGAACTCCACCCCCCTCAGCTGCGCTCCAGACGTAGCTGACATCGAACCCAGCACCCCAAGCGACTCCTTGACGGGGCGGCCGGGACCGGCCCCTCCTCAGACGGGGTACAGAGCAAACAAGAGAAACAGACGGAGGAGGAGAAAGCACAGCCAAGCACAGATCAAAGCAGTCTCAGGCCCGCTCCCTCCTGAGCCCCCCTTCACCCCGTCCAGTCGTCATGACCATAGACCAGTCACTATCCCGAGCTGCGTGGCCGGCCGGCCGCGTAAGCAAAGTGACCACTGGTGCCGACGGAAAGGTCAGAGTGGCAGAAGTGCTCGGCCAAGGGCGGACCTACAACCGACCCGTGACGAGGCTGATCGAGTCGCCAAGGCTCCCCGACTCGCTTAATGACGACCATGACCCCTGACTTTGTGAACTGACCGACCCCTCACAACGGACATTGAGTAGTGGACAGTGCGGTTAATCTGTCTCTGCTTAGCTAATTAGGTGGGACTAATTAGGGGGCGGCTGTTACAAAGGGTCAGATTAAACCGAATATATATATTTATTGCCTGAGATCCCATGTATAATATTTGTATATCGTTTGATATCCCTTGTATATTCTTTGTACATATACACGGAATATCCCTTTACCTGGTACAGGACAGACCATAATATTCGTTCTCCTATTGGAAGCGATCCCCTAGGCGCCAGTGACTTACCCCCTAGAGCCGACTTCAAAGGTACCGACGAACATGCCTTGACTAGCCCCAGCTCCGCGCAGGAATACGGCTACCGAAAGCAGAGCGGCACTATTTGTCCACCGTGCATATAAATAGGGCGCAAGAAATGTAGAACTCCTCTTAGTCCCTTGTCCCGTTCAGTCTCGTTCAGTTCCAGTTATCCAAGTGACGTCTCTCCCCACTACGCAACGTGGGCAGAGTAGGGCTCGTATTGCCCCAAATAGAGTCGTGTTTATCCTACTATGTTTGTTAAACGTATCGTTCGTTATCTACGAGTAAACCTTCATTACGAGTCAAAGACCACGTGAAGTGGGTGATTGTGTGTCTACATAGAGCACTTATTGCCGCGTGCTAATAGAGTAGTAACGTCAAGTTCAACCGTGGACCACCGCGCACCACGGAGGATACCTACACCGGTGATTGCAGAGCCACTTTCCGGCAAGGATTATTATTCTTCATTGCTTTGACTGTGGCTGCTGGAGCAGAGAACCGTCTACACCCACTGCTGTGGGATCTACACATTCCCGTGAGGACATCACTCGAGCCCGTCTCTGTCGGAGCAGAGACTCCACGGCTTCACCTACGCGGCGTGCACCCTGGGATTACCGCTGCCTTTCCCCGCTGACTCAGGGAGTAATATACCGTATCCAGGTGCCTTGTTGAAGCCCCTGTTGAACCTATTGACTTTGTATAGAGCATTGCCTCCCCCTGCTGGCTTACAACCGGTAGTACCCCTTTCCAGTATCTCCCCTGAGTACCAGAGATAATTACTAATATTCACTATTGATTTGCCTATGCACATTCGATTTGCCTTATAAGCGCATTCAAGTAATGTAATATCCCACCTTTGATGTAATAAATATTCTAAACAAGTATTTGTGTGGAAACCGTGTTATTGTGGAGAAGTTCTCATCTGATATACCTGTGTACGGTACGGCCAGTAATGTACATAAAGACGGTAGTGGTTTAATGATACCAATACTTGATTAATACAGTCAGGGAATTGTACCCCTCAGTTACAGTCTCCATGTTTGACATCATCCAGCCCTCAGAGGTCTATCACACAGTGCAATGCAGCACAGTTTCCACTTCAGTTAGCAAAATATATACTAGAGCCAGGACATTTTAACTTGAAAAGATTTGCTTCCAGTAACACTAACTAATGTTAGGCCGTATGCTTGTAAACATTACCGCATTTGGTCAACACTAGCTACAGATCCTAGCTAGATATGTTGGCTCTAATGTTTGATAGCTAACAGCAAAAGTGGGTGTTTTAGATGCTTAGTTTGCATTGTGGGGTAGCTTAGGAGGATGTAATGACATCAAACATGGTACAGTAGCATACATCTGTAATACAGTTGCCCATTGACAGGGTTTCAGTTGATAGGCGTGATGGCAGATTTGATTTGATTTTATTACGGATCCCCATTAGCTGGTGCCATGGCAACTAGCTAGTCTTCCTGGGGTCCACACAAAAAACTAAAAATAATTATTATTGCAAAACAAAGTTATTAAAAGTCAGTACTCAACACACAATGCACAATGAAACTAACAATTAAGATGGCTAAAATTACATGCAAGCAAAGAAACAGAAAACAAGAAAACAAAACAAAATACTTTACAGTGTTAAATACAATTTAAGATTGTTTTTAAAAGTGAATCTTTTTAAGAATTGCTTTCAGAATACTTATCAATGTTACTAAAACATCAATTTCACCATACCTTTAAAGGAAAAAAGATGATAGGGTGGGAAAGAGTCTAGCTTAAATAACCAACATTATCCTATTATCATTTAATAAGACATCCATCTATTGAAGTCAGCATATAAAGTAGTGCTACTTGGTCCTATATGGAGTCAAATCTTTTTTGGGAGTTGACTTTCTCGCTGACAGTGACCGTTTCTCAGCCCAGGAGGTGGTTGGGTTCAAAGGGCGTCCTATCTCTCTCTCCCCTGATTCGCCTTGCATGGATTAAGGGAGCTTCTACCTCTTTGACTATCCATCCTTATCAGGGAATTGTGCTGTGTTTGCAACAGAACCTTAAACGTTCATGCAGCAGCACCACGGCATCAGAATAAAAGGACGGTGTGGTGGTTGAGGAGGAGGAGGGGGCAATCCTGACAGCTTGAGGTTGCGTCAGGGTCCATTTGTATTGTTTATGGATACGCTATTTGGTGTGTTTGATTTTAATGCACTTATTGTGGTGTGTACTGTTATTGTTATGTTGTTCATTTAGTTCAGCTTTGTTCAGCTTGGACCCTTAAGGCCCCTTAAATTGGTGAATTCATAATCCATTATTTTAAATCCAGGCTTTTTGGCCCCTGGTCCAAGCTAAGGTCACAAACTCTTGTGTGTGCTGTTCTGGTGTAGCCATGGTGAATGGTGAGGAGAGAAGGATGGAATTATTTTAAATAATTACTTTAACAAGGACACACAGTGTCATAGATGTGAAGCATTCTTGTATTGATTGAACTGGTCTTGTGCCATGCCTGCGAGTCGCCACTAGGGACAGAGTGGCTAAGTGTGAGTGAATGACTGGATGAACTACATATATTACATAATCTATTCTATTACTACATATATCTATTCTATTCACATATGCTTACCACATGTATCTATTGCTATGTCCCCCCATCACAATCACACAAACTGTCTAACGCCTGTCCCTTCTCCCTGTCCCTGGCTGTCTCGTGGTGATGACCGGAGTGGTGGACGTCCCGTGATGATGACCGGAAGGATGCGACCCTCTCTGCGCCGCCCCCATGCCTCAAATAGATCCGCCATCTGCTCTATTTTTCAATCTTTCAAAATGTTCAGTTGCTATTGCATGCACTTATCTGTGTTTCATTACACGTATGTGTGCATGATTACCAACTGTTTCGCCTGTTTTATTGCAACACTACTATCACCGACATCTAAGAAGGGAGATCCCCCTTTGAACGGCCCTTCTAAGGTTTCTCTCCTCCACATTGCCTGTGGTGCATTTTTTCCTATTGCTAGGTTTTAGTGAGTTTTTCATTACCTTCGCGTGGGGTATGTCTGGGAGTGTTTTTATTTATTTATTTTATTTATTTAAACATTTTTGGACTCCATGTTGTTTTTTGTTTTGTTCTTGATTTATTGTGATGTTTCTGCTTGACTTGTTTAAGGCAAGACACCCCAGGTGAATAGGCAAATATACTTTTTTTGTTGATTTTGAGATTTTGTTATATTTTGCTTCCTAAACATGTCTTCTATGAAACTAGTGACAATAAAACTGTTATGGTTTGTAACCGACCTCAAACGCAACGGCACAGACAGGTAGTTCAGAGTTAGCCAAATACTAGGGCGTATTTATTTACAGAGTCAAAAAAAGGGTAAAGTATAATTATCAAACAAACAGGGAGATGCCTTTGGCAGAGTCATCTGCGGCTCTGCAGAATCCTCCTGGTGATAGCGGTGGGGAATTGGCATGTGACGTTGTAGCGGCTCTGCAGATACTCCCAGCTTTTACTCAAGGTGGAAAACGGAGAGAGAGAGAGATATCAGAAACAGTCCAACGAAACACAGAGGCAGTGTGGTTCCCTCCTCCCTTAGCTGTGTCCAGAACCAATTGACAGTGACAGTCTTCAGTGTTCCCCACAACACACAATTTAGCTGAGTCAGTGCAAACAAAACGAAATCTTCAGTGTCTCTTCTAAAACACACAATCAGAATAATCCAGAGGGGTAACGAAATCTTCAGTGTCTCTTCTAAAACACACAATCAGAATAATCCAGAGGGGTAACGAAATCTTCAGTGTCTCTTCTAAAACACACAATCAGAATAATCCAGAGGGGTTTGGTTCCACTCACCCAAGCGCAACGCGTAAAGCGGGTAAACGAGGCGCAGCTCCAAACGGGGAACAAGGTTCTCAACAGCGGTTCTCCACAGAAAGGTCCTGGAGAGAAAGTAGACCAGGAACAGCAACGGGGAAAAAGCAGGCAAATGCAGTTGTATTCCAGAATGACCCGACAACGATAGAAGGAAGGTCCAGGTATATAAAGCCCTCTCGGGCGCTGATTAGCACACACATCAGGTGCGTGATGGTAATTGATGCTTAACCTAGAAGTGTGCGTTAGGCAACGGACCAATCATCACAGCGCCCCAAAAAGCGTGTGGCGGGGAAAGAACCAATCCTCACAAAAACGTCAATAACACACATTTAGTTGTTTATTTTACTTCATTTTGCCTTATTGCATCCATAAATGTGCACATATTTAATGCGGAAGTGCCTCATTTGCACATATAAACATAAAATTCAGAAAACTTGCAATATATGTTTTCTTAGTTTATATGTACATAACAAACTGGGAAAGTTTCATAGTGATATCTATTCAAATATATTTTTTTTTGCCTATTAGGGGGTACTACACTGTACTACACTGTTTGTAGCCTGTGTGTAGTTCTGTTCAGTTCAATAACATCAATATTATTATTATTATTATTATTATTATTATTATTATTATTATTATTATTATTATTATTATTATTATTATTATTATTATTATTATTATTATTATTATTATTATTCAGTTATCAGGCATGTGTTTAGGTTGTCTATTACTAATGGTTTGATTAGGTATTGTGTTTGTAAATATCTCTTTACAAAAAAAAGTATGGCATTTTACAATACAGAACTTTGAAGGCGTTTTCCCAAAAATGAGTTTTAAGAGTTTTTCCTCATACTCTGAGCCAGAAATCTCCACTTCAGTAGCACTCACATACACCAAACCTTCCAGTTCTATTCATATCTATGTTCTGAAGGTATTTAAAGAAGGGTTTGTTGATATCGCATTCATACCCTGATTTATATCACATTTTATTCCTAAAAACATGGCGAAATATGGAATTTTACCATAAAATGGACTGAATGGAGTATTTTCTGATTTATGGAGTGATAAAAAGAGATATCCAAAATCCCCTCTGTAATAACCTTTGGCTCTAATATGTCAACAAAATGAAACTATAATTTTGAAAATGGCTTTATCCAATGTTCAGATTTCTGTCCTGGAATTATATGCAAATTGGTGCATATTTAAGTAGATCATGCCTCATTTGCATATTTAAACATACAATTTCAGAAGACTTGTAATACAAAAAAGTCTTGTCTTAATATAAGTAATCAACTGGGGAAGTTTCATTGTGATATTTATTAGTTAAATTGTTTACCCTATTCACCTGTAGTGTCTCGCCTTAAAGAAGATGTGTCCGGCCCATGGGAACATTAACCTGTGTTGTCTGGCCTTACAAACAGTGATGCTACAGATTACTTGTAAAAAGAATCTGATTACTGATTACTCCTTTAAAAACGAATCTAGTTACATTACTGATTACTTGATTAAAAGTAACTAGGTTACGAAGTCGTCGTAGTCCCCCCCTGCTGCTGCCACAACATAAGAATAACAACAGTTTTTTTTTAAATAATGCTTTATTGAAAGTGCATAATGTCATAAATCATGATTGGCTGCTCAGACAGGTCATCATGAGACGTCATCAGCCATAAGTTGCCATCAGTTGCCATCCGCAAGTCGCGCGTAACATGAATCTCTCTCTCTCTCACTCTCACTCTCACTCTCTCTCTCTCTCAAGTAGCCAAATTACACTATAAACGTAAACATGTGTGTGTGTGTGTGGCTGTGTGCGTGTGTGCGCAAGCGCACGTCCCATCTCCGGTCTAGCTGATGAAGTAGATTCTTTGAGAGTAGGCGCTGGTTTCAAGAAGAATTCAGACTGGAGATGGTTTTCAGAGGCAATGGCTCAGTTGGTGAATAAAGTGATTTAATGTAGCATACAAGCATGGTTTCCACAGCACAGTAACAAGACGTCCATCCATGACCCAGCCTCGGCTAGATTGAGTCCCTTACTGTTCTCAACAAGTTGTTTAAATCCTATCTCCAATACACAAGTGGGTCTGGTCCTCCCCTGCCAATAGTTGGTAAACTGGTTTGGTCTGTCTGCGTGAGGTTCTAATGGGTGAGGGGGTGTGAGCTATAATCTCGGTCACCTGCAATACTGGGTGTGTGTGAGTGTCTGGGATGGGGGTTTCTGTGTGTGTGTCATTCATCAATCGGTCATGGGGTGTGTTTGATTAGATTGCTAGTGTGTGTGTGTGTGTGTGTGTGTGTGTGTGTGTGTGTGTGTGTGTGTGTGTGTGTGTGTGTGTGTGTGTGTAGTTCGTTCATCAGGTATACAACAAAACTGGTTTCTGTGTGGGGGTGAGATAGTGTGTGGGTGTGTGATCAAGCCAACGGTCAAGCCAACTGTTGTCTGTTTTCAGCTTAGCCATTCTGAATAATGCTATGATAATGTTGAATAACCCATTAATCATAAATACACGATAATATCAATTCTATTGACCATATGAACATAAATTGTTACTTCATTCCTCTCTTGTGGATCAATAGGATCCACACAAGCAGAATTATTTATGTTTTAATCTCATATCCTAATTTTGTATTTTTCCATATTGGTTATCGTTATTTTTAAGTTATTCCTATATTTAGCTTAACTAAATTAAACCATTAATATCTTTCAATGTATGTAACCTATCAATAGTAAGATAACATTTATATTCAGTTTTCCTAGAATTTTTTTTAAATGAAAATTAATATTAATCAGAAGAGTAATTTCTAAAATTCATAATAACAGAAATAATAATAATACAATTTAAACAGAAGGAACTACCAATCAAGTTAATATTACTAAGAATAATATCGGGAAAGATAATACAGAAAAGAAATAAAGATAGAATGTTAACATTATTAATACAAGAAATAATAATCCAAGAAATTTGTAAACTAATTATAGTCCATTTGTCATAAAATAGAATATGTAAAAATAAAAAATTGTGGTCGCTCTTTTGTCATTGGTCTTATGGTCATCCGTTGTTCATTTTGTAGTGTTTGTAGTCCATCTGTCCATCTCCTCTCTTTAAGAGAAATATAGCATTGTTTTTCTCTTATATTGTTTTTTGTCATGCAAGGCAATCAAACATCGTCTCATGGCACACAAACGTCTTCCTCTCTTGGGGCAGGTGCCTCTGGCTGATGTCAGCCTGATGTTTGGTCGGGGCTCGGAATCCCGGTTGGATGACCGCAGGCCTTAGTGATGCCTCCCCCTGATTCCTCCGTCTGGCCAGTGCGTTGGCCGGAGCTCTGTATGAATGTCAGTGTCGAGTATATATATAAAAATCATAAAAATGTATCCTTGATTTTTTTTCATCAAGTCTCGCTGTATCTTTTGGGTCTAGTTGTCATTCTTTGTGGCCTATGGCCTCTCAATGTCTTTGCACTCTGACAGGTGTGTCGTCAGAATCCAATGTAGTGAAGCCCTCGTTTTCCATCTGAGTCTCCCTCTCTTTCTCCCGACAGCTGTCGGTCAGGTGTCTCCTCTCTGCCATGCCCTCGATCTCCACCGTTGTTCTCTGCCGATGGCCTTTCTGTGAGGGCTGCTCCCAATGACAGCCTCTTTGCTGTCCTCAGTCATCTGGTGCAGTGTGCCACCCTGGGACCTCCTCCTGCAGTGTGCCACCCTGGGACCACGTGGGCGATCATACAAATTGTTGCAGGATCACCAGGTCGTCTCGGCCCCCCGGAGTTTCTGATGCGATGTGGTATATAGCTCCACCTCTCTTGTCACTGGCTCCACCTCTCTTGACACGCTTTTGTCATCCCCTGTTGGCGTGTTGGGTCGTTGAACCTCTGTGCATGGTTGCCTGGGAGGATCGCCTTCTCTCTGTGTAGTTTCCTTGTGGACACATCATTTGTAGAAACTCCTTTGCCATGTTAGTTGTTCCCTAATCTATCTACTCTCACTCTATGTTCATAAAAACAATACTTAACTAAATATAGTACAGCTAATTTTATATTTTGATTCAACCTTGTCTGTGTGCTTTTTCTTAATTGGTTTTCCTTTCTTAAATATTCAGTTTTCTAGTTTCACTTTTTATTCCAGATTGTTTCTGTTTCTCTCTTAGCCCTGTTTAACTATTTCTTTTGCTAATTAATCTATATTTTTTGTTATTTCTCCATCACTTTGAATAATTTTTCTGTTGTCCATTTGCTTATAGAATTTTCTGATTCAACGTTCTTATTTCCTACTTATTGTTTCTAAAATTACTTGTACACGTCTTCAACAATACATGGTTCATCTGTTAACACACTCATCCTGGACGCTGACTCTCACTGTAGTGTTATTTTATTCTGAATAGTGTATTCTAGTGTCTGTTTGATTACCTCAGCTCAGTTGCACAGACCTGGCCTATTACTAACTATATGCTATTTTGAATTGTATACTATGTCTATTGTGCTTTTTATTTAAGTTAGTTTATATTTCCTAATTTTTTTACCTTGTCCTAATTTTCTATTATTTCACTTTGTTCTACTTACCTCTCTTGTCCTGTGCACTCTTTCCATCAGCTTTCATCAGGCAAACGGGGTTGGCGACAAATATCCTTGATTTGTTTTATTCCATTAACTTGTCTTATATGTTCACTTTGTTTTTATATCAACTCTCACTGTGTCATGTTTCTATTCTTACTTTATTTGTGCCCTACTCTTAAGTGGCCTTACTCTCTGTGTGTTGTGTATTTATTTTTTTCTCTCCTGCCATTAAACATTTTCAGTCAATATGATTATAGTTTGCCAGTTTTGGGCTAACCTAATTGCAGGACGGCTTTTTGCTTTTTCACACCCACAAGATCTTTGAATTTGTATTCACTTTGTCTGGTGCATTATTAGTCCAGAGATATGAGTCTGGAGATGTCACTTATTCGGTGTTGATAGTGTCCTCGATGCCTATTGCAATTTCTGTGTTTCACTCTCTTCACCTCCCCTTCTCTGTGTTCACTCTTTCAGTGAGTCTTTGCTCACAGTGATTTTTTACGGCTCCTGTAATCGTGAATGTGCCTGCCTTAGGTTGCTGCGGGTTTCTCTCCGTGCAGTCTTACCCATCTTTGGCTATAATGAATTAATCATTATCATTCTTCCATACCGGCCTGTTTTCAGCGTACCCGTTGGGGCCGCGTCGCTTGTTGAGGGGAGGCATATTTGCGCGCTGCCATTGCTGAGTTAATGGCCTGTTTTGTCATTGTCCGAGTTGAGATTTCTCACCATTTTTCTTTTGCTCCAGAACTGTGATGTAGTCTCTAAGTAGGCTTCTCCTATTTCCTTTTCAAATTATTGTTCAGATTGTTTTTCAGAGACTTCCTTTGTACTCGGCAGAAGAAGAAAAAATTTAACTCCTAATTTGTGTGTGGTGTATATGTATGTGTGTATGTATGCATGTTTTTATATTGCTTCTAATATAGTTCTCGTCTCTCTTACACAAACCTTCAGTTTGGTGACCCTGTTGTTGCCTTTACTCGATGGGCGTTTGTCACAGACTCCGTTCTCCCGGTGAGACGCTGTGAAGCAGAACAAGGCAAAAAGAGACATGTTTTACTATATATACAACTGTAATTTCAGAAACAATTTCTTCTAAATTTAGCATAAATGTTGTTCTTTTACCATTATTGTTATTGAGAGAATTTGTGATAGAAATATAAAGATACTGTTTTGTTTTCGTTGTCGTCTTCTTGTTCATATAGCATGCTGGTTCGTTCTGCACCTGGATTTCGTTCCCTATTTTCTAAACTAATCTAAGATACTTCTAGTCCACTGGCCACTTCCACCTGTATTTTCTCAGAAAAAGAACAAATTATTCACATGTTTTGGTTATTCATAACATTCCTAATATAGTCTCTCACTTTTTTTCCCATGGAATTTTGTGTGCAATCTTGCATTGTCGCCGTAACTTTGGCAGGTTATAGGACCACGTCCATTTCCCAATGTGACTCTCCTTACCCTGTTTCAGAAACCATTCACTGGCCTCTTCAAGGTTAGAATGATTTAGCATAAATTATTTGGACCCATCTGCATTTCTTCTGTGTCTATTAGTCATCATAATTTTTGACAGGTTGTAAGCATCCGGATTAATCAACCGTCCATTTTGATATCCTCTCTTTGACTCTGTCTAGTTCAGAGTCCACATGACCACAAAAGCCATTGCGGTGACAATTTTCCTCTCTCCCATCTGTGCAGCTTGGCCAGGCTGTACAGGTGGGAGACATCAAAATTGTCCACCATACCATTCTCTCTTACGTTTTCCTTACTGCCACAGCAAGAGTTGATCAGAAACACTGTAGCAAAAAGGAAAATCCATGATTGGTAGTTTGCACAACGGGCTACTACCTTATACAAGTATCTATATTTCCCTACTGGGAATATTTGATTTGATCTTAATATTCAGTTAAAAAAGAAACTGTCCGGGGTCTACACCTGGTTGACTTCAAGTCGATGTCACTACCACTTATGAACTTATCAACCCAACACACCTGAAAAGTGTACCTGGAAACATAGCATTGATCATAATATTCTCATAATATTATCATTTTACAAAACAAGAACAGTCATCCCATAGGACAATTAACCCCATTTTTTTTTATTTTTTTTTGATACTATAATCCACTAAACAAATCAAGAACCAGCTTAATTAGCACAGTGGGATAAACAATCATACATTATAACATCAATAAAAACATTTTAAACTCCAATAACACATCAATTAAATATTTGAAACTCCAATACCCACTTCCACACCATTCATGTTATGTATATACTTCTGTTGCCAGACTTAAAAATATGAATATACAGTATTATATTACTTAAAAGTAAGCCAGAATTTCTTCTGTTATAATGTGAAATAAACATTTCCAATAATCTAAAATAATAATCGTAAGGTATACAATGTTGCCAAATGAATGCATAGCAGTTATTTAACAATAAAATTACACATAAATAGTTTGCATGGTCAATCCTGCCACAAGTTCCTACTGTGAAAACATTATACTGACCTAAACTATTGTTTACTATATGCAAAACAATCTTTTTCTAAATGAATTATATTTCTGATGAGCACAGAAATCGGAATTTTGAGCATATTATCTTCATTGACATGTAAACATTGGCAATGTAAACCAAACATATCTACTTCACCTAGACACATAATCAGCACAATATAATTGGTTAGTACAGTCACAAGTATATATTCAGCACAGCATTATTGAACACATCATAAACCATTTCATCTGACATATAGTTTTCCTTAAAGTAATTTCTCCTCTCTTCTGTCAAGCCAAACCGTCGCATAAGTAAGTGTTCACACCTCTAGGAGTAGTTATTGTCAATATATGTAAATTAGTTACCCTCTCAACTCAGTCGCCATTTGTGTGATTGTTTTCTATATCTTCTGTATTATAATATTGCAATCAACACTTATGTGTCTATCTATCTATCTATTTATAATTCCATCTATTTGTAAGTCGCAATCTCTGTACAGTACTTATCTACTGTTTTAAACTGAATGCCATAATTTGATGTGGACTCACAACAGTCATCCAATAAACCATTTGGAGGATGTATACACGTTAATTCGGTGAAGACCCGACTGGACTATCCATTAATTTACAAGTGAGGATTATTTCACAATTTGGGTGGAATATTTTTCAAACCATAGCAGAGTCTGTCTGTCTCCTGTCATTACAAGCTTAGTGAAACTAAATAGTTGCATTGATCAATTCACTTTGATCCAGTACTAACAATTATATCTAAAATTAAACTAACACTAAATCAGTTACACAACAACATAGTCAAATAACAAGAGCACACATTATCTAAACCATCAATAAAAACATAGAACTCCTATTCGGTCCGCCCACATTTATACATATAATCATTGTCTTTTCACAAAGAAGTGTATCTATTTCTAATCAAAACTTCAGTTTTGCAACTGAAGTCCGTTAGTAAAACCTCTCCCCCATTTGCCAAATGAGAAACGTTCCGCTTCCCTGTAATGTGTTTCGTTTGAACCAATGAGAATTAATTTAGTTAATCCCTGTAATATAATAGCTTCCTTAATCCAGTCAATCTGAAGTACATATTATTAACTACAGCCACCCCTTTTAAATGTTATGTGTATCTATTCCCCATACAATATATTTTACACTTATTGGTATGTAATTTATGTAATTTATCATACCCCATTTCTAATTGTTTTGCAAACATATATTCAATTGAGTAATGCTATTTGAATCAGCCTTGGTCTTAGTGACATTCCAAGACAAATGAACCGTATTAGTTTCTTTCTTTCATTCATATAGTAATGATATGCCATCAAAAACACATACTCTCCTCAGCTACACATCTCCCGCCCACCCCGGAAATGAACTGGAAGTTTAGCGTTTTATCAATGAAAATAACTAGTATATTGGAAGCGAAAACCGTGCGTTTTAAATGTAAACAATCATTCTTCACATACTTCGACAGACAAACATATTTCCTCATTAATTTCAACATTCACAAACCATTCGTCCAACATTATGCAAACATATTTGTCTTCCCTGCTAAGCAAACCAGTACAGCACGTCGAGGCTACTAGTCACTTTTGTCAATCGAAACCTATTCTCCCGTGGGAACTGGCGGTGCTGACGTAACACTCATTCATTTAAGCCAATGGCCGTTCACATTGTTCACAGTTATACAACACACAGACCAATGAGGGATGTCGATATTCAATGCAAACTTCATTCATTCAAATACCGGAAGTAAAAACGTTAGTTTTGTGATTTCTTTAAAAGCTTTTTTTATCACATGAAATCATAAGATAATATCCTTATTCTAACGTGAATCGATATAAACTATATTATACGTGTTTATGGTGTTCTTAAAATGCTCTTTTTGTATTTCTAAAGCATTTTTAAACCACGTAGTTCTTCTCAGTATCATGGACAGCACCTTTATTATAGCGTTCACGCTGCCTTATTAACTTATTAAGTGCAATTTTCATAGGCAAACGTTTTGGAAAGACGTCTCTTTCTTTAGTACATATATGTAGACTTCCATGGATTCGTTCTCTATTCCTCAGAGCTTGGAAATGCGTCTTATCAGACCATCAACGTCATTGTTTCTGCGACTCTGAATACATATATTGTTTCTTATAATAGTCTTCGTCCACTTCTTAACAGCACAGGATCTGCCAATTTCATCCTATAGTAATAATTTGTACTTCATTACCTGTTACTCAGTGCAGGATCTTCCAATTAACCTAGGATTCTAATTTTTTATTAAATAATTATATATGATTCAGAGTATTCAATAACCATAACTTTGAGAACCCCTAAAACAGGCTTATTTCCGTTCCCCACCTAGGCGCGACCATAGATTTCAAACGATTTGGCAAGTTTAGCAGATTTTTTAAACATATATTCCTAATGAATTATGCCAATAGCTTAATTAAACAACTCATCGGCCCCAACGTGGAGTTGGCGCATTTCCTCCTCTGGCACTATTTTACCACAATGTTCTCTCTTTATCAATAGTAAGATTATTGTCATCACATCTCTAATAGTGTGGGCTCTTCCAATTAACCTATTTAATAAAAACTTGTCTTCGTCCACTTTTTAACAGCACGGGATCTGCCGTTTTTTCTTTCTTGAAATCAGCGCATTTCCTCCATTTTCTGATTTTTCCTGATTCACGCCAACATTTCCTGTTTAACATAATTTATTCACTTACCCTCTCAAGTTTGTGAAGAAAAAAGTTAACCAGGATCTGCTTTCTGCGTCCCTGGAATTGCGGCACCATTTGAAGTAGATTCTTTGTGAGTAGGCGCTGGTTTCAAGAAGAATTCAGACTGGAGATGGTTTTCAGAGGAAATGGCTCAGTTGGTGAAGAAAGTGATTTAATGTAGCATACAGGCATGGTTTCCACAGCACAGTAACAAGACGTCCATCCATGACCCAGCCTCGGCTAGACTGAGTCCCTTACTGTTCTCAACAAGTTGTTTAAATCCTATCTCCAATACACAAGTGGGTCTGGTCCTCCCCTGCCAATAGTTGGTAAACTGGTTTGGTCTGTCTGCGTGAGGTTCTAATGGGTGAGGGGGTGTGAGCTATAATCTCGGTCACCTGCAATACTGGGTGTGTGTGAGTGTCTGGGATGGGGGTTTCTGTGATGGGGGTTTTCATTCATCAATCGGTCATGGGATGTGTTTGATCAGATTGCTAGTGTGTGTGTGTAGTTCGTTCATCAGGTATACAACAAAACTGGTTTCTGTGTGGGGGTGAGATAGTGTGTGGGTGTGTGATCAAGCCAACGGTCAAGCCAACTGTTGTCTGTTTTCAGCTTAGCCATTCTGAATAATGCTATGATAATGTTGAATAACCCATTAATCATAAATACATGATACTATCAATTCTATTGACCATATGAACATAAATTGTTACTTCACTGACTCTGTACCCCTGGCTCTCTTATCATCAGCATTATGAGATAGTAACTAAATAGTAACGCACAGCCACTTGGAAAAGTAACTGTAATCAGATTACTGGCTTGTAAAAAGTAACAAGTTAGATGACTATTTACTGAAAAAAGTTATCAGATTAGAGTAACTAGTTACTGGCATCACTGCTTATAAATACATTTGATTTGATTTATGAATGAATGAATTAGTGACATTGCCGGTTATGTTATAGAGGTGCTTTGCATAAACATAACAAAATAAAATAAAAGTGAAATAGTTATGCATTACAGCTGTATGTAAGGCTGTGCCAAAAACTGATTTTGGGGACCTAAACTAAAGACTTCTGAGTCACTGAGATCCTGTGTTTCCCGCAGGTTGAGATGTACTGGGGGTGGTGGGTGGTAGAATGTGTGACAGCACTAGGGATCATGATATGAGTTTTTGATGGTATGATTATTGTGTGAGGAAATCATGATTATTATAAAAAAAAAAATAAGATTATAAAAACATTATATATATTATATATATATATATATATATATATATATATATATATATATATATATATATATATATATATATATATATATATATATATATATATCTTTTTGAATAACATAGAATATTTCTCGATCAGGATTGTTAAAAGCTAATCAGCATAATCAAAAGGAATAGCTTATAGCAAATGTATACCCAGAGTGAGAGAAAGAGGGGGGTGGCTTATAGCAGACTTCACGATTAAAAAATATTTCAGCTAATGAAGCAGAATGTTTATTATCATGAACTATTCAGTTTGTTTTTATAATGTAATGTTTGGGAGAAAGAGAAAGAGAGGCTCAGCCCATCCCAGGGCCGGACTGGGGAAATAATTCATACCGGGAGATATAGAGCGAAATATAGCCCCAGTCAGGCCACTTTTTAAGCGGGGGGTCTGGGAGTCCCCCACCAGGAACATTTTAGTTACAAAGACTTAATTGCCTGCATTCTGGTGCATTTTAGTGCATGTGAATCACAAACTAATGAGCCAACAATTGCTTAGTACAATGTACTGTTATGAACCTCAAATAAAACCAAAGGTGCATATCATTAAGGAGGGAGACGACACAAGGACTAACGTTTAACCAATATTTATTAAATAATAAATAAATAACTATGTACAAAATCACTGGTGGGTGCAGGTTGTTGAATGAAGTGTACGGGTGTCAAACTAGAGTATGTGTCAGCTTAGCTGGAGGTACTGCTGCAGGAGTCAGAGGGATGGACAGCTGCTGCGGGTGAAGGTGGGCTTAGACAGACCCACACTGCCCTGACTGCCAGCCTGCAGAGGTGGGCTTAGTGCTGGGACAGACTCTGGAACACACAACATAGAGGTTATAGAGACATTGGTGCACTCAAGAAACACACACACACACACAAAATACATAAACACAATGTGTCAATGAAGGCAGCACATTTGAATGGCAGGACATTTTTTATCCGTGTTGCATCTGTTTAATGGTAACTTTTATTTGTAAATTAACAATGATCATTTATATTATTAACATGATCAGTAGAAAAACTGTGGTGTGTGTGTTTCATTTGGATGTGCATACAAAAACATGCATAACACTAAAAGTCAGTGACAGTCACTCCTCACTATCTTGACGAACTTCAGGGTAGGAAAGGTTCTCTCACAGGCCACTTGGGTAACAGATCAAGTGAGGAGGAACTTGTAGCCCATACCAATAACATGGTAGGCATCTGTCAGTAGATTGTACTGTGACAAGAGCAGATGGCAACATATTGCACAGTTTTTACATGTTGAGCAATGTGCTCGTCAGCTCCATGTTTTCCTCCAGATGATCAGATTGTTCCCCCTGGCACGTCACCGGCTCCGCTGTCTCTGGTGCTGTACCCATCCAAAGGGGACATCTTCAGTCACTCCCATTGTGTTGCCAGGTCTGTCAGTTCTGCCTGCAAGTTCTCCACTGTGGCACGCTCAGCAACTTCAGTGTCGAGGACTACATTGTGGATCTTGACTTTATAATCCAACATAGCATTGAATTTTCTTTAGTCGCTTCTCTGGGAGAGCAGTTTGCACTTCAACTCGTGAATAATGAGTTACATTTTGGTCATTGACTTATTATGGAAATTAGTATGGAAATATAAAGGTGATCGGTGACTTGAGAAAAGTTATGCAATAATATGAGTTAAATTCATATATATGATTTTTATCTGTTTTGTTCTTTGTATTTTATGGTTGATAATTGTGATATCTAACTTATGAATATTGAGTGAGCTTTTATTCATTGTTTTGTTCATTGTGATGTTTTCTTGTGAGTACTTCAATGTTTGTGGTTTTATATTTTTATTTAACTTTTTTGTGTGTGTTTGTATTTTTAATGTTTGGACCCCAGGAAGAGTAGTCTCACTTTGGTGTAGACTAATGGGGATCCACATTCCACAATAAAACAATAAATAAGCATCACAGTCCTGCTGCTCCTGCAGAATGCCATTCGCCCACCCGACAAAAGTGTCTGCTGCCCTCTTCGCACCATCGTATATATCTTTTTAAATTTCTTTTAAATTATATTCGACTAAGAGGTTGGCCAGTCTACTACGGCTCCATTCGACCGATTAGTCGACTAATCGATTAATAGGGGTCAGCCCTAGTTTGCAAGTACCTTGAGTCTGCTAAAAAATCCGGAGAAACACCTGAGCGGTGAGTACGGTTTCATACTTCAGGAGTGCTTCCAAGTACCTTCTGGCCTTGACTCTGGCAACAGGTTTCATGGTCTCATCCTCCTCAATTTTCATCATGGTGATCACCACATCTGTGTGTAGAGTGCATGGTCAGGCTTTCCAAAGCCTCCAAACACTTTCGTCAAGGCATGGTCCTTGGCCCACCAGTGAGTTTCTCCAATTAAACCAAGCCGCCTGTGCCGTTTGTCCCCACTGGTTCCTTTCCATACCTGCATGCGCTTGTAGGACTCCCTAGTGAACACGGCAATGTCGTTCAACAAAGAGAAAAGGGATGCACTTGCCACTACAACCCCAGTGGTGTCTGTAAGCACCAGATTCAGCACATGCGAGTAACACCATGTGTGAACTTGGTCAGGGGCCTCTCCTGAGAGCAATGCAGAGAAGCCCTTATACTGTCCCTGCATATTAGCAGCTCCGTCTGTTGAGTTCCCTACACAGTTCTTGATGTTAATGCCCACCTTCTCCAGAGTCTGTTTAAGGAGCTCCACAAAATACTGTCCCGTTGCTGACTCACAGTCAATAACACCGATGAGTCTCTCATGGACAACGTCGGTGACATAGCGCAGAACTACAGCACACTGGTCTTTGGATGTTAAATCCTGTGTGGTGTCTATTTGTACTGAAAACATCCCTGCCTCCTGGACTTCAGCAGCAATCACATCTTGAATTAAGACCCCGATGACATCAATTAACTAGTTGACAGTTGTTTTGGACAACAAAGTAACAAGGGACCCTCTTCCTGTACCTTTCCTCTCATGTTGCCTCTTGCTCTTCTTGATGCTGTCGTTTACATGCTCTTGGAGGCAGACATCATATCGGCTGAGCAACAATATCATTTCCAAGAAATTGCCATGGTCTATGGTTGGGTCGTCAAGGCTATATGCAGCTTCATGTACGTCAAGTCAAGTCACAAGTTTTATTTGTCACGATATACAAGTATACAATGAAATGCGGGGGGTCTTGCCTCCCCTGTAGCTAAGACCACGCTTTCCAATTACTTTGAGTATGTCAATGATACGTTCCATAACCTGCCTCTTCTTCCTGACCTGATCTCGATGTGCTGAGACTTGTTTTTCACTCACTTAGCTCTGAGGAAATAGGCTTCGGCACTCTCTCTATGGGCCTTGCTTTGCTCATGCTCCTTTATTCTCTGATGGACATGTTTCCATGTCTGCATGCCTCCTCTGGTGAATGCACTGTCATTGTCAGATTTGCCGAATGCAAGACATACCAAGCAGAATAGGGAGTGGTTTGCATCATTGTAGGACAGCCGTTTTCTGTTTGTACCATCTTTTGAGTGGAACACTTTGGGAATTGGTTTTAGAGGGGTTTGTTGTGGGTGGTAGTTGAAAAATGATTCAAAATCTTTGGATAGAGGGCGGGAAAAATATTCAAATGTTTGTTCTCTTCTTTCACTGTCACTTTCCACTGTCATCACTGTGCTGGGGCCTAGACGCATCTCTCTCTCTCCAAAGGCTCCTGCCTAACTAGCACTGCCATTGCACTGCTACTCTCTCCACCTATTCAAAGAACAGAGCAAGAGTACAATACCCAAAAGTTTGAGTACACCTGTTTAAAACCCATGATTACATGGGTTCCATGATTAAAAATACCATAAACTGTATAAATTGGGTCTAATATAAATGTAAAGTAAATGTTTCGTACCTGCAGGTTGCTCTGATATAGTGGGCTTCTCTTGTTCATTACTCACTACTGTTGTGGCACTAGCGATGCTACTCTCTCCACCTTCAAAAAGAAAAAAGCAAGAGCATAACATATTTGTCTATTTACTATTATAATACAGTTAACCACTCTCTCCACCTATTCAAACAGAGCAGGAGCACAATACTATATTCATCATCATCATCATCATTGTTACAAAGGGTCAGATTAAACCGAATATATATATTTATTGCTTGAGATCCCATGTATAATATTTGTATATCGTCTGATATCCCTTGTATATTCTTTGTACATATACACGGAATATCCCTTTACCTAGTACAGGCCAGACCATAATATTCGTTCTCCTATTGGACAGCGACCCCCTAGGCGCCACGGCCATACCCCCCAATGTCTAGTTCAAAGTCACCGCTAAGACATGTCTCAACATGCCCAGGTTTGCGCAGTAATACGAGACAGAAATAAGGTTGGCACTAGATTATTCATCTTACGTATAAATACGTTGCAGGTGGATACAGAAGCACTTAGTCTTAGTTACCCTCAAACGAGTTAACCCAACAAGTTGAAGCCTTCATCACGAGTCAACGACCAAGTGAAGTGAGCAACCTTGCATCTAAATAGAGCACTTAGAACCGCGTGCGAATAGTATAGTAAAAGTGTCAGAGCTTAGTGAAATAACGTCAAGTTCGACCTAGTTAAATGTGAAGTACCGTGCACAGGAGAATCTACACCGGTGAATGCAGAGCCTTTTCCGGCTGGATTATTATTGCTTTGGTACCGTGGCTGCTGGAGCAGAGAACCGTCTACCCCGCTGCTGTGTGGGATTTACCCGTGAGGAGCATCACTCGAGCCCGTCTCTAGGAAGAGGCTGGCTGGCCTTTATCCATGCTGTCCCGCATACTTGGATTATAGCTGCTGCTTTTTGTCTGCCGATCAAGGGGAGTATATGTACCGCCTCCCGTAGCTGGAGCTTATTGATTCCTCGTTGATCCAGACTTTTGCTCCCGAACATTCCTCTCCCCTGCTGGCTTACAACCGGAGGGAACCCCCCCCCCCCTAGTATCTCCAGCTGACCTACGAGTGTACCTTATATAATTCTTATGCTACAGGTGGTATTAATTATCCCCTTCGTAATATGCTCATGGACTTACGCTCTTGACCTATTCATGCACATTCTTCGCCTTACAAGCGCAACTCTCAATCTTAATAAATGTAAGATAATCTTGGTGCTCTTCTAATAAATATTACAAACAGTACTTTTCTTGTTAAGCCGTGTTATTGTGTGGGTGTTCATCACATATACCTGTGTACTGTATGGCCAGTAGTAATGTACATAACGCAGTAGTGGTTTAATGATACCATACTTATTCAATACAGTCAGGGAATTGTACCCCTCAGTTATAATTGGTCCTTCGAGCCGGAGGGTAATTAGCGTAATATTAATATAATATTAATATTGACATGGCCAGCGGTGAACACTCCACAAACGGTTCTCCTAAGCTAGATCGCCCGCAGCGCAGACGGCAGCCACCTCCTTACCTAGAGGACTACGCTGCCAGTCTACTACCTAGCTTTATACAGACGTTAACTGCGGATAAAATAAATAAAGCGGATAGTCAAAGCATGTCAAAACCTACCGACCAGGCGACCCTACCAGTAGAGACCCCAGTGGGTTCTAACGAAACTGACCAAGCCCACGGGGGGGACCAGGAGGGACATGACATGACTATACCCCCCGACAACGTCAACGGGACGGTCCCCGGAGAGCTCCAGGATAAAGAAAGCGCTCCAGGGACAGAACCCGACCCACTACCAGAAGAGAAGCGCGCCCAGGAGACGGACCTCGAGGCGCGCCCAGAGAACAGATCTCCAACGAGCACTGCCAGAAGCCGATCACCTCCGTCAGTGTCTTCCCCCAGCGAAGCGGACAAGATGCTGGCGCAGGCATTCATCGCCACCCTGGCAGCCTCCACAGAACGCGATCGACTTCAAGCGCAACAACTAAGTGAGCGCGAACATTCTACCATGGAAAGAGAACGCCTCCAGGCTCAACAGACGAGCGAGCGCGAACACGCTGCAATCGAGCGAGAGCGCTTCCAGGCGCAACAAAGGAGTGAAGACGACCGCATAAGACTGGAGACCAGACGCCTTCAGACGGAAGAGAACATTGAAAGAAGCCGCGCCGATGCGCAGCACGCCGCCGCCAATGCACAGCACGCCGCCGCCAATGCACAGCGCGCCGCCGCCAATGCACAGCTCCACGCCGCCCATGCCAGCGCCAATGCACAGCGCGACGCCGCCAATGCCCAGCGCGAAGCAGTGCGCGACGCCGCCCATGCCCAGCGCGAGGCAGAGCGCGTCTGGCTGCAGGCGCAGATGGTAGAACAATTGATCGCCATGGCGACACCCCCTCTCTCCGCACGGAGCTCCCGGAGATCATCACGACAAGGGTCTAGGGCACATTCCCCTACCCGACCAAGCGACCCGGGACCCCGCCAACAGGAGGATCCTGTCCACGTCTCCGAACCCCCTCCCCGGCCAGTCCATACGAGACCCAGCAACCGGGAAGAACCGGCCTACGTCGCAGAGAGACTGAACAGAAGACTCCAGGACCTAGCAGAGGAAGAGGAAGAGGAAGAGGAGGAATGTCAAGCCGACCAGCAGCAACGTACTCTGGACCATGAGGCCCAGTACAGCCCCGACGTCAGCCCCGAGGCCCTGCGTTACAGACCCCCGACTCAACTCAAGGGTGAGTTTGACACACCGCCAGCCCCGAGGAACAGCACCTGGGTACCCGGGCCTTGGTACCCACCGAGTACCAGCCCACGACGACACGTACGGGGAGACTCGCCCAGGAGACCTCTCCCCCAACGCTCACCGATGTGCCAGCCATCCATGGCATCGTACCTTGGCACACCGACGTTCCCGGATTTTACACGCGAGGACAGAGCACAGTACACGGAGCTACGGATGTGCTTAGAGACTATGATGTCCGACGTCCCAGACGAGACGTACAAATATGCTATCCTCCTCAAGCACCTGAAGGTGCCCAGAGAGCATAATATAGCGCTGGCATATTCCAACTCAAGTACCCCATACACCGCGGCTCTAGTAGCCCTCGACCAACGTTATGGACGCATATGGGACTACGTGATACAAGAGATAAGAGACATCGACCGTCTCCCCCCAGCCAGAGACAACAGAGCATTAGATGACCTCTCTATCAAGGTACAGTCCCTGGTAGGGATGCTGGGGTCCCAAAAGGAGAAAGGGATATATGAACTGTATGCTAACTCTAATGTAGAAAGGATATTAGAGAAGCTCCCTCCCGCCCGACAAGATCGCTTCAGGCGGCAAAGAGACCACCGTGACCCCAACGGCCCAGAGGCATCCCTCCTAGACTTATCTGATTTCCTCGCCAGGGAGGTCAGCAGCCTACGACTGGACACGTTCGTGTGGAGTGGACCAAGCCCAAGAGATGGACCTCGGGGATCAAATGATAACCGCCGGTCGGTGACCGTTATGCACCAAGCCGAATCAGTACCGCAGCACAAGAACCACAACACCCCCTCGACGAAAGAGGAGTGGAAGATTGAATGCCAGTACTGTGAAGGGGAACATCGGCTGTATCAATGTGACAAGTTCAAGAAGCTGACCACGGACGAGGTGAGTCAGTGGATCAAAGACCACCGCCGCTGCTTCCGCTGCGTGCGCAGCCATATGGCAGCTGAGTGCCGTTTGAAGAAGAAATGCAGCAGGTGCGGTGGCGCCCACTTGGAGGTCCTGCATGACATCAACAGGCGTCCGCCAGGACAACAAAGTGGGCCCGTCGCGGTAATGTACCAGGCCGAGGCGGTGGCACCAGTACCGAAGATCCACCAGACCGCCCCCTACTGTACCTACTGCGACGGCGGACACTGGCTGGCACAGTGCGCCGAATATAAGACACTGAACCCCGTCCAAGTTGACCAGTGGCGTGAGGCGGCCCAGGCGGGCGCCGCTTACCGTGCAACACTGTGCGGGGCCCACCAGAAGATCCAAGGCAACCGACCAACAGGAGTGCTCCATATAGACCAGCATAGCGGGACCCCCCGAGTGCTCATCAAAGTGGTCAGAGTGCTCCTGAGCTACGAGGACAAGGTCCTGGACACTTACGCCGTCCTAGACGATGGGTCTGAAAAGACTCTCCTCCTCGCTTCCGCCGCAGCCCAGTTGGGCCTGCGGGGTGCCAAAGGAACAATGACCATACGTACCATCAGAAGAGACCAGAAGACCATAAAGGGTAAAAATGTCTCCTTCAAGATAGCAGCGGTGGACCAGCCCGAGAAGCAGTATAGTATTACCAACGTCTTCACTAGCCACGACATAGGCCTGTCTCAGTACACCTACCCCATCCCACAGCTGATGGCGAAGTATGTGCACCTACGTCAACTACCTATACCGCTTATCGACGGCGCCACACCGACCCTGCTCATCGGCTCCGACCACGCGGACCTCATTCTCCCAATTGAGGCGGCCCACATCGGACCCAAAGGATGCCCAGTCGCAGTTCAGACCCGACTGGGGTGGACGCTCCAGGGCCCCCTCTACGAACTTGACAGTCAACCCACGTCTACACGCTGCCTACACACAAAGGTGAGCGACACCGGCCACTCTCTCGTACAGCCCGTTGAGAGGCTATTGACATTAGGCGAGAGGCCTGTGAGAGAACCGTGGGCACAAGAGGGAGTTCGGAACTCCACCCCCCTCAGCTGCGCTCCAGACGTAGCTGACCTCGAACCCAGCACCCCAAGCGACTCCTTGATGGTGCGGCCGGAACCGGCCCCTCCTCAGACGGGGTACAGACCAAACAAGAGAAACAGATGGAGGAGGTGGAGGCGCAGCCAAGCACAGATCAAAGCAGTCTCAGGCCCGCTTCCTCCTAACCCCCCCTCCATCCCTTCCAGCCCGTCAGAAGCGGGTCAAGGACGGGGACAACTTAAAAGTGGAAACAGTCGTCGTGATCATAGACCAGTCACTACCCCGAGCTGCGTGGCCGGCCGGCCGGCCGCGTAAGCAAAGTGATCACTGGTGCCGACGGAAAGGTCAGAGCGGCAGAAGTGCTCGTCCAGGGGCGGACATACACCCGACCCGTGGCGAGGCTGATAGAGTTGCCAAGGCTCCCCGACTCTCTTAATGACGACCATGACCCACTGACCTTGTGAATTGCCCTACTCCTCACAACGGACATTGAGTAGTGGACAAGACGGTTAATCTGTCTCTGCTTATCTAATTAGGTGCGGACTAATTAGGAGGCGGCTGTTACAAAGGGTCAGATTAAACCGAATATATATATTTATTGCTTGAGATCCCATGTATAATATTTGTATATCGTCTGATATCCCTTGTATATTCTTTGTACATATACACGGAATATCCCTTTACCTAGTACAGGCCAGACCATAATATTCGTTCTCCTATTGGACAGCGACCCCCTAGGCGCCACGGCCATACCCCCCAATGTCTAGTTCAAAGTCACCGCTAAGACATGTCTCAACATGCCCAGGTTTGCGCAGTAATACGAGACAGAAATAAGGTTGGCACTAGATTATTCATCTTACGTATAAATACGTCGCAGGTGGATACAGAAGCACTTAGTCTTAGTTACCCTCAAACGAGTTAACCCAACAAGTTGAAGCCTTCATCACGAGTCAATGACCAAGTGAAGTGAGCAACCTTGCATCTAAATAGAGCACTTAGAACCGCGTGCGAATAGTATAGTAAAAGTGTCAGAGCTTAGTGAAATAACGTCAAGTTCGACCTAGTTAAATGTGAAGTACCGTGCACAGGAGAATCTACACCGGTGAATGCAGAGCCTTTTCCGGCTGGATTATTATTGCTTTGGTACCGTGGCTGCTGGAGCAGAGAACCGTCTACCCCGCTGCTGTGTGGGATTTACCCGTGAGGAGCATCACTCGAGCCCGTCTCTAGGAAGAGGCTGGCTGGCCTTTATCCATGCTGTCCCGCATACTTGGATTATAGCTGCTGCTTTTTGTCTGCCGATCAAGGGGAGTATATGTACCGCCTCCCGTAGCTGGAGCTTATTGATTCCTCGTTGATCCAGACTTTTGCTCCCGAACATTCCTCTCCCCTGCTGGCTTACAACCGGAGGGAACCCCCCCCCCCCTAGTATCTCCAGCTGACCTACGAGTGTACCTTATATAATTCTTATGCTACAGGTGGTATTAATTATCCCCTTCATAATATGCTCATGGACTTACGCTCTTGACCTATTAATGCACATTCTTAGCCTTACAAGCGCAACTCTCAATCTTAATAAATGTAAGATAATCTTGGTGCTCTTCTAATAAATATGACAAACAGTACTTTTCTTGTTAAGCCGTGTTATTGTGTGGGTGTTCATCACATATACCTGTGTACTGTATGGCCAGTAGTAATGTACATAACGCAGTAGTGGTTTAATGATACCATACTTATTCAATACAGTCAGGGAATTGTACCCCTCAGTTACAATCATCATCATCATCATCATCATCATCATCATCATCATCATCATCATCATCATCATCATCATCATCATCATCATTTATTTATTTATTCGTACATGGAATTACCACAGGCCAACAGTACATATTAATATAATCCACCAAATCCCATGGCCGAAAGGCGCAGGAAGAAGAAAAATTCGTATATATACGTGTCGTATCTTAAATCAATACATTAGATTAATCACAGTACAATGAGGTTGTGAAGTCACCAACGGGGCTATTCTATTCTGATTAATCAGAATCTAATCTTCTAATCTACTCTGCGTTGTGTCTATTCCTTAAAAGCCCTATTGTACTTTCAAAAACCAGGAAATGGTTTACAACGCAATCAGCAAAAAGACGGCGGTTTGAAGAAATAGTCAGCGAGAAGATT
The DNA here is from genome assembly GCF_963971535.1 of Notolepis coatsorum. Classification (NCBI taxonomy): domain Eukaryota; kingdom Metazoa; phylum Chordata; class Actinopteri; order Aulopiformes; family Paralepididae; genus Notolepis; species Notolepis coatsorum. Next base: position 170,376,233 of record NC_140169.1, on the reverse strand, counting down.
AATGTAAGGATCCGGTTTTAATGGGATCCCAAAATCAATTACAAACAAAAGATTTGAATGAAAGAACAATGCAATGATTTCTAATGGTTGCACTCTCTAAGCTGAGGGATCATTAAAAATCAGACTAAAATTCACTTAAACTAAAAAGCATCTCTCTTGGCTCCTTCTCGTTGGTTCGATGGTGTTCGTCTCAATGCGTCGCCCGTCCTTTCGTCCAGTAGGGGGAAGAGGATTGTGTTGCTCCGTGTTGTTTGTTGTTTTGTGTGTCTCTCTCTTCTTCTTCTTCTTATTTGAATTTCCGGCAGAGTAGACGCATCGAGGCGTATTACTGCCCTCCGCAATTCTTTTTATGGGCTCTTCTTCTTCTCCTTCTTCTCCTTCTTCACCTTCTTTTTCTTCTTCTACTGGACCCCGTCATCAACTACATTGTCCATTGGAGTGCCTCTACTGCTGCTACTTCCTGTCTGAGCCCCCCTCCGCGGGACCCTCCTTGCCCCCTGCTATCTTATCCTGGGCCGCTTTGTCCCTCGCAGCCCTGTCCCTCGCAGCCCCCTCAGCCAACTCTTCACACACCTCCCTCCAGTCCAGACCTTCCAATCCCAGATGTTGAACCGCTATCCTAACAATCATCTTCACCATCTCTGTTCTACCCGTAACCTCTGCCATACCAGTAACTACCCCTGCCACGAAGGCCACAATACCTAATTTCTCCTCCCTTCCCCTGTCTCTTTCCACCTGCTCTACCCTCACTGCCAAATGCCCTCCTTCAACCCCCTGCACCCTTTCTTGGCTCCCCTGTCCTGCCCTGCTAACCGCCCCAGCATACGTCAACTTACCCTCCCTTCTCTCTCTCCGATCCGCGACCTGCTTCATCATCACCTCGCACCCCCGAAACGCTACACTGTGCTCCCCACCACAACTACAGCACCTCGGCTTCACTCCCTCTCCACATTTCCCATATTCATGTTCCCCGCCACACCTAGCGCACCTCATCCCCTTCATACACGTGGTAGCTATATGGCCAAACCCCTGGCACCTATAGCACCTAAGAGGATTATGAACAAATTCCCTAACCCTATACATCCTACGCCCTACTAATACCTCGCTAGGAACAACCCCACCCTCAAACGTAATCACTACCGTCCCCGTCACTGCCCTCTCCGCTCCCCTCTTCATCCTTGCTGCACTCTTAACTATGCCATTACGCCTGTCCTCCTTTAGCTCTTCCACCAGCTGCTCTACTGTAACCTCGACCGGTACCCCAACTATCACCCCCTTACATCCCCCCCCCCTCTTCTCCCCTACTCTCGCCACCTTACTTATACCCACCCCCCCAATGCTCTGCATCTGCCTAGCCACCTCCACCTGCCCCTCACTACCACACCCTACGGCCAGATTCCCATCCCACAAAACGTTCACGTACTTTACCTCTCCTAATTGCTCGGCAATGAGTTTGGGCCACTCGAGCCTACCTACTTTCCTCTCATCCCTCTCCCCCTCAAGCCTGACCACTATATGGATCACTTGCGCTTTTGCCACATCTTTTCCTGCACCCTCGTCTCCCGGACCACTTGAGCTATCGTCCCCCCCTTTCTTCCTCTTCCCCCCTTCTCCCCCCCTCTCCTCCCCCCTACTCTCACTATCCCCATCGCTGTCGTTCCTCTCCGTCCGCTTCTTCCTCTTCTTCCTCACCGTATCCCACCCCTCCTCCTCCCTCTCCCGTTCTTCCTCTTCCTTCTTCTTCTTCTTTACACCATCCGACTCCTTCCCTTTGTCTTCCACCATCTCCGAGGCCTCCTTCTCACTTCCCTCTCCGTTATCGGTCGTTAGCTCCATATCTGCCTGTTCCCTTTCGCTGTCTTCCTCGCCCTTCTCACTCCATTTACTTCCATCACACCATTTACTTCCATCACCATCCTCCCAATACCCTGGACAGCCGCTCACAGGCCGGGGCCACCAATCGCGAGGTCTTCCCTGTTTCCGATCCTCCATATCTACTTTGTTCGCCTCCCACCACCGACCACTACCCCTGCACATGTCCTCGTTGCACCGTTCCGGCGGACGCAGACGCCGCCACTCTGCGCACCTCTCAAAATCCATCTTTCCACAGCTTTCCACCTCTTTCCACCCCGGTCAGCAAGGAGCCTTGGCTCTGAACCGCTTCCTTTAAAGACTAAACTCCTCCCCCTAGAATACGCTAGACTTTACGTCAGGAAGGGCGGACCTTTCTATGAGAGAGAGAGCTTCCAATTGGAGGACCAGTGTTTGTTGCCGTTTTTAGCCTACCCACACTTTTGATTGGCTGAATCTAGGTAACTGCCTTTTTGAGTAGGCCTATACCGGAATTTCCTTTTAAGGTATCTTTTGCTGGAGGCAACGTTTTACTCAACTGTACTTAACAGCTGCAGTTGGCAGTTGGCAGTTGGGGGGAAGTAAATCACGATAAGGCTTAAGGGTCTGGTGTCAACCCCATTGTTTCAGCCAGCCAAAAGTATCCTGTAAATATCTGGGTTGGGTGTCACCGGGCCATTCCTTTGTTTAAGTGGAGATGGTCAACAAGCCATTTCTATAGTCTATTGTCGTTGAGTTTCGGCCTGTTGTTGTGTTCTATGTGTCACTATGTTGTGTCACTATGTGCTAATCCAAACTATATCCCCTCCCCTCCGCCTCTGCAGGAGAAGGGTGGACACCCTCGTGGACTAGAATGTATGCTGTAATGCTTTACCCTGTTCACCAACGATGCCTGGCGGACGACAGCTCCTGTACATGTATACATTTTGCTTGGGAAATCTACCACAGGTCCCCGGTTTGGGGATTCTATATCCCCAATATTCTTGTTAGTATTTTCTCAATCAAACTGTTCGTACATTGTACAAATACCTTAACCATTTAACTGTTTAGCCAAATCACATAAAAACCAAATATTTAAAGAATCCTTCTAACGCACAGTTCATATTTGTTAGTGCCAAATGCTTTCAACACCCGCGTTAGTTCACTCACACAATTAACGATTATCAGTTAGTTGAAGTTGACCCAATTTTAAGTTCACTCACACAGTTAACGATTATCAGTTAGTTGAAGTTGACCCAATTTTAAGTTCACTCACACAGTTAACAATTACCAGTTAGTTTAAGATGACACAATTTATCAGTTATTCAAAGTTGACTTCCGTCTAGGTCCGTCTCTTTATACAAAAAGAACATCGGACCAATTACCAGCTTTTTGCTATACTTATGTGTAGTTAACCAAACATGTCTGTTTTGTGTGGCTAACTCTGAAAGAAAAGACTATTGCATCGCATTAAAATTAAACATTTCTAAGAAAGGAGAGAGCTCAAAATCAAAAATCTAAAATATATACACGCTCTCTCCATGGACTTATCATTTAGCTTCTCCTCACACTTTTTCCTATGTGTACCTTAGAGTTTTTTTTTTTTTTTTATCTTTTTCCCCCTCCATTTTTCCTCCAATTTTCTCCCATCCCCAATGTTAGTCGTATGCCAATTCCCAGTCCCTTCCTGGTCGCTGCGCACTTACCCCCCACAGTCAGATCATCTGGGAGAGTGGAGGCTACCACGTGCTTCCTCCGACACACGTCCAGCCAATCACCGCTTCTTTTCACCTGGCAGCGCGGATTCTCATTGAGAGGGCGTAGCGTGTGGGAGGATCACACTATCCCCCTCAAGTCCTATCCGCGCTTACCAGGCGCCTTGACCGAACTGTAGGAGTCGCTGTTTACAACGACCCGGACCCACCCTGCCAGCTTCTCCCACCCTCTAATACAGCCAATTGTATTAGTGTGGACGGCCAGCCAAGCTGGTGACAACCCCGGAGCTGTGAGCTGGATTCGAACAGGCGAATCCAGCTCACAGCTCCGGTGTTGGTGACGAACGCAATCTCCGCTCGGCCACCTAACCGCCCTACCTTAGAGGTTTCTTAATAACTCGTTGCGGTCGAACTTGTTGCGGTCGAGGATCTCTTTCCGGGCTTGTGCTAAGCACGGTTCCCTCCGGTCCTTTTGGTACCCCATCCAAGTCCACAGAGGAGAAATCATTATGTTCCAATTCATAATCCTCTCCTCTGTCTGGCTCCTGTAGGAATCCCTCATCCCCTACCGGTTGCCAATCGTGTTGCCCTCTGTCTGGTTCCCCATAATCGTTCGCATCTTCTTCTTCGTTTAGGGGTTGCGCCGCGCCGGTTTCATCGTCCGCATCCTCTCCTTTGTTTAGCGGTTGCGCCGCCCCGGTTTCTTGCTCAAGGGCCCGTGGTTCAGATTCCCATTCTTGGCCCATATCTACAGATTTTACGCAATGTGAAATATGAAACCACATCGGTGATCCTTCAACCTGTAAAGCCCTTTCGGTGGCTCGGACGACTTTGTATGGCCCTTCCCTTCGCGCGCCATACCATTTACGCCTAAATACTTTAACATAAACGTAGTCGCCCGGTATGATTTGAGGTGTACTCGGCCTATTCACCTCCTCCCCGGTTTCATGCTCCTGTCTACTGGAGACATGATCCAGAATATTTTTGTGGATCTTTGACATGTATTTCACGTACTCGCGCATATCATTGTCCAGGATGTCCAAACTTGGACCTTTGCCTGTCGCGCGCAAGCCTGGTACTACCATGCAACGACCTAACATCATTTTGTGCAGTGTCAAACGCAGACCGTGAATTTCGCTCGACCGACACGCCATCAATGCTAATGGGAGAGCGTTTAGCCAATTCAAACCTGTGTGTTGACAGATCTTAACCAATTTGTTTTTTAGTGTCCCGTTCATGGGTTCCACCAACCCCTGGCTCTGCGGATGATAAAACGGCCCCCAATAGCTGTTTTACGCCTAAATGTTGGAGTATTAAACGTACAGTTTTGTCGACAAATTCTTTTCCATTGTCCGAACTGATTCTGTCCATTATTCCGAAACGGGGACACACCTCTTGGCATAATAACTTGGCCACTGATGCTGCATCCTTGTGCCGGGTGGCGCACGCCTCCACCCACCTTGAAAAACGACAGACAACGACAAGAATATATCTCTTCTGATTAATTGGTTTAATCATGTCAATGTAATCAATTACAAGGTCTCGCATTGGGCCATTGGGCGTGGGGATATGCCCTGGTGACACACTAATCCCCTTACGTATATTATTTTTCAAACATACCGTACATCTCTGTATCACATGATCAATTTGACTGGTTAAATCTGGCGCCCAAAAGCCATATTCTCTGATTTTTCTCCTTACCTCTCCCCGATGAGCATGACAGAAGTCATGCGCCGTGTGGATCAGCAGTCCGACCAGGCCAGCAGGAGCCACCACAAATCCACGTGGCTGCGCCATAAACCTAAATCATCCTGACTAGCCCCCCTGGTTATCCAGAGGTTCCTTTCTACCTGACTAGCCTCCTCCTGGAAAGTCAAAACATCCTTGTAAGTTATCTTGTCCTCTAACTCAACCTCGTGTGTGATAACCAAGACCTTACCTGCCCTGTCAGCGCCTGTCACTTCATTGGCAGCTTCATCTGCTCTTTTGTTTCCTCGAGTTATTTTGGACTCGTCTGACTGATGAGCAGCACACTTGATTATTGCAATCTGCTTTGGTTTCATAATTGCTTCTAACAACTGTTTAATCTGACTACAATGTTTTATGGCGCTTCCATCGGCTTTCTTGAATCCTCTCCCTTTCCACACCGTGCCAAATAAGAATGCTGTTCCGTGTGCATATGCCGAGTCGGTATGAATATTTACAGTTCTGTCCTCTGCCATTTTACATGCTTCCGTCAGTGCGACCAATTCTGCTAGCTGGGCTGAGCAGGGTTGTGCTAAAGCTTCGGCCTTTTCTACCACAAACCCTTCGCCCTGTGACCTTATCACGGAGTAGCCTGCTTTTAGTCCCTCACCAACTCGATAACAAGAGCCATCAGTCCATAGTTCCAGATCTGGACTGCTAAATGGAAAAGCCTGCAAGTCTGCTCTGAGTTTAGAGTACATCTCGGCTTCGGCCACACAGTCGTGAGGTTCTCCATCCTCAGGCGTAGGGATGTCCGCTGCCGGGTTCGTTATGGAACACCTGACCAGTGTCACATCTTCCTGTTCCAAAAGCCTGTAATAATGTCTAATGCGAGGCATCGTTAGTGCATATTTACCGGACTCCAACAGACTCTTTAAGTCATGCCTCACCATGATATATCCACTGGATATCCCATCATAATACTTGCAGCTTTCTCGTACATTGTATAGACCCCAGCCATTTCCCGGTAGCATGGAGCCATCCCCATCTCGACTTCCGAATAGGCAATGGAGTAGTACGCCATCGGCTGTGGTCGCGCCCCCACCCCGGTGTCCTGGGTCAACACCGCGCACGCCTGCTTCTGATCTGGAGAGGAAGAGACGTATAGTATGAATTTCTTGGTATAGTTAGGCAAAGCCAGGGCTGGCGCTTCTAACAGTCGAGACTTGATTGTTTCAAACGCCCGTAAACCATCCTCAGTCCAAACCACTTTACTACTCAGTTTATCAACGCCGCCTCTTTCATCATGTCTCTTAATGGTTTCACTATTTCAGTATAGTTTTCGACCCATGGAGAACTGTACCCCGTGATACCCAAAAATCCCATCATTTGTCTTACCGTCACAGGTTTGGGAGCCGTCTTAATGGCCACCAAATGTTCTTCCGAAATAGCCCGATGGCCCTGTGAAATTGTTTGTCCTAAATAGATCACTTTAGGTTTACAATATTGCAATTTTTTCAACGACACTTTGTGGTCTTTTTCTGCCAATAGCTGCAACAGTTTTACGGAGTCGCGATGACATGTTGTCTGATCGTCTGCACACAGTATCAGATCATCCATGTACTGGATGACCCTAGAGGTCAATATTGTATCCAACCCGTCTAAATCCTCCCTTAGGATTTTGTTAAATATGTGTGGCGAATGCTTTAGTCCCTGAGGGATTCTAGTATACTCACAATGCTCATTTTTATAGGTAAAACCAAAAAAATGCTGGCACTCCTTGCTCAAGGGTACACTAAAATATGCACTACACAAATCTATAACCGTAAAGTATTCAGCTTTCGATGGGATAAATGTCAATAGCACATTGGGGTCGGGGACATCCATGGGATAGTCAAGTAAAACCTCGTTGACAGCCCTCAAATCGTGTATCAACCGGTACAAGGTATCAGGTTTCTCCACGGGTAGCAACGGCGTGTTGCTCCGGGGATTAGTTGTTTTCTGTAGGACTCCCGCTGTCAAAAGTCCTTTGATTTGTGGCTCGATTCCAGCCACCGCTTTCTCCTTCAGTGGGTACTGATTTTTCCAAGGCAGGGTGGCCCCCGGTCTAAGCTCCACTCTCACAGGTTGGGCGGACTTGATTAATCCAATGTCAGTGCTGTTTTTTGACCAGAGCTTCTCTGGCACCGCCTTCATCATGTCCTCCTGGAGGCTCAATGCGTTAGGGAATTCTCCCATTGTGTGAGGATTCGCCTGTCCCTGGACCTTTTTCCTGTGTTTTCCCTGTCTACTCTCCTCTACTCTTCACCAGCCCCCACCCTTGCGATGATTTACTCTCCTCTACTCTTCACCAGCCCCCACCCTTGGACATCCTTGATCCTCTACCTTCACGCACCTGTTGGGAGTTTGCAATCACCTCGGGAGAGTACATAGGTTGCAGACTCCCCTCCAGTCCTTGTCGGGTCGCTCTGTGTTCTGGACTCTGTGTTCGTTCTGTATCTGTATCTGTGTACACTCTGTGTTCATGGAGTTCTGTACGTTACCATCCTGTACGTTACCATCACCTGCCGCGTCTCCGGCGTGAGACGACGTGCCAGCCATCACCACCTGTCGCCGTTTGCCTGGAGTGGGACACCGTCTTCGCTCTCTAATTCTCTATGGGAGGTTTTCCAGTGTTCCCACTCCAGACGTCAAGCCGGCTCGTCATCGCTCCCTATTCCATGGGAGGAAGTCGTCTCTTCGTGATCCTCGTTCCTGGGGGTGAGGCTCGTCGTCGCTCCCTAGTATTCCACGGGAGGACGGCGTGTGCCCATCCCGTTCCCCTTGGACCCAGGCTCGTCGTCGCTCCCTAGTATTCCACGGGAGTACGGCGTGTTCCCATCCCGGTCCCCTGGGACCCCCTTTGTTCTGCGCTGCCCGTCTGCAGCATCCGAAGAGGAGGAGGAGGATCTCCGTGCCAGGCCCCGCTGTCGGGCCCCTGTTCCTGTGCCAGGCCCCCGCCGTCGGGCCCCTGTCCCCGTGCCAGGCCTCCGCCGTCGGGCCCCTGTTCCCGTGCCAGGTCTCCGCCGTCGGGCCCCGGTCCCCGTGCCAGGCCTCCGCCGTCAGAACCCTGTCCTCATCCCTGTAAGCAGCTCTGGCCCTCGCCCTGTCCAAGGCCTTAACCCTGTTCTCTGTCCCTGTCTCCAGCCCGCCTCTCCGGGCCTCTGTCCCTGTCCCCCTCTCCAGTGCCCCTGTTCCTGGCCCTGACACTTAGCCCTGGTCCTTAGCCCTGGCCCTGGCCTTAGTCCCTTAGCCTGTTCGCCTCTTAAAGGCACAGTGCCGCATTTTCCATATTTCCTTGACTCTAGTGTTTTTGTGTTTTCCCTTAAAGGGACTGTGCCGCTTTTTGTTCTATAATAAATATTTGCCCTGTTTTGGCTTACTCTCATACCTGTCTTGTGTTGTGCGATTGGGGTCGGTTACAAACCATAACACATTGTCTCTTGGGATAATTGCACAGTTTGGGGGCGACCCATCCCTGTGCCTTGGACCATGATCTTAATAAACCTTTTGTCGGGGCTTATCCAGATCAGTTTGTTTTCTTTCATCTGTTCAAATTTAATTCCTTCCGCTTCTTTCATCATCTCGCCAATGTGCTGCTGATCGCACGAGTTGGCTACCTTTAAAGTCACATGGGGAACACTGTCCGCAATCTCGTGTTCTTTATGCAGATATTCGCTCCGTGCAATACGTAGCGCTGCTCCTTGCGGCCCCAATATGATATTGGTAGCATTAAGCTGTACTTTGTCTGGTTGCACACTCAGCCACTCCTTAGCCTGTGACGAGTCTGCATCTTTATGGTATTGCAGAGTGCAATGATATGGTGTCTTTGGATCACTTGCTTCAGGCATGTTGGCGGTGATAAATGTCTCCCATTGCAAGGCTGAACCAAGCAACTCTTGGTCCAGTCCCCCTAGAAAATAGATTTCCGGTGAGCGGCTGTCGATTCTTTGTACCATCTGATAGTAATGGTCTTCTCGTACATTTATCACACAACCATCCGCTGTACATTTAATGTCCATTCCCAGTAACCCCAGCCCATCTCGGCCAAGTAAGTTAATGGGTGAACTTTCCGAGACCAGCACGGGAAGAGTCGCTTCTGTCATGAACCAAACTCAAGGTACAGACAAAACAAGGGAGACCACACAAGTACTTGAAGTTTGTAACAAAGAGTAATTTAATTATGCTATTTAAATATGTACAAACAAAAGAAATTAAAGAATGAATGGATCAGTAATATCAGTAATGTAGTGAGTGCATGAGTGAGTCAGTGTGTGGTGCGTGTAAATGATAATATGAGAAACAACCAAACCAAATTCAAACAAACAAAATGTCAGGACCAGCTTGGAGGAGAGACCGCAGACAAATGGAGAAGTCAGGCCTTTTACACAAGTGTGCCTCCTCCTCCTGACACACCTGCACAGGTGCATCTGATTGCCAGTCTGTGGATGACAATGGAGATTAATGGAGATATCCAGGTATATCCCTGAGTCAACCTGTAGGAGAGGGATGGGGTTGTCACATCCCCCCCCTTAAGAGCGGAAAACACTGAGGTACTCCGCCAAAACGCACACTCTATACTAATACTAATAACAAAACAATATCAAGCATAACAATCTAACTGTTCCCTACAACACCATCCCTCCAGCACCTTCCGATTATAATCATTTACTTGCTGTACATCCAAATCTACGTTCCACCATCCCCACAGCACTCCACTCCTCTGCAACCTTGAACCCTAGGAGCCTTTTAAGAGAGAGTATAAAAGAGCAGAGGGACAGCAGAAGCACAAATAAATAACACAACAATCAATCATTCACATTAAACCTAGAAAGCGCGAGAGAGAGCGTCAGCAATCACGTTTTCAGTGCCTCTAATATGGCGAACATCCAAATGATATGGCTGCAAAAATAAAGCCCACCTCATCAACCGCTGATTGGGGTTTTGAAAAGAACGCAAAAAAGTGAGGGGATTGTGATCCGTGTATACCACCAAAGGTGTCCCAGAACTAACATACACATCAAAATGTTGCAATCCCCAAATCAACGCTAAAGCCTCCTTCTCAATGACTGAATAATTTAACTGATATGACGTAAACTTCTTTGAGAAAAACCCTACCGGCCTTTCCACCCCCACATCATCATCAGCCTGCAGCAACACTGCTCCCGCGCCCACATCACTGGCATCAACCTGCAATATGAAAGGTTTCTCAAACTGTGGTGCTGCCAACACCGGAGAAGAACATAGAAGAGCCTTCACATTGTTAAAAGCACACTGGGCCTTCTCTGACCATACAAACTTAACCTTCAACCGTAGAAGATCTGTGAGGGGCGCTACCACTGAAGAGAAGTTTTGACAAAAACTTCGATAGTACCCCACCATTCCGAGAAAACGCATCAATTCTTTCTTTGTAACAGGGGGTGGGAAATTGTTGATGGCCACCACCTTAGCCTCAACAGGTCGAACCTCCCCCTGCCCCACCACCTTCCCCAAGTAAGTAACTGTGGCTCTGGCAAATTCACACTTGGCCAAATTTACAGTTAACCGTGCCCACACCAATCTATCAAAGAGGGATTGTATCCTCTGCAGATGGTCCTCCCACGTGTCACTAAATATGACAACATCATCTAAATAGACGGCACAACCAGATAGTCCTGCCACCACCCGGTTCATCAAACGCTGGAATGTGGCCGGAGCATTGCGCAAACCAAAGGGCATCACTTTGTAAGAATACAAACCGGTAGGAGTAATGAATGCACTTATCTCCTGGGCCTGTGGTGACAATGGGACCTGCCAGTATCCTTTAAGTAAGTCAAACTTGCTCACAAATGTGGCTGAGCCTACCTGGTCTACACAATCCTCCATACGTGGCAAGGGGAACACATCAGGTTTAGTGACATTATTGACTTTCCTGAAATCAGTGCATGGCCGAAAAGTGGAGTCAGGTTTTTTCACCAGTAAACATGGAGAGGCCCAGCTGGAATTTGAGGGTTCCGCTAATCCATTGTCCAGCATATATTGAACCTCCTTTTTCAACTGTGCTCCCTTATCCGGTGAAACCCGGTAAAAACGTTGTTTGATAGGTTGAGCCATATCAACATCGATGTCATGTTCAATGAGATGCGTCTGCAACGGTACATCTGCAAACAATGATGGGTAACTGTTTATCAGTGCAACCAATTCATTTTTCTTACCCTCATCCAAGTGCTCAAGTACTAATGGCAATGATTTTAATGTCTCAGAGTTGTTCAAACGACCCTGTAACACAGCCTCCTCTTTTGTCCATTCCCCCTCCCCATTCACTGCGTCTGCTGAAAACACTGTTGTGTTTGTGCACAGTGCCGTTTCTACGCACGGGACCTGAGTGGAGACAGGGGAAGATACACGTTCATAATATGGTTTCAGCATATTTATATGACACAATCTAGATTTACCTTTAGGCAATGAGATCAAGTAATCATTGTCAGAGATCTGCTGCTTAACCATACATGGGCCAACAAAACGTGCCTGAAATGGTGAGCCCACCACTGGCCTAAGAAACATGACCTGATCTCCAGGACTAAACTGCCGTTGTTTTGCTTTACGGTCAAACAGAGATTTCATTTTATCTTGTGATCTTTTCAACTTCCGTTTTGCCATTTTCCCTGCCACATAGAGTCTGTGCCTAAAACCATCCACATATTCCATCAAGTTCTGAGGTGGTTCAGACTGTTGGTCAATATTTTTCAACACGCACCGAGTGCCCAAAAACCAAATCATTTGGACTAAACCCGGTGCTGGACTGAACCACCTCTCTCGCAGCCAGTAACAACCACGGCAGCCCCTCCTCCCAGTCTCGATCAAGTTCTGTGCAGTAAGCACGCAAAAGGGACTTAAGGGTTTGGTGAAAACGTTCCAAACAACCCTGACTTTGGGGATGATAGGCCGATGACAGGTTATGCTTAATCTGAAGCTGTTGCAAAACCTGAGCAAACAATCGTGAGCGAAAATTGGAACCTTGATCCGTCTGTATGACTTTTGGAATACCAAAAACCGAAATGAACTGAGACAGTGCTTTGACCACAGACTTGGCTGTAATAGAACGCAACGGGTAAGCTGCTGGATAACGGGTAGCCTGACACATCAAAGTTAACAAATATTGGTTACCAGACTTTGAGGGCGGCAACGGACCTACACAATCCATAACTAAATACTCAAAAGGCTGGTCCAAAGCTGGAATAGGACACAGTGGTGCCGGACGTATTGACTGATTGGGCTTTCCCGTCAGCTGACAGGTGTGGCAAGTTTTGATGAATGCAGATACTTCAGTTTTCATACGTGGCCAAAAGAAATGATCCAGGATCCGAGTGTACGTTTTTTTAACACCCATATGACCAGCTACATCATTATGCGCCACTTTCATGACCATTTCTCTGAACTTAATAGGCACCACAATCTGCACAATCGGGTTACCCACAAAGTTATCTCCCTGTGCACACCACTTTCGCAACAGGACACCATTTTGCTCAAAATAGCCTTGAGCTGCATGTTCCATGTCCCCCACAGGAGACACCAACTCAAAACAAGTCTTCAGAGAGAGGTCAGATTTTTGTTCCAGAACCAAATCACTACGAGATATTGACTCAAGAGGCACCGGTATTAATACAGCCTTTCCCTCTGTTTTTACTTGTTGAGCAGACTCATCCCTCAGCCAACCCATCGCTCGAGTCACTGCGCACGCTGGGAACCACTCCTTTTCAGGACCAGACTCTACTCTTTCATCCTTTGACTTTGAAGTAAGGGGTGCCGGAACCTGGGTGACCACGTACGGTGGCGGCGCCTCTGCCCACACTCTATCTCCTGCCAGGTCATTCCCCAAAATGACGTCAACCCCCTCCACAGGCAGAGCTGGGCGCACTCCTACCCTCACTTGTCTAGTGACAAACCCGCAGACTAACTCGACTCTATGCACCGGTACTGGAATAATATTCATACCCATACCCTGCATCAAAATGACATCTCCGGTGTCTGTATCAGAGGTGAATGGAAGAACAGAGTCACAGACAAACGTATGTAGCGCGCCAGTATCTCTCAATATTCAAACTGCCACTTTCTCCTTCCCAGGTATGGACACGTAACCCTCTGAAATAAATGCTGCATAATCCGCCCTGTTTTTTGACTCGCACAGAGTAGGACAATGGACCACAGACTGCCCTTCCGTTTGGAGTGCTAACTGGACCAAGGAAACATGTGCAGCCAAAGCAGCAGGCTTTACTTGCGGTCTGCCAGAAAACCTTGCCTTGTCTTTAAGTGCAGGACATTCATTTTTCCAGTGCCCTTTTCGCTGGCAGTAATGACAACTATCATCCTTCCACAAACTATCAGGCCTGGAATAAACCGAATCCACATTTGACCCAAAACGTCTGTCTATGCGCGGAGAAAATCTTTTCTGCTGCACACCACCACTAGCTTTGGCAAATGTACGTTTATGAATTAAACTATATTCATCAGCCAACATTGCTGCTTCCTGCGGAGTTTTTACTTTTCGCTCGTTCAAGTAAGTAGCAATACTATATGGCACACCGTTTTTTATTTGCTCCAGTATTACTAAATCAGACAGTTCTTGAAAAGTTCTAACCTCTGACGCCGAACACCATCGATTAAACTGAACAACCAGATCACGGACAAATTCAACATGAGTCTGGTGCTCCTTCTTTTCCCAATTCCTAAAACGTTGCCGATATGCTTCGGGGACCAACTCATATGCACGCAACACTATAGTTTTAACTGTCTCATAGATTTTACTGTCTGCTACAGTCAAAGAAGCATAAGCCTCTTGTGCCTTACCTGTGAAGACACACTGCAACAACAAAGTGCACTCCTCATCAGACCACTTTCTTGCATTTGCCACCCGCTCAAACAAAGAAAAAAACAGGTCCGGATCCTTTTCTGTGAACTGGGGAAGCAGTTGCCGGTTAGATCCCACATTAAATGTATTTTCCTCCTGACCAGTGACCCCGGAGGACATTTTCCCCTCAATTATCTGCCTCAATTTAATGGTTTCCATCTCTAATTGTGATTGGGCTTTAATTCTTTCCATTCTTTCCTCATGTTCCATACTCCTTCCCTCATGTTCCAATTTAAGAGTATGAGTAAGAGTTAACAACTCCTTTTGCTGTTCAAAGGTCAAAGCTACAGGGGTCACTGTAGGTGAAATGACAGGTTTATCTATATCAAACAAAATCTCCCTCCCCACCAATGTGTCTCTCAACAATATTCTCACATCTTCCTTCAAACGTTTATCAGTCACCTCAATCTCAAAGTGCTCAGCAATTTTTTGCAGGTGTTCCCTTGTACACTGGTTCAATAACTCGATTGAAGGAGTGTGTATAAAGTCTTTTACAATGGACGCCATATCTAAAGCACTAATCACTACTTATATAGAAAACAAACAGAAAACATGGTGAGCAAGACTTTCCGAGTGCCAATCCCTAACCATATACAATGATATTTGTATTTTTGAGCAACCCTGGTTCCCTACCAATATCACTAATCTAAACCTAACCGTCTTCTTTATTTACCCTCGACAGAGACCGAAGTCTCCACCTTACAGACTCCAGTTCAAAACAAAAAAGGAAAAATAATAAATTTAGTGCATTCGGCGCCTACCTAACCAGGGCTACTCACTACCACTTTTAAACAGATTAAATAGCACTCAAAAAGTAATTGATTGATTGATTGATTGAAAACTTTATTAACAGATTGCAGAATGGGTACAATACAGTACAGCTCAATACACACAATTGTTAAGGGGATGCAGACCAGAGAAAGACTTTCGTCTTGTTTACATCAGGGTCCCCCATTTTCAATTCATCAGGACATATATGACATACATGACATACAGATAGTCAGTACTGCTACATCTATACATTTATGACATACCAGATTTGCAAATACAGTACTGTTTGTGATACAGAAGGAGTCAGGAAAAGGGAGTATATACATTTGACGTAGAAACTGTACATTGGAGGAGGTTGGGTGGGGGGGGGTTGGGTACACTGGGATATTGACAACCATACTGGGTAATCTACATTGGAGGTGGTTGGGGGGGGGGGGGGCACACTGTATATACAAGCAAAACTGTACATTGAGGGGGGGGGGAGACACTGTACAAACAAACAAAATTGTACATTGGACTATTGACAAAACCATACTAGGTAAATTACTGTACATTGGAGGGGGTTGGGTTAGGATATTTACAGGGGCCAGTGTTGAATTGCAGTCTCCCGTAGGTGTCCCTTGAGAGAGGTTTTGAAAGTGGGTAGTGATCCACATTCCTTTACAGCTTTGGGTAGTGCGTTCCACATTGATGTGGCATAATTGCGAAACGTGTTTAGTCCCTTATTTGAGCCGAATCTGGGTTTAACATGATTTGTGGAGCTCCCTCTAGTGTTGTGATCGTGGTATTCACTGACCTTTGGGAAGTATTTTGACATGTACATGGGTACCTTGGTCGTGTAGTGTATCTTGTAGACCAGGCCCATTGCAAGTTGCTGTACTCTGTCGTCTACTCTAAGCCATCCTAGGTTGTCAAAGTGGGCAGGGGTGAGGTGGGTTCTAGGAGTAAGGTCAAGCAGTAGTCTGACCAGTTTGTTTTGAGATGTTTGTAATTTTGTTTTTAGCGCCTTTGAGGTGCTTTGGTACCATGAGGTGCAAGCATAGTCGTAGTACCCCTGAATTAGTGCTCCTGCCAGAGTCTTCAGGGTATTCTTGTTTACCAGAGAGGAGATCCGGTACAAGAATCGAGTTCGTTGGTTGACTTTTTTTATTACATTGGATGCCATTTTGTCACAGGAGAGATTAGCCTCTAGGATGGAACCCAGGTAGGTAATTTCATCTTTCCTTGTGACAATATTGTCACCCACTGTAACTGAGAAGCCGTCGGTCTTGCTGAGTTTGTTATTTGAACCGAAGAGAATGGACTCTGTTTTGCCCATGTGTAATGATAGTTTGTTATCAGCGAGCCATATGCAGATTCTGCCTAGTTCCGAGCTGAGGGTTTTTTCAACCTGTAACTTGTTCTTGTCAGAGACCAGCAGGGCTGAGTCGTCCGCAAACAGGAACAAGTTGCAGTCACAAGCTGACGACATGTCATTTGCATAAATTAGGAACAGTAGCGGTCCTAGTATGCTTCCTTGTGGAACACCACAGCTCACTGTGAGGGGGGGGATAGGGTACCGTTTACCTCCACCATCTGTTCCCTCCCCTCAAGGTAGGATTGCATCCAGCTCACTGATAGACTATCAAAACCAATTGCTTTTAGCTTGTCAATCAGAATGGAGTGATTGACCGTGTCAAAGGCCTTTTGTAGGTCCAGCATGACCATGCCGCAGTATTTGCCTGCGTCCACCTCTTGTTTGATGTGGTCATTCAAATAGAGAAGGCATGTGTCAGTGGAGTGGGATGTTCTGAAGCCAGATTGGAATTCGTAGATTCGATTTTTTTCCGCTAGGTACTTTTCGACCTGTTCGTAGACAATTTTTTCCATGACTTTCGAGATGGAGGTGAGAATAGAAACAGGGCGGTAGTTGCCTGGGTCTAATTTGCTGCCCTTTAGGTCATACTCACCACCCGCTGCATGTCCACAGAGGAGAGGATTCACCACACTCTCACTCAGGGTCCAATTACTGACCAAGCTGCTCTCCTCCAAACCAATCAAACAAACAAAAACAAACAAACCAATTACTTGTATGCATCTCCCAAACAATTTACATGTAGAAACAAACATGCAATTACTAACAAATGAATAAATCTATAACAAAAATGTGGTATGGAATAATCTTTCCGAAGTGTTACTTACCAAGAAAGTCCAAAATCAGATTCCACCACTACAAACTAAGCCAAAAGCCAACAAACTAATCAATTAAACAAAAAAGGTCCACCAAAAGGACGAGCCCCCATTTTGTCATGAACCAAACTCAAGGTACAGACAAAACAAGGGAGACCACACAAGTACTTGAAGTTTGTAACAAAGAGTAATTTAATTATGCTATTTAAATATGTACAAACAAAAGAAATTAAAGAATGAATGGATCAGTAATATCAGTAATGTAGTGAGTGCATGAGTGAGTCAGTGTGTGGTGCGTGTAAATGATAATATGAGAAACAACCAAACCAAATTCAAACAAACAAAATGTCAGGACCAGCTTGGAGGAGAGACCGCAGACAAATGGAGAAGTCAGGCCTTTTACACAAGTGTGCCTCCTTCTCCTGACACACCTGCACAGGTGCATCTGATTGCCAGTCTGTGGATGACAAACAGGTTAATGGAGATATCCAGGTATATCCCTGAGTCAACCTGTAGGAGAGGGATGGGGTTGTCACACTTCCCTGCCTCGATATCTCAGGGTCACAGGGTCGGTCACCGGCGTCAGCTGTTTTACTCCCTCAAATCCAATTGTCCGTACGTATAGACCGGACATGGTTAGGTGCGTCGCGTCTTGGGGTTGCACTACCGTGTAGGCCGCACCGGTGTCTGTCATCATCTCGACAGATTTGTCATTCACCTCTTCAGAGTGATTCGTCTGGCCCTCTTGATGGATTCACCGGGCCATAGTTCTCACTAGGGTGTTGGCCTTGGTTTGGGCCTTGGTTTCCATTCTGGGTCTGGCTTTGGTTTGAGCCTTGGTTTCCATTCTGGGTCTGGCTTTGGTTTGAGCCTTGGTACCGCCAATTTCCACCTCTTCTGTTCCCCCATCGAGGGCCTACTCCTCTGGATTGATAGTCCTGCTCACAGTCTTTTGAAATATGTCCGGGATTCCCGCACGATCAGCACTCAATTTGCCGAGCTTTGGTTCCATTCGCGCCCCCTCTTCTGCCCCCACCTTGTCCCCGTGACTGCCAAGGTGTTCCCCTTGGATTTTGTTGTTGTTCTGGCGCAGGACCCCCCTGGGTCCCCGACTGAGCCTGTCTCTGGTCATTTGGTTCCCCGTTGGAGCCCGTCTCCCCTCTTGGTTGTGGGGACTGGACTAAGGCTTGGAGGTATTCCACTATCTTTCCTGCATCGGTTGGCTGTTGATACAGGATCCTTCGGTGTTGTTCCGTATCCTTATCCTTTTTGTTTTGCTCCTTCTTCCGATATAGGTCAACTTGATGGGCCACATTATCGGTATAATAGTTTAGGGGGAGGCTTGACAGAGACACCACCTCAGCCAGTTTTTGCCTCACCTCCATGGGGAGACCGTCTTCAATCTTTCCTCTTAGCACGGCTTCATGCAGGGGGTCCTGTTCTACATCCTGACCAGTTGTATCCTTCCAGGCGGCGTAGGCTTGTTGTACGTACTTCCTAGGGTGGGTGTCCCCCAGGGTACCAATGTGGATTTGGTCTTGGTGCATCTTGGTCGGATAGGTTTCTCGGAGGGCCAGCCACAGTACTCCCCTGTGCCGTGCGAACAGATCCGCATCCTGTGCTCCAGTCCCCACATGGTTTCCCATGGCAGCCTTCTCCAGTATTTTTTCCATGCCTGCTTTTCCCATCATGGTTGACAATAGTTTTTTTATATCCCCCATCGCCATCTCTTGTCCGATCATCAGTTCCTCCAATTTGGCAATCCACGGATTGGCCCCATTCTGGAGGGGCGGCAATTTCTCAGATACTTGAGTCATGTCGGATGCATTCCAGGGGTGATATTCCAAGTCCTGTCCTCTTATTATAACGGGAGCTATTTTGACGGGGGCCAGGTTGTGAGATTGCTGACTTCTCATCTGTGATCTGGTCATCATTCCATCCCTCACGGCCTCTTCTATCTTCTCGAGGACCTTTTTCTGCTCTTCTTTTTCGGCTTGCAAGGCCTGTCGTTTTTCCTCAACCTTTTCCCATATCCCGCTGATCGTTTTATACTCCTCCGTCTCTTTGTCCTCTGGATTGTCTTTGGCGTTTACCCGCACTGCTATTTCAACATGGTCATTGTTCAACCCCAAGAGCTCCTGGTCTATTCATATCAGAACGTCCTTTATCCTTACCATCTTCTCGACAAGTTCAACAACAGAGATTTTTAAATCAGATTCCTTACGTCTTAGTGCTGGTTCGGATTTTCCCTCTTGTCTTCCCGTTTCTGTTGGTGTCTTACCTCTCGTGGATGTTTCGTGTTTCTTTATCAGCTCCCACTCGGCTAGCGTGCTACCAACCGGGGAACTGTTTCTTTTTTCATACCGGCTGGAATCACTTGAGGGGAGGCGACCTCTTTGATACTCGCTCTGGAGGTCAGACGAGTCTTGGGTGGGGCCGTGTCTTTCCATTATCTTTTCCCACTTTTTCCGCTTTACCATCTCCTCATATTTGCTTTGTCCTTCCACTTCAGCCAATTGGATCTGCCTGGCTCCTTCCGACAAATATCCAGTCTTTTCCCCTTGACGCTGTGAGGGCACATATCCCCTTTCTGAACGAGCCAAGGGTTGAATGTCTTGTGGCCTAGGTGTCAGGTTAATTTCTGTTCTTGCTTGTCCCGTCTCTGTATTCCCCCGATCGTCTGTTAAATGATAAGGGCTGCTCATTTCTATTATAGGCAGAATAGGGTACACTCATTCCCCATTTCTACTGTCATATGGTGGGGGTGCTAAAGCTCCCTCAACTCTTACCTGTTCTACTCTTGGGTGGGACACTGGGGTGAGTGAGGCTACCTGAGCTGCACTTTGGACGATGACAGTTGTTGTGTTAGGGGCCAGGGGAGTTATGTTGACCGGGGCTACCTCCTCTCCTGGTTTGGCCGCTTCATTGACAGTTGCACTGCCCTTCCTGTCACTATTTCTCCTCTCGGCCTCCCGTGCGTAAGATTCTATCATCGTAGTTTCTTGCAAAAGTTTCTTTGCCCTTGCCTTTTCATCCCTGTGGTATTTGTATGTCTTGATTAGCACTCTTATGTCAGCTATTAGCTCCAAATCAAAATAACCTTCGATAG
This sequence comes from Notolepis coatsorum, assembly GCF_963971535.1. Lineage (NCBI taxonomy): Eukaryota > Metazoa > Chordata > Actinopteri > Aulopiformes > Paralepididae > Notolepis > Notolepis coatsorum. The sequence goes on along the minus strand of NC_140169.1, from coordinate 170,356,027 downwards.
GCCAAGGGTTCGTAAGATGTTTCCATATTTTATTCCATTTCGTCGATACTTTATCAGCTTTTGCCAAATAACATGGGTTACCTTTTGTGTGGGGGTCTTCGTTGGCAATAATCTATACTGGACTTTCTTCTATCCAACCAATTAGGGTCGACTTATCTGAGTGGGTTGCGGCTTCCATTTTCCTATATGAGATATTTTTTCCCATTTACTAGAGTTCCCCTTTCCTTTTGATTTTGTAACAATGGCAATAGGCAAAAAAGTTTTTCCTGTATTCCCTGTCTAAATGTAGGTGTCTATGCTTTTTGTGACTGACTCCTACTCGGACAGCCAATAGTGGCACTGCAGGCCCTACCTATTCTCTTCTGTCCCTTTTCCACCTGAAATTCCTATTCTTACCTGATTTGTGGTGTTCCGCATGTCCAATCGAACTGCTGGAGATCAGAGCACACAATGACAACAGTTCTTGTTAATTTATCAACTGGACTTGTACTTTACTCTGTCTATACAATAAAAATGTTGAGAGGTTCTTTTCATTCACTGTATGAGTATCTTTTTACTTCCTTCATACAATTTTAAAAACGCGATATTTGTAATTGATACATGTGTGTGATGTCGCCAGTTTCTACTCCCTGATTTTCTTCCCGTTCGATCTCCGTCAACACACTGGGTTCCTATTTTTGTCGAATTTCGGCTCTCCACTATTTCTGCTTGATTCCACTCCAATTCTGATATCCCTCGGGAAACAAAAACATCTTGATTAGTCTTTCATTACATACATTCCTTCATATTATTTCCATTATTCAGTACCAATCCCCCCAGGGGACACTCGTCATCCAGACTCGTGTCCACCAGAGATAATCTAAAGAATGCATCGGACACCGCGCCCTGCACGCCGTGAGGTGTCGGCCCCTGTTTTCTGAAGCGTCCATAACAGACCCTCCACAGAGGTCAGAACACACCCCACCACAGGTACAAAGCAGTCAGCACCCAAGCATCTTATCCCACCATTCAAGCTATTATCCCCAGAATCCAGTGCCCTGCCGGACGGCCATGCATAACCGACCGGACCCAACGCCGAACTCTAGGTACACAGCTCCACATAATACAGTCATCACTCACGTACCTACTATGGGAAAAACAAAATTGCATACACATCCACACACTCGTTCAGGCACGTCCCCTACCCCACACCCTGGCCCTCCCGTTCCCCAACCCAGAATGTCCACCACCCAGATCAGAGAACAGCCGCCAGCGCGTACTCCGGGTACCTTGGCATCAACGGGACGCCCACACCCACCCGGCCTCCCTCCGCGTCATCCCTCACTATCATCATAGCAAACGCAGGTGCAGTCGAGCAGTGTGACCTCTCAATCGCAGGACCAGCCGCGCAGAGAGTCCTGAACATATACATAACACACACTCTGATCACAGTCACACAGACAACTATAACTGCAAACATCACCACGGCATAAAGCAGATACTTAACAACAGACCACCCCACATAGCCCAATTGTCCATGACCCCAGACATCCCATGAGTCCTCCCGAGGGTCATGCATATCCCTAGTAATGTTCTTCAAATGCTCAATTATGGCTGGCAAACCCCCTTCATCATTGGCTGGTATGAATGTGCAGCACTCCTGACCAATCAACGCACACGTGCCCCCCGACTCCGCCAATAGGAAGTCCATAGCTGCTCTCGTCTGCAACTCCATCAGTCGTAAGGACCGTAACTCCTGAGCCTCCAGGCCCAAGCCCCTCGCTGTCGTGGCAGCCATGTCCTCAAACAATTTAGCCAAATGATCCAGTTCCCCCATGTTTGCATATGCCCCATACCAGGGAAACGCCACCCTAAAAAAATGGTCCGCATCCCGTCTCTTCCTTGTCTTTGGAAACGCCGGCAAAACATCAGACACCCTCATAGCCGGTACTAAGTAACCCAACGCACATCTTCCCCTCCAGTCAATAGGCAACGAGGCATACGCAAAATCACCACAAATCCAAAACGCCCCAGGTGGAGCTGGCGCCTCTGAATCCTTGCCCCAGACCCCATTATCCCCCAGGCAGCCGTCCAAGTACCCCACAATTTGACCATTCGATTTACCCTCCACACACTTCTCAAACCCTGCCGACCTATATGCTATCGGAATGGGGCCAGTGTCTAGCATCCCTCCTATCTTCATTTTATTCTTCATTGACCCCAGCCCCAAATACCTCTCAATCCTGTCCTGCCCCACCCCGTTACACAGGTCAGGGGTAGGCAAATCCCTTAACACGTTGGCATGACACTTCGTTATAGGGTGTGCAATCAGAGGAAGGCCCGCGGCGGCCGCCTGTGGGGACAGGCCGCACACATAGCAATCTGATCTATTAGCCATCTTTGCCACCGCCTTTGCCATCCCCAAAAAAAGATTACCGTGATGGTCCGGCAGCGACCGTTTACCCACTATCACCACCTCTGGCAGCTCAGGCTGTCGGAGTGGAACATATAGCATCACGCTAGCCAACATACACAACCAAACCATTGATATAGCACACCCCAAAAGCACCCGCCTACTACTTTCACTCAAACCAGGAACCATGTTGAGTGTTCCGTCCTCCTCCGCGTTCCTCCTTCACCGGCGCGTGTCCTAATATGTCCTGCAATCCCCACAAACAACAACATGTCTTTATAACAACACGCCCCACCGCCAACAGCCTACTGAAGTGAGGACCCAAACTCAAAACAGAGAAGCAGGACGCACCGGAACCCCTGAAGGGTAGGAGAGAGGGCGTAACGGAACCACAGGGAGGTCAAGAGAGGAAAGGGCCAGGGGGGAAACATGTAAGTCCGGGCAGGTTTAGGGAGAGCCCCGCCAGGTAGGCAAGACTAGTGTAGGCCTGAAGGCTAGGGGGTAGATGTAGGGGAGACTAGGGAGGGAGAGGCTAGGGCTTTGGAAAGAGGAATCTAGGGAAGGTTATAGAATTAGGAGAGAGGGGTAGGTTCCTTGAGACCTACTGGTGTGAGGGGCGGGGGGAAACGATGGGAAGGGCGGGGGTCATTCCTATTCCCCAAGGCCTCCATTCAGCCCAACGAGACATACCCCGTGATTCATAAAAATATGAAACGCTTTAACATAAGACCCCCCACCCCATGCCACTTATGCAAACCAAAAATAAGCCTCACGAAACAGTGTACTTGGCAGCGCATTTCACTGTAACTTCCCCCAGTGAGAGGAAGGAGGGGGGAGAGAGAGAGGGAAAGTAAGAGAGAGAGAAAGGGAAAGAGGGAGGGAGAGAAAGAGAGGGGGGGGAGAGAGGAGGGGGGGGTAGGGAGAGAGAGAGGGAGAAAGAGGAGGGGGGGGCAGGTGGTGGGGAGGGAGGGAGGTAGGGAGAGAGAGAGAGGAGGGGGGGGTAGGGAGAGAGAGAAGAAGAGAGAGAGAGAGAGGAGAGAGAGAGGAGGGGGGTAGGGAGAGAGAGAGGGAGAGGAAGGAGGGGGGGGGCAGGTGGTGGGGAGGGAGGTAGGGAGAGAGAGAGAGGAGGTAGGGAGAGAGAAAGAGGAGGTAGGGAGAGATAGAGAGGAGGGGGGGGGGGTAGGGAGAGAGAGAGGGAGAGAGAGAGCAAGAAGAGAAAGAGAGGAGGGGGGGGGCAGGTGATGGGGAGGGAGGTAGGGAGAGAGAGAGAGGAGGTAGGGAGAGGAAGGAGGGGGGGGGGCAGGTGGTGGGGAGGGAGGTAGGGAGAGAGAGAGAGGAGGTAGGGAGAGAGAGAGAGGAGGTAGGGAGAGAGAGAGGGAGAGAGAGAGCGAGAGGAGAAAGAGAGGAGGGGGGGGGCAGGTGATGGGGAGGGAGGGAGGTAGGGAGAGAGAGAGAGGAGGGGGGGGTAGGGAGAGAGAGAAGAAGAGATAGAGAGAGAGGAGAGAGAGAGGAGGGGGGGTAGGGAGAGAGAGAGGGAGAGGAAGGAGGGGGGGGGCAGGTGGTGGGGAGGGAGGTAGGGAGAGAGAGAGAGGAGGTAGGGAGAGAGAAAGAGGAGGTAGGGAGAGAGAGAGAGAGGAGGGGGGGGGTAGGGAGAGAGAGAGGGAGAGAGAGAGCGAGAAGAGAAAAAGAGGAGGGGGGGGGGCAGGTGATGGGGAGGGAGGTAGGGAGAGAGAGAGAGGAGGTAGGGAGAGGAAGGAGGGGGGGGGGGCAGGTGGTGGGGAGGGAGGTAGGGAGAGAGAGAGAGGAGGTAGGGAGAGAGAGAGAGGAGGTAGGGAGAGAGAGAGAGGAGGGGGGGGTAGGGAGAGAGAGAGGGAGAGAGAGAGCGAGAGGAGAAAGAGAGGAGGGGGGGGGCAGGTGATGGGGAGGGAGGTAGGGAGAGAGAGAGAGGAGGTAGGGAGAGAGAGAGAGGAGGTAGGGAGAGAGAGAGAGGAGGGGGGGGTAGGGAGAGAGAGAAGAAGAGAGAGAGAGAGAGGAGAGAGAGAGGAGGGGGGGTAGGGAGAGAGAGAGGGAGAGGAAGGAGGGGGGGGCAGGTGGTGGGGAGGGAGGTAGGGAGAGAGAGAGAGGAGGTAGGGAGAGAGAAAGAGGAGGTAGGGAGAGAGAGAGAGGAGGGGGGGGGGTAGGGAGAGAGAGAGGGAGAGAGAGAGCAAGAAGAGAAAGAGAGGAGGGGGGGGCAGGTGATGGGGAGGGAGGTAGGGAGAGAGAGAGAGGAGGTAGGGAGAGGAAGGAGGGGGGGGGGCAGGTGGTGGGGAGGGAGGTAGGGAGAGAGAGAGAGGAGGTAGGGAGAGAGAGAGAGGAGGTAGGGAGAGAGAGAGGGAGAGAGAGAGCGAGAGGAGAAAGAGAGGAGGGGGGGGGGCAGGTGATGGGGAGGGAGGGAGGTAGGGAGAGAGAGAGAGAGAGGAGGGGGGGGTAGGGAGAGAGAGAAGAAGAGAGAGAGAGAGAGGAGAGGGAGAGGAGGGGGGGAAGGGAGAGAGAGAGGGAGAGGAAGGAGGGGGGGGGCAGGTGGTGGGGAGGGAGGTAGGGAGAGAGAGAGAGGAGGTAGGGAGAGAGAAAGAGGAGGTAGGGAGAGAGAGAGAGGAGGGGGGGGGGTAGGGAGAGAGAGAGGGAGAGAGAGAGCGAGAAGAGAAAAAGAGGAGGGGGGGGGGCAGGTGATGGGGAGGGAGGTAGGGAGAGAGAGAGAGGAGGTAGGGAGAGGAAGGAGGGGGGGGGGGCAGGTGGTGGGGAGGGAGGTAGGGAGAGAGAGAGAGGAGGTAGGGAGAGAGAGAGAGGAGGTAGGGAGAGAGAGAGAGGAGGGGGGGGTAGGGAGAGAGAGAGGGAGAGAGAGAGCGAGAGGAGAAAGAGAGGAGGGGGGGGGCATGTGATGGGGAGGGAGGTAGGGAGAGAGAGAGAGGAGGTAGGGAGAGAGAGAGAGGAGGTAGGGAGAGAGAGAGAGGAGGGGGGGGGTAGGGAGAGAGAGAGGGAGAGAGAGAGAGAGAGGAGAGAGAGAGGAGGGGGGGGTAGGGAGAGAGAGAGGGAGAGGAAGGAGGGGGGGGGCAGGTGGTGGGGAGGGAGGTAGGGAGAGAGAGAGAGGAGGTAGGGAGAGAGAGAGAGGAGGGGGGGGGTCCTAAAAGAGGGACATATTTCTAACCATACTGCCAACGTAATAAAGCCACACACTACATTAACGAACTGCACCAGCTAAAACACCTCCTGTATCTACCCCAGGACGGGAGTCCAAATGATGCCTCCACCGCCCCCTAGCGCAGTTCCGACCACATCGCTTTGAAAAAATGAATCCCTTACAATGGTTACCCCTTGCCCCGTCTAAAATGGCGACCACGGCGCTCCACCTAAGATGGCCGCACATCGCGAGACTTCCCGAGAATCCCATCCAGCCGAGTCAGCAGCAGGACGGGAGCCCCAGGTCTGAATCTGGCGCCACCTAGTGTACTTTTAACCACATCTTAATTCCATTCTACTCGCTCGCTTCACACACCACACATATAGTCCTTTCAAACCAGTGCGCATGCGCGAATCTCTCATACGGCCTACTCATTCCCCACGCATTCAGCATTCGTACTAACATTAGCCAATACTGCAAATCACACGACGCATTCAACATCAATGACAATTCAGTTGCACTGTAATATCATCCCATTCACAACATACAGTATTGAATAACCCTAGCGAGCCACGACGAGATAGCTTCATAGCTACGACTATAGCATGTAGCTAGTTTAGCCGCTTGTCTACGACCAGCGGCCTACTACACCTTATAGCCTACGAGCTACGACGAGTACAAGCTTCGACGAGTACGAGCTTCGACGAGCACGAGCTTCGACGAGCACAAGCTTCGACGAGCTGCTATAACATCTAAGCAACGTTAATCTCAACATAAGCGCCAGTGTACAGATTTAATCCCTTATTTCATTAATCAATGTACAATATAACAATAAGTCCTTATGTCATGTCAAACATTCCTAACCTCTAACAGTCATACACACACATATTATTGATACAATTCAAACACCATTCAGATTTTGATCTCATGCCATTGTGTGCCCTACATTGTGTGCGAAAGATTCACATTCGATGTTTAAATTTTTCAATAGTTTCCGCGCGTCTATTAAAAACGAGATTAAGTGCAATAGTTCGCTTTAAATGTACTGACTGTTTAGATTACAAACAGTATTTTGAACCGAATCGTTATCAAGTACTACTTATTCACCGAATTTCGTCACAACGGACATGTACCGGAATATGACCCAGCGTCTATACGCACTAAAATGGATTTCCGCCGACTATCGTTTTCCGTAACCCACAAATCTCCATTTGTAGACAAACCTAGTCAGCCTCGTCTAAATCCTCTTCGATCAAACCTTAATGTGGGAATGATCTCCATTTAGTCCGGCCGGTATTCGTCCAGAGAGCTCGCCCCGTCGAATTGAAACGGTGAGCGGCTGCCTCCGCACAATACTTTCCAAAAACCTACATTATAGCTCCGGAGAGGCCTCCCCCCCCATATTACGTCCACGTTAATGCTCGCGACCCATAACTCCCATTTATCATATTGACGCCCTCCATACTCACATCTCCTGATTACGTGACCCAAACAATGTTGAATTATAGTATTAATGACCCCACGTCCTGCCGATGGTACAGATCCCCGCCTGTCACCGTTTGAGAGACGGCTCCAGGCTGAAACTCGCTTCATCCCGCAAGCGTAGACACACAACTCACTCATTGTCCAGACACGAAAAAAAATTACCACCTCAGCTGTGCACGTTCCCGGGAAAAACGACTAGGTTTGTCCATTACCCGGGATACACCCCATCGGACCTTCCTAACACCAGATGGTCATTTCATCTCAATGTAGTCCGACACTTCAATTCGCGAGACGCGCATCAAACACTCTCGCTGGCCGATTGAACTAATCAATATGATAACAGTGTTATGCACCCCAACGCCTCATTCTATACCCCTCCCCGAGAGCAATATATATGAGGTACAATTCTATCAACCCCAGTTCGAACTGAGCGTCCTACGTATTTCGTCATTATCACGGCTTGTACTCACCTATTTTCAGGTTCCGATGTGTCGAATTTCTCCGGCAGCTGCCCGATGTCCAGTGTCACCGTAAAAAAAAATCAAAATCAAGGACGCTTCTCGTTCTCGGTTAACGGCACCACTTTTGAAGTCACCAACGGGGCTATTCTATTCTGATTAATCAGAATCTAATCTTCTAATCTACTCTGCGTTGTGTCTATTCCTTAAAAGCCATATTGTACTTTCAAAAACCAGGAAATGGTTTACAAGTAGGGATGCTCGATATTGGCTTTTTTACCGATACCGATATTCCGATATTGTCCAACTCTTAATTTCCGATACCGATATCAACCGATATCAACCGATACCGATATATGCAGGGTTTCCCACCCCAAAAAACTGAATAATTTCAGGTAACTAATAATTTCACTGGATAGATATATAACAAATATTGTTATTGTTTTTTTCTTTTTTTAAACCGATACCGATATTTTCCGATATCACATTTTACTGCCGATATCGGCCGATAATATCGGTCCGCCGATAATATCGGACATCCCTATTTACAAGGCAATCAGCAAAAAGACGGCGGTTTGAAGAAAGAGTCAGCGAGAAGATTAATGTAAGGATCCGGTTTTAATGGGATCCCAAAGTCAATTACAAACAAAAGATTTGAATGAAAGAACAATGCAATGATTTCTAATTGTTGTGAAGGGCCAGATTAAACTGAGAATATATATTTATCGTTTGATATACTTTGTATATTATTTATATATATACATGGAATATCCCTTTACCTGCGTTCAGACCAGAGTAATATTCGCTCTCCTATTGGACAGCGCCCCCAGGCGCCAGCGCGCAAGCCCCCAACGGCAAGTTCAAAGACAACTGCAGGCATGTCAGAACTGGCTAGCTGTCATCAATGCTGTCGAGCATTTTGGATTACAATTATTGCTTTTGCTGCTGATCAAGGGAGTTTACAAGAACCGACTCCTGTACCTGGAGTCTCTTTATTCCTCATTGAATCAGACGGAGTACCCGGACATTCCTCTACCCTCCAGGCCTTACACCCCGGAGGGAACCCATTGTCTCCAGTTGGTACCGGTGTTGCCCTATATAATTGCTACTATACAACAGGTGGCATCAGCTTAGACCCATCGTAGGATTCCTGCTATTCTTAGTGACTTATGCTCTTGACTGACTTTACGTATATTCTTCGCCATACAAGCGCGACCCTAATTCTCATTCTGTAACCGTTGCCTAATAATAATAAATTACCCTCCAATAGTATTTCTGTGTCAATGCCGTGTTCTTGTGGGTGTTCACCATCTATATTTGATGTACTGTCTGGCCAGTAATTAAAGTACATAACTAGCAGTGGTTTAATCTATCACAATCTTTAATACAGTCAGGGTTTTGTAACCCCTCAGTTACACTAATGGTTGCACTCTCTATGCCGAGGGATCATTCGAAATCAGACTAAAATTCACTTAAACTAAAAAGCATCTCTCTCGGCTCCTTCTCGTTGGTTCGATGGTGTTCGTCTCAATGCGTCGCCCGTCCTTTCGTCCAGTAGGGGGAAGAAGATTGTGTTGCTCCGTGTTGTTTGTTGTTTTGTGTGTCTCTCTCGCTCTGAACCGCATCCTTTAAAGACTAAACTCCTCCCCCTAGAATACGCTAGACTTTACGTCAGGAAGGGCGGACCTTTCTATGAGAGAGAGAGCTTCCAATTGGAGGACCAGTGTTTGTTGCCGTTTTTAGCCTACCCACACTTTTGATTGGCTGAATCTAGGTAACTGCCTTTTTGAGTAGGCCTATACCGGAATTTCCTTTTAAGGTATCATTTGCTGGAGGCAACGTTTTACTCAACTGTACTTAACAGCTGCAGTTGGCAGTTGGCAAATGGGGGGAAGTAAATCACGATAAGGCTTAAGGGTCTGGTGTCAACCCCATTGTTTCAGCCAGCCAAAAGTCTCCTGTAAATATCTGGGTTGGGTGTCACCGGGCCATTCCTTTGTTTAAGTGGAGATGGTCAACAAGCCATTTCTATAGTCTATTGTCGTTGAGTTTCGGCCTGTTGTTGTGTTCTATGTGTCACTATGTTGTGTCACTATGTGCTAATCCAAACTATATCCCCTCCCCTCCGCCTCTGCAGGAGAAGGGTGGAGACCCTCGTGGACTAGAATGTATGCTGTAATGCTTTACCCTGTTCACCAATGATGCCTGGCGGACGACAGCTCCTGTACATGTATACATTTTGCTTGGGAAATCTACCACAGTTGTTATCTGGAAGGAGGGAAAGATCACAAACAGTGATTATTCCATATATAGTTTACTCACATAGCGGCAAATAGCACTACAGTCTGTGGTGGGTGGAGACCAGAAGACCCCCTGGGGTGGGTGGGAATATCTGTCTGGCCTCCCTCTCAAACACCGCGCTCTCTCTTAAATACTCTGATTTTCCACCAATCCTAGCCCATTCTAATAATACGTTGGTCCAATTAGGTTTCTTGATTCCATACATGGCGTTCTCCACTGTTGGGGCGGTCTTCCGGTGGTGGCAGTCCGCCCCCTGTGTCCTCATCGTGTGGGCTGTGGTTTCTTGAAGAGCACAGAGTCTTAACTCTAAAACCTTTTCTATATTTGTAGCTTTTAATGTAATTAGGTACATATGTATTCAGCATTTATATATCTATATTTTAATACCAGATTTCCTATATTAAGTATCACAAGCCTGCTTTTTCCCAGACTAAATTTATAGTTCTAAGGTTTAGGTTTTAGCAAGCTTTACAACCAGAGTGAAGTAACATTATTACTTAAATAACCAGTTTGATGTTCTATAATGATATTCAAATCTAATTTGATCTAATACCTCAGATAGATTAATATGATATAGTTATTATTCCAATATTGTTTTTCATTCTAATCTAGTATAATGTAATTATATTTTCCTTAGCCAGTTTGTGACCTCTGATCTCTATTAGACCAGCTGTCTCTGCTCCTAGTGGGGTGTGACCTTTTACTCCCTTTGTTCTCCACTGATTACATCTGTTAGAGTGGGGGGTTTCATGTGGACTCAAACAGATTCTGTCACGCTAGTATCCGCTCCTTGTCTTTAGCACTGAAAATCCATTTTGCTGTTAAAAAGGTACACCTCCTTTTGCATTTATGGCTTTCTAATATTCACACATATTAGTTATGAAATTCACAGTCAATGTTACCACATACGCTTTTTTGTTTTTAATTTGATAAAATCTCTATAGAGTTTGTTTTTCTTTTTACTTGAATTTTGTAAGCCCTTTGTCATTCAGTTTACTGATGCACTACCCATTTAAAACAGTTAAAATAGCCCTTTACACAAACATTACATAACATAACCTTTCATTAACAATACTATAATAACAGTAGCCACTGCCAGAATAGTGTGACACATGTATCGCGTGTGGGGAGCACACGCATGCATGATGCATGCACAACGAAGACAGAAGACTGCGTTGTCTCAATAATTTTAACTATCAAATTATGAGCTCAAAGTATGAGCTCACTGACTGAAATGTCCAACAAAAAGCATCAATTGTCAAATAATATTGATCACATTAACTAGACTAGATGTTTTGAGGAAATTAGATAGGGAACAACAACTTAACCATTGTGTCTGATCAGATTCTTATTTTTTTGATAACTTTGCAGTGATTATTGTAGCCAATATGTGGCAAATGTGTGTAATCTTTGAATTATCTTGGAATTGTTTTGACTTTCTCTTTCATAAACTTCAGCCCTGATCATAACCATCACATATTGTTTTTTGTAAAGTCAGATTTAACAACAACTCTTTTCAGAAAAGTGGGAGTATTTCATTTTTAATCTGACATTACAAAAAAAACGAAAAATGGTTATGATCAGGGCTGAAGTTGAATAAAATATTTATGGAAAAGAAAGTGGGAAATTATTTCAACATATAATATTTTTATGGCGTTTTTCAATTTAGTCCCCTAATATGGTAAGAGTATAACACTTAAGTTGTCAGACACAAGGCCAGGGTTAAATTATTTATTTGTTTCTTGGCATATTTAACATTGGGCTTTTTTTTTTTTTTTTTTTTGCTGATTTTTCTGTGCTTTTTCCTCCCATCCCAATTTAGTCGTTATGCCAATTCCCCCCTCCCCTACCTGGTCGTTGTGCGCATGTGCCCCCTACTGGTCGGTACAAGGGAACCCTTAAGTCTACCACATGCTTCCTCCAACACATGCGGAGACAGCCAGCGACTCTCTTTTCACCTGACAGCGCGGACTCTCATTGGTGAAGTGCAATGCGTGGGAGGTCACGCTGCCTTCACCACTTCCTGTCTTTTGCTGTGCAGGCGCCCTGACCTGTAGGAGTCGCTGTCCACAACGGCAGATTACCACCCACGACTTCCCTCCCGCTAACTCAGCCAAACGAGTTAGTATGACGGCTGGCCCAAGCCGGAGGCAATGCTGACACCTGGATTCGAGACCGGAGTCTCTCGCATTGGTGACGAGCGCAATCTCCGCTGCGCCACACAGCCTAACATTGGGCTTTTGACAGGGGAGATGATGATGCATTGCATGGTAACGTTAGCTAGCTAACATCCACATGTTTATTTTTCTCACTGACTAACCTGCTGGTCCCTTGTTGACCTTGGTGCAAGAAAACATTTGATAAATGTTCCCGGATTTAGCAGCATCTCCTGCAAGGGCCTTTCTTTTTTTTGCTTTCTCCCTCTCTGCTCCACCCTTTCTCTTTCTTCCACTGTCCATCTTGACATCAATGTTACTTTTGCTCTATCTCTCCCCCGAGTCCCCCACTTCACTACCTGGCTCAGTGTGAGTGCCATCTGCCATTCCATTCGCCGTCTCCGGTGTCAATCAGTTGTATGGCCTGGTCCCGCCTCCACCAATCACATGCGGCAGCACGGCTCCATTTGTGTGTGTGTGAGCCGCGAGAGGGAGAGAGTTCCCCACCCACCTAGGTTATCTAACTATCGTGCCACCGCAATTAGAAACAATGGCCTGGCCTGCGTCTAAGTTCAGTGGCCTGACTGTGGGCAAAAAATTATAATAATAATAAAAATAAAAAAATTATATATATATTTTTTTATATAATATATATATATTTGTTATCTGTCCAGGTCAGGCCACCGGGAAAACTCCCGGTGCTCCCGATGGCCAGTCCGGGCCTGAGTCCATCCCATTCCTCACTGTTTGAGCTGGAGAGCAAATGCTCTCCGAAGGTAAAGTCACCGAGAGGACAGCTCTGAGCTGCTCCAGGGTTAGTTTAAAACTCTTCTGGGGCCAGCTTAGTTGACGTTAGCAGCTAACATTATGTTTAGGTTTAGCTTTTTACCATGATCTGGGCGTACAGGGATGGCAAGGATGCAAAGCATGTTAGACACATTGGACCCGTTGCTTGTGTGGGCGTTGGTGGGAGTGGCACTGGCTTACACACAAACAGCAGAGTTCTCACTGCACATAGAAACAGCGTAACCCCCAAGATGAGTTGTCACAGGGCAATGCCGAACACAGGGCTGAATGTCCTAGGACAGTGAATGCAGCGATTGAATTATGGATTTCTGGAACCCGCATTTGTCTAATTTGCGCTGTACTGCAGTCTGCAGGGTAAGCTTAGACATACAATTGTTAACATTTAATGGGTAGGATGTTTTGTGTATGTGTTCTGTTCTGTTAGCAGTTGCTCAAGCAGTGGGTATAGAAATACTAGTGACACTTCCTGACTTGACGAAACCAACAATACTCCTGGGAAGCCTGAAAAAGGCACCCAAGATGGCAAGGAGGAGGCAGCACCAGGAAGAGGGTGGCCCCTCCAATGTGTTCTCTATGTCTGAGCAGATACAGATTCAGGAGTACCAGAACAGAGATGGCATCGTCAGCAAGGAAGATCTGAGGGACGTGTTGGCCACCATGGCTCAACTGAATGTAAAGAACAAGGAGCTATGAGACCACCCAGCGCCCAGGTCCCCTCCTGGGCAGCAGTGACATGATCCTGGGGGTCCTGGCTCCAGTGAAGGGAACGGCAGAGAGAAGCAGCCCGGGTCTAGCGTTCGCTCCCAGGTCAGGAGGAGAACGGCCATGGTCAACTTTAATGTGTTGTTTCAAATGTGTATAATTGCTAACTGTACACACGTTCATATCTTTGAGTTTACTGGGGGACTGTGACACTGTTTTTTTGCTACTGTAACAATGCAATTATATTTGTGCTACAGAGGGAGTGTCATCAAATTCCTATGGACTCACAACAGCCACCTGTCTGGAGCGAATTCACAAATAATGGATTGCGCGGTGGTAATTGCACCCTTAACTGTGCAAGGCTAGCGAGCGGTATCTACTCCGTCTTTGCGAGCCATTCACTAAGGACATTGCACGGATGAGATTGAGATACTAGCGCAAACACGCCCATAGGTGCACGAGGTGCCGATCGGGTCAAAACACTGTTGAATACAAGACACCACCTATCCAGTTGGTCCGCGAGCGCCGACCAGTTTTGGTCCGCGAGAGATGCCCAGATGGCCTGCGAGAGAGGCCCAGATGGGTATCGCGCGCGGATCAACTGGGTCGCGCAGGATAACTGGATAGGTGGTGTCTTGTATTCGACAGGCTTTTGTCCCAATCGGTGCCTCATATAGGTGTGCAGTTTGCTCCTGATTTGCTCCAGCGCAGTTTGCTCGCCGAGCAGTCTGCACCTGCCAGCGCTGTTGGCAGATATCAGGAAGGGGGGGAAATAAACCCGAAAAGAGGGAGAGGGAATTAAGCTCTTACTATTCTTGTTATTGCTGTTATTGCTTCCATTGTTATGAATGAGAGAACCGACACAGCAGGAGATTTTCAAGCAGCAATCTCCAATTCACAATGCACGTTCACAATAACATGACTTCTACTGGCGTATCATTTGTAATATAAATGTATGTATCAATACATTCATTGATCAATAACCTACGTATTATTACCATGCTATTTGGACATTGCTCAAATCTCAAATCGCACAATAGAAGATTATGAATTTGGATAGACGAGACCGGCGGATGGTCGAGCAGCGGAAAGTAATGCGCCTGTAGATTAAATACTGCATCGCTGTGTCCATTGAATGAGGTCGTTAGAGAGCTGATCTCCCATTACAGCACAGTTAAAAGTCGTTTTGTTTACTCTGCGATTAGCCTTCCGGGGCGTATGGATGACAAAGATGCAGCTCAGACATTAATAAAGCAATTGTGTCTGTTTACAATACCTGGAAGGTGAAGACGAGATAGTGCTCATCAGGGGCTTTTTGTAAGGTTAGAAAACATTGGGGGCTTCAGGCCGGGGTGGGTATATATATGTGTGTATATATGTATATATGTATATATATGTATATATGTATATTTGTACTCCTGTTGGGGCTTCTTGGACCAGATCAATGTTTTATCTGGCTAAATAAATAAATAAATAAGAAACTGATGATTTGGTCCTGTTAACTTTGAATTTTCTATGGGGACTGCCCAGATCCCTCTCATGGACCTGGACCTCACTTTGAGAACCTCTAATGATTCTAGTTATTCAGTATTCATCTCTAATTACTCTAAAATTGCGTATTTCTGTGTTTAAAATAATAATATATATACATATACTGTACATACATACACATATACACCAATAACAAAATAAAAACACAGTTAAGAATCATACACATAAGCAAATAAACAAACAAACAAACAAACAAACAAACATATGCACAGCCTATGTACAAAATAAATAAACAGTTCATCTCTAGTCTTTACAGTTTTCTTCAATTGCATAAACACTCAAATCAAAAGTATTACACAATTATCAAAACCTTACACTCAAGGAGCAAAATATAGGGCCAGATTTGCACCCCTACAATGTCAGCCTCACTTTTTGCAAAACAATACACACAGTGATTTGCAAAACACTAAACACACTTGCATTACATTAGACACAGAATGTCAAATTACCACACATATGAGCCAATTGGTTAAACACAGCCATCAGATGCACAAACACACCATTGCTTAATTGTAGATACACAATCAGGTTTAAGCACTATAAAAATGCAGCAGGTGAGTTCACCTGTCTTCAACCAAAATGGAAGGAGAGTGAAGTACTGTACACAGAGAACGTGAAAATATACAATACATTCACCAAACACTACACAAGACAACCAATGATGCAGACTGATGAAAATATACATTTTCTCCCATTTTCCCAAATCAGTCAACATGTCAACATGGAGAATCACAACAAAAAATTATCTTGCCAGATCCAGCTAGGCAAAGAGATAATGTCTCTAAAAAAATTGTGTTACTGTCATTTTAACCTGTACTGGATACAGTATTTTATGTTTGTCTGATATTTGCTGAGCTTACAGTGTTATGCACATAGTAGCATGAAAACTGGGACATGTATTGTTGTGATTCTCCATGTTGAAATGTTGACTGATTTGGTTATATGGAGAGAACATTTATATTTTCATCAGTCTGCATCATTGATTTGGGTATATGGAGAGAACATTTTATTTTTTTCATCAGTCTGCATCATTGATTTGGGTATATGTAGATAAATAAATTATATTTTCATCAGTCTACAGCATTGGTCTTGTGTAGTGTTTGGTGAATTTATTGTATATTTGCACATTCTCTGCGTACTTCACTTACAGTACTCTAATCACGGAGAAGTAGAATTGCTAAATGTGTTTTAGGTTAAGCACAGCAGTGTGTGTAACTGGTTCAAACAGAATTAAGTCATATGAAACGTGTGTTTCATATGGTAACAAAATTAGTGTATGGTTTTGACAAGTGTTTAATTTAGCAAAGGATCTGAGGTGTTCTGATAATTGTGTGTGTGGTTGTGCTAATTGTGTGTTTTGAAACACCGGGCCCCGTTTTCAAAATCATGCTTAGGCAATCGAAAAAAAACGGTATTGTGTGTTTCATTATATACATTATGTTTCAGTCTTCTCATAAAAAAAATATTCGATTTTTGGGTCTTTTCCTGCCTTTGGTCCGCTTTGCATTCACATCTCAAATGAACCGCAGCAGGGTTCACTTGCAAGAGTGAATGAGCTTCCACACCACCCCAAACCAACCGGACTATCCGAGGTTCGATTAAAGCTTATTATAGGACACTGGACATGGGTATGGATGGCTCCAGGTGCTGCTGCGTTAAAGTGCACATCTTCAATATCTGTACTATTTAAAAGCACAGTGCAGGACACACTCTGTGAGGTTCGCCTTTCCCTTGACCTTTAATTCCCTGTCTCCTCACCTCACTAGCCCCCACCCTTGCGTTCGTTTACTCTCTTTTGCTCTTCAGCAGCCACACCCTTGGACTACCTGTCATTATGTGTTTGATTGGTCTGGTGCCGAACACACACTTCTAGTTCGAGTATCAATTACCATCACGCACCTGATGTGTATTCTAATTAGTGCCCCTGTGGGCTTTAAGTACCTCGCTCTTCCCCTCAGTCCTGGTCGGGCCGTTCCGTATCATATCTCTATCACCAAACTCCTTCGGGAGGTTCTCTGTCTGTAGGCTCCTACGGGAGTTTCTGTCTCTATGCTGTTTTATCTCCGGCGTGAGACGAGGTGCAAGCCTTGGCCACCTGTCGCCGTTTTTTGCCTGGAGGGAGACATTGTACTGCGCTCTCTAATACGGGAGGTATTCCAATGTTCCACTCCAGACCTCCGCGCCAGATGCGCTCAAGCCTTCGCCACCTGTCGCCGTTTGCCTGGAGGGAGACATTGTACTGCGCTCTCTAATCCTCTACGGGAGGTATTCCAATGTTCCACTCCAGACCTCCGTGCAGCAGATGCGCTCTCCGTACCGGTGCGTACTCCAAGCAGACGCGCACCACTCAGACCTCCGCGCCAGATGCGCTCTCCGTACCGGCGCGTACTCCAAGCAGACGCGCATCCAGACCTCCGAGCCAGACGCGCTCTTCACTCCAGACGCGCATCCAGACGCACATCCAGACCTCCGAGCAAGACGCGCTCTTCACTCCAGACGCGCATCCAGACGCGCATCCAGACCTCCGAGCCAGACGCGCTCTTCACTCCAGACGCGCATCCAGACGCGCATCCAGACCTCCGAGCCAGACGCGCTCTTCACTCCAGACGCGCATCCAGACGCGCATCCAGACCTCCGAGCCAGACGCGCTCTTCACTCCAGATGCGCATCCAGACGCGCATCCAGACCTCCGAGCCAGATGCGCTCTTCACTCCAGACGCGCATCGAGACGCGCATCCAGACCTCCGAGCCAGACGCGCTCTTCACTCCAGACGCGCACCACTCAGACCTCCGCGCCAGATGCGCTCTCCGTACCGGCGCGTACTCCAAGCAGACGCGCACCACTCAGACCTCCGCGCCAGATGCGCTCTCCGTACCGGCGCGTACTCCAAGCAGACGCGCACCACTCAGACCTCCGCGCCAGATGCGCTCTCCTCCAGACGTCTAGCCTGCGCCTTCCTACTCCTCCCTGTAAGCAGCTCCAGCCCTCGCCCTGTTCTAAGGCCTTACCCTGTTTTCTCTATTCCTGTCCCCAGCCCGCCTCCGCGGGCCTTTGTCCCTGTTTCCCCTCTCTAGTCCTCCTAATCCTCCCTGTCCCCAGCCCGCCTCCGCGGGCCTCTGTCCCTGTTTCCCCTCTCTAGTCCTCCTAGTCCTCCCTGTCCAGTCCTCTAGTCCTCCTAGTCCTCCCTGTCCAGTCCTCCTAGTCATCCTAGTCCTCCCTGTCCAGTCCTCCTAATCCTCCTAGTCCTCCCTGTCCAGTCCTCCTAGTCCTCCCTGTTCCTGCCTGTTCCCCTGCCCTGGCCCAGTCCGTTAGCCTTCCCTAGCCTTCCCCTTAGCCAGCTCGCCTCTTAAAGGCACTGGTCCTTTTCCCTATTCTTGTTTTCCTGTGATTTGTGTTCTCCCTTAAAGGGACAGTGCCGTTTTCTGTTGTTTTCAATAAATGCCCAGTTCTTGGCTTACTCTCATACCTGTCTTGTGTTGTGCGATTGGGGTCGGTTACAAACCATAACAGTACGACCCGACCAAGTCGACGACCCCAGCCAGCACAGATGGTGTATGTGGAGTTCGCCTTTTTTTTTGTTCCCTCTAGTTCCCCTGTTAGTTCCCCTGTTGACTCCCCTGTTTAGCCTGTTAGTCTCCCCTGTTAGCCCTGTTAGCTTCCCTGTTAGCCCTGTTAGCTCCCCTGTTAGCTTGTTAGTCTCCCCTGTTAGCCCCCCTGTTAGCCTGTTGACTCCCCTGTTTGCTTCCCTGTTAGCCTCGTTAGCTCCCCTGCAGCTTGTTAGGCCTCTACTACCAGCATGGCCCCAGTCTGCTAGCTTAGCCCCGGCTGTTAGCACAGCCTCTATGTTAATGCAGCCCTTGCAGCTAGCATAGGCCCTGTAGCTAGCCATGCCCAGGCAGCTAACCCGGTCCCTCTGCATGGCCTCCACTTTTTGTGCAGTTTTCCCACTGCTAGGACTGCCCTTTCAGCTAGCAAGGTCAGTTTTCCCACTGCTAGGACTGCCCTTTCAACTAGCAAGGTCAGTTTTCTCCCACTGCTAGGACTGCCCCTTCAGCTAGCAAGGTCAGTTTGCCCCACTGCTAGGACTGCCCCTTCAGCTAGCAAGGTCAGTTTTCTCCCACTGCTAGGACTGCCCCTTCAGCTAGCAAGGTCAGTTTTCTCCCACTGCTAGGACTGCCCCTTCAGCTAGCAAGGTCAGTTTGCCCCACTGCTAGGACTGCCCCTTCAGCTAGCAAGGTCAGTTTTCTCCCACTGCTAGGACTGCCCCTTCAGCTAGCAAGGTCAGTTTGCTCCCACTGCTAGGACTGCCCCTTCAGCTAGCAAGGTCAGTTTGCTCCCACTGCTAGGACTGCCCCTTCAGCTAGCAAGGTCAGTTCCCCACAGCTAGGACTGTCCTTCCAGCTAACTTGTTCTCTCATGCTGGTCCAGCCCTGTTCTGCCAGCCTAGCTCCGGCAGCTAGCGCAGCCTCTATGTTAATGTAGCAGTACAGCTAGCATAGGCCCTGTAGCTATCAGTGCCCTGGCAGCTACCCTTTCCCTCTGCTAGCCCCTTCCCTGTTCCCCTCTCCAGTGCCCCTGTTCCAGCCCTGTCTGCTAGCCTAGCTCTGGCAGCTAGCGCAGCCTCTATGTTAATGTTGCATTACAGCTAGCATAGGCCCTGTAGCTATCAGTGCCCTGGCAGTTACCCCTCAGCTCCTCTAGTTACCCCTCAGCTCCTCTAGTTACCCCTTCGGCTACCCTAGTTACCCCTCTGCTACCCTGGTTACCCCTCAGCTACCCTTTTCCTTTGCTAGCCCCACTTTTGTTGTAGCTTCCCCTGCTAGCTTGCCCAGTACTTTTTGTTTTGTTGCCTTGTATTTTTCCCCTGCCCCTCTGTCTGTGTTTTTGGGTCGCCCGGTGGCTCCTGTGGAGGGGGGAGTACTGTGAGGTTCGCCTTTCCCTTGACCTTTAATTCCCTATCTCCTCACCTCACTAGCCCCCACCCTCGCGTTCGTTTACTCTCTTTTGCTCTTCAGCAGCCATACCCTTGGACTACCTGTCATTATGTGTTTGATTGGTCTGGTGCCGAACACACACTTCTAGTTCGAGTATCAATTACCATCACGCACCTGATGTGTATTCTAATTAGTGCCCCTGTGGGCTTTAAGTACCTCGCTCTTCACCTCAGTCCTGGTCGGGTCGTTCCATATCATATCTCTATCACCAAACTCCTTCGGGAGGTTCTCTGTCTGTAGGCTCCTACGGGAGTTTCTGTCTGTATGCTGTTTTATCTCCGGCGTGAGACGAGGTGCAAGCCTTGGCCACCTGTCGCCGTTTGCCTGGAGGGAGACATTGTACTGCGCTCTCTAATCCTCTACGGGAGGTATTCCAATGTTCCACTCCAGACCTCCGCGCCAGATGCGCTCAAGCCTTCGCCACCTGTCGCCGTTTGCCTGGAGGGAGACATTGTACTGCGCTCTCTAATCCTCTACGGGAGGTATTCCAATGTTCCACTCCAGACCTCCGCGCAGCAGATGCGCTCTCCGTACCGGCGCGTACTCCAAGCAGACGCGCACCACTCAGACCTCCACGCCAGATGCGCTCTCCGTACCGGCGCGTACTCCAAGCAGACGCGCATCCAGACCTCCGAGCCAGACGCGCTCTTCACTCCAGACGCGCATCCAGACGCACATCCAGACCTCCGAGCCAGACGTGCTCTTCACTCCAGACGCGCATCCAGACGCGCATCCAGACCTCCGAGCCAGACGCGCTCTTCACTCCAGACGCGCATCCAGACACGCATCCAGACCTCCGAGCCAGACGCGCTCTTCACTCCAGACGCGCATCCAGACGCGCATCCAGACCTCCGAGCCAGACGCGCTCTTCACTCCAGACGCGCATCCAGACCTCCGAGCCAGACGCGCTCTTCACTCCAGACGCGCATCCAGACGCGCATCCAGACCTCCGAGCCAGAGGCGCTCTTCACTCCAGACGCGCACCACTCAGACCTCCGCGCCAGATGCGCTCTCCGTACCGGCGCCTACTCCAAGCAGACGCGCACCACTCAGACCTCCGTGCCAGATGCGCTCTCCGTACCGGCGCGTACTCCCAGCAGACGCGCACCACTCAGACCTCCGCGCCAGATGCGCTCTCCTCCAGACGTCTAGCCTGCGCCTTCCTACTCCTCCCTGTAAGCAGCTCCAGCCCTCGCCCTGTTCCAAGGCCTTACCCTGTTTTCTCTATCCCTGTCCCCAGCCCGCCTCCGCGGGCCTTTGTCCCTGTTTCCCTTCTCTAGTCCTCCTAGTCCTCCCTGTCCCCAGCCCGCCTCCGCGGGCCTCTGTCCCTGTTTCCCCTCTCTAGTCCTCCTAGTCCTCCCTGTCCAGTCCTCTAGTCCTCCTAGTCCTCCCTGTCCAGTCCTCCTAGTCATCCTAGTCCTCCCTGTCCAGTCCTCCTAGTCCTCCTAGTCCTCCCTGTCCAGTCCTCCTAGTCCTCCCTGTTCCTGCCTGTTCCCCTGCCCTGGCCCAGTCCGTTAGCCTTCCCTAGCCTTCCCCTTAGCCAGCTCGCCTCTTAAAGGCACTGGTCCTTTTCCCTATTCTTGTTTTCCTGTGATTTGTGTTCTCCCTTAAAGGGACAGTGCCGTTTTCTGTTGTTTTCAATAAATGCCCAGTTCTTGGCTTACTCTCATACCTGTCTTGTGTTGTGCGATTGGGGTCGGTTACAAACCATAACACACTCAAAGGTTATCGCACCTCAGAGATGGCAGTGGACATGTATGACAGGACAAAGGCCATATGTAATGGCCTTTGGATTGAGGAACATACTACTGTACCAGCCAAAGGAGGAAGCAGAAAAGGATGGACGAGTATGTAGTTGAGTCATCTTGTGGCACAAGCTCAGACCTCAGCTCAGGAGATCAGCTGAGACAGAGACTGTTCTATCCAGTCGTCGACAGAATGCTGCAAGAGCTTGAGAGCAGGTTCTCATGAGTTGGATAACAACTTATGAGAGGAATACAGGCATGTTATCCAGCCTCAGACCAGTTTCTCTCAGTGGAATTGCTGCAACCCCTCGCCACACATTACAATATCTAACTATTGCCAGAGGAGATCACAGTTGCAAAGTGTTTCCTGGTCAGGACAGGCAGAGATGCAGTCCCTACTATCCAAAGTGTCTTTTCCCTCCTGGATGATAATAATAATAATAATAATAATAATAATAATAATAATAATAATAATAATAATAATAATAATAATAATAATAATAATAATAATAATAATAATAATAATAATAATAATAATAATAATAATAATGCATTTGATTTATAAGGCGCCTTTCAGGACACTAAAAAAAAAGTTCACAAATCGGTGAATGAAAAAATTATAGGATCAAATGAAAACTACTTACTAAAAATGTTTAAAAGTACTAAAAACCAACAAAAAATACCAAACACTAACAAACATTCAGCACAGACAATGGGGATGCTGACATCTTAAAAAATGGTAATTGTTGTGAAGGATCAGATTAAACCAAATATATATATTTATTTATATATATATATTTAATAGTATTTGTATATCGTTTGATATCCCCTGTATATTCCTTGTACAATATGCACTGAATATCCCTTTAGTCTACTAAACAGCCCATAATAGTTTCATTCTACCATTGGACGAGAACCTGGCGCCAGCAGCCATACCCCTAGGTTCAAGTTCAATCGTGCCGCCCAACATGTCGTGGCAAGCCCGGTTCCGCGTAGGAATACGTCAGGCGAAATACGAATGATACTATTTGTTCACAGCGCATATATATATGGCGCAAGTAAAGTAGAACTTTCTTTTAGTCCATTAGTTCTTTACCCTCCAACCGAGTAACAGACGCGAAGCCTCACCCACGACGCACGTGTGGTGCAGTAAGGCCTACTTGGCCTCAGAATAGGCATTGAGATATTGTGTGGATTAATAGTTGAATTGTCATAGTTTGGCACTATACCGTCGAGTTGGACGTATTTCTATTAAGCTAATAATAGTCTATTATGTATGGTGCATCGTTCGGTTAGGGTTATAAAGTTATCAGTACCCCCATCGTTCCTGACGTTATCTGGAGTCTTAACCAGGCTGGGCAGACCACTAGTGGTGCTTGCATCCGAGGAGCTCCGGGCCAGGGCGACTGGACCTGTACATTGGATTACTCTACCCGGACGACGGCGAGCCTTCCACGGCTTGGATTATGCTTTGGGTGCTTTGATTATTCCATGGATAACGGCCAACACTGCGGAGTGTTGGAACTACCCCCCGGAGAGGAGTCCAGGTGAGACGGCGCTCTACACCAGTGAGGCCGCCTCACGTCTCTCCGTTGTGGACCGGCAGCTACCGTCCACCAGAGGGTCCAGCTGTATTCATCTGCGGACCGAGGTTCTGTGGGCACCGTGTTCAAGACTTTGAATTCTCCCAAGAAATCGTCGGCCAGATGGGATACCGCCAGCGGCTTTTCTAACCCCCCCCTCCTACTGTCTTACAACCAGCGGGACCCCCCTTAGTGTATCCAGCTATAATCATTTAAGTACCATCGCTATAGTTCCTAAAGAACCGGGTTGTATACTTACTCCCTGTGTAACCAGAGATTGGACATTCAATGTTGATTTACCTACGAATACTCATTTGCCATACAAGTGCATTTCAAATCATAAGTGTAAACAAGTGAACGTTGTATATACCTTTGGCTATATTAAATATTCGATTTGTACATTTGTGTGGACTTCGTTTCATCAGGTGGGAAAGTGTTCATCATATCTATATCATGTACTGGATGGCCAGAAGTTAAAGTACAAGAGGTAGTGGTTTAATACCATACTTAACAATACAGTCAGGGAATTGTACCCCTCAGTTACAATTGGTCCTTCGAGCCGGAGGGTAACTAGTGTAATATTAATATAGTGTTATTAATATTAAAATGGCCTATGATGAACACTCCACGAAACGGTCCTCCTAACGTAGAACGCCCGCGGCGCAGACGACAGACACCTCAGTACTTAGAGGATTACGCTGTCAGTCAACTACCTAGCCTTCGACAAACGGTAAACGCGGTAAAAGTAGAAAGTAAAATTATGTCTGACCTTAACGACCAGGTTTCCCCGACCACAGAGGCCCTAGTAGGTTATAATGTAACTGACCAAGCTCACAGTGGGGACCAGGAGGGAGCTGACATGCCTTTACCCCCCGCCACTACCGAAGAAGTAGTCCCCGACGAGCCCCGGGAGGAAGACAACCCTACAGAGAGAGAACTCTGCACGGAAGAAGAGGAGGAGAGCGCCGAGGAAATAGAGCTCCAGGACTCCCCAACGAGTACACCCAGGAGCGGCTCACACAGGAGCGGCTCACCTCCACAACCGCCTTCCCCCAGCGAAGCGGAGAGGATGCTACAACAGGCGTTCCTCGTCAGCCTGACAGCCTCTACCGAACGTGATCGACTTCAGGGCGAACGCGATCGACTCCAAGCACAGCAACGGAGCGAAGAAGAGCGCACACGCCTGGAGATGAGACGCCTTCAGACGGAAGAGAATATGGCAAGAGACCAGGCCGACGCCCAGCGCGCCGCTGCCGGTGCCCAAAGAGAAGCAGATCTCACCAAGCGCGAAGTCGAGCGCGACAAGTTACAAGCGCAGCTAATGGAGCAGCTGATCCGCAAGGCAACACCCTCTCCCTCCGCCAGGGGTTCAAGGAACTCGTCGAGACAACAGTCAAGGGCAGCGTCTCCTAACCGAGCAAGCGACCCTGAACTTGACCAACTGACCAAGCCTATACCCCCCGCAGACCCCCTTCCCAGACCGGTCCAAGCGAGACCCAGCTACAAGGAAGGAGCGGCATACACTGCGGAGAAGCTAAATAAACGATTACAGGATCTGGAAGACCTGATAGAGGAAGAAGAGGGAGAGGAGGAGAACCAAGCCCGACGACAGCACAGTACTCCACCGGACCAGGAGGTCCAGTACAGCCCAGGCTATACCCCCGCGGCGCTGCGCTACAGACCCCCGACTCTATTCACGGGTGAGCACGACGCGCGACCAGCTCCGAGGAATAGCACCTGGACCAGCGGGCCATGGTACCCTGTCGGTACCAGCCCACAGAGAGGCGCAAGAGGGGACTCGCCTAGGAGGTCTCTCCCCCAACGCTCGCCGATGTATCAGCCATCCACGGCGTCATACATTGCCACGCCGTCGTTTCCAGACTTCACCTATGAGAATCGAGCACAGTACACGGAGCTCCGGATGTGCTTAGAGACAATGATGGTGGATGTCGCTGATGAACGCCACAAGTATGCAATATTACTGAAGCACCTGAAAGTACCGCGAGCGCACAATATAGCGCTGGCCTATGCCACCTCTACGACCCCATACACAGCGGCCCTGGCAGCGCTGGACCAGAGATATGGACGTATATGGGATTACGTAATCCAAGAGATAAGGCATATTGATCGCCTACCCCCAGCAACAGACAATCGCTCATTAGACGACCTGTCAATCAAAGTGCAGTCCCTGGTAGGGTTGCTGGGAGCGCAACGGGAAAAGGGCATGCATGAGCTATACGCCAACTCTAACGTCGAGAGGATTTTGGAGAAGCTGCCACCCGCAAGACAAGAGCGTTTTAGGCGGCAGAGAGACTACCGGGATCCTAACGGCCCCGAACCATCCCTCCTTGATCTAGCCGACTTCCTGGCGAGAGAAGTCAGCAGCTTACGACTGGATACGTTCGGGCGGAGCACGCCAAGCTCCAGAGAGGGACCCAGGAGAATAAATGATGGAAGAAGATCGGTGACTGTCATGCACCAATCAGAGTCAGTACCGAGCAGTAAGAGCCACAGTACCCCCTCGAGAAAAGAGAAGTGGAAGATGGTGTGTCCCTACTGTGAGAAAGAACACTGGCTGTCACAATGTGACCTGTTCACAAAGATGAATGCAGAAGAAGTGAGTCAATGGATAAAGTCCAACAGGCGCTGTTACCGATGTGCGCGACCACACATGGCAGCCGAATGCCGCCTAAAGAAAAGGTGCAGTCGGTGCGACGGAGCCCATCTAGATATACTACACGAAAGTAACAGAAGACGGCCTTCACCTGCACCATCGAGCGGCACCAAGGCAAGTGTCATGTACATTGACCCCGCCAGCAGCAGCGGCGCCCAAGTGCTCTTAAAGGTAGTCCGTGTGACATTGAGCTACCAAGATAAAGTCATGGACACCTACGCTGTCCTTGATGACGGGTCAGAGAAGACCCTTCTGCTTGCGTCCGCTGCGGCCCAGCTGGGACTGCGGGGGAGCGAGAACGAAATGACGATTCGGACAATAAGAAGAGATTTAAAGACGATAAAGGGCGAGAATGTCTCCTTCACTATCGCAGCAAACGGGCAGCCAGAGCGACGGTATAGGATTACAAATGCTTTCACCAGCCAAGAAATAGGACTATTGCAGCACACCTACCCTATCGCCAAGTTGATGGATAAATATGTGCACCTGCGACAACTACCTATCCCGCTCATAGACGGCGCTACCCCGACCCTGCTGATAGGCTCCGACCATGCAGAACTCATAGTCCCGATTGACCGGGTCCATACAGGACCCCGAGGCTGTCCTGCAGCAGTCGAGACCCGCCTAGGGTGGACACTACAAGGCCCCCTCGCTAAATCTCTCAACCGAACAGCAGCCAATAGCTGCCTCCACTCCAGAACGACAGAAGAAGACACCACTCTCCTGCAACATGTCGAGAGGCTATGGACACTAGAGACAATGCCCTTTAAGAACGAAAAGAAAGATATTCGTTCTAAAGAAGACATTTACGCCATCAACCTACTCGAGCAAGGGACAAAGAGAGTCACAGTCGGCGGAGTGATGAGATACGCAACTCCACTCCTGAGGCGAGAGGGAATGCCCACCTTTCACGCAAAGAAAGACGCCACGGAGCGCTATCTATTGAACACGGAGCGGCGCCTGGCCAAAGACCCCGCTCAAGAGCGTGTGTACCGCGCTGAGATTGAGAAGCTAATCACAGCGGGACACGTAACAAAGATTGACATTAAAGAGGCCGATCAGACGACCGAATCATGGTACGTGCCGCATCACAAGGTCCACCACAACGGCAAGGATCGCATTGTGTTTAACTGCAGCTACCAGATCGGATCCCAAAATCTGAATAAAGAGCTCTTGCCCAGCCCCACACTCGGCCCCTCCCTACTAGGCGTGCTACTGCGCTTCCGCCAGGACAAGGTGGCTATCAGCGGGGATATCAAAGGGATGTTCCTGCAGGTGAGACTAGTGGAGGAGGACAAGCCCCTGCTGCGGTTCCTATGGAGAGAGAGGATCGGAGATGAGAACCCAGCCATCTACCAGTGGGAAGTACTCCCCTTCGGAACCACATGCAGCCCGTGCTGTGCTACATTTGCACTACAGAAACACGTCGCAGAGGACCCAACAGCAGATGAAGAGGTCCGACACAGTGTGAAGAACAGTTTCTACGTGGACAACTGTTTACAAAGCGTTTCGACTCAAGAAGAAGCCGAGGCTCTCCTAATCAAGCTACGCGCCTCCCTGATCAAAGGCGGCTTTGATCTCAGGCAGTGGGCCAGCAGTGACCCGCACGTATTGCGCAGCCTCTCCCCCGCGGACAAGGCTGCCAGCAGCGAGACCTGGATGGCGACCATCCCAGGAGAAGCCCAAGAAATGACACTAGGACTAGTCTGGCGCTTCAAAACAGACTCGCTCCACTATAGACACAAACCCCTGACTCCAGAGCGGGGAGGGTCGGCGGCGACGCCGACCACCAGACGGAGTGTGTACAGAACACTCGCCAGACAATATGACCCGTTGGGATGTATTCTACCTTACACCACCAGGGCAAAGATGATTGTACGAGCACTATGGGACAAGGACCAGGGCTGGGACGACCCCATACCCGCACACCTTGCCTCAACATGGAGAGAGTGGGAGACGGAACTCCGCTCACTCCCAGGCGTCAATATACGCCGCAGCTACTTCCCATCCACAGTGAGGCCAGAGACATGCAAGATTGATCTACACGTCTTCAGCGACGCCTCCGAAGTAGCCTATGGATCGGTGGCTTACTTGCGTGCCCAAGAGAAGGGAGGAAAGATACACACTGCTTTCATCCTGGCTCGCTCAAGAATAGCCCCACGAAAGCAACAATCTATCCCGCGTCTAGAGCTCTGCGCAGCCCTAGCAGGAGCGCATCTAGCCACGTTAATCCAACGTGAACTCACCATTCCGGTGCACAGAACAATCTTGTGGTCAGATTCCACGACAGTACTCACATGGATCAAGTCTGATTCATGCAGATACAAAGTCTTCGTGGGAGTCAGAGTCACCGAGATTCAAGAGTTAACAGAAGCAGCGAGCTGGCGGTATGTGGACACCAAACACAACCCAGCTGACGTCATCACCCGGGGAATGTCTCTGGATGACCTCACCCGTCGCAACATCTACAGTGACGGACCAGAATTCCTCAAGCTCCCCGAAGAAGAGTGGCCTACGCCCACCCCACGGGAAGCAAGTAACGAGGAGGCTGAGAACAAGAAACCTATGTTCTGTGGACTGAGCACAGTCGCCTCCACAGACCCCAACATAGATGACTGCATTACCCTAGAGAGTGCGCAGCAGAGGACATTCCTGTGGCACCACCCAGAGATTCAGTCCACCACTGACATGTCAGCAGCTGACTACAAAGAAGCAGAACTTCTTCTACTACAACGAGCCCAGAGAGACTCGTTCCCCGATGAGCTAGACTGTCTACAGGGAGGAAAGCCCGTCCCATCAGACAGCAGACTGCTCCACCTGGCACCCGAGAGTGACGCCCATAATCTCATCAGAGTGGGTGGTCGCCTGCGGAGAGCCCCCGATCTACCGGATGACATTAAGTACCCGATAGTCTTGAACAGCCGACACAAGGTCACAGAGCTGATCATAAAGAAATACGACGAGGATGTACACCACGCAGGAGCAGAGAGAGTCTTCGCAGAGATCAGACGTCGCTATTGGATACTTCAAGGAAGAGAAGCGGTGCGACGCTTCCAGCGAACCTGTCTAGACTGCCGAAAGTGGCGCGCGCAGCCCAGCATACCACGGATGGCTGACTTACCCCCCTGTCGCCTCCGACTCGGCGACAAGCCATTCCACTCCACAGGCATGGACTGTTTTGGCCCGTTGTATATAAAGAGAGGAAGAGGAACCGAGAGGCGGTGGGGTATTGTATTCAAATGCATGACCACCAGAGCGATACATATCGAGCTCCTTCCGACCATGAGCACAGACTCATTCCTTATGGCGTTCCGAAGATTCACATCACGGAAAGGAAAACCGTCTACATTGTTGTCTGATCACGGGACAAACTTCAAAGGCGGAGAAAGAGAGCTGAGAGAGAGCTTCCAAGCTATGGGCCCAGAACTTAAGACCCACCTCGCTCCATCCCAGATTGACTTCCAGTTTAATCCCCCGAACGCACCCCACTTCGGTGGAACCTGGGAACGAGAAGTACGTTCTATAAAGACAGCCCTGTACGCCGTGCTTGGGGCCCAGACTGTGGCGGAGGAAGTCCTAATGACAGTCCTCACGGAGATCGAGGGAGTATTGAACTCAAAACCCCTCGGTTACGTCTCCAGTGATGTAGCAGATGTCGACCCAGTCACCCCCAACACACTCTTAATTGGGCGGCTGGACCCCGCGCTACCCCAGACAATGTACAGGCCTGAAGAAGCGAACGGCCGAAGAATGTGGAGGTACAGTCAAGTACTAGCTGACAAGTTTTGGAGCAGCTTCCTACTCCACTACCTACCGTCTCTACAGACCCGCCAGAAGTGGGTAAAAGAGAGAGACAATTTGACAGAAGGAACAGTCGTCATGATTATCGACCAGTCACTACCCAGAGCTATGTGGCCGGCTGGCCGCGTAAGCAAAGTGATCACCGGTGCCGATGGCAAGGTCCGAGCAGCTGAAGTACTCGTCCAAGGGCGCACTTACACACGACCCGTGGCGAGGCTAATAGAACTGCCCCGACTCCCAGATACTATCGATGATGACCATGACCCCATGACTTTGTGAGTTGACTGACCCTTACAGCGGACCTTGAGTGGTAGACAGTGCGGTTAATCTGTCTCTGCTTAGCTAATTAGGTGGGACTAATTAGGGGGCGGCTGTTGTGAAGGATCAGATTAAACCGAATATATATATTTATTTATATATATATATTTAATAGTATTTGTATATCGTTTGATATCCCCTGTATATTCCTTGTACAATATGCACTGAATATCCCTTTAGTCTACTAAACAGCCCATAATAGTTTCATTCTACCATTGGACGAGAACCTGGCGCCAGCAGCCATACCCCTAGGTTCAAGTTCAATCGTGCCGCCCAACATGTCGTGGCAAGCCCGGTTCCGCGTAGGAATACGTCTGGCGAAATACGAATGGTACTATTTGTTCACAGCGCATATATATATGGCGCAAGTAAAGTAGAACTTTCTTTTAGTCCATTAGTTCTTTACCCTCCAACCGAGTAACAGACGCGAAGCCTCACCCACGACGCACGTGTGGTGCAGTAAGGCCTACTTGGCCTCAGAATAGGCATTGAGATATTGTGTGGATTAATAGTTGAATTGTCATAGTTTGGCACTATACCGTCGAGTTGGACGTATTTCTATTAAGCTAATAATAGTCTATTATGTATGGTGCATCGTTCGGTTAGGGTTATAAAGTTATCAGTACCCCCATCGTTCCTGACGTTATCTGGAGTCTTAACCAGGCTGGGCAGACCACTAGTGGTGCTTGCATCCGAGGAGCTCCGGGCCAGGGCGACTGGACCTGTACATTGGATTACTCTACCCGGACGACGGCGAGCCTTCCACGGCTTGGATTATGCTTTGGGTGCTTTGATTATTCCATGGATAACGGCCAACACTGCGGAGTGTTGGAACTCCCCCCCCGGAGAGGAGTCCAGGTGAGACGGCGCTCTACACCAGTGAGGCCGCCTCACGTCTCTCCGTTGTGGACCGGCAGCTACCGTCCACCAGAGGGTCCAGCTGTATTCATCTGCGGACCGAGGTTCTGTGGGCACCGTGTTCAAGACTTTGAATTCTCCCAAGAAATCGTCGGCCAGATGGGATACCGCCAGCGGCTTTTCTAACCCCCCCCTCCTACTGTCTTACAACCAGCGGGACCCCCCTTAGTGTATCCAGCTATAATCATTTAAGTACCATCGCTATAGTTCCTAAAGAACCGGGTTGTATACTTACTCCCTGCGTAACCAGAGATTGGACATTCAATGTTGATTTACCTACGAATACTCATTTGCCATACAAGTGCATTTCAAATCATAAGTGTAAACAAGTGAACGTTGTATATACCTTTTGCTATATTAAATATTCGATTTGTACATTTGTGTGGACTTCGTTTCATCAGGTGGGAAAGTGTTCATCATATCTATATCATGTACTGGATGGCCAGAAGTTAAAGTACAAGAGGTAGTGGTTTAATACCATACTTAACAATACAGTCAGGGAATTGTACCCCTCAGTTACAGTAATGGTAATTTACCAGTCTACTGCAATTGGGCTTCTTTTTTATTTTTGTGGGTATAATCAAGCTGGAGAACATCCAAGCTGAACAAAATCAAAGCACACGGTGAATTATAGGGAGCACTCTTTGTAAAGGGGACAATCACTTTGTTTTTAATTGTTTTTAGCAATTGAATGCCATCACAACAACGTTTTCCTGCAATATATTCACGAAAGAATACTGCAGGAAAACAAGGTTACCAGGTAAGGAGGTAGTTGAATCTGATCGTATCTGCTATGTGGTGCAGTATACACATTTTCTATGACATGTTCACACTGTATGTCTGTCTGTCTGTCTGTCTGTCTGTCTGTCTGTCTGTCTGTCTGTCTGTCTGTCTGTCTGTCTGTCTGTCTGTCTGTCTGTCTGTCTGTCTGTCTGTCTGTCTGTCTCTGTCTGTCTGTCTCTGTCTGTCTGTCTGTCTGTCTGTCTGTCTGTCTGTCTGTCTGTCTGTCTGTCTGTCTGTCTGTCTGTCTGTCTGTCTGTCCGTCCGTCCGTCAGTCCATCCAAATGATGATGAAATCCATCCATCCATCCACAGAGATGAAAGCCAGCTGACATGCTGTTTACATGCTACTGATGGGCACTCCAAACCACCAATCAACACTTTTTCTTGAGATTGAGACAACCGCGGCACTACATCTGAGTGTATCGATCCTATGTGTTTGTTTACGCCCCCTGCAAGGCTACAAGGACTTAAACCTCCATCGCTTGACACCGCGTTTCTGCCACGTCAGCACATAAAGACGCCGCGAAGCCGGCATCTGGCAATGTTTCATATTCAGCCTAGTGCTGCTACAGTGTGTTTGCTAAAGCTTGCCCTGTGAAAATGATAAATTGAAGTGATGCATGTGTGGTCTCACCCACAGTAGAGGGGTCTCTTGGGTAGATGGTAGTGTGTGTGGTTGGGTGGGTGTGTGTGTGTGGTTGGGTGGGTGTGTGTGTGTAACCTATCCGCTCCCCTGTTCTCCAGAGGGGGGCTTGGGTGTTGGGATAGGCGAGGCCTCTGGGACACCATTATTGCCCACCCACCTATCCCCATGGACTGTAGCTCCTACATCACTGCCACGGGGGCCCGGGTCTCATCTCTTACTGTTTGTGTCATATTTCATTTCCAAAGGCGCCTTTTGCAGGTGCAACCGCTCCTTTTAGAATATGTACATGTTTTGCTATCGTGTAGCTTGTAAAGCTAGTTTGTAATTAATGCGTCATGGATTAAGTCTTTAGTCGGCCAATCTCCATATTTTGAAAAAAATATTAAAACTCAAGGTATTTCACCCATAATATCTACATATCAGTGGTTCTGATTCTTTCGGAGCACACACTGGCAACATGGAATGCTTCCACACCAGTACAGGGAATAAAAGGTTACTAAGTCCTTCGTTTAGGCGCCAGGGATTTCCACTCATACAATGGATTTAAATCAGAGCCTTGTTATTGAAGCCCATTGATTCACCGTCGTTATAATCTCCGCCCGCCAGAGAGCTCAATCTCCCATTACAACACAGTTAAAGAGTTGTTTTGTTTACTCTGCGATTAGCCTTCCGGGCGTATGGATGACAGAGCTGCAGCTCAGACATTAAGGCAATTGCGTCCATAATATTATACCTGGAAGGTGAAGAGGAGATAGTGCTCAGAGGCCTCATCCTCTTCAGCTGCGGGGGAAGAGGGCTGGAGCATTATCCTATTATTGCTGCCTCCTGCTGTAGAAACCAGATCTAGCTAGATGGGGAAAATGCAGATACTTAACCTACACACGGGCGGAATTGTGTATAGTGTCTGCATATTAATCCCCCCCGGTGAGGTTCTGTAATACTGATTGCAAGTAATAAATTACTCATGAATAAAAATTCCCAGAGTATATGTTGGTTTTATTAACTCACACTCTCTTTCTTCCACTCATTGGGAATATGCAAATATTAATTCTGATGAATATCACTCCTTTCCATTATTCATCCGCCATGTGTGGCGTGAGCTTCAGAAGACAAATCGGCGACTTGAATAAGACTCGCCCAGTCAGACGTCGATCGGGCTCAATGTGAAAAAAGATTACACACGTTTATCTCCTCTGGAAAACACAGATACCAGAGAATGAGGATGTGTTTTTGTGTGATATATACAGGCCTCAAATTCAAATCCCCCTCTACCCAGTGCCTCTGCATCCATTTTAAAACCCAGGTGATGCCTACCCCATCCCCCTGCTGAGAATAGAAATGCCAACGGTGAGCTATGTGCTGCAGGTTTTGTTTTACCATTCCCCCCACGGTATCCCTCTCCCTTGGCACTTCCTCCTTTAGTTGTCGCATCATATCTGTGTCAACACGATAAGACGTGAGATTAACTCCCGTCACACTGACCTGCGCTTTGATTTGGTGCGCTGGGAGGGGGAGCGAGCGAGCGAGCGGCATAGAACCCGGAGTACGCGCCTTGAATGCACGAAGGCGACGAGCTGCGCACTCCATTACCCCCACGCTGTCACATTCTGTTTCATGTATCGAACGCAGAGTGGCGCTCGTTCGGCTAACAGACATGTCTGATTATGCACTCAGCGGAGATGGACAAATAGAGCAGACAGATCGGTTATGCTCAATTATCGGAGGGGGGGGGGGGTTTCGGTCCTGTCAAAACATTGCGTCGCTATGGCTTATGAATTGCCATAGGCCACCGTTAGTTAGCTACTGCTCTTGGCCCGAGAATGCTGTTTCTTCTTTGAATCGCAAGGCGAGCAGCTGGCCGCCGCGAGAGTTAGTGGTTGGAGTCCATGTTTGCATGCACCATCTCGTTTGAGAACCAGTTTCCGCCATATTCAAAATGGAGGTCCCTGAGGGCAGGAGAAGAGGACATTTATTTTGCTTCCATCTCCTACTCAAGACATCTTGGTTTATGGTCATTGACCTGCAGATCCCTGAGCATGTATTCATTTCTTAAGTACATTGATGAATAATGAATTGCCTCATTAATATTTGACCCAATTTACATTCACCCTCCACGGAATGACATTGAAATGTCTTGGTCTATTTGCATTATTATGTTTTAATTAGCAATCTATCACTAGCTATGAAAATGCAAATCTTCACAAGATTATTTCATCGTAATCAGCTCTATCATTTTAGGAAATAGCACTGTATTCATTATTTCCTCCAGGCGTTTGTGCCTGTCTGTCCATGTGTTGATTGGGAGCTAATCTTGCCAATTACAAGACCATGGTGAATTAAACTTCATCACATATGCTCACTGCAGGCCAGGGACGTTAATTCTGGAATATTTTTCACATCGGTAAATGAAAAGTATTTTGTTTGAATTAATTTCCATAATTTTCCATTGAAATAGATATTCTAACAGCTTTTGAACACAAGAAGGCGATACTACACATGTTTGCTGTTCAAAGCCTCCAGGAATCCACTCTGTTGCCTCTGCTGTGTTAATTGTGTAATAGTGTGTAATGTGTAATAGTCTATAATAGTGTAATAGTGTGTAATAATGTAATAGTGTGCAGTGATAGAATAAGTACACAGTTCCTTTACGTAAGTAAAAGTAGACATACAATAAATGTCTAAAATACAAAAATTCTACTTAAGTAGAGAAGTATTTGACATTGAATGTACTTATTTATATCAAAAGTAAAACTACATGTTCTATGTTCCAGTGGAGGTTTCTCTATGACAACACGTGAAACACAAATTCACTCATAATTCATAATTATTATTAATTTACATATACCTATATATATATATTTTTTTTTAAATTATTATAATTTTTTTTTTACTATAAATGTTTTATCTAACATTTAGCACTTTAATAGCAACTTATTTTTCGCGGCGGGACATTTACTGAGGACCAGCACAACACACCTGTGGATATTATGATTTAACAAGTCTATCTGTCCAGGAGGATGACAACATTATTGCAGGTATAAGCAGGCAGCCTAGCAGTTTCTAGCTTGGATGCTAATAACTACTAATGTTATCACGCTAGCTTGGATGCTAACTAACGTAATTAAGCTGGTCATGGTTCATGGTGAGCTGTTTGTGTTATAACGAGACAGCAAATTAATGAATGAATGAAAACTTTATTTGGGTGAATCGCTTGGGTGACTGTCTGAGTGACCACCTGTCGGGAGTCGGAGTCCCGAAAATGG
Source organism: Notolepis coatsorum (assembly GCF_963971535.1). Taxonomy (NCBI): domain Eukaryota; kingdom Metazoa; phylum Chordata; class Actinopteri; order Aulopiformes; family Paralepididae; genus Notolepis; species Notolepis coatsorum. The sequence goes on along the minus strand of NC_140169.1, from coordinate 170,320,292 downwards.
AACGTGTGTCACGCATCAACAGAATAGTGGATTTCGACAGCATCCTCACGCAAATGAAGGATCGATTAGATCACAAAAGATTGCTGTTTGCAACGGCAGAGGAGGTCATTGAACGTTTCATCAGAAAAGAGCAAAGGATGGATTTCATTTACAAGGAGCGACAGGGACTCTATTTCCTCCTAAGAAGTAACGTCGACAATGGTGAGTGAAATTCTTTTTTTTAATATTTAGTAGCTGTGTGGGGCGGGTCTGTGTTGATTATGATTATACAGCCTGGTCCTACAGTACACTATACAGCCTGGTCCTGCAGTACACTATACAGCCTGGTCCTACAGTACACTATACAGCCTGGTCCTACAGTACACTATACAGCCTGGTACTGCAGTACACTATACAGCCTGGTCCTACAGTACACTATACAGCCTGGTCCTACAGTACACTATACAGCCTGGTCCTACAGTACACTATACAGCCTGGTCCTACAGTACACTATACAGCCTGGTCCTACAGTACACTATACAGCCTGATACTGCAGTAGGCCTACACTATACAGCCTGGTCCTACAGTACACTATACAGCCTGGTCCTACAGTACACTATACAGCCTGGTCCTGCAGTACACTATACAGCCTGGTACGCATGTATAGTACGTTCCGCAACATAGTTCGGTTTCCTGGTTCCTCTGATTGGCCGCGACCCCCACGTGACCCGCCCCCCTTATCGCTGCCGCTGCCGCTCGCCGCTGTGTTGCAGCGCAGAGCGCTCGCTTCCTGAGTCGCGTAACGCGCCACTCTGCTGTCAAGAAACGCGCTGTTGGTAACTCATCTTAATGTGCTGTTTATGCCGTTATCAGCTGTTCAAGAAACGCAGTCATCTTAATATGCTGCTTATGCACCACATCAAAACATGTAAAATATTTAAACAACCATTAAGCAGTGTTGGGCGCGTTACTCAGGAATAGGAGTTGTGGAAAGCAGGATGAGAGAGCGTAGATTTCAGTGTGTATCATTTAATCATTTATCATTTAACATTTGAAAAGCATACATTGTTGTCATACAAAAGTACAGAATACTTTTATACAAAATGCTTCTTACTGTTACGCTCCAGAGACTGTGCTAGACAAGATAAGTATGAAATAAAATAGTATAGCATGTAAAATAGAAGTAAAAATAGAGGTCACAGTGTTCAGTATAGACATATGTACAATGTTCGATGCAGAATAGAAGTAACTGAGTTACCATACAATATACAATATACTATGCAATGTACTAATATACAATACACTATATAGTGCAAAGCAGAAATGGGATGAGGTACAATTTAGGTACAATTTACAGTAAGGTGTACGAGTTGTAGTGCAAATCCTTTACCAATAAATATAAAGTGTGTTTAGGTGATCTAAAGTGTGGAGAGTGGGTGCTGCAGTGTGTTGTTTGTTTCATTCTGATTTAATTACTGGACTGTCATTATTGTTATTATTATTTCTGTTATTGTCCTGTGATTCATTGTTGATTATCACTGTTACTGTATTGTTTATCTTGTTTCATGTAAAAAAAGGGAAAATAAAAAACATTTGTTAAAAAAAAAAACATACTCAACCTCTACTGTCTTTAACTATGAATGAACACAACACTAACTTACACAGACCGTGACGCCAACCTCTACTGTCTTTAATTATGAATGAACACAACACTAACTTACACTGACCGTGACGCCAACCTCTACTGTCTTTAACTATGAATGAACACAACACTAACTTACACTGACGCCAACCTCTACTGTCTTTAACTATGAATGAACACAACACTAACTTACACTGATGCCAACCTCTACTGTCTTTAACTAGATGACTGCATAAGAGCACGCAATGTGAAAAGCGACAATATTATTAAACAGTAGCGAGCAAAGCCAACCTCTACTGTCTTTAACTAGATGACTGCACAAGAGCACGCGATGTGAAAAGCGACAATATTATTAAACAGCAGCGAGCAAAGCGTAAGTCTCAGGAAGCGAGCGTCAAATTGAAAGCAAAAGTCAAGTCCATGGCCGCTCGCTCTGCCGCGCGCGGCAGCAGCAGTGGTGGATAGGGGGGTGGGTCACGTGGGGGTCGCGGCCAATCAGAGGAACCCGGAAACCGAACTCCGTTGCGGAAAGTATACACTCGCCTGGTACTGCAGTACACTATACAGCCTGGTCCTACAGTACACTATACAGCCTGGTCCTACAGTACACTATACAGCCTGATACTGCAGTAGGCCTACACTATACAGCCTGGTCCTACAGTACACTATACAGCCTGGTCCTACAGTACACTATACAGCCTGGTCCTGCAGTACACTATACAGCCTGGTACGCGTGTATACGTTCCGCAACGGAGTTCGGTTTCCTGGTTCCTCTGATTGGCCGCGACCCCCACGTGACCCGCCCCCCTCATCGCTGCCGCTGCCGCTCGCCGCTGTGTTGCAGCGCAGAGCGCTCGCTTCCTGAGTCGCGTAACGCGCCACTCTGCTGTCAAGAAACGCGCTGTTGGTAACTCATCTTAATGTGCTGTTTATGCAGTTATCAGCTGTTCAAGAAACGCAGTCATCTTAATATGCTGCTTATGCACCACAACAAAACATGTAAAATATTTAAACAACCATTAAGCAGTGTTGGGCGCGTTACTCAGGAAGTATAGGAGTTGTGGAAAGCAGGATGAGAGAGCGTAGATTTCATTGTGTATCATTTAATCATTTATCATTTAACATTTGAAAAGCATACATTGTTGTCATACAAAAGTACAGAATACTTTTATACAAAATGCTTCTTACTGTTACGCTCCAGAGACTGTGCTAGACAAGATAAGTATGAAATAAAATAGTATAGCATGTAAAATAGAAGTAAAAATAGAGGTCACAGTGTTCAGTATAGACATATGTACAATGTTCGATGCAGAATAGAAGTAACTGAGTTACCATACAATATACAATATACTATGCAATGTACTAATATACAATACACTATATAGTGCAAAGCAGAAATGGGATGAGGTACAATTTAGGTACAATTTACAGTAAGGTGTACGAGTTGTAGTGCAAATCCTTTACCAATAAATATAAAGTGTGTTTAGGTGATCTAAAGTGTGGAGAGTGGGTGCTGCAGTGTGTTGTTTGTTTCATTCTGATTTAATTACTGGACTGTCATTATTGTTATTATTATTTCTGTTATTGTCCTGTGATTCATTGTTGATTATTACTGTTACTGTATTGTTTATCTTGTTTCATGTAAAAAAAGGGAAAATAAAAAACATTTGTTAAAAAAAAAACATACTCAACCTCTACTGTCTTTAACTATGAATGAACACAACACTAACTTACACAGACCGTAACGCCAACCTCTACTGTCTTTAACTATGAATGAACACAACACTAACTTACACTGACCGTGACGCCAACCTCTACTGTCTTTAACTATGAATGAACACAACACTAACTTACACTGACGCCAACCTCTACTGTCTTTAACTATGGATGAACACAACACTAACTTACACTGACGCCAACCTCTACTGTCTTTAACTAGATGACTGCATAAGAGCACGCGATGTGAAAAGCGACAATATTATTAAACAGCAGCGAGCAAAGCCAACCTCTACTGTCTTTAACTAGATGACTGCACAAGAGCACGCGATGTGAAAAGCGACAATATTATTAAACAGCAGCGAGCAAAGCGTAAGTCTCAGGAAGCGAGCGTCAAATTGAAAGCGAAAGTCAAGTCCATGGCCGCTCGCTCTGCCGCGCGCGGCAGCAGCAGTGGTGGATAGGGGGGTGGGTCACGTGGGGGCCAATCAGAGGAACCCGGAAACCGAACTCCGTTGCGGAAAGTATACACTCGCCTGGTACTGCAGTACACTATACAGCCTGGTCCTACAGTACACTATACAGCCTGGTCCTACAGTACACTATACAGCTTGGTCCTACAGTACACTATACAGCATGGTCCTACAGTACACTATACAGCCTGGTCCTACAGCACTCTACTAATCTCCCTCTCCTCTCCTCTCCTCTCCTCTCCTCTCCTCTCCTCTCCTCTCCTCTCCTCTCCTCTCCTCTCCTCTCCTCTCCTCTCCCTCTCCTCTCCTCTCCTCTCCTCTCCTCTCCTCTCCCTCTCCTCTCTTCTCCTCTCCTCAGAGTTTCCAACGCTATAATAATAATAATAATAACTTTATTTGTATAGCACTTTTCATACAGAGGTTGCAGTTCAAAGTGCTTCACAACAGTAAAAAATACAGGCATAAGCGAGCATAAAAAGATAGACAGGTAGAATCACAGTGTTTCACATTAGGATCTAGCATCCCAATAGGCTCTCCGCTTACAGTTTTCAGTAACACAAATAGTAAAAATAGTTTAAAATGATTCAGTTTAAAAATAGTAAAATAAAAATAAAATAAAATAAAATAAAAATTATAAAATAGAACGGACATAAAAAATACAGGCATGAGCGAGCATAGCAAGATATGGCAAGTGACAACAATGCATAAAGTTTACAGACAATCCATGCTGATTGATCTGCCATAAGCAAGTGAAAGTTTACAGACAATCCATGCTGATTGATCTGCCATAAGCAAGTGAAGATTACAGTCTGTTCTAACAAACCAAACTGCCATGTATTAAAGTTTACAGACAATCCATGCTGATTGATCTGCCATAAGCATAAGATTACAGTCTGTTCTAACAAACCAAACTGCTACAGCCAGGACACAGTTAACCTGGTTCTACTAACAGCCAGGACACAGTTAACCTGGTTCTACTACAGCCAGGACACAGTTAACCTGGTTCTACAACAGCCAGGACACAGTTAACCTGGTTCTACTACAGCCAGGACACAGTTAACCTGGTTCTACAATGCTACAGCCAGGACACAGTTAACCTGGTTCTACTAACAGCCAGGACACAGTTAACCTGGTTCTACTACAGCCAGGACACAGTTAACCTGGTTCTACTAACAGCATAGTGTTTCACATTAGGATCTAGCATCCTAATAGGCTCTCTATTCAGTAATTAAAAAGTGCACTAACTGACGGACATATAAAAAAAAATACAGGCATGAGCGAGCATAGCAAATAATAAGAATAGTTTAAAATGATTCAGTTTAAAAATAGTCATCAGTAAGAAGTAAAAAGTGCAATAACCGACACATGAATTTGATAGGCAGTGTAAAAGAGTAGGCAGGGTAAGAATAAATACAAGTTGTGTCAGGATATCCCTGATGTTTCCTCTTGCCACTAGGTGGTAGCAGATATCTATCAGTGAAATGCCTGAGCAAAGAGATAGGTTTTAAGCTGTCTTTTAAAGATGTCTAGCGAGTTGGCTTCCCTGATGTTTTGGGGTAGTTTGTTCCATAGTTTTGGGGCATAGTTGATAAAGGCTGCCGATCCTCTTTTGACTGCTTCTGGGAGCCTCTAGTAGTCCAGCAGCTGATGATCGCAGTGTTCTTGCTGGTGTGTAATTTATTAGAGTGTTGGCGATGTAGCTAGGTCCCTGTCCATTTAGAGCTTTGTATGTAAGGAGAAGGACCTTAAAGTCAATTCTAAATGTTACAGGAAGCCAGTGTAAAGCGGCTAAGACTGGACTAATGTGCTCTCTCCTTTTGGTTCTAGTTAGCAGTCGGGCTGCAGAGTTTTGGATTAGCTGAAGCCTCTCTGTGGTTTTCTTAGGGAGACCTGTGAAAAGTGCATTACACACACTAAAAACAGATTGGTCAAATTTGACCCAATTTGGGTTATTTTTGACCCAATTCACTGGTCAAAAAGGGCCCGACCAGTGTGTGGGTTAATTTGACCCATTATTATTGGTTATTTAATTTGACCCATAACTTGGGTCAAATAAACAAATACTTTTGATACTTTTACTTTTACTTTTCCATTTTAAGGGTCAAAATAACCCAACCTCCAAGTTGATTTGACCCCATATTGGGTTATACCAACAACCCATTTTAAGGGTCAAAATAACCCAACTTCCAAGTTGATTTGACCCCATATTGGGTTATACCAACGACCCATTTTAAGGGTCAAAATAACCCAACTTCTAAGTTGATTTGACCCCATATTGGGTTATACAAACGACCCATTTTAAGGGTCAAAATAACCCAACCTCCTAGTTGATTTGACCCCGTATTGGGTTATACAAACGACCCATTTTAAGGGTCAAAATAGTTGCTTTGACTGAATCTTGGGTTACATCAAAAGGGTCAAATAGACCCTATTCACAGCAGCCATCTTGTGAGCCAGATTGACAACAATTGACCAACAGATGGACACAGCAACATGATTAGTTACACATGTGTCAGTCTGGTTCACAGGATGTAGGTTTACCCTGCTGTGTCAAGATGGCTGCTGTGAAAACGGCCTATTAACACAACTGCTATAGTTAGTACACTACATTAGGTTGGCACAGATGCTTGATTGAAAGGTATAACAGTCTAAATGTGCTGAAATCAATGAAAAGAACAGACCAAGGCGTAGAATACATTTAACTTCAAAATTTATTACACTTGTTGCATATACATGTCACGGCGTGTGGACATCAAAAAGTGCTTTCATGTCAAACTGATTTCCTGTTTAAATAATAAATAATAAATAATACATATCGGTATATGGTTTTGTACTGCTTTACTGCCCTGTTGGAACACTCCCCCAGATATTGATAGAAACACATATATACTAAGGCTGTCAAAGTTAACGCGGTATTAACATGTTATCGCCCGATTCTATTAACGCCACTATTTTTTTTAACTCACGATTAACTTTTACGAATTTTTTTTACTAGACTATTACTCAGGTGTATTATTGATGCTCTCATTGATACTATGTTTGTTTCTGAAGTGTGTGTGTGTGTGTGAGATATAGAGAGAGAGAGGGGGTGAGAGAGAAGGGAAGAACAAGAGAGAAAGAGAGCTAGGAGAGTGTGTGCGAGAGAGAGGGGGGTGTGTGCGATTACTCAGCCCTTGTGCGGGTGAATGTAACAAGTTCCTAACATTTTCTTTCCCCTATTATTTCATGTACACTTTATTCATTGTTTTAATGAATTTTCTTTCTTTTAAGTTATTTTGTGCATCACTCTGTTTTGAATTTGATGCAAATTTGCAATGCATGAGGGTCATCCTTTTGTGTTAAATGACTGCATAAGGAAAGCATTTGTTGACTCGCATGTTGATAAGAGAGTATTAAAACTTGGAACTTGAAAAAGATCTGTTTAAGGTAGAAAAAATTTGATTAATTTGTGATTAATCGTGAGTTAACTATGGACAATCATGCGATTAATCCTGTTAAATATTTTAATCGATTGACAGCACTAATATATACATATAGAAATACGGGACTTAGCGTCTACCCATCTCCCTCCTCCTCCATCTCTTCCCCCACCTTCCCTCCTCCTACTTCACCTCCTCACTACGCCACCTCCTCTCCTTATACTCCTCCTCCTCCTCCTTCCCTCCTGCTACTTCACCTATTCCACCTCCTCCTCATTTGTAAGTTTTGCGTTACGTACGGCTGTCCTTAAGAATGCTACATGCTTGGACTCTGGTCCCTCAATATTATATATAACGTGCTGGAGAAACTCCCATGCATTAACACACTGCCTGGGGTACTTTATGTCACATACATAAAATGCTTTAAAACACGTATCAACTGCCCCGAGCATTGTGCTTTTAGGGTGTGCCCGACCTGCATAGATCACGAATGCCTGAGCACAACATGTGTGTTGTTCTCCCAGCACCAAAACCGAGGGAGAGGGTCTTGCCTGCTGGAGGTACTCCACCATATTTGTCCCAACCTAAAACAAGCACATAAGCAAAGAAAGAATGTTAAATACAGGTGAATCTTGGGTTGACAGCAAATCATAAGCAAGATAACAGGTTTATACCAACTATATAAGGGAGCTAAATTAAATCAAGTTTTTTTTTCTCATGCCAATGGAACGTGCAATGACATTTTGGAGTGCTTTTGGAGTGGTTTTAACTCGTCTTTGTAAATGAGGGAAACCTCAATGCCTTTTCGAGTTTAAATAGAGGTTATGGGGGCCTGGGGGACTTTGGTTGTCAGACCTTGGCTTGGTGGTGGTGCAACCAAACTCTGTGGGTGCAACCTATAGGCTCTCTGAAGCAGCAGATAGGCTCTCTGAAGCAGCAGTTAGGCTCTCTGAAGCAGATAGGCTCTCTGAAGCAGCAGTTAGGCTCTCTGAAGCAGCACATAGGCTCTCTGAAGCAGCAGATAGGCTCTCTGAAGCAGCAGATAGGCTCTCTGAAGCAGCAGTTAGGCTCTCTGAAGCAGATAGGCTCTCTGAAGCAGCAGATAGGCTCTCTACAGCAGATAGGCTCTCTGAAGCAGCAGTTAGGCTCTCTGAAGCAGCAGATAGGCTCTCTGAAGCAGCAGACAGGCTCTCTGAAGCAGCAGATAGGCTCTCTGAAGCAGCAGATAGGCTCTCTGAAGCAGCAGATAGGCTCTCTGAAGCAGCAGATAGGCTCCCTGAAGCAGCAGATAGGCTCTCTGAAGCAGCAGTTAGGCTCTCTGAAGCTTGCTGCTTTGCCTGCCCCGTTAAGCCAATGCGAAGGACGAGGGGGGCTGTGCTTCCTGTTCTGCCCCCTTGCAAATGGGTGTAGCATTACCTGAGGGGGAGGAGCTGCGCATTATATTGCTTTTTTTGCTTACCTTGCTTCCTCTAGAACTCCACCCCTCTTTTGCGGACTCCAAAAGCGGTACTGCTGGTTCTGGTGAGGGGAGGTACTGGTGGTTCTGGTGAGGGGAGGTACTGGTTCTGGTGAGGGGAGGTACTGCTGGTTCTGGTGAGGGGAGGTACTGCTGGTTCTGGTGAGGGGAAGTATTGGTGGTTCTGGTGAGGGGAAGTACTGCTGGTTCTGGTGAGGGGAGGTACTGCTGGTTCTGGTGAGGGGAGGTACTGCTGGTTCTGGTGAAGGGAGGTGCTGGTTCTGGTGAGGGGAGGTACTGCTGGTTCTGGTGAGGGGAGGTACTGCTGGTTCTGGTGAGGGGGGTACTGGTGGTGCCTCCTCATCGATATCTTGATCTGAAAGACAAAGACAGAAAACAAAGAGAGACTTTTACAGTAATTTCAGTACCATCCAGTGGCAGCAAACTCCAACACAGGACCAGGCTGGCAGGACCAGACACCAGGACAAGAACAGGATGAGAACCAAGATGAAGAACAGAATAATTTGTGTGTGCATGCATGTGTGTTGAAACCCTACTGAACAATACTGCTTAGTCATGGAAACATTTTCATGGTCAAGAAAGTACTAGCTCTTCAGCATTGAAAATATTAGCAGCCTGATTTGGTACATTAGGTGGCTGGGCCAGGGCCTGGTTGTCGTTATGTTCTCCTTGCAAGTGCTTTCTGTAAGACCGAATGAAAGAAAATGTTCTGCTACAAACTCCCTCACAACATTGGATATAAAATGTTCAGCTGCTATCGCTATTAGCTCTATCTTTAATTTTTCAAAATGTACAGTTGCTATTGCATGCACTCATCTGTGTTCCACTACACACATGAGTGCATGCTTACCAACTGTCCGTCTGCAACACTACTATCACCAACATCTAAGAAGGGAGATCCCCCCTTGAATGGCCCTTCTAAGGTTTCTCTCCTCCACACTGCCTGTGGAGCTTTTTTCCCTATTGTTAGGTTTTAGTGAGTTTTTCCTTACCTTCGCGTGGGGTATGTCTGGGAGTGCTTGCATTCTTTCATTTATTTGCATTCATCTAAAAATGTTTGGACCTTATGGTGTTCTTGTTCTGTTCTTGACTTATTGTTATGTTTTCTTCTTGACTTGTTTAAAGAAGATCTGTACGGCCCATGGGGACATTAACGTGTGTTGTCGGGCCCTATAAATAAATTTTATTTGATTTGATTTGATTAAGTGAATGAAGCGTTTATATTGTGTGCTACTCGTAAATGTGAAAAGAGAGACTTGGCATCACCAGGAATTAGCCTTTTGCATTTAAAGCATGTATACGCCATCTGCCTTGATATGTTAGAACTCTTAACTTAGTGATCACTTACAAATTCTCTGTAAAGTTTTGAGAACTTGAGCCGGGGGCCTATTTTGGGGATGAGGTTCCGGATTGTTTCCTCATCTAAAAGTTGAAACACCTCCTCATCGATATCTTTATCTGAAAGACAAAAGACAGAAAACAAAGAAAGACTTTTACAGTCCAGGCAGCAAACTCCAACACAGGACCAGACACCAGGACAAGAACAGGATGAGAACCAAGATGAAGAACAGAATAATGTGTGTGCATGTGTGTTGAAACCCTATACTGCTTAGTCATGGAAACATTTTCATGGTCAAGAAAGTAAAAATGCTCACCTTTAAAACTGTCTGTGAGCTCTGGCAATTGCCACTCAATAAATTTTTCTGTGACAAAGCTGTCCATCAAGACTGGCCTGAAACAAAACAGAAAGCAATGTGGAAATGAACACATCTGCAATTAATTAATGCCTCATGCCCAAGTACTCAGCCACGTGTGAACGATAGGCCAAGTACTAGCTGACATAGCAGCCTAGAATATTTAGCACTGAATTCAGGTGTAAAAAGCCTCACCAAATGTCTGGCTTCCGCAGTCTACTGCTTAATTTAGTATAGGATGTTGTAAATTGATGCCCGAATCGCGGGACATTAGAGAGATGATGGAAAATGTAGACCTCAAAATGGCGCTAAATCACAGTATGTAGCTAGCTAGCCAACCAGCTATGGCACCGCATTGAGAGGACAACAGCTTTTTTTTTTTTTTGATCCACTTTTTCTCCCATTTTTCTATATTTTCTCCCATCCCAATTTCGTATCATCCAATTCAACCCTCCCCTGTCACGAACGCTGTTTCTTGCCTCCCACAAGCCGGCTGCAATGTGGACTAAGTCATACATAGCACAAGTCCCCTCCGGTACTTGAGGTAACAGCAGTCGCATCTTTTCACCTGCGCAGCTCGATCTCTCAGTGTCGAGGAGTAACGCGTGGGAGGCTCACGCTGCCCCCGACACTTCCTGATTCTACTGCGCAGGCGCACCAACCGACTTGTAGGAGTCGCTTGTTCACAACGTTCGATCCCCACCCTTCAGTTTTCCCTCCCCGTAATACGGCCAATGTGTATTACTGCGGACGACCAGCTAAACTGAAAACATTGTGGAGAGCTGGATTCGAACACGCGAATCCTAGCGTCTCCACACTGGTGGCGAGGGCCTTGCCCACTACACCACCTAGCCGCCCGAGAGGACAACAGCTTTATTACACACATGGTTAATAAAGATATCAATCATATAACGTTACACAGCTATAGATAGTCTCCAGTTAATCTGGTATCATTACAACCCAAAACACGGTAAAATTAGCAATAACAGTAACGTTACTATTACTGGCTAACTAGGCCTAGCTACTAGCCAGAACCTTTGTAATACTCATAGACTTGGTCACTTTCGGTAGCATGCTTGAACGGTAATGATTTATGTGTCGTGTCGTGTCGTGTGGCTTATTTATTAAAAGAGGTTACCACATATTTTTACAAGGTTAGAGATGAACCGATTATAGAAATGAGTAGCTAAGTTGCAACTTGCTGTGGCTAGCTCTCCCAGCTAGCCACTAGCTGATGACGGGACAGACTTGCTGTGAAGAGCTAGCTAATTTAGTTCCACAACGTTCACAGTGCATGGTTAACACGACGCAATAGGCACAATGGATGGGTTGAGATATAAATACTGTGCTAACGAAACGAGATCTTACCTTGAGTCAGTGAAGTCTTTTCCGTGAAGAGGGTTTGTTGTACCGTGTTGACTGTGAACGTGACTGACTGACTGGAACAAAAGGCATGTACGATAGTTCCCAGTGGGGGAGGGGTGTGCTTTGCAGATCCCAGCGGAAACACCCAGCTCGCTGACCCAACACATGGGTTATGTCTCAGAAAATTGACCCATAATTATTATAACTCACAAATGGGTCAGAATTGGGTCAAAATTAAATCTCAATAACCCAAATAATGGTTATGCTCAGAGAATTAACCCATAATTTTAACCCAACACGATTAACCAAGAAATTGGGTTATAGAATTGACCCATCTGTTTTTAGTGTGCAGTAGTCTAGCCGGCTAGATATGAATGCATGAATTAGCTTCTCAGCATCGTTCTGATTAATAAATGGTCGTACTTTTGCTATATTTCTGAGATGGAAGAACGATGTTTTCGTCACTTTGCTAATATGAGAATTGAAGTTCAGTTCTGAATCTATGACAACCCCAAGACTAGTGACCTCAGATTTGATCCAAGGGGTTAGTCCCCCCAGGTTCTTTATTAATGTTTCTTTTTTAGTTTTGGAGCCGATAATTAGAATTTCAGTTTTGTTCTCGTTTAGTTTCAGGAAGTTCTTACTCATCCATTTATTTATTGCCAGTAAGCAGTCTGTAATGGAGCTAATCGCTGTATCATTTGGTTCAGCAGATATGTACAGTTGTGTATCATCCGCATAGCTATGGAAATCTACATTATGTTCTCTGATGATATCACCCAGCGGTAACATGTAAAGGGAGAAGAGTAAAGGACCTAAGCAACTCCCTTGTGCAACTCCATAGTTGTTGTCGTATATATCAGACATGTGATCTCCTAGTTTAACATAGAATTTCCTCCCTCTGATGTATGTTTTAATTAAGCATTACATCACGCGCAGGAGTGGTTTGTGACCAATAAACCATGCCTAGGGGTGGTCGTTAGACCCCCCTAGGCATGGTTTATTGGTCACAAATCACGACTACAAGTGGTGTAAAGCTTTTATACAACTGCCAGATTCATCCAACCTTATTTCTATACAATAAACACACATTAATCGAAGATTTATTGAAAAAACCATCCGCCAGAAAAAGTTGTTCCCACAACTACAAAAAAGACAAGTTGCCTCCATGTGGAAGCAGCTTGAAGTGCATCCAACCAAACTAACACATCCAACTGTGTATTATTGGAATGATTGAGAGAAGTTGCCTCATGTGGAAGCAGCTTGAAGTGCATCCAACCAACTAACACATCCAACTGTGTATTATTGGAATGATTGATTGAAAATTTTATTATCAGATGCAGAATGGGTACAATACAGTACGGCTCAATACACACAATTGTTAAGGGAATGCAGACCTACTTTCCATAGAACTTCATTCTTAGATGCTTCTATATAAAGTAGGTAAAACAAATTAAAACGTTTTCTTTGCCCTATAGGAAAAAAACGTTTTCTTCGCCCTATTTTTTTATTTATTTCTTTTAGCCTAAACTTAACCAGTTGGAAACCAGGGGTACAGTAATAAAATTAGCAATCAACCAATCAATCAATTCAATAGACCATGCTCACTTAAAACAGCGCTGCTTCTCTCTCAGTCTGACTCCCCCGCTGTTGCAGACAGGAGTGTGTGTGTGTGTGTGTGTGTGTGTGTGTGTGTGCGTGTGTGTGTGTGTGTGTGTGTGTGTCACAGTGTGTGTGTGTGTGTGTGTGTGTGTGTGTGTGTGTGTGTGTGTGTGTGTGTGTGTGTGTGTGTGTGTGTGTGTGTGTGTGTGTATGTGTGTGTGTGTGTGTGTGTGTGTGTGTGTGTATGTGTGTGTGTGTGTTTGTGGGTACGCCAGCGTCGGACAGTGTGAGAGTGAACGCTGCAGTCAGTGGGAAGGAAGTAGAAATTTAAATCAATCAATTAATCAATCAATCAATCCGCGATTTTTCTTTTGTTCTAGATTGACTCAAGACCCATCAATTACATCATCCAACATTGTTTAAAGGACTAACACATTTCCCTTGACAGAATCGCTTCATATTTAGTCGTTATGGTGCTATCAACATATCCATTTGTTGTCCGCGATCTTGTTTTCTCCCGGAGTGAGCCGGGGAGTGATATGTGATTCGGTTGTGGGCGGGTCCTGAGCCCAGGACCGTGGATTGTTGCCAATAAAGACGTGTAAATGGCCAATCAGAATCGAGAAATTTGCATGCCGTTGTATAAACCAGCCTAGCACATGGTCTGAGAAACCGACATGGTTTTCAAGACGATCGATTAGAATATCGTGATCGATTGTATCAAATGCTGCACTGAGATCTAACAGGATAAGGATGGAGATATTATTCTCGTCAGAGTTTAGTCTGAGGTCACTGATTATTTTGGTGAGGGCAGTTTCAGTGCTATGATATTTTCTGAATCCTGACTGAAATTCTTCTAAGATGTTATTTTCTTCAAGAAAGGAATTTATTTGAACTGAAACTATCTTTTCAAGTACTTTACTAATGAATGGTAGGTTGGATATTGGACGATAATTTGCCATTTCATTACTATCCAAGTTAGGTTTTTTTAGTAATGGCTTTACAACTGCTGTTTTAAAGGCATCCGGGAAAATACCAGTCCTAAGGGAAGTGTTTATGATATCTAGCACAGGGCTTGAAACACTATTAAATACCCGTTTGAAGAAAGCTGTAGGTATAGGGTCAATGTCTGAGGTGGAGGAGTTACATTCTGAGACAGTTTTGCAGAGTACATCTAATGTGATGCATGTGAAACTTCTCATGGTTACATTGCACGATTTGCCGCAATCAACTTTATTTCCATCATGAGTAATGCTGGCCCTGATCAAGGTTATTTTGTTGTTAAAGAATAGTGCAAGTTCTTCACACTTAACCGTTGATGACTGAGGAGGTGTAGGGGCAGTGTTGAGTAGTACATTAATAGTGGAAAAGAGGATTCTGGAGTTTCCAGCATTTTCTGTAATGATTTTAGAGAAGTAATCTTTCCTTGCTAAGCGGATGGTTTTATTATAAGCAGTTAAGGCGAGACACTGCAGGTGAATAGGCAAATATACTTTTTTTGTTGATTTTGAGATTTTGTTATATTTTGCTTCCTAAACATGTCTTCTATGAAACTAGTGACAATAAAACATCAATAACACACATTTAGTTGTTTATTTGATTTCATTTTGCCTTATTGCATCCATAAATCTGCACATATTTAATGGGGAAGTGCCTCATTTGCATATATAAACATACATTTCAGAAAACTTGCAATATATTTTTTCTTAGTTTATATGTACATAACAAACTGGGAAAGTTTCATAGTGATATCTATTTAAATATTTTTTGCCTATTAGGGGGTACTACACTGTACTACACTGTTTGTAGCCTGTGTGTAGTTCTGTTCAGTTCAATAACATCATTATTATTATTATTCAGTTATCAGGCATGTGTTTAGGTTGTGTATTACTAATGGTTTGATTAGATATTGTGTTTGTAAATATCTGTTTAAAAAAAAAAGTATGGCATTTTACAATACAGAACTTTGAAGGCGTTTTCCCAAAAATGAGTTTTAAGAGTTTTTCCTCATACTCTGAGCCAGAAATCTCCACTTCAGTAGCACTCACATACACCAAACCTTCCAGTTCTATACATATCTATGTTCTGAAGGTATTTACAGAAGGGTTTGTTGATATCGCATTCATACCCTGATTTATATCACATTTTATTCCTAAAAACATGGCGAAATATGGAATTTTACCATAAAAATGGACTGAATGGAGTATTTTCTGATTTATGGAGTGCTAAAAAGAGATATCCAAAATCCCCTCTGTAATAACCTTTGGCTCTAATATGTCAACAAAATTAAACTATAATTTTGAAAATGGCTTTATCCAATGTTCAGATTTCTGTCCTGGAATTATATGCAAATTAGTGCATATTTAAGTAGATACTGCCTCATTTGCATATTTAAAAATACAATTTCAGAAAACTTGTAATACAAAAAAGTATTGTCTTAATATAAGTAATCAACTGGGGAAGTTTCATTGTGATATCAATTAGTTAATTTTTTTACCCTATTCACCTGCAGTGTCTCCCCTTAAAGCATCTTTGTATATATCACAGCATATGGTGGTTTTTGTTTTTCTCCATTTTCGCTCCGCTGCACGACATTTCCTTTTTTCTTCGTTGACCGTATTATAGTTTAACCAGGGCGAGGCTCTAGTTTTCTTCTTTTTCGTTTTTAATGGGGCGACAGAATTTAATATAGATGACATTGCATCATTGAGATTTTCTACCATTTCATTTAGAGAGCTGTCATGATTGTGTGCAGGTTCATGTAGTCTGATAAGATCAATGAACTTTGATTCAGCTTTGTCGTTTAGGAGCCTCTTTTTAACTATGATTTCTTTTTTTGTTTTAGTAAGGGTTATTTGAGTATCAAAAAATATACAGTGATGGTCAGAGAGAGGTAATTCAGTTATTGAGATATTTGTTATGCTTAGCCCAGTTGTTGTTATAACTAAGTCTAGTGTATTCCCAAGCCGGTGAGTTGCATTTGTTATATGCTGTATTAGGTCAAAGCTATCCAGTAGATTTTTTAGTTCCATAGTTTTGGAGTCTGTTTTCTTATTAAAATGGATGTTCAGGTCTCCATTTAGGATCACCTTATCATATCCGGTAACACATAGTGAGATCAGTTCAGAGAGCTCCTGTATAAATACTGGTGAGTGTCTAGGCGGGCGGTATATTGTGACAATAATAGTTGATTCTGTTTTTAGTTCAATGGCAAGATATTCCATTGACATGAACTCGCCTAGTTCTGTGATTCTAAATAAGAGTTTTGAGGAGAAGATTGCTGCAACTCCTCCGCCCCTTTTATTTTTCCTGGGTATTTGAAAAAAGTTATAGTCTGGTGGACAAGCTTCTATCATTATTGATGTAGCTGTGTCATTATTTAGCCATGTCTCTACTAGGCAGATGCAATCTAAGTTATTTTCTTTAATCAGATCATTTACTAAGAAAGTTTTATTATTCAGTGATCTGACATTTAGGAGAGCTAATTTTATTTGTTGGACTTCTTTAGAGGAGGTCTGCTTTGGCTTGACCGTGATGGCCCTGAGGTTAATAGCAGGTAAACGCATTGATGGTGTATATTTTTCACCATGCCATTGGCTGGTTAGGATTACTTGTATGTTTTGAGAGATGGCATGGCAATTGTGCTATTCTGTACCGTACTGACTGTTCTGTGCTTTCGGGGACATTTGATCAGACGAGATGGCCTTGTGTGATATGGGGGGGGACGGGGGGGACGGGACGTCTTGTGCTGCTGTAATCCGTGGTGAGATTGTGTCCTTCATGATTATCTCTTGTGCTGGTGTGAGCTTAATATTCTTGGAGGCCATCAAGGCATGACGCATGTTTGCTGATAGGAGCTTTGAACCTAAGCGATTTGGGAAGAAGCCATTTCTTTGAAAACGTTCTGGGTTATTCCAGAAAACATTGAAGTTGTCAATGAATTTCAGGTCGTGTACGAGACATGCAGCCCCTAACCATGAATTAAAATTTAGGAGTCGACTGAATGCTTCCTGTCCTCTGCGAAAGCATGCAATTGGTCCACTGATGGACACATCAGTGTTTGTGTACACAGACTGATGTTTGTCTAGTGTGTTCATTAAACGTGTGAAATCGTCTTTCAAAGTCTCTGTGCCAGTCTTCTTTCGCAGGATGTCAAACGATCCAGAGTGAATGACAATTTTTCTTATTCCCGGTCTGATTAGTGTTGGAAGTTTTTCGGCCAGCTCTTTGACAGATGTATTGTCTAGACAGATATTTTCTGTGTTTGCCATCTCCACATACCTTGTTGTGGAATCTCCAATCAGTATACAGTCTATTTTCTGTGTGAGGTTAGCATTTTTCTTTCCAACAGTTTTGGGGCCGTTTGTTTTTTGGCTAGGCCTAGTCTGCCGGTTCTTTCCACAGTCCTGTGGCCTTGGTGAAGCCTCGTTAGCCTTCTCAATAGCTGGCATGTTAACGCTGGTCCCGTACCTTCGGCGTTGGCTACCGCGACGTTCTCGGCGCATGATAGTCTCTTCGCTGTTAGCCGTTCGCTCGGTCTGGGTCGTGTTTGCTAGCCGTGTCGCTAGTGGCTCTGTTTTCCTCGTCGTCTCGTCGTTAGCGTGTGCTCCGATGTGCCGGCTGTTAGCTTCGCTAGCATTAGCGTGAGCTCCGGCATGCCAGCTGTTTGCTTCGCTAGTGTTAGCGTGAGCTCCGGTATTCTTGCTATTAGCGTCGTTAGCGTGAGCTCCGTTTCGCCCGCTGTTTGCTTCGTTAGCGTTGTTAGCCACGCTTCTATGTCTCTTTGCTTTGGGTGTTGATATGCATGTTTCTGAGAGTAGGTTGAAACTATTTCTTGGCGGTACCGGGGGTGAGGTCCTGGTTCGTTTTTTTCTCTTTTTTTCCTTGACGGTGATCCACTGCTTTGGTCTAGCTCCAACCAAGGACCGTCTTTTGGGTGGTGCTGTTCTGTAGCTGCTAGCATAGGCCAGGTTTCAATCATGGTATTGTTGGCTATATTTGTAGTAGCTTCAAGCATAGAGTCAAGGAATTGCTCATTCTGCTGTATTTGGTACAGGGTAGAAACCCGAGCCTCCAGCTTTACAATCTTCATACGCATCTTCAAGCAATTAGTACATTCTGTGGGAGAGCCGAGTCCCGGCATATTCCTTATTTCCTGTCTTTTCAGGTTAGGCTAAACTGAAGCTAAGCTAGGTACTTAGCTGGTGGTGGTGGTGATGATGATGATGGTGGTGATGGTGGTGGTGGTGGTGATGGTGGTGGTGGTGGTGGTGATGGTGGGTCACTCACTTCACATCCGGGGTCTTTATGAAATAACATACAGGAGAGCTGTCTGTCGCTCTCTCCTAAACGGGGCAGCTTCCGTCGCTCTCTCCTACACGGGGGAGTTCCGTTGCCCTGGAGCTGTGCTATTACTCAGACAACCAAAACCACTGTCGTCTTCCGTCTCGTTAAAACTCAAAATGAAGTATGAAGTATTCTCGCCTTTCATAAATATCCTCGACTTCAGCAGTGCCCGACATAGTCCTTTGTGTGTAGCTGATAAGACGGAGACTTCTTCATTTCGCCTGTCCTCCCACGGAGAGATCTCGCTACTTGTCCTTTCGGTGAAGTACTGCGGTCATAAATCTAAATAAATAAATTCACAGTTCTGGAGAAGTACCATGGAACTGGGAGTTAACATACAGAGTATTTAGAGTTGAAAGGGCTATAATAAATCATTAAGGTAGCGATAGGTAGAAAAACACGGAGCGACAGTGAAAAGCAGCTTGCATAGCAGAAGCAGGAAGCAGGAATACTATACTATAGGTCTATATGACAGGCATTGTACTCTTAAACAGTAATGTATATTTGTAGATCTGGTATGTCATAAATGTCTGGATGTAGCAGTACTGTCTATATCTCTGTATGTCATATATAGATGTAGCAGTACTGTCTATATGTATGTCATGTTATGATGAATTGAAAATGGGGGACCCTGATGTAAACAAGACGAAAGTCTTTCTCTGGTCTGCATCCCCTTAACAATTGTGTGTATTGAGCCATACTGTATTGTACCCATTCTGCAATCTGTTAAATAAAGTTTTCATTCATTCATTCATTCATTCATTCATTCATTCATTCATTCATTCATTCATTCATTCATTCATTCATTCATTCATTGTCCTTGTGTTACATAAAACCCATCTGTGGCCTCGTGCAGAGGAAGGTGGTAAATACATGTTAAGATATTCCAATGTACAGTTTTGCATACCATTGACTCAGAATGGTCTGTTTTATTGAAATCGTCACAGCAGTATAGTTTGTTTATACTTCAGAAGTATGATATTTAAACATGGTCCCCAAAATGAATGGAAGCGAATGAGGAGCCTGACACCTGGGAGGAATAGGGGTGTTGCAGCGTTGGGGATGTTTAAAAAATATAATTTATTATATAATATAATCATTTGTGCTTCACCTAAAAAATTGGTCAGCAGCCTCCACTGCTATGTTCTTGTATTTCAGTGCTTTGGAGCATCCAATCTATTGACATTTGAATGCTATGTTAAAGTGTTAAAGGATTCCAGTTATGCTGCTCTGTTTATATCATCTTTAGGTATTTTTTTTATTTAAAGTAACTAGTAACTAATGGGTTCAGATATATGTAGTAAAATGTAGTAAAAAAGTAGAATATTTATTTTGAAATGCAGTGGAGTTAAAGTACAATAACCTGCATTTTAATTATGTACAGTACTTGTACCTATTTATTATTATTTTCCATGAGTGAGTGTACAATAGTGCAATATTGTAATACTGTGGAATAATGTAATAGTGTCCTAGTCTAGTGTAATAATATTATAGTGACAGTTGGCCTTTTTCTATTTCCCGCAGACAGTGGTTGATCGCTGTGTGTGTTGTGCAAGTGTGTTTGGATACCGGTAATTATAATTAATGGTGTCAGCATTTGTTAAATATTGTAGGCATGTTTGTTTGCTGTGTGTGTGTGTGAGAGAGAGAGAGAGTGAGATAAATGTGGTTTGAGTTCTAATGAGTGCACTGTTCTAGTTAGTTAGTCAATCAATTATCCACGAATTATGATTATTATGGTGCCATTTTACTGAAGACATAGTGTTACTGTAGGACATTGTATGGGCTAATATAAACTCTTATACCATGTTATGTCTCATCATTAGAAACTGGTCTTCATAATACAGTGCATTGTATTATGCTGTACAATTTATATATTATGCTGTATATGACTCAAGAGCAATCTTTTTAGCAACATTTTATTAATATTCTCAGTGCATTTTCACCAGGGTTACATTGCATCTATAGTCTACATATTATGATGTATAGTCTACATATCATGACCTATAGTCTACATACTGTATTATGATGTATAGCAGGGGTGGGCAATTATTTTTCCCAGGGGGCCGAATGAGCAACTGAAAATATGTTGGAGGGCCGGGCCAAAATTCCAAACTCAATTATGCATAATTTTATTTCTATATAAAAAGCAGTAAATGGCATTGTTCTGACCCCTGGTAAGAGTGTATTGTGGTGACCTATATTAAGAGACATTCACCAAGGTGGGCTTGTGCCTTTAAGAGTGTGGGTTTTACTGTTTAGGGGACAGGTTAAATACCACTTCCGGTTCCGTGTTAACTTTGTTGTTATTTGTAAATGCTATGTGAGTGAGAAGTAAAGTACCTCAACTCGAACCACGTATATGGCTCGCTACTTTCTTATCGCCACATTGGTGACCCTGTGAAGAACATTTGTAACGTTAACAGCATTTAGCGTTATGTCTCAAGACAACGGCGTCGCGCAACCGCAAGCTCCCGCGCCAAATGCTAACGACGCTAACATGCTACAAGCGAACATTTACGCTGCGACCGTCAAGTTGCCCGACTTTTGGCAGCATTATCCCCGGCCGTGGTTTCAACACATCGAAGCCCAATTCCAGCTGAGAGGAATAACACAAGATCTAACTAAGTACTTCCATGTTTGGCGGCGTTGGATGCTTCAACGACGGCACGGGCGATGATGCTGTTGGAGGATCCGCCGGCAGCTGACAAGTACAATGCGCTAAAGACATTCCTTCTGAAGTTGTATGAACTGTCAGAACTGGAGAAAGCGGACCGCCTGCTGTCCCTCAACGGCCTCGGCGATGGCAAACCGTCGGAGTTGATGGAAAAAATGCTGGCTGTACTGGGATCAGCTGATCCCTCTTTTCTATTTACACACATTTTCTTGCGACAGCTTCCAGTGCCTGTGCGCACAGCACTGGCGAGTTCCCTCCTCTCCTCCACCAAGGACTATCGCGGCCTGGCTGCAGAAGCAGACAGGGTTTTCCTGGCCAACAGGCAGCAGCAGTTTGTCCATGCGCTGCTGCCCCACCAGGGCACCTCTGCCCCACCACTGGAGGCCTATACAGACACCGCTGCTGCGGTGACAGCCCGACGCCAACCCGATGATGGGCTTTGCTATTACCATGCCAGGTTTGGGGACCGGGCCAAGCAGTGTCGCAAGCCATGCAGTTTCAAGGGGCAGGGAAACGCCAGGGCCGGCGCTCATTAGTGGCTGTGGGTGCCGGCCATGACTGCAAGCTATTGTTTATCACCGACTCCTTGTCTGGCCGGCGGCTGCTGGTGGACTCGGGCGCGCAACGCAGCATCCTGCCGGCACAGGGCGTGGACACCATGGACGGCAGACACGGGCCCCAGATGGACGCAGCGAACGGTACGCCCATACGTACCTACGGCACCAGGTATGTGGAGGTGTGTTTTGGGGGGCGCCGTTTCGGCTGGGGTTTTGTGATGGCTGCGGTGTCCACGCCGCTCCTGGGAACAGACTTCCTCTGTGCTTTCAGCTTGCTGGTAGATGTTAAAAACTGTCGCTTGATCGATGCCCTCTCTTTTTCCTTTTACCCCTGCACACTTGGGGCGGTTGGGGGGGGCGGAGCTCTCTGCCTGTTAAACACACTTGCCACCGGGGACCCGTATGAACGCCTGCTCGCCGGGTTCCCTGACCTCACCACACCCACGTTCTCATCTGCAGTGGCCAAATACGGTGTGGAACACCATATTACCACAGAGGGCCCCCCAGTCTATGCCCGGGCCCGGCGCCTCGACTCAGCCAAGCTGGCAATCGCCAGGGGGGAGTTTTCCTCCATGGAGCGACTTGGCATTGTGCGCCGCTCTAACAGCCCGTGGGCTTCTCCATTACACATGGTTACAAAAGCTGGCGGAGGTTGGCGCCCCTGCGGCAATTTCCGTCGCCTTAATAACGCCACAACCCCCGACCGGTACCCTGTTCCGCACAAACAGGACTTCTCTACCCACCTGGCAGGGGCTGTCATCTTCTCCAAGGTGGACCTGGTGCGCGGTTACCACCAGGTGCCGGTCCATCCACGGGATGTGCCAAAGACGGCTGTCATTACACCCTTTGGGCTTTTCGAATTCCTAAGAATGCCTTTCGGGCTCATGGGGGCGGCGCAGACGTTTCAGCGCCTGATGGACTCTGTGCTCCAGGACATGCCGTTTTTGTTTGTGTACTTGGATGACATTCTTATAGCCAGTACGTCCATAGAGGAGCACATGACACACCTCCAGCAGCTGTTTGAGCGGCTCAGTAAGCACGGCCTCATCGTGAACCCAACCAAGTGCCAGTTCGGGCAGTCCTCCATCACTTTCCTCGGACACCATGTCGCTCCACAGGGAGCCACCCCACTCCCCGCCAGGGTGGAGGCCGTTGCCAGTTTTCCTCGTCCCCGCACCGTACGGGCTCTACAGGAGTTCCTGGGCATGGTGAACCTTTACAACCGGTTCCTTCCCCATGCTGCCCACCTCATGCGGCCCTTGTATGAGGCCCTGCGGGGCAAAGTGCCCAAGGACGAGTTAGATTGGTCTTCGGGGATGGACAGCGCTTTTGGGGCTGCCAAGACCGCGCTAGCCAACGCTGCTCTGCTGGCGCACCCCTCTCCCACTGCCCCGGTCGCCCTCACGACAGACGCCTCTGACTATGCAGTGGGGGCGGTGTGCGAGCAGTGGGTGGGCGGTGCCTGGCAGCCACTGGCCTTTTTTAGCAAACAGTTCCGCGACAACGAGCGTAAGTACAGTACTTTCGACAGGGAACTGCTGGGTCTGTTCCTCGCCACCAGGCACTTTAGATTCCTGTTGGAAGGCCGCCAGTTCACTGCCTTTGTGGACCACAAGCCGCTAACGTTCTCCATGGCCAAGACCTCGGAGCCGTGGTCGGGACGTCAGCAGCGGCAGCTATCGGCGATCTCCGAGTTAACCACGGACATTCAGCACGTGGCGGGCAAGGACAACTTTGTCGCCGACTGCCTCTCTCGGGCGGTCATCGGGTCCGTCCACTTGGGACTCGATTATGCCGCCATGGCGGCAGACCAAGCCACGGACTCAGACATTCAGGCCTATCGGACGGGTCCTACCACACTGCAGCTGGAGGATGTGCTGTTCGACACAGCTAACGCCACTCTCCTCTGCGACATCTCCACTGGCCAACCGCGCCCTATGGTGCCTACGGCCTGGCGGCGCCGGGTTTTTAACATGATCCACAGCCTTTCCCACCCAGGTGTGAAGGCCTCGACTAAGCTGGTGGGGGTCAAGTTTGTGTGGCCTGGCCTCCGGAAGGATGTTAGGACCTGGGCTAGCTCATGTGTGGCGTGCCAGCGTGCCAAGGTGCACCGCCATACCAAAGCCCCTTTGGCACCGTTTATAGTGCCGGAGAGGCGGTTCGACCATGTGAATGTGGATCTGGTGGGCCCCCTGCCCCCCTCCCATGGATATACTCACCTCCTCACCATGGTGGACAGGACCACCAGGTGGCCGGAGGCTGTTCCACTGTCCTCCACTACGGCAGCGGAGGTGGCCCGGGCGTTCATCGGCTGCTGGGTGGCCCGTTTTGGCACACCGGGGGACATCACAAGCGACAGGGGCCCCCAGTTCACTTCGGAGCTCTGGACTGCAGTTGCGGAGCACCTGGGGGTGAAGATCCACCGCACTACGGCGTACAACCCGCAGGGCAACGGACTTTGTGAGCGGTTCCATAGGGACATGAAGGCCGCTCTTCGGGCTGCCCTTACGGATGGCGACTGGGTTGACCGCCTCCCGTGGGTCTTGCTTGGTCTTCGTTCTGCCCCCAAGGAGGACCTCCAGGCCTCGTCCGCCGAGCTGGTGTACGGCCAGCCGCTGCGGGTCCCTGGGGAGTTTCTTCCGGAGGCCACAGCGTCCTGGTCCGTCGCCTCCCATCGAACAGTGTCCCGGGGTGTTGCCGATGCACTTATTCCCATTCCAACATCCCGCCACTGCCTTCCCCAGTCCTACATCCCCAGGGACCTGCCATTGGCCAAATATGTTTTCATCCGGCACGACAGCCATCGGACGCCGCTGCAGCCCCCTTATGACGGGCCTTTCCGTGTCCTGGAGGCAGGCACTAAAAACTTTGTTGTGGACATGGGAGGCAGGCCGGAGCGGGTCACTATAGACCGTCTTAAGCCTGCTCACTTGGACAAGGACAAACCAGTTAAGTTGGCCCTGCCCCCGCGGCGGGGGCGCCCCCCGGTTTCGGCTCAGACCCCTGCCCTGTCCTCTGTTCCGGCCTTGGCCCCTTCCGGGGCCCGGCCGCTGGTCCCACTTATCTCCCTTAGTCCCCCTCTGGTTAAGCGCAGTCGGTTCGGCCGCTTGATCCGTCCCCCTCCACGTTGACTATTTCGTGCTGTGATCTGTTCACTGATGGACTGTTCACTGGCTATTAATTAGTTGCAGTTTTTGTATGGGTGAATTCTGGGGGGGCCTGTGTGGTGACCTATATTAAGAGACATTCACCAAGGTGGGCTTGTGCCTTTAAGAGTGTGGGTTTTACTGTTTAGGGGACAGGTTAAATACCACTTCCGGTTCCGGGTTAACTTTGTTGTTATTTGTAAATGCTATGTGAGTGAGAAGTAAAGTACCTCAACTCGAACCACGTATCTGGCTCGCTACTTTCTTATCGCCACAGTATGTTATTATTTGGCAATTAAAAGGTGAGGTTAGCTTTCAAAAATATCATTTGTTCAAATAGAATTTATTTCCAAAATGAGAAACATTAATAACAAAGGGCATTTTGAGTTTCATATACTATTGAAACAAGGATTTTCTTAGCTTTCTAAAGACATCACATCATCTTATAGCAAAAATAAACAAGACAATTGTGGTACCCTTAACTGAGATTTCATAATCAAAACGGTTAGATCAACCCTGAAAACTGAAAATATCATTACACGGACTCTCAGAGTGATGGAACAAACAGTAGCAGGTGTCAGTGTTGTGTGACATTCTGGGGAGCCTTCAGGCAAACCCCTGCATGCTAAAACTATTTGCTCAACTGTATTTAGAAGAACAGTTGGAGACACAGGGGGCAGGTCATAAAAGCCCCCTCATGCTAAAACTGTTTGTGACACATTCAAGGAGTCTTGAAGACAGTTGGGTAACTGTGAAACAAAACCACACACTGGAGATCATCTGACTGGGACCGCCTCCCAGAAGACAAAACCTAATTGGACCAAACGTATTATTAGAATATGCTAGGATTGGTGGAAATCAGAGTATATAAGAGAGAGCGCTGTGTTTGAGAGGGAGGCCAGAACAGATGCACCCACCCCAGGGGGTCTTTCTGGTCTCCACCACTTCCACAGACCATGGTTTCTACGTTGCCGCTATGTAAGTAAACTGTATGATAATCAGTTTGTGATAACTATATATGAAGATGTCTATTTAGACCAGGTTTACCATATGGCGGCAACAAAGTACTATGGTCTTATTTCATAACATAACATGACTACTATTTATGTGCAATACTGTCTTGATGTAGAGAGCCAACGTGTAAGGGCTATTGTGATTTACCTCATCAATCCTTTTGTACAATCATGTATTATGCTGAAATACATTTCCTGTATGTAACTAATGCATTATCCACTCTTGGCCGCGCTGCAAAATAAATGAGTTTGGACCATAGTTCCTCTTTTGTCTGGCTGCACAAGTTTATTCTCTACTGGCTATTTTTGGGAGTCAGATGAGGAGCATGTTTCTATCATTCTGTGATCTTTCCCTTCATCCAGTTAGCAACCTCATTGTGCTGTAATTAACCGTAGATATTCATTAGGAATATACGACACATGTCACTGAACTGTGTAAAGAAAAGTGTCCCAGTTTTGTAGCCTTTTTTACTTTACATGCCTATATTAAACATTTAATGTTTTCAGAACTGTGCAAAAAAAAGAAAAAAAAATATCAAGTGTCCCATTTCACTTGTTATATTTCCACATTTTAGTGTTCTTCAGTTCTTTTTCTTTTCATTCAGTGTGAGAAATCCAGTCTCTGTTGAGCTTTAACAAGTCCATCAAAGTCAGGTTGCATGTCTGAGGTGGAGATGCGAAGCACAGCTGCCAGATGTTCAGAGGATCTGTACCTGGACTTGGTAAACGTCATGACTGAGAATGTCTGTTCACATATGTATGTGGATCCAAAGAGAACCAACATCTTCTGAGCATGTCTCCTCATGTTTGGAAAGTTCTCCTCCTTGAGAGCAGAGTAGAACTCTAGCAGTGATGCTGACTTATAGTGCTCTTTCAGTAGTGAATCAGACTGCAGGTCAATGAGTTCAAGCTGAACAACTATCAACACTGCAGGTAAAGGGAGAGGAAACCAGCTGCATTTCATCCTCAACCTTTTTGAAATCTTGAAAACGCCTTGAAAATTCATCATGCAGTGCTCCCAACATGGATGACCTGTGCCGGTGATCAGCTGATGGTTTGACTTCTTTCAGGGTTTTCATGTGTTTGAAATTGTTGCTGCCTAGTTGCCTTGAAATTAATTGCAACTTTGTCATGAAGGCTTTCACATGGCTATGCATTTCATGAGCGTAAGCGTTTATTGTGTGTGTGAACGTTGACATGGGCCGGTCAGAATCATCCCGCAGGCCGTACAATGCCCAGGTCTGATGTATAGTATACATATTATGATGTATAGCAGGGATCGGCAATAGGCGGCCCGCGGGCCGACATTGGCCCGCCAGCAATAATTTCTGGCCCGTCAGATTATTTTGAGAATATGATATTTATGTGACGCGCGGGAAATATTCACTCGGGACGCCAGGGTGTCTTTTATTGTGAAGCTGTATCTATCTACCGGTAGTCATCAAAAGCATGTCTGTCACTATAGCCAATTGAAATGCTAGAAATGGTCACGTGGACTGGGAGAACCAATGGAATAGTCCCACCGGGCCCGTGTATATTTCCCTAACGCACTTTCACTTCCGCGTTCGAGATGCGAGCGAGTTAAAAAAAACTGGGAAATATAACGCTTCTTTTAATAAACAGGAGCCATACTTAAAATACGGGTTTATCGCAACAGGTCTGTGATTCTTGCGTGCCGAGCCGACGTCCTCTCTGCATAATATGTGGTGACAACAACAACAACAACAACAACAACAACAACAACAACAACAACAACAACAACAACAACAACGAGGCAATGATGACAACTGTGTTCAAGTTGGCAGATAAAGTTCAGATAAAGCATTCAACGCCAATCTGGAATTGGAGGGCGGCGAGTGGATATGACATGTTTCAAACATTAGCAGGGATTTTGGAGGACTTAACAACAAACAAGGTATGGTGAGTCGTGTTTTCATGCATTCTGATCTGTTCATCACCCGCCGCGGTGATCTGCAACAGCTGATCTGCTGTTCATGAATGAATGAATGAATGAATGAAAACTTTATTTAACAGATTGCAGAATTGGTACAATACAGTACGGCGCAATACACACAATTGTTAAGGGGATGCAGACCAGAGAAAAACGTTTGTCTTTTTTCAATATCAGTATATTAAATTAGCCATTGTTTTTTATCCTGGCCTGCCAAGCAACGGCTTGGGGAAAATCTGGCCCGTGGCCAAACCTAATTGCCGACCCCTGATGTATAGTCTACATACTGTATTATGATGTATAGTATACATATTATGATGTATAGTCTACATATCATGACCTATAGTCTACATACTGAATTATGATGTATAGTCTACATATTATTATGTATATTCTACATATCATGATGTATAGTCTACCTATTAGGATGTACAGTATAGTCTGTAGTAGGGCTGACCCCTATTAGTCGATTAGTCGACTAATCGGTCGAAAGGAGCCGTAGTCGACTGCCAACCTCTTAGTCGAATACAAAAAAATATATAATTAAAAATATATATATATATTTGTATCATTCTTTCCAAAAGAAAAGTGGCCTAGAAGCGTGGCTAACGCTAATGACACGCATACCAGAGGCTAACTGCCTACGAAAACAGGCACAGAGACACTGAAAGAGGATTTCACCCATCTAATGAACACACTACTAGACAAATATCAAGATGTATCCATCAGTGGACCAATTGCATGCTTTTGCAGAGGACAAGAAGCCTTCAGTCGACTCCTTCAGACATTAAGCACCCCCACAGCCCAAATGGAATGATAAAAAAATAAATATATATATATATATATATATATATATATATATATATATATATATATATATATATATATATATATATATATATATATATATAATACTTTTTTTTTAAATTATTATTATAATTTTTTGTCGACTAATAGTCGACTAACGGCAAATTTTGGCCAATCATAGTCGACTATCCAAATCCTTAGTCGGGGACAGCCCTAGTCTGTATATATGCCGGTGTGTTGTCCTGTCAGAGAGAGAGTCAGCATGTGTCACTCCCCTTGTGTTAGAATTGGCCATAAAATAATATTTCAGACAAAACAAGGCTGTAGTTTGAGCCGTACACTGTTCAACATACATAAACAACATACATAAATTAATTGGTCAACAGAAACATTTCTGCAGGCATTACTTCACCCGTGTCACCAATGTAACAAGTGCCTTGTTGCCTTGTATGGATAATTACACCCCATCACAAAATACACTATAGTACATTCCACTAGTACTCCTAAACGTTTTGTTTTGTTGATTTGATTTGATTTCATTCCTTTCGTTCTGTTTTATTTCACTTTTGGGAGTTAAGGCTTTTATTTTGAAATCGACACCCTTCCTTTCCGGAGCGCACATACTGCCTGCTTCCTGGTTATACCTTAGTCGCTCCCGGAATGCCGAGAGGTGAGGGTCTAATTCTTATGTTCAATAATAGACTTCGGTCTAAAAGTAGTTGGATATTGTATGTTACATTCCTAAACTGTGAAACGAGTTTGTAATGTAACTCCTGTTGATAAAATGTACCTGTGCAATTGTTTGGTGGGAGGTTTGACTGGGTTAGGGAACTGTATAAATGCACATTAGTAGCCTAGCATATAGGAGGTTTGCACAACACACATGCGCTGGTGACATGTTAGTTAATGGAGTCACGTCTTTTCCCAATTGTAGCTCACGTGCTGCAGATGACTATTGTGCATTGTGTTGCATTGTAACCTAACAGGTATGTGTGTACAGTAGCTCCCATGTTTTTGGTCCGTTTTGTATTGAATTGTATATTTTTCTAATGTAATTATTATGTGTAATTCTAATGAGTCAGAGTCTCTCCGGAACGCAGAGAGGCTCACATGCTGCAGATGACTATTCCTAATGCTGGTGCATTGTGTTGCATTGTAACCTAACAAGAGAAAATAAAGACAACCAACAGTCATCCATGTCTGTCATCTTTAATACACAATGCCGTCAGAAGTACACCGGTCACACTTGGTGCCGTTCGACTCCGGACAACGGACAACGCTCGTCTGTCCACCGGGGGATGCCGTCTGCACGCCGCTTCTTCATTCAACTGGCTGTGCTGAGTACAACGTCGAATGATTACGTGTGTGCATAGGATAGCACACATGAGATATTGGTTGTTTCTGTTTGATAATGATATGCTATAGATTGTAATTGTAAATATTATTGTAATGATACAGTAATTGGATACGACACTAGTTGTACAAGGCCATTATAATTTTTTTGATGCTGTCACGCCAGATCTGGAGATGGTGGGTATGACGCCTGTATACGGCAGGGGTCGGTCAGCTTTTGTGTATGGGAGGGGAAGACCAGTGGGTCCTGCAGAACTGGGTCAGTCAGCTCTTATGTATGGGAGGGGAAGACCAGTGGGTCCTGCAGAACTGAGTCAGTCTACAGTTCGCCAGTCAGTGTTAGAAGCAGTGGGGCCAGTGGCTACATCTACTCCGATCACGCATGGCAATGACGCAGCCCCGCAGCTCGCTAGGTCAGAGGATTTAGGCAGCCTCGTCACAGACCTTGCCATACAGATAGGAGAACAAATTGCATCTACTCTGCATGCCATACACCAGACCAGTTATCAGCCCCAGGTCCCCCAGTAGCGGCCGGTACATTCTTCTCCATGGGGGGCGCTATACCAAACATTTTGCAAACATGTACCATGCATTGGCATGTCACTGGTAGCGGGCAGCGGACAGCTGACCAAGCGAACACTGACTCCCCACAAGTTACAACACTACCAGTCAAATAAAGTACAGTCTAATTCACAACTTGAAACACAATATATAAATAGAAAAGTTAGAAACAAACTCGCTCCGTCTCCAAACACACGCATATGCAGAGAGAGAGAGAGAGAGAGAGAGAGAGAGAGAGAGAGAGAGAGAGAGAGAGAGAGAGAATCACGTTAGTTAGTTAGAGAGAGAGAGAGAGAGAGAGAGAGAGAGAGAGAGAGAGAGAGAGAGAGAGAGAGAGAGAGAGAGAGAGGGAGAGAGAGAATCACGTTAGTTAAGAAAGAGAAAGAGAATTAACTCACTTTATCAGATCCCGCGGCCCGCCTCCTGCTGCTCTGTCAGCTTCACTGTCTTTGTGAAACCAAAATTGGTTAGGCTTACTTGTTTTCGTTTAGACATTATGCATTCCTGAGTGACCTTATTTACTGGCTGTCAAAACGATCACTGTGTCAACAAGTCACAGCCACAGGTTACAAAGTGGGTCAAGTTTGATTTGTGCCGTGCGTGCGTGCAGGCTGCAGCGCCGCCGCGCTCCGAATGGTAATTGCAAGAATAGCATGCATGTTGCCATAATACGTGTGAATTAGTGCGCAAATCATTAATCATACATCCAAAATAGCATACGTTTATTATTATACACGATGATGATACAGAAAATTACAGAAAAATTAGAAATGCATGGCAAAAGTAGCATTTATTTTCAGTAATTTAGAGACCCCCCAAAAAATCACAAATCATGTATTCAGGGGAGCTGATGTCTGATCTAGGGGAGCTATAGCGGACCCAGCTCCCCCCGTGGATCGCACCCTGCCTGAAGCGAGGGCTTCACCGGATCGCATGTACTGTAATCGTTTTTGGGATGCCCGATTCATTATGCTGTGGAGGGTTATGGCGTGGGCCAAATGGACATATGATCTACCAGATGGCAATCAAATAATTGGGATATTCTTTTTGGAATCACACCGGCCAAAGGTAAGAGCAATTTGACGTCAATTTCAGCTTGATCGTGCAAGGATTTCATAGCCATCCCCCAGATCAGCGAATGTTGTCGTAATAACAAATGCCGTTATTGGCAATCAATTAATCAGAAACGACCCCCCCCTTTCATGCATTCATGATGGAACATAATACAGATCATATGCATTTGGATTTTTAACTGTATCGTGTATAGGGACGAAACGCCAATGGATTTAACGTTATTAGTGTCGCGGCTTATAAGTGGCCTCACAGGAATTATCCCAGATCATTCCGATATAACACTCATATTCACCACGGTATAAAACGGGAACATATGGATGGAAAAATTATAAATGTTTTGCATCTTGAACGGAACGTTCTTACTGTCAATTGACAATGATATTGGATCCATAGCTATAATATAAAATATAGATTTAGCTCTACAAACAACGTGACGCACAGTGAAAGTTTGTAATGGAAAGCTGGCCTAACTACAGCGGGCCCCGTCTAATGGCTGGCACCCATTGAGTTAAGGGGTGGGTGGATAAAACCTGAGATGCTGCACACACTCATGGCCTTTTGCCATTGCCACTGACATTGTGTGGACTGGATTATTGTCTTGGCCATTGCCACTATTGAGTGGACTGAATATTGTGTTGACCATTGCCACTATTGTGTGGATTGAACACTGTGTAGTAGGTCTGCCCCCAACTAAGGATTTGTATAGTCGACTTTGATTGGCAAAACAAAGAAAATATATTTTTAAATGTCTTTATTTAATTTTTTTTAATTATTTTTAAAAATAAATTGCGGGATCATTCCATTTGGGCTGTCGGGGGTGCTTAATTTGTGAAGACGTCGACTGAAGGCTTCTTGCCCTCTGCAAAAGCATGCAATTGGTTCACTGATGGATATATCTTGATATGTCTAGTGTGTGAAATCCTCTTTCAGTGCCTCTGTGCCCATTTTCTTTGGCAGTTAGCCTCGCTGGTATGCACGCCATTAGCCTTAGCCACGCTTCTAGGCCTCTTTGCGTTTGGAAAGAATGATAAAAGAATTTGAATCTTACATTTTTTTTTTAAGTTTTGCATTCGACTAAGAGGTTGGCAGTCGACTACGGCTCCTTTCGATCGATTAGTCGACTATTCGACTAATTGAGGTCAGCCCTACTGTTATTTCCACAATAGCCTTGTGTGGTATTGTTATTGCTGGGTGGTTCTCAGATTGCCAACCATTTGGCTTTTTGTTGTATCCTGTGACACTTTGATTACTGGTGTTTGTTAGTGTTTTCCCCTTTTAGTTTGGGTTATTGGCCCGAGGGTTACCTTGTACCTGTTTTGGTTTGTCTTCCTGTATATCCCTGTTTGTTCTCCCTTACCTTATCCCTGTTGTGTGTGTGTTTACGGGTTTCATTCCCCTTTATGTTAAATAAATATCATTTACTTTGAAAACGCTTTTATTATTTCCTCCTACCGGAAACTGTCCTAAATGCACTTACTGGACGGGTTGGCTTCACAACAACCCGGTTCAGGTACATTTAACGCCAACCACGTACAGTATATTATACGTTATTTGATAGTTTTTCCTTTTTTCCGATATTTTTATTCATTATTCATCTGGGGACCTCGGTGTTACCATAGGGAATGAGTCTGTGATAGACAAAGTGCAATACCGGCCGCATCCAGCTAGACGGCGGTATCGAGCACCCTTTGAAACATAGTATCTTGGCCTGTGCAATGGTCAAATGTCACCGGGCTCACTTTTCTTTGTCGGGCGAATGGAGCGGTTCTCCCGGTTCCATTGAAGTGCATCAAATATCCCCGATCCATATGGTGTGGTGGGTTATGCCGTGGACCAAATGGACATCGGCTGTACCAGATGGCGATCAAACAATTGGAATATTATTTTTCGAATACTCCTGATCACAGGTAAGGACTATCTGATATACATTTTTGCATTGACTACAGGGATATTGGTAATCGCTGGCGCTGAATGAGTTAACGCATCCCACTATCGCAGAGTCATCAGAAAACTTCTGAAGGTGGCAGGACTCTGACCGATAGTGGAAGTCATTGGTGTGTAGACGGTGAAGAGGAAGGGAGAGAGGACTCTCCCCTGTGGGGCCCTGGTGTTGCTGACCAGTCTGTCCGACACACAGCTCTGTAGGCGCACATACTGTGGTCTGCCCGTCAGATAGTCAACAACCCAGGACACCAGGGGGGCCTCTACCTGCATCGCCTCCAACTTCTCACCTAGCAGCCCAGGCCTTATGGTATCAAAAGCACTCGAGAAGTCAAAAGGCATGACTCTCACAGTGCTCCCCGGCTTGTCTAGGTGAGTGTATAGGCTTGGTTCAGCAGGTAGATGACAGCATCCTCCACCCCCAGTCGGGGCTGGTAGGCGAACTGGAGTGGGTCTAGGTGAGGTTTAATCACCAGGCGGAGTTGCTCCAGGACTAACCTCTCCATGGTCTTCATTATATGAGAGGTTAGAGCCGCCGGCCTGTAGTCCTTGGACGTGCTGGGACGCGGGCACTTAGGGACAGGGACCACACAGGAGGTTTTCCACAGTGTCGGGACTCTCTGCAGCCTCAGGCTCTAATGGAATATGTGCTGGAGCACATCACACAGCTGAGAGGCACAGGTTTTGAGTACCTTTGGGCTAATGCCGTCTGGACCCGCGGCCTTGCCTGCATTTATTTTGCTCAGCTGTTTATTCACCTGGTCTATCATTTTTTTATAATGCAGGACCTCTTTAGAGGTCTTTATTCGGCATGCAACGAACAGGGGCATGCAATGGGAGCGGCACACACACACTGGAATACACACACACACACACATGCATTGTCTTTTCTCTCAGTCGCCAATGCGTTTGAGCTCTGCGCTTAACCCATCCCGTCGTCCTTCCCCCCAAGGGCAGCCAGGAGCATATAGGGGTATCGGCGAGGTACCACGCCCGGGGACCAATCCAAGTGCTCCTGCCCGTCGTTGTCAAGGACGCGACAGTGATCTGTTGTGTGCATGTTTTTCCATTGGGCTTATCTTATCTGGGGGGAAACCCTTGCGAGCACGGGGAAACATGCAAACTCCACACATAAAGGCCTGGGAGATCCCCCACCTGGGTACCTGGCAACACGGAAAACTGGTTCCCAAGTGGGAATCGAACCCTGGACCTTCTTGCTGTGAGGCGACAGTGTTAACCACTACACCACCGTGCCGCAGAAAGCCACACTGTGGGGGTCTCAGGTGTTGGGTGGAGGAGTGGTTGTTGAGCCGCGGGGGGCAGACTGGCTGCACCAGGGAGGGGGGGGGGGGGGGGGGTTGCTCTCATCTGTCCTATCATCTGGTCCTATCAGACCTAATCTCTTTATGACATCATGTCCTATCAGACCTAATCTCTTTATGTCATCATGTCCTATCAGACCTAATCTCTTTATGTCATCATGTCATATCAGACCGAATCTCTTTATGTCATCATGTCCTATCAGACCTAATCTCTTTATGTCATCATGTCCTATCAGACCTAATCTCTTTATGTCATCATGTCCTATCAGACCTAATCTCTTTATGTCATCATGTCATATCAGACCTAATCTCTTTATGTCATCATGTCCTATCAGACCTAATCTCTTTATGTCATCATTTCCTATCAGACCTAATCTCTTTATGTCATCATGTCCTATCAGACCTAATCTCTTTATGTCATCATGTCCTATCAGACCTAATCTCTTTATGTCATCATGTCCTATCAGACCTAATCTCTTTATGTCATCATGTTCTATCAGACCTAATCTCTTTATGTCATCATGTCCTATCAGACCTAATCTTTTTATGTCTCTTTTCCCTGCAGAGCTACAGATCCTGCCCAGAGAGCGACTCCTTACATCAAATGGCCTTCAAGTACAAGCTGGAATTAAATACCACTCAGAGGACAATGTTAAAACAAATTAAATTAATAATAAAAGCACATATACAGTATCCATATTTGACTAAATAGAATTAAACAACACATATTTACAAAGAGGATATCAACAGGTTATCTTGATAAAAAATAAAGAAGCCAAACAAAGACAAGTTATAACAGAATACATGGTTAGTGACCACAATCTGGCCATTAAGATAGAGCTCTATAGAAAGACATTGCTAGCGACCACACTCTGTCTACTACATTATTTATTTAGTTTTCCTTGCTATATTATGGACAACCTTTCTGTACTATATTATCAAATGGATTGCATTGCACTGTTGCACGGCACAGCTTTTGATTACGTTGTTGATATGATTGTTGATATTTTGTAGAATATGTAAATGTAGTGCTAATGTTTGACATATTACCTCAATTGCTGCACTGTATTGCTTTGGCAACATAGGTTTTCTGTTATGCCAATGAAGCAAATTGAATTGAGAGAGAGCGAGAGCGAGAGAGAGAGAGAGAGAGAGAGAGAGAGAGAGAGAGAGAGAGAGAGAGAGAGAGAGAGAGAGAGAGAGAGAGAGAGAGAGAGAGAGAGAGAGAGAGAGAGAGAGAGAGAGAGAGAGAGAGAGAGAGAGAGAGCATTTTGGGATACAAGTGAGGTGACCCAGTCGTCGAAGGGATGTTGCATTATCTTTCAAATCTGTCCAGGTTTTTCTATTATTGTCCAGTTTACTAGCCGCAAGGCCTCAGACAAAAAGGATGCTCTGTGTCTCTCTGGTGTAAACGGTGACCCAAGGGATGGCAGAGTAGAACATACGCCTCATAGAACAAGGCATGAATTCTGAAGGGTACTTCTTCTTGGAGCAGGCATTTACAATACCCTGCAGCCGTGGTGATATGGTGTGTCTCAGAATACGTGTTAATGACTTTCATTGCATTATGATTAATCAATATGTGAATTCTGATAATAATTTATCTTAAAAGTGCACTATGCAGCTTTGGAAGACACATTTGGAACTCTGAGAATTAAAAACAAATCATATGGTATGCTTTTATGACTGAATAAAAAACTGTCATAGGAAAACGGGGTCCCTTGAATCTGTGGAACACTGAAGCTAGAAATCTGCCAGAATAGTTGCCGTTTCACTGCAGTTTTGTTTCCAAACATTCAAAGAAGGCTTATGTTTGGTTCACGGTGCCTCACAATGATTTTGTTTTGATTTATGATTACATAAGATACAATCATTCTAAGGATTGCATGTATAGTAAATCTGTTTGTACACTAATGGCAGCTTATGCAAATATAACAAATCCCCTCCCCCGAAACTGCATAGTGCATCTGCATAGTACAGTGGTATCACATTTTTCAACCTGGCAGTGAAAGTATTATCAAATTATTTTGATGTAGTATACCGGTATTAGTATTCAACTTGGAAGTCATTTTCTACTCAGAGAAATGGACGCTCTCGCCTGGTTTTGAATGAAAAATCTCAGTGGTATCAAGTGTTCCTTTATTATTCCCCTTGGGGTAATATACTATATGGGGAAATATACTATTTCAGCCACAGGAACACCTTGTAGCACAGTGTGTATCATCACCACCACATGTTCTGGGCATTCGTTTTCAGATTTGACAGGGCCTGAAACAGCAGCTGTGGAAGAAATTATTCTACTAAATGTAATTTTTTTTAATTCAACCACATATTAAAACAATGACCAAATCATCCATGAATCCAATAACACTATACAAAAACACAAAAAAACAAGAATGACCTTCAGAGAGTTGCTGCACCTGTGCTTTAGCTACTGTAGTTCAAAAATGGAAAAGGTGGTCAGTAATAAAATCAGCAATAACATACTCAATGTCCTGCTATCATGGTTATTAGCACTGGTGTAGCTGCTGTGTGCCTACGACCGCAGCACACTGGTGTATATAACCTCGGTATGGCATGACCTCAGGGGTAACACTTTACATTAAGGGTGTGTTAATGATAGTTAAAGGGAAATTCCACCGCAAAGCAACATTAAACTCAGATTGAGGCATAAGTGATTCAGTTTTTCTATGTGGCTGGCTGCTCAGAAATATTGGCAGTGGAAGGTGATCATTTGGTTGGGCTAGAGGTCATAATGACACGTAGCTCTACCCTCAATTTTGAAGAACTACAACAATGAGTTTTCAGTAGGGATGTTCGATATTGGCTTTTTTACCAATACCGATATACCGATATTGTCCAACTCTTAATTTCCGATACCGATATATGCAGGGTTTCCCCCCCAAAAAACTGAATAATTTCAGGTAATTAACATTACATATCTCTTGTCGTAGAATTAACACAACATTATGCATACTTTTGACAATACAAAAAAATCAGAATGTGTTCTTACTTGCTTGCCTGGGAAAATAAAGGTTAAATAAATGAAAAACATAAAATAAAAAAAAAAAATTTAACCGATACCGATAATTTCCTGATATCACATTTGAATGCCAATATCGGCCGATAATATTGGTAGGCCGATAATATCGGACATCCCTAGTTGTCAGAGACCTTGATCGTCTCTCGATCAGCTTCCCCACTCTCTCTCGCCAGGTAATGGAGTAACCAGAAATAAACTCCTTGTCCGTATTTGGTAGTAGAAGCAACATTTGACTGGCATTGTCTGATGCCCGCCCTTTTTTTGCGTTAGTGTAGTCCTTTGTAAAGCAGGAAGCTGGAGCTTGGGCAGTAGTTTAGGGCCACATCTCTGGCCTGATGATATTTACAGAGCTGGGTGTGGGCATGTTTTTACTCTGCTGTAAAGCATATTTTCTACAAATATGAGACCCAGAGTGGAATTCCTATTTTTATTTAGATTATTATTTTATTTTTATTTTTTTAATAGGGACAATACACATTAATGAAAATGTTCATGTAAATATGGCTGATTATAGCCAAAGGCTAATTTCCATCTGTAGTCTCTTTGCAGGTTGATGTTATCAGAACAAGCTATTACAAATTTACATAAACTTCATAACCACAAGAACAGACAACAGTACATGTACAAGTTACTAAATTACATAAACCTTACAACCATAAACAATAGACAATATATGAAACAAACAATGGCAATATATTATATATCATGTTAACTAATTACTTAACTAATGTATTTATAAAGTATGTCAATTACACTGTATGCATGGCAAAGCTGTCTTTCTTTCTAAACTAAAATTTACAATTTACTAATTGTTAGTAAGCAAATTCTACACATCTGACAGTACCATAATTATATGTTTTTATATTATATGTATACTCATTTGTACATGCCTTTTTCATGCCACATATCACAACCTCTTTAGCTTTCTCCAAAACCATTACTAATGCCAAAGCTTTTCTTTCACCATGGGATCGAGGCCTCTGCCAAGTACCTTCACAAACTGCACGCTACCATGTCCTCCCTCCTCACCCCCCCTCCTCTCTCTCTGCCGAAGACTTTGCGATTTTCCTTGAGAAAAAAGTGGAGAACATCCGCAGCTCCATCTCCCAACCGCCACCCATTCCAAATGCTGGATCAAGAACCTCATCCTTCACTCTGTCATCTTATTCTCTCCCATTACAGACGCCGAGACCCTGACACTGGTAATGTCGAATCGTCCCACT